>NC_047660.1:48784220-49459845 GCF_011762505.2 Arvicanthis niloticus | reverse complement strand
GAAGCTGATTACCAAGTAGAATAGGAACTTGGACTGGCCTAGCCTACTACTCTCTACCCAGGTTCCTCTGAGCACTGCCATAAAAACAAACAAACAAACAACAGACATACTGGCAGATACACTCACACGGGGTCCAAGACAAACCTGGCCAAGGTAAGAGTGTTTCTGAGGCCACTGAGATGTGTACTTTAAGACCCTTCTCCCTTGTCACATGGAATACTTCCTAGGTGACCAAGCTAAATTTCAACCTCACCTAATCTTCTTTATCTTTGAGGACAGGATGCCTGAAGGGCCAGAACTTCCATTTCAGGAGGGCTAGCTAGAACTGGTTTTAAGATGGCTGCCCCAATTGACCTCTCCTGACAGTCTCTGACTTCACTACAATCCAAGCGGTTGCCTAAGGACACAGAGTCCCAACTGCCTTGACCATGACAAAAAAGAAAGCTGCTCCTCATGCAGCCCCCACCGAGACAACCCAAATGATGAGCTGAGCAAAACTAGGCCATTTCCCACCAAGGCCCCAAGCCCAGCAAGAGACAAACTGCCACCAATTCTTTGTCCTTTCCAATAGAAGGTTATGGGGAAGCTCTGTGTGAGAGATGGGGAGGATAGCTGCGTCTCACTCCAGCAGAAGGACTCTCAACACACCCCACACACACCTACACCCACCCACACCCACGCATCCACTGACCCAGGAGATAACTGCCAGTCCCAGGAGACTCAGTATTCCATTCCCTTCCAATAGAAATGGGAGGTACTCTACAACATAGCAGACTGAACCATGCCAGCACTACAGGAATCATTCACAAAAATCCCAGAACAGGGGACGGAGCCACATCCCTGCTACACCCCCATTCTCCAGACCCAGAGCACAGCTCTGAACACCCTCTGCATGCCTGTGGCAAATGGGCATCAAATCAGCCCACCTGGGGGAAAGAAGGACGCTGTTTTTCTATGTTTGGGGAAAACAGAACATTAATTAGGCAAACACAGGCAAAGCCATGTATACCAGCATCACAGGATCCAAGGAAAATAGTTCTGCTCATGGCCAGAACAGTAGCCCGCCAGAATACAGCACTTGGGAGGCTGAAGCAAGGATGGGAGACATGAGTTCTGGGCCAGCCTAGTCTCAATAATTAAACTCTATCTATAAAACAAACAAAACCAAAAAGAAACAAACCATAAAACAGGGCCTGGGGGGATAACTTGTAGCCGCCCGCGGCCACAAGTCAACTGGATTCACCTGAAAGGGGAGCTGGGAATGAAGGGGGAAGGAGGGCGAGAAGAGTTGAGGCCAAGACAAAGTTCTCTGATCAAGGCCCAAAGCTTTAATGTTCAGCTCTCAATTTAAAGGGGAAGACCCAACCCACAACCCCTCCTGGTTTCAGATGGGTGGGATAATCCATAGTCAGTTCCAGGTCATGGCCAGAGATGTCTCAAGGCAAGCCCAGGGGCAGTTCTGCTGTGTTCTGGGCAGCCAAGGTGGGTAACTCCACCTAGATCCCGTCACTTGACCTTGCTGTGGCAACCAAGGTCTCTCAGGCTTGCTCATGGGGGGAGAGTACAATAACTCAGTCCCCAGTGCCCATGTAGGAGCCAGCTATGGAGGTCAGTACTTGTATTGTCAGCACTGGAAAGATGGAACCAAGAGGATTCCTGGGGCTTGCTGGCCAGCTATGTAAACTCCAGGTTCAGAAGGAAACTCTGCATCAAAGACTAAGGCAAGGAACCATTAAGGAAGAAGCCCAACATTGACCTCTGGGTTCCAAATATACTCCTGCACATGCACATTCACTCACATGTACACACACAGACATGCGTACAAATACACAGGACACACACGTGCAAAATGGAGATAACGAACAACAAAGGAACCGAAAGAGAGGAACCAAACAGCACCACCTAGGCACTAGGAGATTACAGTGGTCAGAGAACCCAGTTCTGTCAGTAACTCAGACCAGAAATGCCATCAAAGGAAGCTTGTAAGTGGGAGGAAAAGCCGGGTCTCCAGTGCCCACAATCATCTGTAACTCCAGTGCCAGAAAATCCAATGCATCCTTCTGGCCCCCACAGGCTCTTACACACACATGGTGCATATAAATTCACACAGATAAATACACAGAAATATAAAATACATCTTTAAGATGGAGGAAGGCACAGTCTTGAAGGTCCCATCTCAGCATACTCTTGACCAGAACTCCGACATTCTGGAGGGAGGGAACTTGGTTAAGGGTCAGTTCTTTCTTTCCTATGGGCTACCATCTTGTGGCATAAGGCTGCAAACCATATCGCTCGCAAGGTTTCCTTGCCAGCGTTGGTTTAATTCTATGTTCTGAGCCTAAGAGTTCTAATCTAAGGTACAAGATTCCAGGTCTTCACATCATTCTTGAGTTTCCATAAACGTCAAAACTGAACTGCCAAAACTACTGTAAGGTTGGTTAGCTGACTCGTTGTAAACTCAGGCCAACTTGAAATTTATGGTCCTCCTGACTTGCCTCAGCCCCCCAAGAGTGGTGTACAGAAGTACACCACCACGCCTGACTAAAACTTTTTACTTGGGAGTTCATCACACTCCTCTCTTCTCCTTTATAGCAACATTTAGCATCAGAAAATGAACAGGAATGGACACACTACTCCGACAGAAAGGCCTGGTGGTACAACCTTTAATCCCAGCACTCGAAAAGTTTTATAAAAAAAACAAGAAGATTAGGAGTTTGAGGCTTGTCTTAACTATACAGTGAGTTTGAGGCCAGTATGGGCACCAGGAGACCCTTTCTGGAGGGAAAAAAAAAAAAAAAAAAAAAAAAAAAAAACATTATTCCTTGTTGAGCCTTGAAGTCCAGGCTTGTAATCCCAACTACTCAGGAGACTGAGGCAGGAGGATTATGAATTCAAGGCAAAGCCTATGGGCCTACAAAGTGTGTTCAAGGTTGATTTGGTCAATTTAGTGAGAGCCTATTTCAAAATTTAAAAAAAAAAAAAAAAAAATCGGGGATAGAATTTAGCAGTAAGTGCTTGCCTAGCAAAAGTGTGAGGTCCTGGGTTCAATTCCTAGAAATTAAAATAAATAAATAAATAAATAAATAAATAAATAAATAAATAAAAGAGTATTATCCCTTGCCAAGATCTCATTAACAAGTAGAGATTCCCAAGCATAAAAGAAATCCCTTTGCCAGGGAATAAAATGACAAATGACTTCACAATGAAATGTAGTTCTCTCTCTCTCTCTCTCTCTCTCTCTCTCTCTCACACACACACACACACACACACACACACAAATAAAGAGAGTTTGGGAGTGGTGCAAATAAGAGTTTGGGGAGCAAGTAAGATAAGACAGCCAGGGTGCTGGCCCACCAGCCTGCTGTGATGACCTTAGTCCCAGAGCATATGTAAAAAGTTGTTTGTTGGGGCTAGAGAGAGAGCTTTAGTTAAGAGCACTTGTTATGCTTATAGAGGACCTGGGGTTCTATTCCCAATACCCACATGATGGCTCACAACCATCTGTAACTCCAGTTCCTGGGGATTTGTGGCATCCTCAGGTCTTCTCTGGTCTCCACGGGCACCTCACACTCATCTGGTACACACCCACACAGGCAAGACACTCAGAAACATAAAATATAAATAAATCTTAAAAAAAATTTTTTTTGGAAAGAAGTTGGTTATAGTGGGGTCCATCTGCAATCCCAGCCTTTGCACATCAAGACAGAGGCTGAGACAGGAGAATCAACTAGCAGCTTGTGGGCCAGAGCACCCAATGTACAGAGCTGAGAGACCCTGCCTCAAAACAAAGTAAAAGGAAAACTCTGCCCTCTGACTGCCGAACATGATCTGTGATACACAGTCATCTACACACAAAAATAGTAAAATTAAAAATTTTTTTAAAAGAGAGAACATTTACAAAGGCAGAAGAAACCATGGCTAGAAGAAATCCTTTTTTAAAAAGTAGACATTCCAATAATGTAATTAGCATAACTGTGGTGTGGGAGAGAGGAGACTAGGACAGTGTGAGAAGGCAAATGTCCTCCTCTGAAATAGAGCAAGAGTCAACAGGCACTGTCTAAAATTAAAACGAGTAATTACAGACGACTCACAAGCACTTACCGTTGCTGGGTAGAGAATTATCTCTTGCAAGGAACATACGTCTTTAACACTTAGTAATTCCCTTTAGTTTACTGCAGTTTCTTTTTCTTCTGTTACAGCTAAAGAATTTCAAACCTTTTCCACCGGAGTATTCACATCTATTTTCTCAATGTCCATTTCTGCCTGATGAGGCCTGGAAGAATCTTTGGAATACTGGAGATGTATATTTTGTTTGCTGCTTGTTTTTTGAATCAGGGTCTCTCTCTACTCGGCCCCTGGCTGTCCTGGAATTCACTCTGTAGACCAGGCTGGTATTCAGCTCACAGAGATTTGACTGCCTCTTCCTCCCAATGCTGGGAGTAAAAGCATGCACCACCATAACCCAGAAAAAGGATAGATATCCTGAGGCCTGGAGTCGACTCGCTTTGTTCTGCTTATCGATTGATCAACCCCAGTTTGTGATGATGTGGGAATACAGCAAGGTTAGGAAAGACAGGCACTCAGCATCACCAACTTCTTCCTCCCTCCCTCCCTTCCTTGAAGAAGTCTACTACAGTCTCATGTAGTCTAAGCTGCCCTCCATTTTATATGTAGCTGAGGCTGACCTTGAACTCTTGATGTTCCTGCCTCTGCCTTATGAGTGCTGAGATTCACCAGTTTATGCAATTCTGGGGATCAAACCTAGAGCCCTGGGCATATGAGGCAAGCACTCTGCCAACTGAGCTACATCCCAGCCCAAACTTTCTTAATTATAGCACAAAACCTAAAACCCATTGAGCATTGGTGGCACACTTAGGAGGCAGAGGTGGGTAAGTGTCTATACGTTTGAAGCCAGCCTAGTATCTACAGAGTAAGTTCCAGGACAGCTAGCTCTACAAAGAGAAACCTTGTCTCAAAAAACTAAAACCAAACCAAACCAAAAGGAAACACCTAGACCCCTACAGAAACAACCACTGACACAGCTGAGCACAAGAGTTCTTCCATAAACATTTCATTATAATATCTTCCATATTTACAGTCAAACTAACAATGATACAGTCACCTGTGTAAGTCTCCGTATCCAAAATTAGAAAGCTAGTAATTATTCTTTTCTCCATCTCCCTTTGTGGAGCTGAGGACCTCATATATGCTAAGCAAATGTTCTACCTACCAATAGGCTACAACCCCAGCCCAATCAGCAGCCTCAAAGCAGGTATTCAGGTAAATACTGCCTCTGGAGTCCAGAGAGCTTCAAGGAGAGCTATGGTGGTGCAGATCTGTGATGGATCCCAGCTACTCAAGTGGCCAGAGGCAGGAGGATCTTCAGTTCAGGCCCTGCTTGGGCTACAGAGTAAGTTCAAAGACAACCTAAACACCATAGTAGGACCCTGTAGTAGGGCACAGTGTAAAGTGGTACATGCCTGTAATTCCAAGCATTTGGGAGGCAGAGGTCGGATCGTCAGGAGTTCAGGCCAGCCTTATATCATACATAGAGGCTAGCTTGGGCTACAAGAGATCCTGTCTCACCTCCACTTCCCCCAAACAGGCTCTGCCTCCCCCAACACACCCCCTAAAAGGCCAAGAATGTAGTTTCTAGGACTGAACCCCCAACCACAAAAAAAGGAAAGGGAAGGGGTGGTGGTTACTGAGGGAGTGCACTCCTGTAATCTCAGCCCTCCTAAAGCTGAGGCCGGAGGATTACTTCAAATTCAAGGGCAGCCTAGGCCACAAAGGGAAATTCTGTTAGAAACTAGCAAAAAGAGATTAACTATTCCACCTCAGTGCCTACCCATTCATTGAATGAGCATGGTCCAGAGGCCATACCCACCCAAAACAAGTTATCCTTGGCCTTCCTTCACTCACAGCTTGAGTACAGCCTTGTTCTAGGCTCCAGGCATTCAAGGGTTGTATTATTCTATCCCCCACCCCACCCACTTTACAGTTTTCCTAGTTCCTGTTCCAGAACCTGAGCCTCAAGCTATTATGGCATGCCAAAGGCCACCCAGGATGGGCAACTTCCAGACAGCACAGGAGGAGGGACAGGGGCCCACTCATTTACCCCAAGAAATCTCAGGTTGATGAAACAGGAAGAATGGAACACCATTAAAAAGGAAAAAAGGTCAATGGTAACCCAGAAGCAGGAAACAGAATCAGAACCAGAAGCCTGGAGCTCACCACACAGATATCTGCTGATCTCCCCCACCATGTGTGTCAGCACAAGGGAAAGGATATTATAAGGCCAAAGACCGGTGATAAGGGCCTCGGCAGCCAGCATAAACTGACCAGGAAGGCTTATATAGCCCCAAGCTGGGCCTGGAATGAGTTTAATGACAGCCAAGCCCAAGGTTGGAACCAGGCAAGTGGGGAGAAATGCATACTTCAGGGCTCAGAGCCTATCAGGAATCTGGGCCAGAACTTCCAAAATGTCTTCAGGCTGGGAAAGACAGGGAAGTGGTCCACGGCAGGCAGCCAGCTCTTCCCACGAAAGCCTGGCTAGAGCTGTCCCTGTTCTCATCTCTCAACATTTCCCAGATTGCAAAAGTGTGGCCTGTTGTCCCTCTAAGTTCACCACTGTTTGCCAGACCAGTGTCCCAGGGGCCTGAGCAATGTGGCGCTCGCTCACACCCGTTGCTTACATCACTGCTTAAGCAAATGTTTCCAGCTTGTCATTCAGAGTCAAATAAAAAAAAAAGCCAGGAGGACTGGTAACTCCACCATAAACGCTTTTTCTCACAGGCATCTCCACTGCATTCTCTTCCAGGAGTCACGTATCACTCTGAGCTCCCCAACTAGTTTGAATACTAAATTTCTTGGTATTCCAACAAGCCTGATTAACTAGATTTTTATTCCTAAAAGGCAAAGAGGGTCCTCTAGTATCCCTTTGTCTGGCACAAAGAAAGCTTGGCACAGTGCTGAACCCATAAGGGGCCACGTGCAAAGAATTTCTGATCAAAGATGAGAAGTTTAACTTCCTATGTTACGAAAGTCTACATAGCCCCACAGACCAACAATTCCTTCTACAGACATTCTACGTCGGCAGCTGTCCCCACAGGCCATGTAAAGCCACCTGGTAGGATCATCTATTGTTCCTTCCTTTAAACTATTCTCTTATTGTAAATTCACACGCAGGCAGACACACATACACACACACACACACACACACACACACCAGCACAAATGTACAAACACATTTGTCTTGTCTCTTATTTCCAGAATGGATTTTGCTATGTAATCCTCAAAGGCCTAGTACTGAACATGTAGGCCAGGCTAGACTTGAACTCACGACAATCCTCCTACTAAGGACTAGGATTATGGGTAGGCACCATCACTCTGGGTACTTCACTTATGTTAAATAAACTAAAAGCTAGCTTATACCTACCAAACCTAAAACCCAGTTCCTGCCCAGCATCTACCGGCTCCCAGAAGAGAAGAAAAATGAATCCACGTGCAACCTCAGCTGTATAGCAAGTCTGGGCTACATGAGATTACCTCAGAAAATAAGAAAGAAAAAGCAACGGCAACCAAAATCTACCTTAGTCCAAGAGTTCATTCATTCAAGAAATGCCACTTCCTGCCAGTTACCAAGAATAATGTAAATCCCCAAGATTCAAACACACCAGGAATCTTCCCTCACAGAACTGGGAGAGTAAGCTCCATACAAGGAACTCACCAGTACAGTGAGGCCAAGACTAATGTGTAGCTCAAGGTTTACCTGGTCAAACGGAGCCAACAGAGATTCCACGCAGGATATTAAGTAGCCTGGAGACACACTGGAGGAGATTGAGAAACAGGCTGAGCTCCCAGGGCCCATTCCAAAGATCCTGTTGCTGAACTATGCTGCAAAGGGTTGCTACTCGGGCATCTGGTAGCTGTGGCATAAAGATATCCCTGTCAGGGAACCATTCCAGCAAAACAGATGTCCTCAGGTCTATCCTGAAGAAGAGAAGGCCCAGCCTCTTCCCACAAAACAGTTGCACATGCAATGAGCCATCTAACTGGCACAGTCTGAGTCACATTGGGAATCTGAGCAGCACAGGATGTCAAGAGTACAGTCTGTTTTCTTGTGCAATGCCTAAGCCCTAACCTAGAGCTTCATGCATGTTAGCACTCTGGCATGAGGACCACAGAGAGACACTCTTGTAGCATGCACTCATAGTACTTATGTGGTACCACAGAGAGAACCAGAGAGTCATTGAGCTGTGGAAAAAGTGAATCAAAGGGCCTCGGAAGACAGATGCTCTCTGGGAGTTAGTACTGAGATGCTGCTGAGAAGTGGAGGAGGGGAGGCTACCAATAAGCTACACTTCTGGGACGTGTGTGTGTGTGTGTGTGTGTGTGTGTGTGTTTATATGTGTATGAATATGTGTGTACCATGTGCACACAGTGCCTGCAGAGGCTAAAAGAGGGCATCTGATGCTGTGGGACTGAAGATACAGATGGGCTGCGAGCCACCGTGTAGGTGCTGTGAATGGGACCCAGGTCCTCTGAAGGAGCGGTTGGTGCTGTTAACACAGAGGCATCTCTCCAGCCCCAGGAATGTATATTTTTGTTTCTCTGAAGAGCATTATACGCAGGACAGAACACTAGGAGTAAGCTACCAATTACATTAACAGACATCAGGGAACAAGTTAACGTGTGCTCCCCACCACAGACAAATGTTGAAAAACAGCACAGAACAATCAACTTGGTGTCAGAGGTGGCCAAGAGAGCTGCTCCCCTAAAGGGAAGTTCAGACCCCCAGAACATGTAAAAATAAGCTGGCGGGGGCGGGGAGGGAGATGGAGCACTCTATAAAGTTGTAGGCATACTTATTAGGAACTAGTGGAGATGGAACATCTACTTGAAGTCCACGTGGCTAAGATACACAAGAGGTCACACAGGGGATAGGATTATAGGCTATAAATACAGGCCTTGAAGGATTCAAGAAAACATATGGTTCAGCTGTGTTGAAAATCAAACCCAGCCTCAAGCATGCTAGACAAGTATGCCGCCATCAAGTTATCCCCTGTACCTATTTCTGTTTGTGTGTTTGCTTGCTTGTTTGTTTGCAGTCTCACGCTATAGTCCAGCTTGGTTTGAAACTCGCTATGTAGCCTAGGCCAACCTAAAACTCCTGGCAATCCTCCTGCCCCAACTACCAAAGAGCTGGGAGTACAGGCATGAGCTACTAGGCCTGGCATTTACATTCTTGGCTGCCTCATAGAGAATGGGCCAGGAAGCAGGCAGAAGAGGAGCAGGAGATTAAACAGCAGGCTCTCACAGACATCCAAGAGAAAACAGAGAAACAGTTTGGTCTTAAGGGCAAGAGTTCTTTGTGTTGGACCCAGATTTAACAGCAACCCAGGCTGGATTATGCAGACCACAGAATTCTGCAAGCAGAATTAGAAAAGAGACCACCCCCAAAATTCAGGCTAAGACTCGTCCACTCAACTCAACGTTCTTGCTGTGGCAGGCAGATAATTTCAGAAATGTGCAGTTCCAGCTCTGCAGTAAAACACACCCCAAGGGCCTTTGGCTGCACTGCTTGGTGAATGGCCAAGACTATGTGCCCCAGCCCGCCCTCTCCCCAAGCCCCTCCAGTACTCTTGCAAGCCAGTTCAAGTCCAAGACCTACTCAAAGGCTCTAGCTGTCCAGTCTCCATGAGACACCCTGGCATAGGTCATTGTTTGAAGGAAGTCATTCTTTAAGTGTGCAATCACCTGAGAACCTGCCAGAAGGGTGAATTATCTGCACCTCCAGGCAAACCAGAAGCCAGGTTGGTCCAGGAATGTGGGTTTTACTTGGGGGCTCCGGCAAGGTTCCTGCACATTAAAGCCTGAGGCTTGCCACTCTGTTTCCAAACCTTCCTGACGGGTCCCTGCTTGCTGCACAGCACCTAGATACCCTATACTCATGAAAGAGAGGGTTACTAAAAAAAAGTAAAAAAAGAAAAAAAAAAACTATTTCCAAGTTGGGGAAGCAGGCAGCAGAGAGAGAGAGAGAGAGAGAGACAGAGACAGAGAGAGAGAGAGAGAGAGGCAGACAGTCAGAGAGAAATGACACTAATCCTAAATCTTCTCCTCTTACACAGCATGCTCTTCGACCAAGACTATATAGTCAGTCAGTGAGTCACTGGTTTCTAAGATGCAAGGCTTTCCCACATCCTCTGCCTCCTCACTGTGTAACCACAAACCAGAGCATCTTACTTCCTAAGGTCCCAACTCAGCCTACTCAGCCTTAGCCACCAGGTCTCTCCCTCCTCACTTCCCTGCCTGGCTTCCTCTATAAGCCTGTGCACTCTCCCTTTAGGGTCTAGACTGCCTTCCACCTTCATTGTTCTTTCCTGGGCTCTGGTCTCCATGTAGAATATCACGCACGCACACCGCCGCCACCACCATCACCCACTTCACCCTTGCACCTTCTTATCCCCACCACTCTGGACTCGAAAGTGTGATGGAGCTAGGGGAAAGCTAGCATGTACATGCTCACCCTACCTCTAAGGTGAGGAGAATCCAGGAGAGGAATACGGAGGTCCTGCAGAAATGTGTTTCTATTCCATTCCAGTTCTCCCCAGCACTGCCTCACCCCACCCACACCCATTCTTTCCTTCCTCTTTGTCTCAGTGTCACTCTGGCAGGCTTTTATTTCAGGTTAACTGCCTTGATTGTTTGGTGGGGCGGGGCCTTCTAACATAACCTCTCCCTCCCTAGGCATTTCTGTAATGCCCAGGGACTTCACTGTGGAAGCATTGGATAGGTTATGAGGGGCAAGAGAATCGGCACAGGAACATCTTCTAGAAGTTCCCTGTGTTGAAATGGGCAAGGGAGATGATGAAGGCCCCGGCATCTTCCCATTACGCATCTCAGTCCCGGTCAGAACTCTGCAGAGAAGTTGAGAAGTTCAAGCACAGATGGATTCCACAGGGAAGCCAAGCAGGCTCTGGCTCATCCCACACAGAGCCACAGATCAGCATGTGCCATACAGATCAAGGCCACAGGGGCAAACCTGCTGACACACTGCCATCTCCAGGCAATATGTGCAAAAGTGAGTTCCCAAGCAGGGCGGCTATTTTTTACATGTATTTTCCCTCCCTCCCCAGCCTCTCACAAACTGCCTGCCTATTTTAAAAGGATCAACATTCTAGTCAGACTTAAAGGCTTACTCTAACCCTAGCTCCAATTTGGATAATTTTCAGACACAGATATGAAAGAAATGGACATTAAGATAGTTCTAGATGCTGGAGAGATAGCCTAGGTGGTAAATGTTTGCCTTGAAAGTGTTAAAACCTGAATTCAATAACCAGAACAAGAGGAAAAAGAAGTTGGGTGTGGAGGTATGTGCTATAGAGGAGACAGGTGGATCCCTCAGGCTCACTGGCCACCAAGCCTAGACTACTTGAGCAATCCCTTCTGAAAAAGAAAATGTGTAAGTCTGGAGAAATATCCTGATGGTTAGGAGTGTATACTTCTTTGCAGAGGAACAGAATTGACAGGATGAAAACTGCTCATCACTCCAGCTCCAGGGTGTCTAGCACCCTCTTTTGGCCTCCACAGGACCTACACTCACACTTACATACACAATGTACAGATAATTAAAAATAAATAAAATCATTTCAAAAAAAAAAGTGGGCACCACCTGGTAACAGCCAGGCTGTCCTCTGACCTCCATACATAGGTATGTGCAAATACATAGGACAGTGCACATATGTACAACACACAATTGGTTATAGAAGCACCATTCATCTCATCCAAAAGCCTGTGGACAACCCAAAGGCCCCTGAGCCAGAAGGTAGGTAGAAAACCTTCAGGAGATTTTTAGGATGGAACTGGGTGTGACAGAGTGAACACAGGGAGCTTTTTAACAACATGTGACGCTTATTTGTAAAAGACCCTCCCAGGAAGACCTGGAGAACTTGTCTGAATCTGGAACACTGCACAGGAAACTTCTGGGGCCAAGAACCCAGCTAAGTTTTCCTAGTAACGCCAAAGGAGCAGGAGGAATTTGAGAAGAGATGTTGACATGTTAGTTACTGAAAAATCTCTGACCAGGCCTGCCACTCCACAGCTACCCAGCTATCGAGTGTTCGTTCTCTCTCTCTCTCTCTCTCTCTCTCTCTCTCTCTCTCTCTCTCAAAAATTTATTTCTTCTTATGTACATTTGGTGTTTGGCCTACATGTCTGTCTGTCTGAGGAAGTTGGATCCCCTAGAACTGGAGTTACAGACAGTTGTGAGCTGCCATGTGGTTTCTGGGAATTGAACCCAGGTCCTCTGGAAGAGCAGCCAGTGCTCTTAACTGCTGAGCCATCTCTCAAGCTTGAGTCCTTTCTTTAGTGTAATAGTATAACAGATACATACAAACATTAATTCAACATTTGATCAAAGTGCTACTTCACTAGACTGATATAGTGTTCTTAGCTTTAACCCATTTAATGTTCTTTCTCCAAAACTAAAATGAAATTCTAACCCTTTGCTGGGCTCTAACAGCCACTGTGTCAGCTGGTTATAATGGCATATGCTGTTATGCACTTGGGAGGCAGAAGTGAGTGGACCTCTATGAGTCTGAGGTCAGCCTGGTCTACATAGTGAGTTCCAGGACAGCCAGGGCTACATAGTAACACTCTGCGTCAAAACCACAAAACAAAACAAGAGGAGGGCACATTCCTGAGAAGAAAGTGCCCAGAGTGGCAGCTATCTGATAATCTCATCAAAAAGAACATTTCACCCACTTTCCCCCTGTGGTAGGGGAAGTAAAGGGGAACCCCACAAGTACAGGCTGTCTCTACAAACAGCTGCTCATGGAAACTCTGAGATTTGCTCCCATTATGCACACAACCTCCCTCCATCAATGTGCCAACTGCACAACACTGCTGGGGGAGGGACTAGAGTGGCTACCCGGAAGAGGGAGTGGACAACAATCAAGGTCATAGCCAAGCACACAGAGAAGGCGGCTCACCAACAGGTCAAGGTCTCTGTCCTGGGTCTGCTGGATGTCAGGAGGGGGAAAGGGGGCGGGGGAAAGGGGTGCAGAAACAGAAACATGGGAACTTTGTTCCCAGGGATGGACAGGCTGTCCTGTGGGGCATTTTGGTTAGCTGCCCGGGTCTGGGGGAGTGGGGTGACTGTACTTTTTGCACCTTTCTGGGAAATGGGATTGGAATAGTCATGGCTTGCTGCCCTGGAAACCTTCCAGAGACCTGGTATACTGAGAACTTGCCCAGCCTGTCACATGTAAAGTGTCCCAACACTGGGGAAGTAGCATTGGAATACCCAAAGGCTAGAGACGTCCTATAGGCCAGGGATGACAGAGCATGGGACCAATCTTCAGGGAACACAGCCAGCCTCCCCGCAGGCCACCAGAGCTGCAACTAGCTCCCCAAGCTTGTGGTCTAGGAAAACAAGAGTCTCTATGGGCTGGCAAGGGAACCCTCTGACTTCCAGGAAAGAACAGAGAAAGCACCCATAGTTCAAGGTTCTTCTCTACTGGCAGACCACTTGGGCTTCCAGTTAAAAAAATAAAATAAAAAATAAAAATAAAATAAAATAAGAACCACCGCTGGCTAGGATGTCCCTAATGGCGGCTCTTCATCCACAGTAAAAGAGCTGGCAGCCCTTGCAACCCCACCTCCAGCAATACACGTGGACACAACCATAACAGACAAAAAAGGGACTTCTAGACTGGGTCCTGGATCAGGAATGAGATCCAGGAACAAGTTAGCATAGGCTACACTTAACCAGTAGATATTAATTTTTATTTTTTAATTATTTTACTTTAGTTTGGTAACAAGGATTGAACCTATGATTTGTTCATGTCAGGCAAACACTAACTACTTACTATATTATGCTCTCAGCCCTCTTTTTATTTATTTACTAATTAATTTTTGGTTTTTCAAGGCTGGGTTGTACCATGTAGCCCTGGCTGGCCTGGAACTTACTCTATAGATCAGGCTGGCCTCAAACTCACAGAGATCTGCCTGCCTCTGCTTCTGGAATTAAAGGCTTATGCTACCCCCACTAAAATATTTTTTAATTAATTTATTTTTTATGTGCATTGGTGTTTTGGCTACATGTATGTCCGTGGGAGGGTGTTGGGTCCCCTGGAACTGGAGTTACGGGCAGCTGTGAGCTGCCATGTGTTTGCTGGAAATCGAAACTGGGTCGTCTGGAAGAGCAGCCAATGCTCTTAACTGCTCAACCATCTCTCCAGTCCCTCATTTTAATTAAAAAAAAAAAAAAATCTCAAAACAAACAAACAAACAAAAAGGCAGTGTTTCATTAAGTTGCCCAGACTGACCTCAAATGTAAGATCACCCTGCCTCTGCTGCAAAACTGATGGGCTTACACGCCTGCACCAGAAACAAATTTTGGATGAGGGTTAAGTCACACTTATTCAAACGTCTCACAGGCCCAGGCCTTGGGTATCCATCTCCTAGCATTGACAGGCTCGTGGCTTCACAAAACGCAAGGCAAGCGCACTACTGTGTATGTGGATTTGCAGCCTTTTGCATTTTTGCATTTATTTATTTTTATGTATAATTGTGTGTGCATCTGTGTGCCAGGGCGCACATGGGAGCCGGTCCTCTCCCTCAACCTTGTGTGTTCCAGGGATCCAACCTGGGTTACACCTCCACCCACTCACTCAATGGCCGTGCATTTTATTTGATAATTTGTTTTTTTTTAAGTTTGCAAACTGTTGTATTTTTGTTTTTCCCAGTTGCCTGCTACTTGCCTCTCCTCATTTGTCCTTAAACACACACATCTTTTTCTTGGTGATTTATTTAGGAGTCCATTGCTGAGGCTGAGGAATGGCTCAGGGGCTAGCTCTTTTGCTACTTTTCCAGGATTTGTGTTTGGTTGCCAGCATTCGTACTGAGTGGCTCACAACTATCTGCAACTCCATCCCCAGGGGATCTGGCACCCTCTGCTAGCATCTATAGGCACTCAAATGCACATACCACCTACACACACACCCACGGACACGCACACACGCACGCGCATACACACACCACCTTGGTGTTTAAAGACTCTGTGCCTTTATTCCAGGACAGGGGTAAAGACTTTATTGTATATACTAATCTTTGGTCGCATGTTTAAATGTTTTCCTAATTATTTCCTTTTTAATTTTACTCAACTGGTCCTGATGATATAATATTCTCTCTTTTCTTTTTTATGTATTTGTTTTCATGTGTATTAGTGTGTATGTACTTGTATGAGTTCATGTGCACCATGTTCATGCAGCAGCCCACGGAGGGTACTATATCTGTGGGAAATGGAGCTGCAAGCAGTTGTGAGCCACCATGAGGGTGCTGGGAATCAAACCCAGGTCCTCTGCAAAAGCAGACGGTGCTTTTACTCACTGAGCCTGAGCCATTTTTCCAGCTCTGGTGACACAATTTTCAAACAGAAGCCAATTTCCCTTAAAGTTTCTGCTTTTACTAGCATGATAAGAAAAAAAAAACTTGCCCAAGCCAGGCATGAGGTTCACTTTCCCTAAGCCAGGCATGGGGGTACATATCTGCAGCTTCAGCACTTGGAACAGACAGCATGAGGCTCTCCAAGGAGTCAAGGCTAGCCCAATCTACATAGCAAGTTTCAGGCTAACAGGGCTACAGAGAGACTGATGAAAGGAAGAAACAACAACAAAGACTTTGTACTCTGTAGTTACAGAGAAATTTGAATTTCTTGCATTTAAAAACTTTAATCTTCAATCCACCTAGAATTTACTTTGGCCTAAGAAAATCTAATTTTGTTTTTCTAAATAATTAGCTGGTTAGCCCAATATTGCTAAAGCATATTTTCTGTAATTTCTTTATTCTAAAGCACATATCTTCCTCTCTAAAGCTCAATGTGAAGTTCAGGCATCCGGAGGCGCAGGGACCTGGAAACCAAGCTCAAGTCATCAGACTTGATGTCATTTCCCTCCTGAGCCATCTCATCAGCTCCTTAGCTCCTCCCCGACCCCAACTCACTATGTAAGCTAGACTGGCCTCAAACGCATGGAGATCCACCTGCCTCCTGGATTAAAGGCAAGTACCACCCACTCTTTTCTAAAGTTTTATTTTGAGATAGGATCTCGCTTACTAAGGCCTTAGATTCAATCCCTGGTACCACCCCCCAAACAGACAACAAATCACAACCTACCAAATAAAAGCAATCTAAGTGTGCAACAGAAAGGACTGTTAATATGAAGGTAACCGGTGTAACAACATGTATACAAAGGTGAGGAGTTATAGGTGACTCTGGGCCAGCAAGATGGCTCAGTGGGTAATAGTGCCTGTGACAAGCCCGGTGACCTGAGTCCAATCCCTGGAACCCACTTAAATGGGTAAATGGAGGGACCATCCTCCACAAAAATGTTCTCTGATCTCCATACATGTGCTGTGGCAAATGCACTCCTATGATACATACACATATAAAATAATGCTAAATAAAAGTAAGAGCTAAGAGCGCTCTGAGCCACACAGACCTCAGCCTGACCCCTGACCCCACATTATCAGCTTCAAGGACCTAAGTCAAGCCAATGGGACTTAGTTACCTTACAGAGAAAATCAAGGGCTGTAACCATCCCTCCCTCAGAGTAGCTGAGAAAAGTGAGATACGGAATAGAAATACAGGACCTGCTATGCAGAAACCCCTCAATAAATGTTAGTTAGACAGAGTGATGTGGACAAGAGAAATAAAGAGGGTCTGGAGGTCCAGCTCAGAGCTGGAGCACTCAAGTGGTCTTTCAGCCCCAACCCTGCACTTCCTGCAGGGACACCCGTGCCTGGGAGTCCTCTGTACTCAGTACTGCGGTGCTGCAGCGCATCTGATCAGGAATATCAGGTAGGTCCACAGGGACTCTCAGATCTGTAACGCTGGTCAGGCGGCAGGGAGCCTAGCGTTGGCTCTGAGCCAGAGCATCCAGGCCTGCTTTCTGTCACAGGGGTGAAGAGCAGTATCCTCCTCCCTCCTCTTGTTCATTGGTCCATGAGCCAGATGCGACACAGGCTGTCTCTCTGTATAACCTGAATGGTACCCACAAATCATCTCCATCTGAAACCTCAGGATGTGATCTGAGTAGGAAATGGGGCCTCTGCTGATGAAGTCAGGCAAGGATCTTAAGAGGAAAAGCATCCTGGAATTCTGGACAGGCCCTAAATCCAATGGCTCTCGTCTTTATCAGAGAAAGGACAGGAGATGGGGACAAACACACACAGAATTAAGGTAGTATGAGGACAGAAATGGAGGCTAGAGTCATGCAGCCACAAGCCAGGAAGTACCAAAAGCCCTCCCCACCACTCCCTCACAGTCCCCTACCTGGACCTGAAGCTGAAAATGGCAGGAAGGAGTCTTTAACCAGAAGAGCTGTTGGAACTGAGCCCCACCCACACTTGATTTCAGGCTTCTGGCCCCTGGAACTACAGAGAACACTGCGGTTGTTTGAAACCAGCAATCTCCGGCAACCTGTCAGGAAAATGATCACTAGGTAAATACTCTGGTGCTGGCATCAAGGCGGGACCAGTTTAGTCATGTTTATAGTTCTAAGACGACTCCTGTGACCCTTGCTTTCTCTGTGGGCAGCACCTGTAACTGAGATGGCACTCGCGTGCCATACCTCCTGAAGAGAGGGAGGCTGCAGCTGGTGGCTGACAGACAGATAGCAAGACTAGTGGAGGCACTGGCCAGCACAAAGCAGGGGGAGGTAAGAGAATCAGGAGTTCAAGGTCACCCTCAGCCACACAGTGAGTGCAAGGCCAGCTCAGGTAACAGGAGACCCTGCCTTAAAAATCGAAAGGGAAGAGAGGGAGCTGGGCATGTGCCTACACTGGTAGAGTGCTTGCCTAAGATAAACAAAGCCCTGGCTTCAATCCTGAACACAATCTGTGTGGGGGCACCTGCCTGTAATCCCACCAATGGTGGTGGAGGAAGAAGAATCTGAAGTTCAAGGTTTGAGGCCCACCTATGATACATGAGATCCTGTCCCAGAAACAAAAAACAAGAGATATTAGGAAATAGGGAGAGAGGGTTTTCTAGGAACTGAATGTGGTCCCTGGCTAGCAACCAGTGGAGGGGGAAAATCCATCCTACATCAACAGAGAGCTGACTTCTCCCCAACCTTGCAAGCCACCCTTCCAGAAAAGAACTGTGGTTGGCGCTTTGATTTTTAGCTTTGCAGGACCCTCAGCAAAGAAGCCAGACGGGCCAACAGGAACGGGTAATCACAAAACGGGTTGTTTCAAGTACCTATAGCGTCACACTAACACGCCTACCTGTTTCCATACATAACATCACACACTTTCATTTCCTCAAAGTATGAATGGCAAGTTCTAGTCACAGGTGGCGGCAGACCCAAGCTGAGCAGGTCTCTGAGCTCCTCCCTACCCTGGTTGAACCTCCATTAGCCCGTCCTACAGACAATGTCACAAACATGGCTACTAGAGCAGAGGGGACAGGGGACACTCAGAATAGTAGTTTCTGACTGTGTTGTTGATTAGCTGTCACACAGGCGGCCCTCTGGCCTTTTAACATCAGGGTACAGTATTTTCTATGAGTTGCAATAATACTGAAGGTATGAAGTTAACAAGGCTATCATTCTAGGAACATGTGCAAAGCCAGGCAGTGTCACAGGCCTACGAAGCCAGCACTGGGGACACTGAGGCAGGAAGATGGACAAGACTGAGACCAGCCTGGGTTAAACAGAGATCCCATCTCAGAAGAGAGATGTAGATGGGGAGACAGCTCAGCAGGTAAGAGCACTGGCCTCAAGCCTGACCACCTGAGTTGCATCCTCACAACCCACAAGGGAAGGCGGGAACTGGTTCTAGCCAGTTGTGCTCTGAGCTCTGCACAGGGGTGTGTAAGAGCACATACATTAAAAGGGATGATGTCAGTGGCTATTCTCTATATCCTGATGACACTGTAGGTACAAATGCCCGTGCTAGCCAGGGACACCAGCCTCTACCTCTGGATTCTATCATCAAGAAGTTCAGTGGAGGCTGGGCGGTGGTGGTAGTTGCCTTTAATCCCATCACTAGAGAGGCAGAGGTGGGAGGATCTCTGTGTATTTGAGGCCAACCTGGTCTACAGGGAGAGTTCCAGGACAGCCAAGGGCCACACAGAGGAAACCCTGTCTCAAAACAAAAAACAAAAAATATTATTTTAATATATAAAAATATATTTTTAATTATTTTAATATATAAAAATGATTTTTTTAAAAAAGGAGCTCAGTGAAGTCACATCTACAGTCTACACACAAGTGTGTATTTAGGTTGGCATCAGACAACAGAAGCGTGGCCCGCAAAGAGCCTACAACCCAGCGATGATGAGCGGTCAGAGTTTTTTGCTGTTGAAGAAGGAAGCTATAAATAACAGGGGAAAGGCTTAAAAATAAAATGACTTTATGGCGTTAGGTTGAAATAAGAGGTATTTGAAGGGCTCTGGCAGGCCCGGGCATGGCAAACATGTCACCGGTGGGTTCTGTTCTTTAGCCCTCTCCCCAAAATGTTAGATTATATTCCTAAAGCTAATCACCAGTCTATTCCCTTATTTGCCCTCTTCCTCCTCCTGAAGCTGACTACCAAGGCTCAGCTCTCAAAGTACTGAAGCCCAGCAATCAAAAGCCCCCCTTTGGTTACCCTAATTAACATGCCCAATTAAAATTAATCGTCCCATCCTAATACAGGGCTTCCCCCTTTACCTATATAACTGCCATTTGCCTATGGGTCCACGGCTGTCTCCTATGCAGAGGCAGTCCTTTGTCCCTCAGGGACAATATCACTTCCTCTCCCTTGTTCCTTTTCCCTTCTTCCTGTTCTTTGCTTCTTATTCCTGTCCTTTGTCCCCTGGGGCAAATCTCCATTGTGCTGAGAACTTAGTTATGGTGTGTCCTGTGCTGATTCTAGTCCTTTCAGTATTAATGTAGACATGGATTAAAATATAAACTGAGGGGCTGGGACATAACTCAGTTTGTAGTGTATTGGCCTCGCATGTCCGAAGTCGTGGGTTAAAATCCGGAGCTGAGAGGCTGGGCATGATGGCAAACACCTTTAGTTCTACCACTGGGGAAGCAAAGGCATACAGAGTTTTGTGAGTTAGAGGCCAGCCTAGTCTATACCTTGAGTTCCAGGACAGCCAGGGCAACACAGAGAAAACAAAAACAAAAACCCAGGGCTGAGTAAACCACACATCTGTAATCCCAGCAAGATTAGAAATTCAAGGCCATCCTCAATTACATATAGCAAGTTAAGGCCAGTCTTGGCCACATTAAGACCCTGCTCATGGTTTTTCTAAAGCATACCACAGGCGGGCGGTGGTGGTGCACGCCTTTAATCCCAGCACTTGGGAGGCAGAGGCAGGCGGATTTCTGAGTTCGAGGCCAGCCTGGTCTGCAGAGTGAGTTCCAGGACAGCCAGGACTAAACAGAGAAACCCTGTCTCGAAAAACCAAAAAAAAAAAAAAAAAAAAAACAAAACAAAACAAAAAAAATAAAGCATACCACATACACAGAAGTATCATTACTCATTCCCTGCTCGGTCTCCTAAAAGGGTAATAACACATCTAGCAAACAGACCTTAGTCTCTCACCAGGCTAATTCTAGAAGGGGTCGAGGAGGGAAGTGGTAAGATGAAGGGTTATCTTATGACTGCTGGGGGAGGAGAAGACAGGGGCTTATCCAAAAGAGCACAAAGGATGACAAGGAAACTCTTCAAAGGGGCAGGGATAGGTGCCTCTCCCTAAATGTTCTCATTGGGAGAACATTTGCCTCACACATGGGAGCCCTTGTTCAGTGGACCATACCACAAAGGCAGAGGGGAATGGGAGGGGTGAGTCATGAGTGACAACCATGAGATCCTACCCCATAGAATCAAAGCTGACACAAGACAAGAGTTAGTTCTTCCATTTTGCAGAATCCCAACTAATAAATGCAGCAGGATGGAAACAGAATCATTAGGCAAACACACAGTAACCACTGTGCAAACAAGATCCACAGATGGATGCTACAGTTGGCGGGTCACAGTACCCGGAGAAACAGGACTGTACTGGCTGCAGTAACAAAGCGGAAGGCAGTATCTAGTGAGGAGATGTGCCACACACCAATTTAACTAAGGAATCGGCAAACACCGTAGGTAGGAACTTCTTCCAGCTTCCTGATGGTCTAAATCCCAGAACAAGGGCTGATGGCTCTATGTGCAAGTGTCCTGGGCCTCAGCCTGGGATGACCACAGAGCAGAAGGCACTTTTCCTGGGAAGATCTAACCTGGGTCCACCTCTCCTCTGTTCTCCCTAGGTGGTAAAGGAAAGCCTAAATACATGAGGGTCCCTCCCCAGGGACTCTGAGTCATGGTAACTCACTGGAGGGCAAACAAAATCACTGAGCAAGGAAAAAAAAAAAAAAAAAAAAAGCCGGTAACTCACTGGAGGGCAAACAAAATCACTGAGCAAGAAAAAAAAAAAGAAAAAAAAAAAAGCCGGCAAGCCAACCTTCTGAGTTCAATTTCAGAGCCCCAAAAAGATTCAAAAGATTTGGATACCACGTGTGAAGACATTCGTCTGTAATCCTAGCACTCCTGCAATAGGATGGGAGGCAGACAGGGGAATCTCCCAGAAGCTTGCAGGACAGCATGCCGAGTATGCAGCAAGGGTAGAGGGAGAAACAAAAACAGACAAAAAAGCACGGGTGGAAAGACAGGACAACCCTGAAGCTGTCCTCTGACCTCTACAAGCTGTGGTGTATACACACACACACACACACACACACACACACAATGAATGCTTATTATGATTCTCTAAAAGGCAAATCACCATTCCTAGACAACATTCTTGCTCAAAATGCAAGATCACACCCTAGAAAAGACCAGGGAACCTCTGTCAGAGATGGGAGGAGGCACTAAGGAGAAACTCAGTATGAGGCGGGCAGCACATCAGACCCTGGACCCTGGACCCAGAGAAACAGGATTAGAGTAGGGACTGTGACATATTAAAAAGGCTCACAGCTTATGATGCTGTGCCAATATCTGAGTTCGTGCCCTTGGTAAATGGACCCCAGAGCAAGGAAATCTATTTCTACAACTCCTAAGTACAACTAAAGTCAGTACCCTAAATTTAAAGTAACAGCTGGGTGTGCTGGCTCACCTGTAATCCCAGCACTTAGGAGGATCACTGTAAGTTCAAAGCCAGTCCAGGCTACATATAAATTCTAGGCATGAGATGAGGCCGCAGAAGGAAAAGAAAAGACCTGTAACTCCGGCTTCGCAGAAGCTGATGCCCTCCTCTGGCCTCCACCTACTCCCACACAAGCACACTCATAAATTTAAAAACAAATAAAAACAAACTTCGAAGTAAGTAAATAAAGTGAAGCCTAACGGGAGATGATATGATAGCCAACAAGCCTATACTTGTGGCACCCACAAGTATAAATCCAGTTCTAGGGAAACCCTACACCCTCTTCTGGTCTCTGTGAGCACTGCATGAAGGTGGTGCACAGACATCCATGGAAAAACCCTATTCATACACATAACATTAAGATTTTTAAAGCATGAAAATGAATTACCTATACGAGTGGCAAAAGTAAAACCAGAAAATTACTGACTCAATTTAGGGGTCACCTAAAAGGAATAGGATTCTAAATACAGTATGTAAATGTCGTTTTTTGTTTGTTTGTTTTAATGAACACTAACTAGATGGCTACATCTAACCTTTGCAAAGGCAGGTATTTAACCACTTGCATAGGAATTCCACTTCACAAAACTTATTCTACATGCTTTGGGAGTGCTGCTCCTGTGCAAAGTTATTCATTGCAGCCCCACGTGTAACGGGAAAGTGGCAAATGCACAGGGTTAACACAGAGGTAAAAGATTGACGACAGCACTTTTACTATGGAATACTTCACAGCTGCAACATAGTAACAGCACTTTACCTATGGAATATGACACAGCTGTAACAGAGTAACAGCTGCTAGCACAGGTGCCTGAATAGCCAGGTACTACTACAGCCACTAGGACCTTGGAGGCTATGTCTGAAACCCCGCCTGAGAACATTTACTTTAAAAAGGGACTGTAGGGGAACGGGACAACCAATGCTTTCATTTTTGACTGTTCTGATCTTTGAGCCACATGACTATACATAGAGCCCAGTGAAAATGATTTCCCGAAGACAATAAAGAGGGCTGGAAATGCAACACACAGGCAGGACACGGCCCAGAGTACACGAGCCCCTGGGCTCTGACGCCAGCACCACAAACAAGGGAGCGCGGGTGATAAACAGCTGTGATTTTCATAGACATTTCCCAAGTTAAGTCAGAGGACTAAACCCAAAGTGGTTATGATGTCGTCAGAGGCAAAAGTGTTAGCCTAGCGTAACAGGAGAAGGTGGACCGAAACAATTACAAACACACAGAGGGTTTTTTAAAATTACCTTTTTACATTTATTTGTTTGTGTGCCTGTGTCCACACAAGGGCAAGTCAAAGGACAATTCTGGGGAATTGGTCCTCTCCTTCCACTATGTGGGTCCTGGGGCTCCAATTCCGATGTTGAGCCCGACAGCACATTTACCCACTGAGCCATCCCACAGCACCCTAATTACCCCCCTTTCGAAAGTTACACATTCAAACCCTTAGGAGAAAATAAAGTCCTAAAACTCTCTATTGAACCAGTGAGGTGACTGAGTAGGTTGCCCTGTGGCCTTCACTTGTGCACAAAGCACATGTGCCCATAGACATACACATGCATACAAAGAAATCAAGTAATTTAAAAACACAACAAACAAACACACAAACAAACCCTGCAGCAACAAGGGCTGGAACCCAGGACCTAGTACAGGCTGGGCACGTGTTCTACCACTGCGCACCGTTCCCTCCTCCCTCATCTTCTTTATGAAATAAGTAGGTAATTACAAAAGCACTCCACACTGAGCTATACTGACTAGAACCCCTCACCCCTTAATTGACAACTTTGAATGGATCTTTTTATGTGAAAATTGGACGTCCTAGTGGTCAACCATAATAAATTTAGGAGTATCGCTTCATTCCACCAAATTCTAGGCTCTTCTGGACCTGCTTTGGCAGAAAGTTAGAGGGCCTGAGGAACTCAGAGCTCTGGTTGCCACGGTTAGGCATGGGGGCTTCCCTGACAGGTGAATTCCATACCTGCCAGGCCTTCTGGCCTGATACAGAATTGGAAAGTCCAGTAGGGGGCTCTGCTTCCCCAGCTGGTCTGGATGACCAAGGGCCCTCTGGAGGCTCCATGGCAGTTGGGGTTTGGAGTCCTTGTGATGGACAAGCATGAGGCCCTGGCTGGCAACAGTCCTGAGTTAGCAGACTCTGGACTTCTTATCTCCTGGCATTCTGACAGCCGCCAGCCTGGAAGTCAGAAAAGGCCCTAAACTCTAAGGGAGGTGTGTGTGTGTGTGTCATGACCCTTTCCTCCTTCCCTGTTCATTTTGAACCCTCTCTTTCCTCCAGAGGCTGCAAGAAAATGAAAGGGCTTCCCCCCAGACAAACAACCCCAGCTGAGCAATAATTGACCCCCTTCCCAGTGTGCCAAGAAAAATACAGGACTATCAGTAAATTCACCAAAAGCAGGGTAGGGGAGACTTCTCTGGTATTCCCCAACAAATCTCTGACATTAGCAAGCAATGTGACTTGAGGACACCAATTAACCTCTCTGGATCTAGGATCTTTCATTTTTAAAAGTCACTCCAGACAACAAGGCAGCCTGTGGTTCTGCAAAATAGCAGGTGTTACTTTCTTTGGGCATTAACTGGAACAGAGAGAATACAACTGGTAGGGTTGTGGGGTGTGGGGAAGAGCACATGTGGGGTGCAGGGAAGAAAAGAGGAAGGAAGTAGGAAGTCTTTGAAACCAGGACCCATCCTGTGATTGACAAGTATCCTACACAAACAGGAGTCTGGGTGGGAGATGGAGAGGAGATGGGGTCCTTCCTGGCCATCACTAAGCCTTGAGGAGGAACAGTCTCAGAAGAACCAGACTCAAGCAGAAAAACACCCATCTTCTCTAAGATTGCCCAATGGGTCTGTGAGCTATTCCCTGGTCAGCCACAGAAAGGCATTCTCGCAGGAGGACAAAGGGACACTTTATACCCTGCTAAGGAGGAGACAATCTACCTTATGTCTGGGTTCCGACCGTCCTTACAACCAGCCTACTTGAGCAGCCGGTACTCTAAACCTCTCAGTCTAACCCACAAAAATGGTGGCACTACCGAGGCGTCAGCCACATTCCAGACATGACCGCAACGTTCCACCAGTCAGTGAGAACAGACTCGCTATTGGAGAGTGATGGAGCTGGGATTTGGACATCTGGCTCTGAAGCTCTGAGTTCTCTGCCACTGTGCCTTACCTCAGACAGAGATCCCTTCTCTGAGCAACTCCAACCCCAAGGAGACTCTTATGTTGTTACTTCATTCCCCACTTGCCACTGTCTGCCTGAAAGGCAGAGCAAGCCTCCTGCCTGCACCCACCACAGTGGCCATTGAGGGGCACAAACCAAGCACTGTACCTGAGACCTGGGCCTTCTGCGTCAACCCTGGGTTTGGAAAGAGCTCGGGATCTCCAGGGGCCTCTAATTCTCCTTCTCTAATTCTAATTCTCTCTAATTCTCCTTCTCTCCTCTTGTCTACATGAAAGGCAGTTAAGTTATATAGGCTCTGTCACTTCTCAAGTCAGTTGCTTAGCAAGTTTCTGGGTTCTTTAATTCCTGTATCTGCCTCTGCACTGTCCAGGTGAGCAACAAAATGCCAGGTGTAGCAGCAAGAAATGTTCTGCCATGGTCCTTCTGGAAGAACCCATATCCTGGGTCAGTTCAGTGTCTAGTCACACTGATAGAACTGTCACACAAAGAGGACCCATATATGGCCTCCTGACTTTGAACCACTAGCACAGAGCTCAACTGAGTGACCAAGAGAAAGGGAACTCTATGGCTTTTAATTCTAGTTGTTGAAAGTTGTGATTCTGGACATGCCTATGGCTGGTTGGCCAAGGAGGCATGTTGGAACCCCTCAGTGTTTAAGATTTGTTTAATAGGTAAGGATTATGGAATTGTACATATTTTGGATAAACAATTCAGGCTGGCCTCAGTACTAACCTGAACCAGAACGGTGACCAGATAGTCACTCTGGGCCAGTTTCTATCAATACCCCCAGAAAATATGTCTATCCCAATGACCAGGGGCTAGCTGGGTAAAAAGGACTAATGCTACAATTCCAGATCCAGGTTACTTCAAGAAGATGCTCCTGCCCCTACCCTTCTCTTCAGGCCACAGGAAAGAACTCCACCCCTCGCCAAACCAAATTCAGAGTCCTCTTGAACACACAAGCCACCAACTACTTGGACTGGCCGATCCGTTTAGAAACTAAGCCCAGGGAGACAGAAGATTCTTAAAGCTGAACCCACAACCCAGAGAGGCAATTTTCCCGGTCAGACTCCACCTCAGGATCTCAAGGTGAATCTGGATGGCTACTTTAGCTATAGCTTTAAAACTCCAAGAGGGAGCAGCCGGTAACCAGACCACCTAATTTGGTCAGTTCCAACCTAGAGAGAGTTCAAGAGCCATTGCTGCCCGTTAGTCAGGGGAGAATTCAGCGCGATGTCACCCTTGCGGTTCTCCACTCCTGCCCAACCCAACCAGAAGAATCGGGCATCACTCTTCAGCCGAGGGTGGCCTGCCATGGGGCAGGGAGGAGGACACACTGGTTCCTGGAATGCAAGAACCAGAGCCCCGTACGAGCAGCCGCCACCACAGAGCATCTGATCTGCCCATCTACTCCGCTTCCTCTGCGCTGTGTCCCGGGGCTCTAGAAAGCTCATCTCAGCCTTTCCGCGCAGCTATCGACCTCCCTTGCGTCCTTCTCTGGCTCACACATCCCGGGCCCTGCAGCTGAAGGGACAGCGCTATGACCTCCTTCCCCTCGCCACCGTGGCACAGCGATCAGGTGCTACCAGGACTGGGCTCAGGGAGTGCGCGGCCTCCCGATAGACTCTGGGTCCTCGGCGTGCCGGTGTCTCCAACCCCCACCCGGCGTCCCCCTAACCCGGAGGCGCGCGAGTTCTCATCCTGCGTGCGCCCAGTCGGTCCTCACCTGAAGTCCTCCAGCCGGCAGTCGGGCCCACGCAGCCTCACTATCCAGGCCCCCAGGCAGCCGGCGACACAGCTACTGAGTGGGTGCGTCCTCGCCGACAGCCACGCGCCCCCTCTCTACGTCCGGCCCCCGCCGCGTGCGCATGCCCGGCCATATACCCCGCGCGTCACCGCTGGGCCCGCCCCCGCCTGCTGCCCCGCCCCGCTTCCCCCCCCACCCCCCGCCTGCCACGTGGGGCCGCCAGCTAGCAGCGTCCAGCTACCGTGGCCAACCTGGTCCTCCGGCGTTATGCATCCCGGGCTCGCATCCTAGCTCTCTCAGCTTCATCCACCCTTCCTCTTGAATTCCATCCTTGACTCACGGAGGCCCAGCAGGCTCCGCTATTCTCTGGAAACCTCCCATCTGCCCTTCCAAGCCTCTATGTGGGAAACTCTCATAGCCTGACCTCCATCCTTGTCACTCCTGAGGGAGAGTTCCCCTCGCTTGGCAGGCATTTGTGTTTTTAACACTGTTGATGAATCTAAAGAGGCTTTTCTGTTTTCTCCAATTCTAAAATGTTCTTTCTGTAAGCAGGATGGAACGCCGCATAGGCTGCGTTTCTTTTGCCTGCCCCAGCCAACCAAAAGAATCAAAATGCCTTGTAAGGATCCAAATAAAAGATTATATTCATTTTTCAGATTTTCGCACCACCTTCTCACAATAATCAGATTCCTAAGGAGCCAGGTCAAGCCTTAGGTTTTGTTTGTCCTGGGCGGGAGTCTCTTCCGCTGTAGGAAGGGCCTATTGTGTTGGATAACGAGCCTCGGATATGCAAATTCTTGAGAAAAATAAACCACCCACTAAACTCTAATTGTCCTATTCAGCTGGATATTATTAGGATTATTTCCTCTATGGCTTAACCTGCTGTCACCTGGGGCAGGGAGGGCCCCATGGAAGGACCTCAAATAGCACTGGAGCCAGGAAGTGACTGGGTTTCAGTTCTAGCACAGCGAGGGTGTCCAGCTGGATGTAGTATCTCTAGATTTGTTCAGTAGGGAGATGACATCTAAGTGTTGGGGAAAGTTCCCTCAAGAAGGAAGTGATAGGAAAGGAACTCAAGGTTCCTAGAACAGGTGGCAGGAAGGACTCAGCTCAATGGCAGCTTGCTCTTGAGGGCTGGCTAGAACCCCAGAGTGTGGGGTTGGGGGTTGGGGGCTGGGGAGGTAACAACCAGTCCTGGTGGAGCAGACCTATAATCTCAACTACTCTGGAGGCAGAAGGATCTCAAGTTCAAGGCCAGCTGGGGCAATTTAGTGAGCTCCTTTCTCAAAAGGTAAAAGGGGGACTGGGTACATGTTGGTTCAGTGTATGCTTAGGCCTACTTGAAGCCATGAGCTTGAGGCAGGCAAAACCAGGTCTGGTAATGCTTACTTGTAATTCAGCACTTGAGAAGTGGAAACAAGGATCACAAGTTTAAAGTCCGCCTTGGGCCCCATAATGAGTTTGAGGCCATGCCTAAGCTACCTGGGACCCTTTTTGTAAATTAACTCATTAATGTCTTGCCTAGCATATGCAAGGTCTTAAATTTAAAAGATTTAAAAGTACTGAGGCTAGTCAGATTCTTCTGGCCACTTTTGTTTTTCTAAAATTCAATTATTTTTACTCTGTAATTACAGTACTCCAATGAGTAAGGGGGAAACCCTGTGATGGTCCTTTCATTTACTTTCTGAGTAATTCTGAGGTAATGATAGCTCTTGCAGAATTTCCTCCAGAGCCCCTTCAACTCTATAATAACACTGAATATTTGCCTTGGTTAAAGTTACAGTGTTTTTCAGACATTATGTCATCCACTTAAGACTCCAAAGTGCAATAGACTGTCAGGAAAGGTCAGTTCCCCATCAGGCCCCTCCTAGAAGGAGTATATAAAAAGACTAAGAAGCCCACCTAGAGATAAGGTATCTGGTATTCCAAATACACAGAGCTCTGAATAGGATGAAGCTCATAAACACACATCCCACAGGATTCCAGACAGGATGTCAGTACTACTATAGCTTACATTAAGCAGTTGTCAAAGACTGCTCAGAAGGCATAGTGGGGAGCTAGGCATGATGGCCCATGGCTCCAATGCTAGAGGAGCAAGGGTTCAAGGCCAGTTCAGCTTCACAGTGAGTGTAAGCCCAACCTGGGTTAAAAGAGACCCTGTCTCAAAACAAATACGCAAACAAACAAAAGCACGAGTGGGAAAAAGGAGTGACGAGCCATCCCACCACAGGACCTAGTGTGGCACTGTCACCTGTTTGTGGAACTGTCAAAGTCCACTGGGGCACCCAGAATTGATAAGCTATCTCAAGCTGATAAGCTATACACAAGAGGAATTCAATTAATCATTAACATAGCTCAAAATCAAAAGGTCCTAAGTCTCTGCATCCACCCCCACGGGCATTTCTTCAGGAGGCACATCCTGATGACACATGCTGACTAGGTCCTTCCTTGTCCATAACAGTGATGGTCAGCATACATAGTGACATCTGGAGCCTGCATTTCCCACCACTTGCGTTGCCTCCTCCTCCCCTTTCCATTCATCTTCCTCTCAGTAAGTTTATTGATTGTTCTGAAGTACATTTGATCTACTCCTTCAGACTTTTTGAAAACCCTTATTTAAAAAAAAAAAAAAAAATAGATGTACTTGATGTCTCACAACTCTCTGTAACTCCAGTTCCAGGGAGATCTGACGTCTTCTTCTGGTCTCTAAGGGCACTGTGCACACATGGTGCACTTCCAGGCATGCAGGCAAATCATTCATATATGTAAAATTAAAATAAAGGGAAGAATAAAGTAATATAGTGTCACAATTCCAGTATAAATAATATAGCAATTTTTTTTTTGAGACAGGGTTTCTCTGTGTAGTCCTGGCTGTCCTGGAACTCACTCTGTAGACCAGGCTGGCCTCGAACTCAGAAATCTGCCTGTCTCTGCCTCCCAAGTGCTGGGATTAAAGGCGTGCACCACCACGCCCAGCAACGCAATTTTTTTTCCTTAAAATAGGGTCTCAGAGTATAAAACATTTGCCTAGCATGCTTCGGGGTGTGGGTTCAATTTCCAAGATCAAAACACAAAGGTCCAGACATGGTGACCTGTGCCTTTCATTCCTGCACTCACAAAGCAAAAGCAGTCGCATCTCTGTGACTTCAAGGCCTGTGACAAATCCACTAAACTTGACTTTGTGACCATTATTGACTTGTAATCTAGAGAATTAATATGGTTTATGGAACTTGGATTTTTTTCCCTTCAAAGCATTTCATTTCTAATACTAGCTTTTTAAATTACACTTATCTGCCTAATTATTGATTGTGTGTGTGTGTGTATGTGTTTGTATGCACGTGGGCACCATGACGTGTGTGGAGGTCAGAGGACAATTTACAGGGAGTTGGTTCTCTTTCCATCATGTAGGTCTCAGGGACTGAACTCTGGTTGTCAGGCTTGGCATCAGTGCCTTTACCTTCTGAGCCATCTTGCCAAGACCCAAAGTATTTTATTTCTATCCTTAACCTTAGACCATCACCTGCCTTGATTACAAGAGATTTTACCCTGTATCTGAGCTCCCTAACATAGCAGTTTGCACATAACAGATTCTCTATAAATATTTGTTGGACTGGCTAGCAGCTCCCTCAAATTTCGGTGTTGGGCAATATTTAGGGGAACTGACCACAAGAAGTTAACATGGTCACAACCCCTGCCAACATATGTAGACCGATTTCCAGAAAGAGAGATGGGGGGAACAACCCTGCAGAGTAAAGAAATGAGACAGCGTGTAGTGTGGAGGGTGGGGCTGAAGACTCAGAAAGCCAAGCCCTGAGTCAGCTGCGTTAATGGAACAGGCAGGGGATGAGCAGGACAGCCAGGACTCCTCACCCTCCTGTCAGGGGGTGAGCAGGACAGCCAAGACTCCTCACCCTCCTGTCAGGGGGTGAGCAGGACAGCCAAGACTCCTCACCCTCCTGTTGGGGGGTGAGCAGGACAGCCAAGACTCCTCACCCTCCTGTCAGGGGGTGAGCAGGACAACCAAGACTCCTCACCCTTCCTGTCAGTTCTGGACAGTGTTGGGTTTGTCCAAGAGTCAACAGTTTTTAGATTAGTTATTGGTTTCTCTGTTTCTTCTTTTGGGGTGTGGGGTAGTGGTAGGATGGATTTTCTGGGGTTTTTTTCCCCCTTATGTTCTGGTAGGACTTAACAAAATTAAGAGGATCAGAGGAAACATGGTGTCCCCCATGTTTCTGACCCAAGGACCCATGAGTTAATACCCTAGGCTGCTAGGCAAAGCTCAGATGACGGCCAGCGCCCTCAGCTGTGAATCAGGCAACTGGGAGAATGCTTGACCCTGGAGTAATTATCAATGGGAATGCTAACTGGGCAAATAAATATTACCAGTGTTCCAGTAATCTATAACTTTGTTTTCTCCCTCCTTTTGGTAATTTGATACTTCTGGGGTTTTTTGTTTGTTTTTTTTTTTGTTTGTTTAGTGTTTTTAGACTTATTTATGTATATGAGTATTTTTCCTTGCATGCATCTCACTCTACCATTTTGCCATATACATATCTGGAGCCTATGGCTATGGGATTCCCTGGAACAGGAGTTACAGAAGGTTGTGAACATATGGGTGCTAGGATCCCAAGCCAGGCCCACTGCAAAGGCAGCCAATGCTCTCAATCTCTGAGCTATCGCTCTAACCTCCTTTAAAATTCTTTTTTAGCATGTATTCTGTGTGTGTGTGTGTGAGGCCAGAGGAAACCTAGGGAAATGCTTCTCCTTCCACCCTGAGTCAGACTGTCAGGCTTGGTGGCACAGGCCTCCACACTCGAAGCTCCCACCAGCCATTCTTTGATTCTTCACCAGTCTGCCCAATTTGTTATTCTTCTCAAAAAGACAATTTATGGTTTTGTTGACTTTTCTCCATTATTTTTCTGTCCTGTTAATTTCTGCTCTGATCTTTATTTTTTTTCTTTTATTTTTCTTTTATTTTTTGGTTTTTTCAAGACAGGGTTTCTCTGTGTAGTCCTAGCTATCCTGGAACTCACTCTGTAGACCAGGCTGGCCTCGAACTCAGAAATCCGCCTGCCTCTGCCTCCCAAGTGCTGGGATTAAAGGTGTGTGCCACCACCACCCGGCTCTGATCTTTATTTTTAAAACATTAGTTGGGCCGGGTGGTAGTGGCACACGCCTTTAATCCCAGCACTTGGGAGGCAGAGGCAGGTGGATTTCTGAGTTGGAGGCCAGCCTGGTCTACAGGGTGAGTTCAGGACAACCAGGGCTACACAGAGAAACCCTGTCTCAAAAAAAAAAAAAAAAAAAAAAAAAAAAAAAAAAAGATTAGTTGACCATGTGGCACACACCCAAATGCAGTTGAGTAGCCTGGGATGCTAAGGAGGGGGTCACTGAAACCTGAGAGAGAGGTTAAGAACAGCTTGGTCAACATAGTGAGACCTTCACCTCAAAACTTAAAAATAAGACAGAGAGAAAGAGACAGAGAGACAGAGACAGAGGGAGGGGAGAATGGAGGGAGGGGTACAGGAGGGAAAGAGAAAGATTGATTGATTGATTTTAAGAGTGGTGGCCCAAGCCTTTAATCCCAGCACTCAGAAGGCAGGTAGGTGAATCTCAGAGTTCAAGGCCAGCCTGGTCTACAGAGCAAATTCCAGAACAGGCAGGGCTACACAGAAACCCTGTCTTCAAAGAAAAGAAGGAGATTGAAGGAGAAATAGGGGAGGAAGAAGAGAAGACCAGGTATACACAATAAAACCACAGCTGGGCATGGTAATACACTGCAATCTCACCCCTGGAGAAGCTGAGCAGGACCAACAGCATATTTGAAGGCAGCCTGAATTACACAGCAAGACCTTATCCCAGATCAAACAAAGTTACTATCTCCAACACATATCCACAAAACTATTCTGGCCAACATGCATCTCGCGCTACCATTTTGCCTAATACTCTTCTTTTTTCTACCCCCAAGTAAATAACTTTTTTAAAGACTTTATTTTTTTTTTTAGTTCAGTTCACAGTAAAATTGTGTAGAATGTAGCAACCCATCCCACATGTCCCTGGCTCCCCATATACGCACCCAGACACCTACTACCAACATCCTGGGCCATGCTGCATTTGCCAAATAGGGGAGCCAATACCCACATACCATTACCTCCCAGCATCCATGGTTTTTGTAAGGGTTCACTCTTGCTGGTGGGCAGGCTATTAGTTTTAACAAATCCTGGCATGTATTCACCATTACAGTTTCATAAAGAACAACCTCTCATTATTCCAGAAATCCTCTAGACTCAAGCTATTTTCCCCCTATACCCCAAACTACACTCCTGAAACTGTCAGTTTTCTCTGATTTTCCAAAGGGCTTTTAAAATGTATATGTATGGGTGTTTTACCTGGATGTATTTCTGCACTGTCTTAGTTAGGGTTTTACTGCAGAAGAGATACCATGACCAAGAAAAGTCTTATAAAGGACACTTAATTGGGGCTGGTTTACAGGTTCAGAGGTTCACTCCATTATCATCAAGGTAGGAACATGGCAACATCCAGGCAGGCATGGTGCAAGAGGAGCTGAAAGTTCTACAACTTCATCTGAAGGCTGCTAGCAGAATACTGACTTCCAGGAAGCTAGGATGAGGGTCTTAAAGCCCACATCCACAGTGACACACCTACTCCAACAGGGTCACACCTACTCCAACAGGGCTGCACCTTCTAATAGTGCCACTCCCCTGGCTGAGCATGTGCAAACCATCACATTCCACTGCCTGGCCCCCATAGGTATGTTCAAACACATGAGTCTATGGGGGGGGGCCATACCTAAACATAGCATAATAAAAAATACATTTAGTCCAATTTCCAAAGTTCCCATAGTCTCAACAATGTTCAAAGTTCAAACTCTCTTCTGAGATTCATCCAATAACTTAACTGTAACTCCAAAGCAACAGAGGAAACCAGCTTAGGAAACTTCAAACTGCATCTCCATGACTGATGTCAAAGCAGTCTTCAGATCTCCAACTTCCTTTTCATCTTTGTTGACGCAAACAAACTTCTTTCTCCTGGGCTGGTTCCACTCCATTAGCAGCTTTCCTCAGCAGATAGCCCACGGCTCTGACATCTTGAACATCTTGGGGTCTCCAAGGCTACTTCAATTTTACAGCTTTTTGTTTAAATGCCTGGGATCCACACATGATCTTCTGGGCTCCTCCAATGGGCTGGTGTCTCTTTTCCAGCTCTGCCCTCTGTAGCACTCTAGGCTCAAGTTGATCCACTCCACTGCTGCTGTTCTTGGTGGTCATTCCATGGTACTGGCATCTCCAATACACTGGGGTCTTCTGCTGCCAACTAGGCTTCACCAATAGCCTTTCATAGGCTCTCTTCATGGTACGAATCCTCAGTTCCTTTGCATGACCCCTTTAGTCCTGGGCCATCAACTGCAACAGGGGCTGATCCTTTACCAATGGCCTTCCATGGCCTCTCACAGTGCCACACCTCAGCTGCTCTTCATTGCCCCTTCATGCCTTCAAAACCAGTTCCACCTGGGTGACTCTTACACATTACCAAGTACAGCTGCAGCACGAGGTACAACCTTGGCTATCTCTGGAACACAGCTTCTTTGTGCTCTCAGAAAACATTTCCCAAAAGATTTCACCTCAGTGATGCTGGTCTCTCTCTCTCTTTTTTTAAAGATTTATTTATTTTATGTGAGTACACTGTCGCTGTCTTCAGACACACTAGAAGACCCCATTACAGATGGTTGTGAGCTGCCATGTGGTTGCTGGGAATTGAACTCAGGACCTCTGGAAGAGCAGTCAGTGCTCTTAACCGCTGAGACAACTCTCCAGCTCAGATGCTGGTCTCTTCTTAATCACCTCTAATTTCTTAGCTCCAGCTAACCAGCATCAACTGTCCTAATAGTCCTTTCTATTCTGGACTCTAAAGCCAGAGTCACGTGGCCAAAGCTGCTGAGTTCTGCTGCTTGCAGGAGCTGGAACATAGCCTCTGCCCCCTTGTTCTATTACAACATCACCAGCGTTCTGTTTTCCAACTCCTTCCTGCCTAAGCTTGGCTGTCCTGGAACTTGTTCTGTAGACTGACTGTGAACTCAGAGATCTGAACGCCTGTCTCCTAAGGACTGGGATTAAAGGTGTGGTTCACCAAGCTTGGATTTAAATTGTTCTTCACCTAGAACATGCTCTATTCTAGGATGGCCTTGAACTCAGAGGTCTGCTGGTCATTGCCTCCTGGGATTAAAGGTTTATACTACCATGCCTGGACCTAAACTTAGGTGGGTGGAATCTTTCCACAAAATCATTACTCACTTAATTCAATTTAATATCCTTGAATACAGGATTTAGCTCCATTTCACTTCCGGGTGCCCCTTTAATACTCAAACCATATGTTTTATTTTTTTTTCTTTCTCAGCTTGCTACACTTTTTAAAAATGTTTTTCATGAGATTTAACCAAAGAACAAAGTCTATGATGGGCATTTCTGACACTTCTTTTGTCAATGCAGTTAATCTGAGTCTCTTCACCTGAGCCTCAGGCAGACTCTTCAGAGAAGGGCAAAAAGTAGCCACATTCTCCACCAAAATACCACAAAGTAGTCTCTAGGCCACATATTGAAATTCTCCACTGAAACCTCTTAGGCCAGGTCCACACAGTTCAAATCACTCTCAGTAACAAAGTCTTCCATATTCTTAGTAGGTTGGCCCATTAAGCCTCATTTAAAGCATTTCACTGCTTTCCAAATCCAAGGTCCCCAAATCCACACTCTTCCAAACAAAAGCATGGTCAGGCCTATCACAGCAATATCCCAGTCCCTGGTACCAACTTATGTCTTAGTTAGGGTTTTACTGCTGTGGTCAGATACCATGACCAAGGAAAGTCTTATAAAGGACATTTAATTGGGTCTGGCTTAGAGATTCAGAGGATCAGTCCATTATCATCAAGGCTGGAGCATGGCAGCATCCAAGCAGGCATGGTGCAGAAAGAGCTGAGAGTTCTACATCTTCATCTGAAGGCTGCTAGCCTTCCAGGAATACTGGCTTCCAGGAAGCTAGATAAGGTCTTAAGACCACACCCACAGAGACACACCTACTCCAACAGAGCCACACCTCCTAATAGTGCCACTCCCTTAGCCTAGCATATACAAACTACCACACGCACCAAATACATGCCTGGTGCCCAAGGAATCCAAAGATGATGTTGAATCCTTTGGGATTGGAGTTACAGGTGGTTGTAAGGCGCTATGTAGGTGCTGGGAATTGAACCCAGGTCCTTTCCAAGAGCAACAAGTGCTCTTAACCACTGAGCCATCCCTCTAGATCCCTCGATTTAAATCAGAGCTTTGTTTCTGAGATGGGTCTCAACTACTTAGCCCTATTTATTTGGAACTCTCTAGATCATTCTAGCAACTTGAGCCACTTGCTTCTGCCTCCTGTATGCTCAGATCTCTAAGAATTGTGTGTGTGCTTATATTTGTGCAGATGTACACACCTGTGTGTGGATGAGGAGACCAGAAGAGGGGGCCAGGTGCCTTCTGTCACTCTCCATCCATTCCTTTCCTCTGAACTAGGAATTTGTACTTTCTTGGCTAGGCTGGAATCCACAAGCCCCACAGGCCCTCCTGCCATTGCCCCCCTCTAGCTAGAGTTAAAGATGTGTATAGGATACTCAGTAGAATTATGGTGCTGGGATCCAAACTCTATTATACAGCAAGCATTCTCAACTGCTGAGCCAGGTCTCCAGCCCTTCAACACATCTTATTCTTCCCTCCCTCCCTCCCTCCCTCCCTTCTCCCCCCACCCTTTCCCCTTAGGCAGGGTCTCACTGAATAGCACTGGTTGGTCTGGAACTGATATGTAGACTGGGTTGGGTTTAAACTCCCAAAGTTCTACCTGCCTTTTCCTCCTAAACACATATAACCTCAACATCCAGCCTCAAAGCTCTTAAAAATAAAACCGTATTTGAAAGGCTAAATCTCAGTCAAAAATAAAACTTATTTTCCCTGCTTTGGATTCTGTTTCCAGTCGTTTTTCTTTTCCAGAATGTTTTATGTGGGAGCCACCTATATGACATCACCTTTTCATATTGGCTGCTTATGATGTACTATTACCTTTTGGTTATTTTGAAGTAAGGTCTCTTATAGCTCAGGCTCAAAAACTCCTTGTGTAACTGAGGTTGTGACTTCTCCCCCTCCCCCCAAGACAGGGTTTCTCTGTGTAGCCCTGGCTGTCCTGGAACTCACTCTGTAGACCAGACTGGCCTTGAACTCAGAAATCTGCCTGCCTCTGCCTCCCAAGTGCTGGGATTAAAGGCGTGCACCACCACTGCCCGGCAAGGTCATGACTTTTGACTGATCCTTCTGCCTCTACCTCTGAGTACTAGGATTATAAACACATGAGTTCTTAAGAGACTTGGGAGTGTAAAATAACTCCAGAATTGACCTCAGAGCTTCACAGATGCTAAATCAGGGCTTTACCATTGAACTATGCTTCCAGCCCCTTACTGTTACTGTGATACATACATACATACATTATATATATATGTGTGTGTGTGATTATGTATATGTATGTGTATATACATATATATGTATATATACACATACATGTGTGTATATGTGTGTATATGTATATGTGTGTATATCTATATAGATATATAGATATATAGAGATATAGATTTATATATATAGTGTGTGTGTGTATGGATGTTTTGCCTGTGTGTCTGTGTACCATGTGCTTCCTTAGTATCCACGGAGGCCAGAAGAGGGCATCAGATCCTTTAAAACTAGAGTTACAGATTGTAGTAAATCACCATGTGTGTGCTGGGAATCGAACCCAAGTTTTCTGGGAGGCACTCTTAACCACTGAGTGAGCACACAAGACCTCAAAGCCCATCTCCCCAGTAACACACTTCCTCCAACAAGGCTACACCTCCTCCAATAAGGACACCTCCTAATAGCGCCACACCCTACGGCCAAGCATTCAAACACATGAATCTATGAGGGCAGGCCCTATTCAATCCACCACAGATACCATCTTGAAAATCCAAGGGTGGCAGGGGGGAGGGGGAACAAAATAAAACCTCTAAAAGGTAGTTTCTTCAAAAAATTTAAAGAAATGCAGGGTTATAATAATGAGGCAGGTTACTGTCAATGGGCCAATGATTACAGATATACCAGAAAGTGTACTGCACAAGGACATTTATTTGGGGGTTTGGTCAGTGTGTGTGTGTTGTCCTGGAGACTGAACTATCATCAGGCTAGGGGCAGAGCTCCTTCATCCAGAGAGCTATCTTACTGGTGCACTTTTTTTTTTTTTTTTTTTTGAGACAGGGTCTCATGTCTGAAGCCTGGCCTCAAATTCAATATATAGGTATATAGCCAAAGGTGACCCAGAACTCCTTATCCTCCTGACTCTGCTTCCCAAGTATTGGAACTTGAGGCCTGACCTCCATCTCCCTGCCTTCCTACCCATTATAAATGTAACTTTTAAAAAACCAAAATTTCTTAATAGTAGAGAGGTCACTCGTAGAGTGAGCTTACTGGTTCTCTCTTGAGCTAACAGTAACTGTTAAGACTGACTGACAAAGGGAGAGATGATTCAGCAGTCAAGAACACTGACTGCTTTTCCAGAGGACCCAGGATCAATTGCCAGTACTCACATGGCAGCTCACAGCTGCCAGTAACTCCAGTTTCAGAGGATCTGACACCTTCATGCAAACATACATGCAGGCAAAACACCAGTGCATATGAAATGAAAATAAATTAATTTTAAAAATAGAAAAAAATGCTGACAAGCCAGGTGGTGGTGGCATACACCTTTGATCCCAGCACTTGGGAGGCAGAAGCAGGTGGACCTCTGAGTTTGAGGCCAGCCTGGTCTACATTCTATATAGTGAGTTCCAGGTCAACCAGGGATTTACAGAAAAACCATGTCTTTAAAAACCAATAAATAAATAAATAAATAAATAAATAAATAAATAACAGCTACCGGGCATGGTAGTACCATACTATATTTATTTTTAGCACCCTGTTGAAAAGATATTAGTGGAGACTTTTCTATTAGTAAGCTGGTGAGGTTCTTACTTCTCCAAAGTCCCAAACGGTTCAAGTACATACACAACCTTAAGGGCACTGCTATGGAGGTCTCCCAGTTTACTCAGGATGAAAGCACTTGGCTTCCAACGGTGCTGCCCATGACACGCACAATAATAAAGGAGTAACTTTAACTTTTGCTTCTCTTTGAAGGAAAAGCCACTTAATAAGCAAACCATATTCTTTCAGACAGAACTATACACATACATTGTTTTTATTTCACACCACAGTGCCCAATTGTTTGGCTCTGAAACTGAAAAACAAGGGAAGGGCATCAGGTATAGAAAGTACACTCTGGCATTACAGTTAAGTACCTGTTCTACCTAAAGAGAAGAGGAGCGCTAGGAACAGTAACTTCTAAAGACAAACTCAAAACACTTCCAGAGAAATCCAGAAAGTGGAATGTGCTCCACATAAAGACTCGGTTTTCAGTCTGTTCTTTTACACTGCAGGTCTCAGCCTGGCCTTGGTCATAGACTCCAAAACCCAGGGGTGTATTTGAGGACCCCAACACTTATCCCTCGCCAACTCTGGGTGCTACACCAAACTAAAGGTTTTCCTGGTGTTGTCTTCAACCCCAGGGCCTGGCCTGGCTTGCAGAGCGCTGCCCCCCAACTCCCACAGCCCCATAGCCCCACAGTCCTGCTTCAGTCCTTCACACTGAGGCTCTCCTAGCACTGTCATTTAAAATGAATATTTCTGCTCAGTACCCACCATCCATCCACCTAACATAAATAGATACATACAAATTTGAAAAGGTTAAGTAAAATTAGCTTTTAAAACCCAGTAAAGCAAGAAATGATCCATTTAAGCCTGAAGAAACTTGGAAGATTCTGAAACAAAAGGAAAAAAATAACACAGAAAACCAGTGCTTCCCCCAAATACTGAAGCCCACAGGCCCTAGGAAAACTTCCTACATGACTAGACTCAGGTGAGAGTGTCACATTCACCCAAGCCAACTTTGGGAAGCCTGAAACTTTGGGATTTTGAAAATTTCCAAGCAACACCAGCCCACAGCTAGAAGAGACTCTTGTGTAATCTCATTTACAGACTTTTGCAGAAAAAAACCTACACTCCATCCAGAATGTTATAGGTCTGCTGAATCCTTTCCATGTGTTCTAATTGAATTTATTCAAGATTAGTCACAAAGGACAGAAGTGTGTGCATGCACATGAACGTATGCATCAGTCAGGCTGGAGGAAAGCAATCTGATGCTTGTAAATAACTAAGGTCCAGAAAAGCAGCAGCAGCTGGACTCTCAGGAAGCCAGGGAATGGCCAGACTCACAGCCCTCGGTCAAGAGGGCTCACACGCCTGACTGTGCCTCACACTGGTTTTACTACACATCTTTCACACATGCAGACAGCTGCTCTCTCTGAAACACTATGCTGCACAGTAACTCCTTTAAGATGGCTGCAATGACTTCCTATCACTTCTGGCACCACAAACAGGATGGTCCTGTAGGCATAACCTCTGGGACTGATGCTCATGCTGCCGTGGGGGCTATTTTTTACTTTCTGCACTTCTGTAGTAGGGGGATTTGACATGCTAAGAACATGTGCATCACTGACCTGTCTGCATGCATCCCCATGCTCGGCAGAGGAGCAGCACTGCTGACAGACTCTGCTCTGTCAAGGCAGCTGGCAGCTGCTACTTAGAAACTTGCTTCCTTGACACCAGGCTTTGGTTTTGTGATGGGCTTTGTGGGAACAGTGGGTTTTTTTTTTTTTTTTTTTTTTTGTTTTTTGAGACAGGGTCTCACTCTGTAATCTTGACTAACCTGGAACTCACCATGTAGTCCAGGCTGGCCTTGAACTAAAGATTCCTCTGTTTCAGTCTCCCAAGTGCTGGGATAACAGGCATGTACCACAACACTCTACTATAATATCAGGGTTAAAAGAAGAACAGAAATCTAATTCTACAAGGATGGAGAAAGAGAAAATGCAAACATAAAACTCCACTGCCACTGCTGTTGGTTCTGTAAGAATGAGCTGAGCTGGAGTCCAGCTGCTCCTTGCAGCCGATGTCCAAGTTCCCAGTTACAGGAAGAACAGGTTCTCACATAGCTGGATGGCTGGCTCATGATGCAAAATCTGTCCAGACAGGAAAGCTAGCTTGTGGGCATACTTGCAAGGAGCTGGAACTCGGATGGTACCAGGCCAATTCCAGTACATGTGGCATAGTTTGAAAGTCAACCTAAAGTTAAAAAGAAAATGAGTTCTTTATCGCTTCTACCTCCACCTAGGGGTGAAAAGGATTTCACTCTTGGAGATATAACACATAGCACTCCTACCAACAGACTGGGGGATTCTGGGAAACCTAATGTTGTTTTTCAGGAATTGTTAGTTTTATATTTCTTTCTTTGGTTTGGTTTGGGGTACAGGTTCTCAACTATCTAGCTTAGGCTGGCTGGTAACTCCACTAGCCCAGGTTGGCTTTGAGCTGCCAGTAATCTTCCTGTCTCAGCTTCTCAAGTGCTGGGATTATAGGTATGAGCCACAAGGTCTGAGAGAGAAACCATTATTTTTCATCTGGAATTGTTTCTATTTCCACATAAGCCAAAGGATGGGTAAAGTAAGCAATCGTGAGTGTGTTGGCATCTCTGTGGTATGTATGTATGAGGGCTGGAGGAGTAGCTCCGCAGATAAAGAGCATTGGCTGCTCTTCCAGAAGACCCGGGTTTGGTTCCCAGCAACCACATGACCGCTCACAAGCATTTGTAACTCTAGTTCCAGGGGATCTGATACCCTTTTCTGACCTCCACAAGGACCAAACACACATGTGATATACATATATGCATGCAGGCAAAACACTATACATATAAAATACAATAAAAGCAGAAAAATGCCACATAGGAAAAGGCTATAAAAGGGCATTTACCAGTCTGTTGGGTCTATACATCATAAATGGAGTAGTATATCATAGTCATTTGCAGCAGTTATCTGTTTTTCCATCTGGTTAGCTACCCAGCTAGGTTTTTGAGACAAGGTCTTATTATGTAGCAGTGACTGGCCTGGAATTAACTATGTCCTTCAGGCTGATGATTCTATATTATTCACTGACTTCAGCTTCCTGAGTGATAAAATTATAAACATGTGCTACTACATGAAGCTAGAAAGCATGTAGTGTGCCCCTGTAATCCCTGCTACTTAGAAGGCTAAGAGACCAGCCAGGTGTAGTGGTGCATGCCTTTAATCCAAGAACTCAGGAGGCAGAGGCAGGCAGAATCTTTGTGAGTTCAAGGCCAGCCTGTAGGGTGAGTTCTAGAGCAGCCAGGGATACACAAAGAAACCCTGTCTCAAAAAACAAACAAACAAAGCCAGCCTAAGCAAGGTAGCAAGATCATTTTTCAAAATTATTTCTTTAATGATTTACTTATTTTTATTTTATGTGCATTGTTGTTTTACCTACATGTATGTCCTTGTGAAGATGTTTGATCCCTGGGACTGAAATTACAGACAGTTATAAGTTGCCATGTGGGTACTGAAAATTAAATCCAAGTCTTATAGAAGAGCAGCCAGTGCTCTTAACCAGTGAGCCATCTCTCCACCCACATAAGACCATTTTTCCAAAATTAATTAATACCAGTGCTTTATAATTCACAGAAATGAAGGTGTTAGTTATCTACATTTTCTTAAAGTTCTTCAAGTGATTTTAAGCAGGATTAGAAATTATTCCTCAAAAACATACCACTATTATCAAGATCTAGGAGTATCAAGGGGTAAAATATTGGTCTAGGGAGCTGGCTTGGTTAATAAAGTGCTTACTGTACAAGCACAAGCATGGGGGCCTGAATTCAGTCCCAGCAACTATTTGAGGTGATCCTGTAATCTTAACATAGGAAATGGAGACCTTATTTAATTTGACCTCTAGATCCCAGTGAGAAATACTGTCTCAAAATCAAGGTAGACAGCTGCTAAGACACTTGGTGTTGAACTCAGCCTCCATACCAATGCACAAATGCAGATGTGTATGTGTGTGTGTGTATATGTGTGTGTGTGTGTGTGTGTGTGTGATATGCTAGCATACACAACACATGATAGGAGAAAAATATCTTGAGGGGCATTGACTAGTGACTTAACTATTAGGATAAACAGCAAGAACAAGTATGTTTCTGACAGACTCACCTCTGCATGTGATCAGGGCTCAGATTTGCAGTGTTGAGAACACAGATGTAGTGTGTAGGTATGCCACAGCCCTGTCGCACATGATGGGCAAGAAGGTAGAAATCCACCCTAGCAAGGAAAGAGCACCAACTAGTGAGATGACTGGAAGGCATTCTGAAGATCGCTGTAGCCCCATTGGACAAGGCTCAGAAAGGAAAATGACAAAGTCAATACAAAAAAGCACACTGGTATGTGCGTAGGCTCACGGATGTAATCTCAGCACTGGGGAGGCCGAGGAGGAGGTTGTGTATCTGGTGAGGGCAGCCTGCACTACACAGAGATTTTGGGAGATATTGTATGGGTTACACGAGACCCTACTTCAAAAAGAAGAAAGGAGACAGAATATACCTAAAGAAGTAAAAGCTTTGTTATTTAAAAAAAATTAGGGCTCTGGACACAGCTTAATGGTGAACTGCTTGTCTGGCATTTACAAGGCATAAGGTTCGATCCCCAGTGGCAAAATGTGTGCATATGTGGCTGTATACTTGTGTGTATGTATATCTGTGGGTGATAAAAGCGAGCCCATATTCACACTAAGCTCCACCACTGGGCTCAGCCAAAGCTTGCTTTTTTCGAGACAAATATGAGGATTCCATTCCACACCTGTCCCAGAGTATTCAAGCAACAGACAACTTCTGCAGCTTCTTCTTCTTCAACTGAGGACCCCTGTTTTGCCTACTTACCACTCACAGCTGGTTATGGTATGATCGACCACAGTCCCAGGGGAAGGGGTTACAAAGTGATCAGGAGCAGCAAGGTACAGATTGGTGCTGATTTTCTTCTGAACTACAAACACCACCATCTTGGGGTGGTAGTTATCAAAGGCTTCAAAGCACTTCTGCAACTGAGGAATCTCATAGTTGGCAACTGTCTTTAGCTGGCCATCAGACACTCCATCTCGGTACACCACAATCTTCTCGGGGAGACAATGGTTCACCTGAAATGATACATGGAGGAGGTGACTCCAAAGGCTCTGGGCTCAAGGGCCACAGTGAAAAAAACCTCACACTTATCCTGCAGGATGGAGACTTGGCAATTGGGAACTCTTGCAGTAAGCTCCAGAGTATATGGCTGCCCAGCATGCCAAAGCTTATAACCCCTCCTAGATTTGCTCGGAGGAGCAAACAGGCCTAAAACAGCCACAGTGCTATAAAATATGAAAGCAAGTCACAGAAGTTACAAGTCACATGCTCACTACCTACCCTCAAACAGAGTGAACAACACTCAAAGGTAATGGCAGGAGACAGACATGGTTGCACACACCTACAATGCCAGCACTTAAAAGTCTGAGACAGGAGGATCACCATAATTTCTAGGGTATCATACAGTGAAATCTTGTTTCACAAAAAAATAAAGGAAGGAAAGAAGGAAGGGATAGAGGAATTAAGGACTCAAAAGATTTTCTAAAAAGATAGTGTCCATGAGTCAGTGGTTATTTGATTTGGATTTAATGCTGACAACTGTCCAGGAAAAGAACCTGGAACTATTACAGAAAGTCTAAGACAGCAGTTTTCAACTTGTGGGTTATGACCACTCTGGGGTTCAAGCAACCCTTCCACAGAAGTCCCATATCATATATTCTCCATATCAGATATTTACATTATGATTCATAACAGTAGCAAAATAAAGCTATAAAGTCACAACAAAAATAATTTTATGGTTGGTTATCACAACTTAAACTTATTAAAGGGTTGCAGCATTAGGACAGTTGAGAACCATTTGTCTAACACACACATATATATATGTTAAGATTTTGACATATAAGTAACATCCAAAGTTATCCTATGATCCAGCAGAATGTTAAATCCATTTATGATAAGAAAGTAGGCAGGTTCTCACTACATTAGCTAGGAGTGCATTTGGTTCCATTTTAAATTAGAAATTCCCTCGAAACTGATTTGCTTGACTTCAGTTCTGATTACAGTTTAACGTACTCACATTCCAGGTTCTTGTCCCTTAATAGATACATCATGAGTAAAGCTTAAATACTTACTACATTCTTTAAAGGTGACTCTACATGAAAATTTTATATCAAAAAACTCTTTTCCAAAAATTAACTTGCTGAGCATGGCAGCACATGCTTTTAATCCCAGCTCTTTAAAGCCCAAGGCAAGAAGATTGCTATGAATTTGAGGCCAGCATAGGCTGCACAATAAGTTTCTGGTTAGCCCAGACTATGGGGCAAAATCTGACCTCAAACATCCTCCCTCCAGCCATCTTTTAAGTTTTAGTTCAGTGTTTCAAGCTGGGTGTATGGTGGTGTATGCCTTTAGCTCAGCACTCCAGGGGCAGAGTTACCTAAATACAGAAGCAAGTGTATCTCTGTGAGTTCAAGATCAAATTGCCTACACAGTGAGTTCCAGACCAGCCAGGGCTATATAGTGAGATCCTGTTTCAAAAACAAAACAACAACAAAACAATAAATATCCTCTTTCCTGAGATACCTCAAATATTTCAACATTTACAAACATCTTTATAGTCACTGGAGCTATTGTCCCTGATTGTGGTACTTTTTTTTCTGCCTCACATCCTCCTCCTCTTTTGTGGCAGGACTTTAGTCCCAGTAACAGTCTTGTATACAGACTGACCTCAAAGTCTCCAGCCTCTAAACCAGGGTTTCTCAGCCCCAGCGGGCCAGCATTTGGAGATGGGTGAGTGTTCATTGTTAGCGCTGCCCTGTGCTCTGTGGATCAGTGTTTACTGCTGCCCCAGGTCTCTGCCAGTCATAAGTGGAAGTGTTTCTAGATAACTGCCCCAGTAGGGAGCTATGGCTTTAGCCACAGAGCACACAGAAAACTCAAGCCACATTCAGAAGATGATGCACTGTGGGAAGAGGGCAATGAGTCTAGAGCTCAGACGGGCCTTTTACAAATAAGCAGAGAAAGGACACTGGACTTGGGGTCAGGAGCTCTGGGACTGAGTCTGACTCCACTGCTAGCTGTGGGTTCAAATACTGTTTTCTGTTGAAAAACTAAGTAAAAAAGATCACCTCACCATGTTCTCAAGGTGGAGAGGAAAAGACGTTATATGCACATGGATAAAGAGCTTGGTGTGCTAGCATGATCTCTAGTGCTCATATAAAAAATCAGGTACAACAGTATGCACCTGTAAACTCAAGCCTTGGGGAAGAAAGACAGGAGAATCTGAGAGACTCAGACCAGCCCATGCAGCCCAACCAGTAAGCTCCAGGTTCTATCAGAGTGTCTGTTTCAAAAGACAGACAGACTGTGATGAAGACAGACAGACAGATACACACACACACACACACACACACGTATAATATATATTTTAACATAAATATATACAAAGGCTGTAGAGGCTGGATGTGGCAGTAAATGTCTATAATCCTAGCATGTAAAACACTGAGGCAGGGGGATTGTGAATTTAAGGCCAGGCAGAGTTACACAGCCTGAGACCTTGTTTCAAACTATCTTTTGTTGTCAAAGTTGAGACCAAGCTAGGTCAAGAAAATACTTGGAAGCACAGAGAAAGCACATAATAAAATAAGTGGAGTGAAAAAATGGAATCAAATTCACCTGGAGTGTTTTCTTCCACCACCTTGGTGTTTAGCCTGTGCTAACATGTCAGTGAGTGTTTGGCACCAGACTATGTCAGCTTCCAGCCGAACTGAGAGACCAGTTTCGAGCTATGGACATACAGAAAAATGTAACCCTAGTTAACAATGTTAAAATCCTCTGGGTCACCTAGTCTGTCCTTACTTCCTAAGCTATAAACTGGTAGTCTAGGGAAGAAGAGTTACTATATAAGGCTAATCACAAGCCTAAAAGATAACTGTTAAAGGTATATTGTAGAACCCATCATGCTCTGGACACATAGCACACTAAATGGCCAGTGTAGGCCTGTGCTTACCTATTCTGATGCTCCTGGCATTGGGCGTAGTGCAAACGGTTCAGTGGGCAGTACAGGTGCTGAGCTGAATGCTATTTTACATGACGTGATACTCATTCACAAAATTAACATGTAATGGCCACTAAATATGTGTCATTGCACTGTCTTAGAAAATTGCAAAATTTATTTTGTCTGTCCATTTGAAGACAGGGTCTCATCCAGTGCAGGCTGGCCTCAAATTTACTTATGTAACTGAGGCTTGCCTAGAACTGTTAATCCTTCTGTCTCTACCCCCAACTCTCTTGGCTCTGTAAAATTATTATTATTTTTTTTTTAAATTGTTTTTTATTTATTATATATACAACATTCTGCCTGCATGTATGCCTGCAGGCCAGAAGAGGGCACCAGATCTCATTACAGAAGGTTGTGAACCACCATGTGGTTGCTGGGAATTAAACTCAGGATCTCTGGAAGAACAGCCAGTGTTCTTAACCTCTAAGCCATCTCTCCAGCCCTGCAAAATTATTTTAATACCATCCAAATACTCATGGAACTCAAATGAGACCTGGAAACCAGACACATAAAGCAAATATCCCCGATACAATGACAATACCATCATAGAGAAGTAAGATGATATGGCAGAAGTTCAGCTGCCAAGTGCTTATCTAGCACTCACGAAGCCCTGTGTTCCATCTCGAGCACCAGATAAAATGGACACCAGGTGTGGTGGTACGTACCTGTAATCCCAGAACTCAGGAGATGGCGGGAGAAGGATCAAAAGTTCAAGGCCAGTTTCAGCTACACAGTGATTTTGGGGGCCACCCAACGTTACCTGAGAACCTATCTCAAACATAATAAAACAGAAACTGCTGAGGGAATGGGAGAGCGGAAGGGGGAAGCCCCTGTCAGCACATATGGAATATGGGTGACAGACAACTCGGGCAGCCAGAGTGGGGGGTATCAGGTGAGCAGCAGTAAAGCTAGGCTGTGCCTGCAAAAGGCACGATGCTGAAGAGACACCAAATGGCCAGCTCTACTTGTAAGGTTCCTCCATTGACAGACTGTAAGAACAAGCAGAAAAGGAAGAAGAGAGACTGGCAAGCAATCCCTTCAACTTAAGAGTCCCAAAGACACAGAAGAGCTAAGTATGGTGGTGCACACCTATAATCCCAGCATAGGAGAGGCTGAGACAGGAGGTCATCCAGGGCTAAATGGTAAGACTACATGAAGAAGAAAAACAAAAAAGACATAGTAAATCTTCATTCCCATAGTACAATTAGAAAAATTTAAGTCAGACCTATTTGTTGGGACTATTAAAAATCATTAAATTTTAGTTTCATTAACTTCTATAGGGAGGAGCTGTCACAGTACACAGTGAACTTGGAAAGTGTCCAGACGAATTCAAGAGGAGAGGGAGGAAGATGAGTGCTGGGAACATTCACTAGGTCAAGAAGAACCAGACAGAATCAGCTAGGAAGGAGCTCAGTGCACTTGCTCGCCTGTGTTGTGAGTACTGAAGACAGTGTTCACCTAGCATATGCAAAGCCCTGGGTTCCATTTCCAGCAGCATAGGGAAGGCTAGACAAACTGGTGACAATGCTGGGCACAAGAGGAGCACACATGCGTCAGTCAGGTAGATACCCCCCAGACAACATTCATTTGCTTAAAGTAACACTGAACCACAAGCTCCTCCCAATTATGTGAAGAAAGGGAAGGTGAAATTAAAATGCAGAGACAACATTGTCTCACAGGCCACAGGAACTTCCCCATTTTATTTCCAGGATCAGATGTTCATCAAAAATGCCCAGGAGCTGGACATGGCAACAGACTACTTTAATCCCAATAATCGAGGCTAATACAAGAGGGAATAGGAACCCCACAGGAAGACCAACAGAATGAACTAATCTGGACCCTTGGGGCTCTCAAAAGAGTCTGAACCACCAACCAAAGAGCATACATACACAGATTGGACCTAGGCCTCTCTGTGGGTCCTGAGCAACTAGAGCAAGGGCTATCCCAAAAGCGGTTGCCTGAATGTGGGATATGTTCTTCTAGCTAGGCTGCCTTGTCTGACTTCAGTGGGAGAGGCAGTATCTAGCCTCACAGAGACCTGAAGTGCCAGGGTAGGGAGATACCTGGGGGGTGGGGGGAAGGCTCCCTCCCACTCAGAGGAGAAGGGGAAGGGGAATGGGAGAAGTATCGTGGGAGGGGCTGATCAGGAGGGGGACATTGAGCAGGATGTAGAGTGAATAAGTAAAAAAATTAAAAGAAGAAAAAGAAGGAGGAGGAGGAAGAGGAGGAGGAGGAGGAGGAGGAGGAGGAGGAGGAGGAGGAGGAGGAGGAGGAGGAGGAGGAGGAGAAAGGGAAAAAAAGCAAAGCTGGGCAGTGGTGGTGCACGCCTTTAATCCCAGCACTTGGGAGGCAGAGGCAGGCCGATTTCTGAGTTCAAGGCCAGTGTGGTCTACAGAGTGAGTTCCAGGACAGCCAGGGCTACACAGAGAAACCCTGTCTCAAAAAAAAAACAAAAAGAAAGGAAAGGAAAGGAGAGGAGAGGAGAAAGAGGAAAGAGGAAAGAGGAAAAAGAAAGAGGAAAAAGAGGAAAAAGGAAAGGAAAGGGGAAAAAAGGCTCAAAGACAGACTGGGCAACAGAGTTAGACCCACATAGACACCGACTCTACCCAAAGCAAATAAGTGTAAAACAGAAAAAGCACTCCAGTCCCTGGGTTGAATCAGCCAGAGGCTGAAGCATCTCTGCAGCCATTTCAGTTTGCACTGTCAGAGCTCAAGCCAGAGCTGTTAAAGCTCAAATCAAATAACAGATCGAGTCAGGATCAGGGGCTTAGTCATGAGAGAGAAAGCTGCAGAGGCAGGTGTCCACTGCTTTGATTTTCACACCTGAGTGGGAGGTGACACTGGTGCTCAAACATTAAGGCTGGAGTGGCCAGGAAGCACATGTGTAGACCATGTAGCTACTTGGACACAAGTTTTAGGAGCTCAATGAACTGGATGTGCTAGACAAGGGGTTCTCAGGATGGGCTCTGTGAAAACCCTTTTCTCTTGCTGGAGATGAAACCAGTCACTAAACTTTGTCCTAAGAGGATCCTGAGACATTTTCATGAGAAATCTTGACGTAAATTACAATAGCATTTTGCAGAGTAAATGATGTGCTACCAGTCTTACTGGAAACAATTCTTTGTTTTTGTGGTTTTGGTTTTTTGAGACAGGGCTTCTCTGGGTAGTCCTAGCTGTCCTGGGTCTCACTACTACTGGACATATTTCTAACTCATAAGTCAAATATAGCCATTTGCAAACATGTAAAAGAAAAAAGAAACGGAGTTTGCCTCACTCAAACTTTAGTAATTACCTTTCCTTTGAAATGCCATTTACGCTAATATACATTGAACTTGGTATTTTTGTTTTGTGACATGGTCTTATGTAGCCCAGGCTCCTTTCAAATACTGTATGTAGCTGAGCATGACTGACTTCTGATCTGCCTGCTTCCTACTCTCAAGAGCTAGGTCCCAACATATAGTTAAAACATTTTCTTTCTTCCCTCCCTTCCTCCCTCTTTTTCCTTCCTTCCTTCTTCACTAACAGGGACTTCACTAACAGGGCCACATGCTGGGCAATTGTTCAACTTCTGATTTAGGTCCCTAGTCTTCATTTTACTTTCTGAATCCCAATCCCACTAACTTGTCCTACATGGCCTTGAATTTACTTGGTGATCTAGGCAGGCCAGGTACTCTTGGTAATCTTCCCGCCTCATCCTCCTCAATGCTGGGATTATAGACATGCACCACTATGCCTGGTCTCTCGTTTCTTTTTAGCACTGAGAAGGCTTTCATCATCTGGCTGTGCCAGTATTTATCCATTCACCCACTGAAGGGTACCCTGGCTGCTTCCAGGTCTCCACATAGTTTATTGTGAGCTCCTAAATTTTCAACTTGTTTGAGCAAGATTCCTAGATCATGAGGTAAGATTGTAATTAGTTGTGTAATGGCAAACTGAGCATTCTGATGGCTCTATATCACACCAGCTTCTGATGTTCCAAGTCTGGACTGTGCCATTTTCACAATACAGTAGGCCATTGTTACTGTGTAAGGCTCTAAGGGCATGGCTGACAATCTTTCCATGTGCTTATTTGCCATCTGGTGATATTCTTTCACGTGAGTTTTGGTCTTTTGTCTGTTTGGGAGGAAAGAGAAGTATAATGAGACAGAGCTTTCCTATGTACGTAGCCAAACCTTGGCTGGCCTGGTATTTACCACGTGCAAAGGGCGGGGACTGGGGTGGGGGTAGGCTCAAAGCCAAGGCAAAAATCCTACCTTTACCCATGTGCTAGGATTACCAGTGTGTGCCACCATGCCCAACTGCTAAACTCTACCACTTCCCCCATCCCTGGAGCTTGTGCACAGGCCAGACTGGAATCCAACACACAATACAGTCCTCCAAGTGCTGAATTCTACATTTGCAGCCATGAGCCATCAGTGATTTATATAAAATGCAAAAGCAGCTGGCTGTGTTTTGCATCTTTAGAAAGAATCGTTATTTTTGTCAGTTGCATGTATGAGTCTATGTGTCAGGGTGTGTGCATTATTTTAGGTGCCTGCAGAGGGCAGTTCCAGTTGCGCTGGAACTGGAGTTACAGGTGATTGTGAGCCACCTGATTAAGGTGCTGGGAATCAAACTTAGGAATGAGTCCTCTATAAGGGCAATGTGAACTCTTAACTATTGAGCCGCCGTCGCTCTAGCTCCTGGGTCTTGCACTTTAAGCACAGGTATATGAGGCACTGTGAGTTAACTTCTGTGAAATAAAGGCTGTGCAAAGATTATTATTCCCTTTTTTTGCATGTCTAGGCCAGCTGTTCTAGCAGCACTTGTTGGAGGACTTCAGTTTCCCACTGACTTGGCTCCATCCCTTTCTCAAAGGTTATACAACTACACTTGTCTAATATATTTCTAGGCTGCTCTTTTCTCTTGAACTCCCTGCTTAACTTCCTGTGAGTATCACACAGTCCCAACTACCATAGCTTTATGGTTAAATGTTTACAATCTGTAGCACCAGTCTTCAGACTGTCCTTTGGTGTTGTGTTGGCTAGTCTGTGTCTTGATTCTCCACATAAATCTTAGAATCACTTTGCTGATATCCAAAAAGAACTTGCTGAGATTCCACTGAATCTGACATTATAACTAAGAACTGATGCCTTGATGATCTCTAGTCTAATGAACATACAGTTCTTTTTCTTTATCAGTTTAATAGCTTTCCAAATATGAATCTTATGGGTCATGTATATGTAGGGATACATACATACATACCACACACACACAAACACCATATATATATATATATATATATATATATATATATATACACACACACACATACATATATATACGTATAATACATATGTATATATATATATATATATATATATATATATATATATATATACACACACACACATATATATCAAGAGAGGGAGAGATACACAGGCAGAGACAGGGTATCACTCTGTTGCTCTGGCTGGCCCAGAATGCACTGCATAGGCCAGGTTAGCCTTCAATTCATATAGCTCTATAGTCAGGTTAAAGTTCCAGCCAATCAGAGGCTCACAGTGGAACTCAGATTTTAATATCTGAAGCAGGAGGTACCCAAACCATATCCAAGTCAGGGTTCTATCTTTCTAAACATATTTTAAGATTTATTTATATGAATTTTGCCTGCATTGTATGTTCAGCATGTGCGTGCTGCCTGGTGCCCTCAGAGTTCAGAAGAGGATGCCAGAGCCTCTGGAACTGGAAAGGGGTGGTTGTAAACTACCATGTGGGGGCTGGGTCCTCTGCAGAAGCAGTGAGTGCTCTTAACCACTGAGACATCTCTCCATCCCCAACTGTTTCCCTTCATTTAAAACTGAACTTCAGACAAACCCACAAATATCACTGCCATTCAAGACCAAAAGTGATAGTGCTGAAGAGAAATAAACTTCAGTTTCTTTTCTTTACTGCATTAGTTCTAAATGAAGGACTTCTATTTGTTTGTTTGTTTTTTTGTGGTTTTTCGAGACAGGGTTTCTCTGTGTAGCCCTGGCTGTCCTGGAACTCACTCGGTAGACCAGGCTGGCCTCGAACTCAAAAATCCGCCTGCCTCTGCCTCCCAAGTGCTGGGATTAAAGGCGTGCGCCACCACCACCCGGCTATGAAGGACTTCTAAAATGAAGCTGCAATGAACAGAAACTGGAGGGACAGGAAGCTACCTTTGTTTGCAGTGAGCATGATTATTGCTGTTGTATAACCACCAGGCGGCTTTACTAAAGCTATGTATGCAAGGCTAATTCAGAAGGGGACTTCAATCTATGTCAAAGACAACAACAAGACCTACGCAGGTCCTTCATGGAAAACCTCTCCATCTAGTGGTAGCACACTCATGAGAAACTTAAAGCTAGCTGCTGCTCCTCTAAGATGAAGAATATAATAGTAGTTTTCCCATGACTATTCTTACCCAAAAACCACAACTAGGTGGTTGCAAACAACAGACATTTGTTATCTCATGCTTTGAAAGTTGCAAGATGAAAGCAAGATGTAAGTAGTGGGCCGAGCTCAGTTAGTAGAGTGCCGGCCTAGCATGCACAAGCCCATGTCTGATCCCAGCACTCATAATAGATGTGTGGTGGTACACTCCTGGAATCCCTGTGCTTGGGAGGTAGAGGCAAGATGATCAGAAACTCAACGTCTCCAGGACAGCCAAGGCTATTACAGAAAAACCCTGTCACAAAAAACCAAAAAAAAAAAAACCAAAAAAAAAAAAAAGAAACTCAACGTCATCCTTGGCTTACACAGTGAGTGTCCAGCCAGACTGGAATACATGAGACCCATTTTATTGTTACTGGCTTTTTTAAGTTTAGTTTTTGTGTCCACTGGAGTTTTGCCTGCCTGTATGTCCTTGTGACAGTGTTAGAATCCCTGAAACTGAAGTTACAGACAGTTGTGAGCTGTCACGTAGGAACTTAAATCACTGAGCCATGTTTCTAGCCTCTGTTGTTGCTGTTTTAAAACAGGGTTTTCCTGTGTAGCCCTGGCTGTTTTTAAATTGCTTATTCCTTTAACCATTTCTATCTTTTACCTAGAGTTTCTTTTTCCCATGAACAATGTTGTATTTTAGTTTACTTCAGTGTAAATCTGATAAGGATGGCGTCTCTATTTCTCATTTTTCTGCACATCTTTCACCTTTACTAATGGAAGTCATTTTCAGTGTACTCTGGATCCAGGGTTGGTGGTCACTGTCTTTCATCACTTTGAAGCTATTCCTTTATACCTTATGGCTTCACTGTTTCTGTTGACAAGTTATCTAGCAATCCATTAAAGATATAACCTCTTCTTTACTCTCTCAATTTATGTGTATTTTATGTTTATTCACAAGTTTTTTATAATGTGTCTTTGCATGTATATATATGTGCATGTATATATGTGGGTATATATATATATACACACAAATATTTTATCTCCTGAGATCTGTTGGACTTCGTGTGTGTGTGTATGTGTTTGTGTGTGTGAAGGGGGGAGGGATGGAGAGAGAGAGGGAGAGACAGAGGATGAGAGAGAAAAAAAAGAGAGAGAACACAAGAGAGAATACAAAGAGAGCTCAGAGAGATCCAAGAGATTGAGACCAACTAACTGACCAACCAGGTTTCACTAGGGACCCTAGTACAGGCTAGCTAGCCTTGTACTCAGGATCCTCCTGCATATGCCTCCTGAGTGTTGGGACTGCAGGCGCACCCTGCACCTGCTTCCTGAGTGCTAGGATCACAAGCGCATGGTGCATCTGCCTGCTTGCTGGGCTTTCTCAACTGATGATTTGGCATCCTCAGTGTATAGACCACTGCTTCTTCACTACTGCCTTCTCAGGTACTGCTTTGAATCTTGTGATTTGTTTTTGTTTTTTGTTGCCTTTGAACCATTTGAACCATTTCTATGTGTATTCTGTATTCTAACCCCACACTCCCCGTATCTACTGGCTTTCCTCGGTTTTTTGGTTTGGTTTGGTTTTTGTTTGTTTGATTTTAGCTTTTGTATCTCTGTGCTTCAATCTGATTACTTTCTTCTTGCCTTTCTTTAGCTGTATTTTAAATCAATGTTATAAACAGTTTTGGATGGTAGCATCCCTGTCCACTTCCTGAATTTCTAAGCAGACATCCTACCCTTCACAGCCTCTCAGAATGCGACTCTTATTTTAGATAATGACACAAATACTTAGGTAAGAATGTGTGAAAACCCATTTACGGGACAAAGAAAGAAGACAGGAGAAATCAACCCTACTGCCAGCTTCACCTGAAAGTTCTTGCCTCAGCAAATAAATGTCTGCTCTTTGAGCCCTCCACCCAGGATACTTTGTTATAGCCTCCTTAACATATAACACACACACACACACATCTATGGAGTGTGCAATCTCAGTTACTATAGTTTTCATGTCTAAAATTGTAGATTTCAAAGCTTTCAGTTCATTGTCCAAATTCTTAGTGCTATTATTTTTATCTCTTTGAAGATCTTAAGTTGTTTTTATTTACTCGTTAACTTTATTCTTTTTAACATTTATTTATTTGGGGGTAGGTGGCTATGTGTATTACAATGTGGTATGATATGTATGTGCATGCGTTGGTGTGGTGTATGTATGCTATAGGAACAGGTTCTCTTCTACCATGGAGGCTCCAGGGATCAAATTCAGACAGTCTGGTTGTTGGCAAGTGACTTTAGCCACTAGGCCATTTGATGACCTTTATATGTGTTTTCACTACTCCCCTCCTCCAAATACTGATGGACCATCAAGAGCACTCCTACAAAGTATTTCAATTACAGAATAAGGACCACCAAGAAGACAATAAGAACAGTGGGTAAGATCATCAAAATCAGTTTTGTTTGAGTCTGTGTTTTAAAAGCATCTCACTATATAGCTGTATAGCCCTGGCTGGCCTTGAACTTGCTATGGTTGCCATGCCCCAACTTGTGAGTGCAGGGATTGCTCTGGAGTATTTAACCTGCTCTACTGCTTCCCTTCCCCACTGCACCCTTGCCCCCATGGTAACTGAAAATCAGCCAGCACCATGGGACATGAAGAAAAGAAGAAATCCCTGAGGTTGGGTTCAGAGGCACACACGTGTACTCTCAGCACTCGGGCAGCTTAAGCAGAGCAGTCATAGAGCCTGGGCCACACAGTGAACTCAAGGCCAGTGTGAGCCTTGAAGCAACTCTGCCATTCATTAGCTATTAAGCTATCAGAATAGAGGTATCACAGGCTGCATGTAAGAAACACTACAAAGATTATAGAGTGAAATCAATCCCAAGGGCTATTAATCAAGCCACCACACCCATGTAAGCATCCCAGTGAACCTGTGAATACCAAGGCTCAGGTGAGTAGTCAGGGCTGGCAGTTCTCCATATGCCTTATCATATCTTGGTACCAGGAAACAAAGTGTTCTGCCTTCACAAGGAGAGAACTATTGAAGTTCTTTGTGTAGTACTTCCTGATTCAGTCAGTGCATTCCTTCTCCTAGATGACTATAATCTGTATCCTTTCTTAAAATGAACCCCAATTGGACATGGATATAACAGCTTTTAGTGAGTTCTTTATCTCTTTAGTGAATTATCAAAACTGAGCAAGATTTGGTGAACCACCCAAACTTCCAGCTGGTGGGCCTTCCAAGTGGGGCAGGCAAAGTAAACTTCATTGTTCAGCCCTAAATTCTTATTTCAACAATGACATTTCTGAAACTAACATTTGTTAGGAAAGAGCATTAGATATGAAAAATAGGAGACAAAAGATTAGGAAACTTCCATCTAGAAAATAAGAAAAAGTAAAAGAAAAAATAAGAGGAACTCATCGAAAGAATGAACAGGAAAACACCCTCAAAGCCAGATATAGTGGTGCATGCCTTTAATCCCTGCACTTGTGAGGCAGAGGCAGGTTAAGATTCTATGAGTTCAAGGGCAGCCTGATCTACATATGGAGTTCCACTACAGCCAGGAGGACACAGAGAAAACGACCTTGTCTCAAAAAACAAAATCCAAAACACAACAATAAACACAAAACCCCAGTGAGAGGTCTGGAGCACAGCATAAAGCATTTATCTAGCTTGCACTGATAAAGCCCTGAGTCTGATCCCAAATACCACCCAAACAGAGAAGGGTGGGTAATGATATAAATAACATCTAAGTTGGCAGACTATGATAACCAGTAACAGTACAGAACACAGAACCTTGGAGAAGAACACAACTTGATCATTCTAACCAAGGGAGGGAACAGTGAGGGGAAATAGGAAAGTGCCACAGATGTCATTATCAAGTTAGGCCCTAGAAGACAGACAGAGCTTGCAAGGATACAGTAATAAGAAAAGAAATATCAGAGCTTGGTGATAAATTACCATATCATTTGGATCTTCTGAGACACACAAATCCATATTGTCTGATATGTGACAGACACTAAGAATCTTAATTCCAATGCCGGGCGGTGGTGGTGCACGCCTTTAATCCCAGCACTTGGGAGGCAGAGGCAGGCGGATTTCTGAGTTTGAGGCCAGCCTGGTCTACAGAGTGAGTTCCAGGACAGTCAGGGCTACACAGAGAAACCCTGTCTTGAAAAAAAAAAAAAAAAAAAAAAAAAAGAATCTTAATTCCATAAGAGACTAACTTCAGTCACATGGAATCTTAAGTTTCCAATGGCCTACCTGCTATGCAAAGGCCACAGTGGCCCTAAGAATGGATGCCACTTATCACTGCTTTGATGTCTTAGCCAGCACAAAACTCACAAACTTATTTGTTCACTCTTCTAGACCTTGTATCAGCTTAATGACAGCAACTCTCCCTGGGTAGCATTCTTTGAAATTATGAGAAGTGAATTACAGTGAAGCTTTTGTCCTAAACCAAAATGAACAGTCAGCAGCTAATGGCAGTCATAAACAGTTGAGTAAATTAATAAGTTTTAACTGCTGAAATTTACTTCCAATTCAGGCAGTAAGGACATGGGAATTATGTCTGCAGGTACCAGCTGGTCAAACAGTCAAATCATTATTACTTAACAAACCAGGTGCAGTGCTGGCTCTACAAGCTGCTGTACAGAGCAGAAGTCTGAGACGGGGTTCTGCGCTCTCTACCAAGCTACAGCGTTCTGACTATTTGAAGGCCTCCTTTGCTCCCCTATGTCAGATATCTGCTCAAAACTTAAATAGGTGTCCCTTAAAATGCAGTAATGTCAGGATTTCTCATTTCCTCACCTCATAATACTTTTTCAAGGAGCCCACCAGGCAGAGCTTCAGGCTGTCCACAATCTCCTGATGCGGCATCTGGAACACCACCCTCGAGTACCATTTGGTGAGTGTGCTAGGCAGGTGGGGAGGAGGAGGAGAGACACAGAGAGCTCAGTGAGCAGCCACCCCCACACAAAGGTCTGTGCTCTGCTATCTGCACACAGCGTTCCTTTTGAATCAACACATATCATCTACTTGTCAAATGCATTTCTGGGGTCAGTACAAGGCGCTAGCAGCCTCTGTCCTCTCCACGGGTGCAGAGTACAGGGAGCAGACTGGTGCCTGTGATGAGTGTCAACCACACTGCAAATCCAGATTTGAGGACAGAGGAACTTAGTGCTTCGTGTACTAGGATAGAATACTGATTCTATCCTAGATTCATCTGATGGATTTATAGTAAGATCAGGCATCAAAATGAGGTAGGCAACAATAATAATACTGCTATATTTGCTTACAGATTTATGCTGGCAACGAAGCCAACCACAGAGCGCATGCCTCTGCTGGGGTCGTGGTACACATCCATTCCAATCACCATTAATTGTTTCTAGGGTAAAAAACAAAGACAAAAACAAAAGCAGAACTCAAACTCAAACACTCCACTGCTCCATCTTTGTCATCTCAAAGCCAAAGCAGCTCTTGTCTTATTTACATAAGAAAACAAACTCTGCAAAAGAGCAATGACTACAATCAACTCTTTCTAAACACAAAGAACAAAGCCAGATCTAGACTAGAGATCAGCAAATACTTCCTATAAAAGGATAAATAAGTAAATCTGCAGGTTTTGAGAGCTGAAAGTCTCTCCAGGAACCCTGTAACTCTGCCTTTTGACTACAGTGGAAGACGGATGCATCTGATGCATCCGATGCTGTGTGTTCCAAAGAAAGTGTACTTAAATACTGAGAACTGAATTTCAGATAATCTTCGTATGTCAGGAAATGTTGACCTTATTTTTTTCACCATTTAAAAATGTAAAGTGCATTCTCAGCTCATGGTCTGTCTAGTAACATGCAGCAAGGCAGCTGGACTCCTGAGTCCACACTGAGAGCAAGGATGACAGGATGGGAAAGAGCACTAAACACACACATTTCTACATCACTCACCAGCGGAATATCCACTCCCCAGAGCTCACCACCCAGTTTACAGTTTATCTGAAGTAAAATTTTCTGAGCCACACTCCGAAGCCTGGTGGGTTGACCAATGGTTCGGACATTGATGACCTATTGTGACAGGACCAGAACATCATCAGCCTTTTAGAAAATGTTAACAGCTCTAAAGTATCAACATCACTAGGCTCCATGCCCTACCTCTGTCCCTTTCATCAAGGAAATCGAAATCAGAGGATGCTCAATTCCCTCCTTCTCAATGGCACAGTATTTGTGTACAGCTGCCCCATACCCTCCTGTACACCCAGATCTCCATTATTAGTAGGACTTAACATAATCACTAAGTCTGTAAATAGTTGCTAATCCTGCATTGTTTAGGGAATAAGCACAAGGGTTTCCCTTGTGAGTTTGATAAGTTTAGTAGAGGTATAATTTTCTTTCAGAATGTTTTTAAACTATGTTTTAAACTATGAATCAGCTAATGAAAAATCCACAGATAGGCCAGCTATGGTGGCATGCTTATAACTCCAGCACTTTTGTATGTGGAGGAGGTAAGGCAGGAGGAATAGAAATTTAAGGTCATCTTTGTATACGCAGGAAGTTTGGGACTAGCCTTGGCTACACGAGACTGTCTCAAAAGACCACTAATAGTTGAGAACTGAGTATACTATATTAAGAAGCTTGAATTGTATGTTATTAATAATTCTAATTCTAGGGTCATTAGGAATATATACACATCATAGGCATATGAACATACAAAAACTTTCAAAATTATCTTATTCAAAGTGACATTTTTAAAGTTACCTATGAAAAATATTTTCCCTTCTCAGAATGAAGCCTACATGTCCAGTCTCAGTCATGAGGAAGGACCAGGGAGTGTGAGGAGCAAAAGAGCTCTTACAAGAGCTACCTGCTGCTGCTGGCTCATTCTAATCAGAACCTTCGGCATAAGGCTCTTCCCATGCCAGCCTGAAATGGCTATTTCAGCTTCCAGAGCTTTAGAGACACTGAGCTGTAGCTCTACCTTAGGCTCAAGGCCCATGGACTCCATTTCCACTCACCTGGGAGGGCACTGGGGACTGCACACAGCACAGCTTCTTGATGGCTCCATAGAGATCATCACGCGTGCCCATGATGATGCAAACAACCATTTGTATCTTCCCCTAGAGGAGACAAGAATACACTGCCAGGATCTGATCACTTTGGGGACTTTCTTGGGACACAGATAAGGTAGACGGAACTGAAAAACAAATGGTGGACATTCCCACCAGAATCCTTTGAATCTGAACTATCGTTTGGCTTGGGTTGCTGTTCACAGACAGATGATACATTACTAACACCTAGAGCTGGCCATGACTACTCATGTTTATTTACTAGGAGTCTTAAGATTCTAAAAAAAAAAGGCCAGAGTTAGAAGTATGCAAGGTTTCTATAACTGCCTCTCAACCTTCCCCCAGTGGCTTTCCTGTGCTCTTCAGTGAACTAAGCGTGTCAGACCACAGACCTTCAGTTGAGGAAGTGTGGCTACACGGAAGTATGCAGAGCCACACAGAAAAGGAACAAGGCCAAGTCCACAGTAGCTATTCCTCACTTTCTGTCTAGGGAGAACAGACACTGCCAGCAACATCCCTGGCAGGAGCCTCTATCTCCTAAGACTCTTAGCCAATGTCAAAACAGAGTACCTTCCAAGACGGGGATGTCAAACAGAGAATACCACAATACAAAGAAACTCCAACTCGAGGACTAATCTTCCCAGACAATTCAATTCACCAGACTTGGGCTCAAAGCTAATTTATTTCCAAAGACTTTTCTTTTACCTCCATCCTTTCCTTTGACTTCCTCCTCTGTTTACAAAGGGCTGGATGGCTCAGTGGTTAGGAGCACTTGCTGCTCTTGCCACTCTTGTAGAGGACCTAGGTACAAATCCTAGGGCCCACATGACAGCTCACAAAAGTCTGTAACTCCTGTTCTAGGTATCCTGAGGCCTGATTTGGCATCCTCAGGTGCCAAGCACACACACTGTGGACTGACATACATGCAGGCAATATACACACATAAAAATTTTAAATATTTTTATTTACAAAGAGATCACAAGGCAAAGTCTGGAAGCTGAAATGGGAGTACTCAGATCCAGTGTTCTGATCAGTTATCAGAATGAGCTAATGTGTCTATGGCCAAGTTCATCACCGGGGCAATGTGCATCCTGGCCAGACCATTCTGTTACAACTCAAAACTGCATTCAGAAAGACAGCACTTGGCACAAGTAGTTGGTTCCTGAGCACAACATGTTCTACAGATAATGAACTAAGTCAGCTGTTCTTTCAGCCAATTTCATAAGGAAAAGGCTAAAGACAGCACACACGAGTAAACCAATACAGAATGAGAGACATAAGTAGCCAAAGGGCATGAAGAACACAGCTTCATGTGAGAATGAAAAGGATGCAGGCTCCTGGACATCATTAACAGACTAATAATAATCCAGATAATTTGAGATTGAGCATCCAAGTACTTTTAGAGACCTTGTAAGTTTGCTCCAATTAAGTTATTTTGTTACCTCAACTCCCAGTAAGGACTGAATGGTCCGGATATAGGTCTCTATTCGGTCATCCTTCAGTTCAACCCAGGCTGGGGGGCTTATGCGCATGCCAATGGGCCCGGCTATCTTTTCCAACATGTTAACCAGTTCTCTGGCTTGGTCCATTGCTCTCTTTGGATAAAAGAGTGCCCAGAAATGCATGGGAATCTAGGAATAAGAACATGGTGTAGTTAGACTTGGGAGATTTTGCTATAAAGAAGAAATAACTTTACACTCCTTCTGCTTGAGTCCTTCTGTCTTATATAATTTCTATCATTCTCATAGACTTATAAATATTAACAGTCTTATAATGGAATAACAATAAAAACTGATCCACAACCATACCCAATAATACGAAAGAAATTTATGAACACAAGGCTAAAGAAAGAAGTTGGACATAAAAGACTATTCACTCTTTAATTCAATTCTGATACATACACACACACTCACCCACATCACACACATACACACACACACACTCTCTCTCTCTCTCTCACCCACATACACACATACACACACACACACACTCTCTCTCTCTCTCTCTCTCTCTCTCTCTCTCTCTCTCACCCACATACACACATACACACACACACACTCACCCACATACACAGTACAAAACCAGACGAAAAGACTTATGTTTTTCAGGGCAGCTGTTATCCCAGGGAATGGGGTGGAAATCATCAGGAAATATGGTGAGGGGTCAAGCTCATCTATACATTTCTGTTTCTTAACCCTTGGTGTTGGTTATATAGGTCTATTTAATTTGTAAAAATCAAGTGTGCTTTTTGTTATGCTGTATTTCAATAAATCTTTAAAAGCTAATGGTTTTTTTTTTTTTTTTTTTTACATATGGCCACAATGACCAGCATTCAGAATGTTGGTTGAAATATTCATAAATACCATCTGCTATTTTATACTTTGATGCAAATAACACCTAGTTGTCTTAGAGGAGTACTGTTTTAATTTGACTGTCTTCTACGGATAAAAATAACCCTGGGAATTCCCAGGGGCAAAGAGGAAGAGAGAAGAAAAAAGGAAGAGCAGCTGATGGGCTGACGCAGAGGAATCACCATGGTAACATAGTTCCTTCCCTTCAGCCTGTGGTCAGACAGAGGGCTTCCCTCCAGCACTGCTCTGCTATAAGGCCTTGCTTAGCAAGTCACTCAGGGTGGAGTTTGGATGACTCTTCCTCTCAAGGAAGACACAGATCACCCATTTCCACGCTTTGTGAACACTGATTCTCCAGCACTTCAGAGTTCACTCACAGTCAGGATGGAAGCATCTCTGGTCACCTCCTTAACCCAGTTCAGGTCCTCCGATGTAACAAACGAAGTGTTCCTTAAGTTAATCCTCTCCATTGGTAGAAGACGACCTTCAATCTGCACAGAAAAGACAGTGCTGCTGACATGGAGCCTGCTACAGTCTTCAAGAAAACAATGCTCCTGCTGACTCTGACCTCTCAGCCATACACTTGACCTATTACATCCCCACACCTTTCTCCTTCTCTCTTTTATAGTCTTGCTGGCCTCCGACTTGCTGCTTGGTGAACAGAGGGTCAATTTGAGAACAGCCATCACACCACTATACCACATGGCCTCTGCACTGTGGCTCAAGACTGGCCAAAACTTAGTTGTCAGATTTGCCAGCAAGTGTATTTACCTGCTAGCATCACTGGAATCATTTTCTAATAAAAAAAATTATCTCTGTGTATGTTTAATGTGTATGCAAGTTTGTGTGTATGTACTGCATATGTACGTGTTTGTGTGTATGTGTGTAGGTCAATGGTTCATATCAAATGTTTTCTATATTGCTTTCCACCTTATTTTTGAGACAGGTTATGTTGCTGAGCCCAGACTATCTAGACTGGCTGGTCAGTGAGCAGTGGGAATTTGCCTGTCTATACAGCTTCCCCCATGTGGTGGTACAGATATACACCACCAGGCACTCTTTTTATGCTAGGAATTCAGAATTAAACTCAGGTTTCTTGTGCTTCAGGACATAATGATCTAAGTTTTATCCCCAGGACCAATGTGGTGTAACAGGAGAACCCACTCCTGTACTGTACAATGTCTTCTCACCTCTACATACTCACAATAAATAGAATATAACACATTTTTTTTGAGATAGGGTTTCTGTGTGTAGCCCTGGATGTCCTGGAACTCACAATGTAGAAACCTGACTGAGTGCTGCCTTAACCCAGTTCAGTGCCTCCTGAGTGCTGCCACTAAAGATGTGTGTCGCCACTTCCTAGCACAACATTTTTTAAAAATGATGAAAAAAGAAAGACCCAGAATGCTAAGAATAATATAGGTTAGGCTCAGTCTCTAGCACACAGAAAAATAGGCTAAAAATTTAAAGAGGGCTGGCAAAAAGGAGCAGACTGAGTCTGATCCCCAATACCACAAGGCGGAAGAAGAGAACTGATCCTGCACAATGTCTTCTGACTGACACACATGCACTGTGGCATGTGCTATAAACACAAAATAAATATATAAACCAACAAATAAATACAAATATAAGTAAATAAATAAGACAGATAAAACAGATAAATGAAAGACCAAAACATTAATTAAAATCACGTAAAAAGAATGTAAAAAATAGTCTGGAGGCTGGGGCGAGGGTCGGGGTGGTACATTGTTTTAATGGCAGCACTCAGGAGGCATAGGCAGGTGGAACTCAGTGAGCTGGGGGCCAGCCTGGTCTATATATCGACTTCCAATCTAACTACGGCTACACAGTGAGATCCTGCCTCAAAATAAGCAGACAACTTTGTGCTGGAAAATTAAAATGAGGACAGCTGTACATTAATGCTTTGCTTGCTTCCTATTTGAACAGAAATTAGTAACTCTGATCTTGTTGAAATACAGAAAAGTCTGCACACGATGCTAGCAGATTAAGTCAAGGAATTCAGGTACCATGACTAACATGTAAAACAGTTTAAGAATAAAGTCAAGGGCACACGGGATGTTTCCTCACATGCTCATGTTTGTTCTCTGCACCTTTTAACAGTGATTTATTCATAATAAAACTATGCTTAGGAAAAGAACAACAGTTAAAGGACTGGAGAGACAGCCCGGGGATGCGCTATCAGAGCTCTGGGTGCCATCGTTTGCAGCACTCATATGATGGCTCATACCCATCTGTAACTCTAGCACCAGACAGGAAAGTAATGCACATCCATAAATGCAGACAAAACGTACACATGAGATAAACAAAAAACAAAATGAAGAGCAAAGCCAAACTTCACAGTAAAACAGGAGGATGTTCTCATGCTTCATACAACTCCAGGCCCCGCCCTGCCCCGCCTTGCACCTCCCAGGTTCGAGTGGTCTGCCCTACACAGGCTTCTGGTTTACCTTGTGGACATCCTTTTGCAGACTGAGTCCCCAGCGAGTCAGCTCATTGTTGGCTGTCTCATTTTGTGAAATTCTCTGCAGCAGGCATTCCAGAGCACTGTGGTGCTGTTTGGGGCTCAGGTTAATCTGCTGAGTCAAATCCTAGACAGAAATAAAACATAAGATAGCAAGTTCTAACATTACTCCCCTAGCAGGAGACTAAAACTAATGCTGGAGACCCAGCATTCTAAAATGTTTCTATAAGCAATCTCAAGCTCAGTGAAATCAATGGAAAACATCAAACAAAGCCAAGGACTTCTGTAAATATTTCTCAGGAATTTGAATGAGGTACATGGAGAAAAAATAATAAAATTAATAACTTTCAGCAGTTACTGACTCTCCCTCTTACTGGGTGTGGCGGTGCACACCTTTAACACCTTGTGGACCTGTGAAGCAGAGGTAGATAGATCTCTGAGAGTTCTCTGCCAACCAGGGCTGTATAATGAGACCCTGTTTCAAAATAATTGACTTTTTCTAAAGCTATTGGTTCTGCTTCATGACATCTGATTTCTTTCTCAAAACATCTTTTGAATTTAAAATTCCTAAGAGAGTCTAAGAACAGGAACACAGGAACGAAGTGGGCTTGACTATACATATTTAAAATCTGGGGAAGTACTGGAGGGGCAGAGGGCAAGCCACATGTTATGCTAGGACAGTAAACCACATTCAGGCTCACACTTTTTCTTTCTGCATTAGAAAGTTAATGCCACCATAAGGCTACTTTCCCCTCCAAACCAGCCACAATAATGTCACATTATAGGCACTTTGAGGGATACTTAACAGATGTGTGTGTGAGGAATCTGAATCATATAAGAGTTCTTTGTGCTTCCACGACTCATGGACCATACCACTATAGGTATATAGTTATAAAGACAACACCAAATCAATCATAAAGTCATCAGTTGTTCTCAGTTGTTCGGAAGGTAAACATGGAAGAAATCGTGCAGGGCCTTTCTGCTTCCTTAGTTCTCTGTAACACTACTCAAAACCTTACGTGGCATGTGGGTCTGAGCAAACTAAACAAATAAGGGGGCAGGGGGCAGCTAAAGCACAGACTTTCCACCCCCGGAAGGCAGTAGTGAAGGTCTGGCTGTGTGCTCCAGGGGGCCTCTCGGAGCTCCCAGAAGTGAGCTAATGATGCTCCCAGGGCCCAGAGCTTCACTTCTCATACAAGCTCACGATGTAGACAAGCACTACAGTAAATTGGTGTTCTCACTTATGGCTTAACCACTGTGCATCTACTGGGGAGGATGAGGAAAGGGCTGTTCCTTTTCACTTAGAATCCAGAGTCTATGCTGTTCTACAGCTGTCCAAAGCTATGACATGCAGCATCCTTTCTATGGTAAAGTATGTGGATAAGAGTCTACAGAAAGGAAAATTGGAGCCCAGAAGAAAGGGCTCACCCAGCAAGTCAGAGCTGCAACCTATTTCTAGTTCAGGCTGCTATCCCAAACATGGCCACTTGAAGCAGGCATCTCCCCAAACCAGCAGGCAACCCCCAAACAGCAAGACTCCAACCTTCATGGCCCTGAAGTCCTTCTTCATCTTCTCAGGGATCCCCGTCATAAAGGAGAGCTCAGGCAACAGCAGGATCTCACCCTTCAGCAGCTTAGACAAGAAAACAGAGAGAGAGCGAGTGATCCCAGGGCCCACTCAAGATTCGTGCAGGTCTGCAATAACAAACCTGCCACTGAGAAACTTTTATGAAACCCCAAGGGAGAGGATAATAGGACAAGAAACACTGCATGTATTCTGCCCTCCATGTCCTCTGTCACATACAGATAGCTATTGTGTTAGGTAAAAGAAGGAGGGAGGGTCCCATAAGAAGAGAGAAACATCTGTAACTGATGAGGAGGGGGCGTGGAGGGCATCTCGGGGACATATCAGAGATCTGGGATAAAGGAGGCACTCAAGAATCAATGGGGTGACCTTAGCTGTGACTCACAGCATTGGGGATATGAAACCTGAAGAGGCCACCTCCTGTAGCAAGGCAGGAACCCTAGTGGTATCATAGGGACACCAACCTACCCACAAAACCTTCAACCCAAAATTTATCCTGTCTACAAGAAACGCAGGGACAGGGGATGGAGAAGAGACTAAGGGAATGGTGAGGCAATAACAGCCCAACTAGAGACCCATCCCATGGACAAGCACCAATCCCTGACACTATTAATGATACTCTGTATTCTTGCAGACAGGAGTCTAGCATGGCTGTCCTTTGAAAGGCTCCACCCAGTAGCTGACTCAGACAGATGCAGACACCCACAGCCAAACAGTGGATGGAGCTTGGGGACTCTTGAAAAATTTTAGGCCCTGGAGGAGATAAGAACTCCACAAGAAGACCACAGAGTCAAGTAACCTGAATCCTTGGGGCTCTCAGAGACTGAACCACCTACCAAAGAGCATACATGGGCTGGACGTAACCCCTCCACACACATGTAGCAGATGCATAGCTTGATCAACTAGAGGCGGGAGGAGGAGGAGAGGGCTATCCCAAAAGCTGTTGCCTGTCTGTGGGATATGTTTCTCTGGCTGGGCTGCCTTGTCTAAACTCAGTAGGAGAGGAAGCACCTAGCACTGCAGAGACTTGATGTGCCAGGGTGGGTGGAGGGATACCCAGGGGGAGCCTTCACCCTCTCTGAGGAGAAGGGAAGGGGTGGGGAAAGGATTGTGGGAGAGAGTGACAGGGAGGGGGCAGCGACTGGGATGTAAAGTGAATAAATACAAATTTTAAAAAAGAAGAGAGAAAGAGAAAAAAGTTTTGTCCCCACTGAGCCTTGATCAAGCCCAACGTTTCCTGCTCAGCTGTTCCTCAGACTCCATGGTTAAGAAGAGGTGGGGCCAGAGACAAGGCTCAGCAGTTAAAAACACTGCTGCTCTTGAAGAGAAATGGGGTTAGGCTCCCAGAACCCACATAATGACTCGAAACCTAGTTTCAGGAGCTCAGACGCCTTTTTCTGACCTTAGTGGGCACCAGGAATGCATATGATACATAGATACACATGCAAGCAAAACATTCATATACATAAAATAATAAATCTAAAGTTTTTTATTAAAAGAAAAAGACCAAGTGTGGTATCAAGGCAATTCTCTGGGCCCTTTTCCTGATAAAATAAATGTTTACACCTCCCTCTCAAATCTATAGATTTTTGTTTTTTAAGATTTATTTTTTTTCATATATGCACATGAATCAAGTGCCAGAGGCCAAAGGTGTCAGATTCTCCTAGAGTTGGTGTTATATGCAGTTGTAAGTCTCCTAATGTGGATGCTGGAAATCAAACTCAGATCCTCAGGAACTGCAGTATGTGCTCTTAACCACTGAGCCATCTTCCCAGCCCCCATAAACTTATTTATTTATTTATTTATTTATTTTGAGGTAATGTCTCACTACTTAGCTCTGACTGTCCTGGAACTCACTACATAGACTAAGCTGGTCTCGAACTCTGAGATCAACATGCCTCTGCCTCCCAAGTACTGGGATTGTAGGCATGTGCTACTACACTCATATCAGAGTTTTATTTTTTTGTATATGTAAGTGTGTTTTACCTTCATGTATATGTGTATCTGGTGCCCACAGAGGACCAGAAAAGACTCAATATCCCTTGGAACTGGAGGGACAGTTGTGAGCTGCCATGTGGGTGGTGAGAATGAAACCCGGGTACTTTTGAAGAGCAGCCAGTGTTCTTAACAACTCTATCATATCCCCAGGTCCCAGAGTTTTTAATCTTTAGATACAAGGAATTCTCCTTATGCTTTTAACCCAAATTGTTCATGGAGATATTTATCTCCTCCTGGCAACTCTGACTATAGGAAAAATAAAACCATACCCAATGTGTCCACCACACTGTACAGATGTGTACGAGTCCACCACTCTGCACATGTGCGTACATGTCCCACTGCACTGTACACATGCGTATGTGGATAAGAGCACACATAACAAGGGCAGCAGGACGCAGGACTACTGTTGGTAGTGTAGCCACTCACCGTGCCATGATTATTCTGTCTCTCACTGGGCCGGTGGATGAGCAGTGGCTGGTCATCTTCCTTAACTGTAATCCCGTAGTTTTTGCTAAAGCAGGACAGAGTAAGAAAGTGTCACCAGTCCTACAACAACCCCTTCAGCTCTTTTCAGTGCTATTGCAGCTTAAAATTTGTACAGTACCCTCATTGAGAATCCATAAGACACTAATCACAGTATATGTAAATGGAAAAATGCAGGCTACAGCTTTCTTGCTAATAGACAGGGAACAAATGATACACACACACACACACACACACACATCCATCCATCCATCCCAAGAGAGAAGCATGTGGAAAATGCATCAGGCTAAGGGATTTAAAAACAAAAGTCTAATAATTAAAGATGAGAATTTTAATTCTCTCACCAGACAAAATCAACAAGAAAAATACAATTGTCAACCCAAAAATCACTTATGTAGTAATTGCCAAAAGTACCAAAAGAACCAATTGTAAGAGCAACACATGCAGGCCAGTGTTGGGAACCGACTCCTAGCAGAAAGCGGCTATCATCTTTGCAGCCATCTCAAGCCATATACCCTGACAAGAGACTTGTTTTTCAACAGCCTACAAGAGCTGAGCACACTCTGATCTTGTTTATCCCATATATCTTATTTTGTCGTTAGTGCCCCCAGCTGCAAGGCGCACGTGGTAAAGAGTCTTCAGCTGTGTTCCCCTGCTTGTGCTTATAAATACCCAGGGTTTCCTTGTAAGAGAGAGCCAAGAAACGAGATTTGGTCACACACTCTGGCTTGTCTCCATTCTTCGGATTTCTTCCCTTCCATCCCCACTCTCTCTCTTGCTAGACCCTGACCTACGGACTGGAGCAGCAGCTCGGGCTGGAACATTTTGGCCCCCAAGCATGGGGCAGAGCCGTCCAGGACAGGCCAGACCCACAGAGAAGCTCATTTGGTCTCAGGTGTATATGACCAGTTTACAGAGCTGTACAGTGTCAGGTACTGCATCATTAACTGTATTCAATATCCAGAGCCTGGGAGAGCACGTCCCACCCCTACCCTCAGACTCAAGTGCTAGCCTCTCATTTGTACCTGTAGTACTCCAGGAATGTGATTTCCTTCCCATCCGACATTACAAAGCTGTCTTTAGGGGTCTTGTTCCAGTCCACGTCGTCAATACGGTAAGTTCGGTTATTGTAGCGTGTGATGACAATGCTGCCAACCAGAAGCTTGCTGCACTCGTCCTGGAAGTGCTCCTTGTTCTGCTGGTAGATAGCATGCCTTTGGGAAGAGGCAAGAGACTTTCGATGGCATCCATATAACCAGGCTCGTGAGAGAGAGGGATAGGGGCTCCAGAAACTGAGGTAAGGACCCAAGGGTTGGATCTCGCCTTTTACCCCTCATTAGCTGTACTCATCACATGAACCAATTATTGTTTTTCAAGATCTATTTTTATGATTTTAATTATGTGCATGTAGTGTGTGTATGTCTGTATGTACACATGAGTGCAAGAGCCCAAGGAGGCCAGAAGCATTGGATCACCCGGAGCTGGAGTTACAGGAGGTTGTGAGCTATCTGATGTGGGTGCCGGAACTGTACTTGGGTCATCTAAAAGAACAGCAAGTGTTCTTACCTGCTGAATCATCTCTCCAGTCAACCCCAACTACTTCCTCTTTTTGAAACATGGTCTCACTATGACCTTAACTGGTTTGGAGCTTACTATGTAGACCAGGATGGACTTGAACTCACAGACATCTGTGGGAAGCCATGATAAGGCCTTACTCTTAGGAAAGCCAAGGATGAGTGTTTGCCATCTACTATTCTTCTTTCTGCTTACCTTCCATGATTCACTTGTCAGTTCTCAGAACTTCAAACAAGGCCTCATAGCAACCCACCTTAGTAACCCTTCCTCCTGATCTCTAGATTTAGACAACATCCTGCTAGATAGATGTTTTAGAATCCCTGATAATGGAAAGGTTTTGTAAGAATAACTTAGTTAGACCCCACAGCTGCAGCTAGCTTCCTCCACCTGCAAAGCCTGCTTTCCTTTCCTACCCCTCCCCATATCCTGTTTTTAGAGTATATAACCGGTTGGAACAATAAAATTTTTTCCAGCTTGATCAGACTTCTTGACGTGCTGTGCCTTTTTATTTTCTTATGCATCTCAGTCCTCTCCACAGGGTCTAAGGGTCCCACTTGATTGTCCAGCTGGCCTGGACAGACATCTGTCTACCTCTACCTCAAGAGTCCTGTGATTTAACTATTGTTTGTTTGGTTTTGGTCTCCCAAAGAAAAGTCACTTGCATTGTTTAAAAAAAAAAAAATGCAGGCTAGAAACATAGTTCAATGGTTTACAGCACATATTGGCCTTACAGAGGACCCAGGTTAAATTCCCAGCCCCATCTAGGGGGACGGGTTCAAAATCATCTGTCACTCAAATTCCAGGGGACCTAACAACCTCGTCTGACCTAGAGGCATGCACGTAGTACACAGATATATACACAGGCAAAATACCCATACACATAAAATAAAATTTTAGAAATTTTAATTAAATTTTCATGGCTTCCAAATACAACAGTGAAAAGTTTTGTAATACGTCCATAACTTCTCTTTTAAATCACAAATCAAACTACATGTGTGAGGCCTAAAGAAACATTACTAAGTGGTTTAGAGTAGGGGCTATCTATATCTTATGATTCTGTAAGGTTGCTCTGGCTCAAAGACAAGCCCTTCTTTGAGGATGTGCATATGGGGCATTTGTGGGTACATCTGGTGAACTCTGAATTATTATTGTTGTAATAATTTTCTTATATCAACCTGAAGTGAATGACTCTGTTGAGTTTGAGGCCAGCATTGTCTACATGGTAAATTTCTGGTCAGCCTGAGCTACATAACCAGAACCTGTTTCAGCAAAAAAGAAAAAAAAGAAGGAGGGAGGGAATGTGCTGGCTAGTCATGTTAACTTGAGACACAACCAGATTTCTCTAACAGGATAATTGCCTCCATAAGATCCAGCTGTAAGGCATTTTTAGTAATTTATAGGGAAGAGCCCAACTCATTTTGAGTGGAGCCATTCTTAGGTTTGTGGTCCTGAGTTCTATGAAAAAGCAGGTTGAGCAAGCCAAGGGTAGCAAGCCAGTAAGCAGCACCCCTCCATGGCCTCTGCCTCAGCTCCTGCCTCCAGATTCCTGCCCTGTTTGAGTTTCTGTCCAGACTTTCTTTGATGGTGAATAGTGATGTTGATTGAAGTGTAAACTGAATAAACCCTTTCCTCCTTAAATTGCTTTCATGTTTCATCACAGCAATAGAAACTAACTAAGACAGGAAAGACAATTCATATGACAGAAAACATCTCAAATTACATATTTGACAAGATATCTGTATCTAAAATACACAAATCTTACAATTAAATAATGCATTTTAGAGGCTGGAGAGATGGCTCAGCAGTTAAGAACACTGGCTGCTCTTCCAGAGGATTCAGGTTCAATTCCCACCATCCACATGGCAGATCACAGCTACCTGTAACTCTAGTTCTAGGATCTGACACCCTCATACAGACATACATGCAGGCAAAACAACAATGCATGTGAAATAAAATAAATACTTTTAAAAATGCATTTTAAAAGTGGGTCAAAGATCTAAATATTTCACAAAGATATTCAAATGGCCAAAAGGTACAGAAAAAACTGCTCGAAATCATTAGTCATGAGGGAAATGCAATCAAAGCCACAGTGAGACTCACTTAACACACAAAGGTGGTTAGAATAGAAACAGATGACAGCAAGGGAGGCTGCAGGTGAACGAGAGAGAGAGCCTTCAAACACCTCTGGTGGGAATATGAGAAATGCCAAGCTGTCCTTGGGTTAAGTAAAGGATAAAAGTAGAGCACATGGAAATGGCAATACACACACCAAGATCTATCTGGACGTGAGAGTCCACAGCAAAAAAGGGAACACAACAAAGTATCCCTCAAACAGCTAATAAATATGGCAAGGTCAGCAAAGTGGCTTAGAAGAGAAGGGCTCTTGCTACCCAGCCTATCAACCTGAGCTTGATCCCTGGGACCCACATAAAGGTAGAAGAGAGAACAGACTTCACAAGTTGTCTTCTGACCTCCCAATCCAAGCAGCAAACACACCTACAAGCATACAGTGTACACACACACAGAAACACACACAAAAAATAAAACACTTTAATATTACTTTCTAAGAGAAAGCAAGAAAGAAGGAAGGAAGGAAGGAAGGAAGGAAGGAAGGAAGGAAGGAAGGAAGGAAGGCAGGCAGGCAGGCAGGCAGGCAGGCAGGCAGGCAGGCAGGCAGGCAGGCAGGCAGGCAGGCAGGCAGGCAGGCAGGCAGGAAAATACTTGAGGTTGGAGAGATAGTTCAGTGGTTAAGAGCACTTGCTGCTTTTCAGAGTACCAGAGCTTAGTATCTGTGGTGGACAGCACACAATGTGCCCTACCTCCAGGTCCAGGGGACCTGGCGTCTTCTGATTTCCATCAGCACACATACAGCATATACTATACACACATAACAAAATGAAAATAAATATTTTTTTAAAAATATAGTATATCAATATGGTAGAGTATTGTTCCATGCAAAAAGGAACTGTATCGTGCATATAACATGGATATATCTTGAAAACATACCAAGACATAGAATATTATACAAAGATTGGTTTTTTTTTGTTTGTTTGGTTTGGTTTTTGTTTTGTTTTGTTTTTTAGTTTTTCGAGACAGGGTTTCTCTGTGTAGCCCTGGCTATCCTGGAACTCGCTCTGTAGATCAAGCTGGCCTTGAACTCAGAAATCTGCCTGCCTCTGCCTCCCAAGTGCTGGGATTAAAGGCATGTGCCACCACTGCCCAGCTAAGATTGTTTTTTATATGGAATGTTTGGAATAGTTAGAAAACAAATTAATGAGGTAAGAGGATTATAAATTTGAGGCCAACATGAACAAGCCAGCAAGATCTTATATCTTAAACAATGAAAATAAAATAGGAAGAGAGGAAGGGATGGAATAAAATACAGTCGCATGCACTTGTGCACACCTCCCCCACCCCACCCCCACCCCAAACTGATAGTTTCTCTGGGCCTATGGGCAAAGAAGAAAATTAATGGCCAAAAGCTACGGATTTCTATCTGTAGTGACAAAAATGTCCTAAAACTGACTGCAGTGATAATTTCTAGCATACACTATGGATACACTAACAGCCACAGAACAGCACCCTCCAAATTTTAGTCCGTATGTCAATAAAGCTGTTTAATAAGGTCACATTGGGGCTAGCTGGATGGCTCAATGGGTAAAGGCACTTGCTGCCAAATCTTGAGTTTGATTCCTGGATCCTGAAGGTGGAGAGAGAAAAATCTACTCCTTCAAACTGACCTCTGACCTTCACACACACATACATACACACAAATAAGTGGATATAAGAAAAACCATACCCAAGCTGGAATGTAGCATAGTGCAGGATGCTAGCCTAACATGCATGAGGCCTTAAGTTCTGCCTCCAGAGTCATAAAACAACAACAATAATAAAAGACTAGACATAGCTCAGGGGTTTTGTGAGTCAGGAATTAAGTGTGGCCTAGCAAGGCAGCTCTGACAAGGATGCAGACAAGGTCTTCAGCTCAGCTACAGTCACCTCAAGGTTGACCTGAGACAAGATGTGTTACCAAGATCACTGAAGTGAGCCACTCCAAAGGCTGCTCTGTAACATGGCTGCTAGCTTCCCTTGGGGTAGTGACCCAAGAGACAGTAAGAGAGCACACCCTAGACAGAAAGCAGTCTTTTCATATTCTACCTCCCACATACCTTATTCATTGAGATGTGTGGAAAAGTCCAGTCCACACTCAAGAGGAGAGGACGACACGAGGACCTCACAGGACCACTATTAGGATGTAAGAACCTCTCCTTGACCAAATCCTAGTTGGGTTCTTCTTAATCAGGCTTCCACTTTACCACCCACTGCACTGACCCATTTTAGCAAGAAGCCTACTGAGTCAGTTTAGCCAGAATTCCAGCCTTGATATTTGATTGCCTTCATTACCATAATTCCCCCCCCCCCCCCCCCCCAACACACACACAGGTGATGTCCGAGGCCTACTACTTCGATCCTCTTCAGTCTCCTTAGCTACAATTCCTCCACAGGGTGTAAGCCTGTAGTGGCTAGCCACCTGGGGGACTATGCAGGATTGCTTCAGCCCAGCTAGGAATTTGGACCAGCCTAGGCAACATATCAAATGTGCTCTTAACATAGTCCCCCTGTTTGCCTTGTAAACAATCTTCAGTGCTGAGTCTGTCCTTCCCACTGTCACAGTGGTCACCACCATCAGTCCTCACAAAGTCTACTTCACTATTCTAAACAGGTGTCACAATTTTTTTCTTTAACAGAGACTATAACTAGAGAAACTATAACAAAACTTCTGAAAAGACAAAATTTAAGGATAATTTTTAAAAAATAATAATTGTAACATGGGCAACTGATTTGTAAAATCCAAACAAGGTAAGCTAGAAAACAATAGAATATAGACAAGACGTTAGAAGAATTTATCTACCAATTACAAACTTTAGTTTAAAAAGCAGAATAAATGATAGTTCTAGATAAACATTTAAATTGCCATCAGTAAATCCTAAACTAAATGGCATACGATACTTCAGGCAAGAAGAAAATCATTCCAAAGAGAATCCTAAAATGTACAGAAAGGAACATAGAACAACTAATATTTCCGACTACAGAGAATCTACCTGCAGGAGACTGAGACAGTCACCATTCTATCCTAAGGAGCAAGAGGCCACTCTGCACAGAGACTATAGGAGGTTAAAGTTGTGGGTGGGGAGGGCTCTCGAGGTCCTATCCCTCTCTGAGGACCCAATAGCTGCTGGGAGATTAGAAAGGATTTTCTTTAGTGGTCCATGGCTTCTGGTAAATCAGCCTTCATCCATGCTCACATAACCCAAACCCGCTGAGTCATAAAAAAAATATGCTCAACAAAATAACACACAAGAGGGGAGAAGAGCTACTGGTCAGGAAGGGGTACGGAATAAACAGGAGCAGACTAAGGGTGGAAGAGACAGACTGACTGAACATATCCTAAGCATATATCAAGTATCACAAAACCACCACTGTATGTAATTAACATATGCTAATAAAACAACAAAAAGGAGCTGGATATGGTTGCGCATACCTTTTCCCAGCACTTAGGAGGCAGAGACAGGCAGATTTCAGTGAGTTTGAGGTCATCCTGATCTACAGAGGGAGTTCCAGGACAGGCAGGGCTACACAGAGAAAATTTGATTTAAAAAAAGAGAGAGAGAGAAGTTTGTAAACCTTCTAAAAAGACAGGAAGCACAGTGAAGAGACCACCTGAGTACTTGGGAAACAGAACTCAACAGGCTCTGCTCCAGAGGCGGGGGCCACTGGAAAGCAGCACTGATTCTGAGGGAAAAAACCTTCCTGCCTAGAACATCACTCACTCCAGCGTAAGCCTGAGGCTCACAGCGTTTCCTCTATGTACCCTTCTCCAAGGAGACAATGAGCACATGCCCTGCACCAGAGCAGGGGACAACATAGGCAGGGTTAGCTCTGAGACAGACGTAACAGGTGGTAGCACAGGGAAGGAGGTTGGGGATCCCAGCCAGCCAGAAGAAAACCCAGCCAAGCCAACCTCACCAATACTTATCGGACATGTGAAGATGGTCCTGAACTCCACTGGGAAAATCATTAAAACGGTTACTGTGAATGTAAGAGCAACATGTAACATTGTTGCTTGCTATCATTTAGAAGCATATAAATTATTCCTGTAATGGAAGGAAACCTATTTCTAAAGACTGAGCTGCTCTGACCTCTAGGAAAATAACTTCTCTTTGGCAGTTTCCTGGAGTCTGTAAGAACACAAAAGGTCCAGAGGATGAAAGTGGCCATAACAGTAGAGGGTTCCCTGTTGTAGAGCTGGGTGGCTTTTACTACAGTCATATTAAGGGCCAGTCCAGATCACAGCATGAGTTCCAGGCTAGCCTGCAATACAGACAGAGTACTAATACGGTCTCAAAAGTACAAAAACCAAACCAAAACACAAAAAACCCCACCAGTCGCCTCAGTCTGTGTGTGACATAATAGGGTGATACCTGACAAGGCTCAGAAGAATTAATTTGATTTCACCCACCATGAAATATGCACTCTTGGAGAACATCATATGCCCAGTCAGACGGCCACCTCAGCAGGCTTCAGGAGAGAGAGCATCCTTCCAGCTCTGTTTTGTAGTTTTCTGAGACAGGGTCTTACACAGTAGCTCAGGCTGGCTTAGGACTCTATACAGCCTAGGCCAGGATTGAACTTGAGGTAACCCTTCTGTCTCAGTCCTGGGGGAGTCATCATATCTGGAGCCAGTTCTTTTAATACATTTTATGATTAACCCCGCCCACATACACAGAGAACAGAGTCTAACTTGTCCTCCAACTACCCATTTCTCAACTTTGGAAAGTCACCATGGTGTTAAAGGTGGACCCCTCTATTCACTCACATGACATCCAGCACAGAGTCATTCCGAATGACCTTATGAGAGACATCAGCAAGCAGGAAGAGACCCCCATCTGTCCTCCGGATACTAGCTGCGTAGCCAGGCCAGATCTGCAATCTGAAGAGAGAGATGTTCTAAGAGCACCAGAGCCCCTATTTTACACAATACTAAAACTGCCCTTCTTGATAACAATGAGGAAAGCCTAGGGGGAAAATGTCACCAAATCAATATCAGTACAAACTTCTATACTAGAAATATAAATAAACAAAAAGATTTAGTTGATAAATTGTACTTATGACAATAAAATACTGCTGGAGCTTTTGTCCTATGTGTAGTGGGCATAATGAAAGTGTCCTTCTAGAACATTCAAGAGTGAAGGAGAAGAAGAAGCCACCAACCTGTGTTGCTGCAGCACCATGGCACTTGTCGGGTCATAGAAGTTTCTCCCCACAAGCTTCATATCCAAAAGTTTCATTACCCTGAAATCAATGGCAGTCGTGAGTCCCCTTTCCCCTCCTCAGTGCTGGGTGGGCTATGGAGCTACATACTCACCAGGCAAGCACTCACCCTCAAGCTGCAGCCTAAGCCTAATAGAAAAGTTGTCCAAAAGCTCCTTCAGTCTTGGCTATGGTTTCCTCTGCAAGTATGAGATGCAGAAAAGCTTCTGCTCTCTGCATAATGTAGCCTCTGTTTACAACAGTCTTGCAATAGAAAAGTTAAGCTAGAAAGGCAAGCATCTGCAGTGTGTGCACATGACTGAAGGCTCACTCAGGACCCAGCACACTGAACCCAGCGCTATTTCCCAGCTTAATTTTATCACTGACCACCATGAACTAAAGAGAATGCAGATGAACTAGTTTCCAATTTGTGAACAGCACAGCATGGAACTGTGTTTGTTCCAGCAGCTCACTGCTGGTTCTAATTCATTAAATGAGAGACAGTTTGGGATTAACTCCTATGCAAAATTGAGAGCCCTTCAAAAGAAGATAAACAATCATAAACTATGTATAATTTTTAAAGTGTAGAAAATATCTCTCAACAAATATATTTGTACTCTGAGGAGTCCTTGCATATTAATGTCCATTTTGGCTGAGTGTGGTCACTCATGCCTGTAATCCCAGCATCAAGAAAGCTGAAGCAGGAGGGTCGGAGGGCGGTCCTCAGCCACACATCAAATTTGAGACTAGCCTGAGTTATACAAAATCCTGTCTCAGAAACAAACATCTGGTCTGAAAAATTCTTAAAACTAATCCAAAAGAATCCGTTTGCCTACTCAGCTACCCACACTCCTAACTTCAGATACCCACGCCTGCCCTGTGGATTGAGAGGTAACTTTTGAGTGAGTTGATACTAAGATCACTCATTAAGTGCTTCCAAGCCCACCTACAGACAGACACTGTGTGTGGCACCATGCACACCTCCTGAGGAGCTTTATTCCAACCTTGCCGAGTTAAAGGCACAAGACTGCAGTGGCGGCCTCCTTACCGCCGGAAGACAACATTGTAGAAGGGAATGCACAAGTCAGAACACGGCTCAAGGATCTTCGTCAGCTGAATCTTGATGCTGATCTCGGCATCGTCAGTTTTTCTCTGGCTTTTTAGCTCAACAACCTAACAAATAAACATGTACAAGTAATGAGAAATGACAAAACTACAAAACCTTAACCCTAACAGACTTCTAGAGCACAAAAGGTAGCTTCTACTTCCCTTTCACTTTGCAGCTTGTGCTGGCAAAATCAGTGTGACAATAAACAAACAAACAAAATAATAAAGTAAAATTCAAAGCTGAACATTTAAATCTTTAGTTTTATAATTTATTTTTAATTGATTTTATGTATATGTACATGTATATCATGTATATACAGATACCCAAGGAGGTCAGAAGAGGGCTTTGGATCCCTGGAACTGGAGAGGATGACCAAGACCACCCAGTATGGGTGGTAGGAACTGAAACTGGGTTCTCTGCAGGAGAAGCAGGTGTTCTTTACTGCTGAGCCCTGAAGTTGAAAATCTGAGTGATTGTCAGAGACCAAATGCTTCCTACCAGTCCATTTACGTATAAGGAATGTTACCTCATAAACTTAAGCTAGAGTGGGGCTGGGGGAAGGATTCCTGCTGTATTCTGCAGAAATCTGCCTTCTGTCAAGTAAACTGTCCAGAAAATGTGTACTTTGACACTATTCAAACCATCAGAGCACGCAGGAGTTTCACCCACACCACAATCTCCACTTGCTCTCACTTGTTGAAGCTTAACAGGAAGATAAAGAATAGAGCCATCAAAAGCAGTGACGTTTCCAGTGACAGACTGGTGGTCCTTCAACATGCCAAACCTCATGCTTTTGCACTCCACACTGGGGCTGCAAAATAACAAAGAGGGTTTTAGTTCAGTTTCACTGAAACAGCAATCTTTACCAAAGCTGTGCGGCAAGTTATGTAACTTTGAGAAGCATTTTTTGTACCTGCACTCCACCTAGTGGTCATATTTATAATTATATAGGTGACTAAAAAGACAATGATTCAAGGTACCTGCTGGAATAGAAACATTAGAAAATGTAACTAATCTACCAGGCTTGGAGTGTAAGCCTGCAATTAGCTACATGAGAGGCTGAGGCAGAAGGATCATCAGTTTAAGACATCTCTAAACAACTGAGAAAGCTCTGAAGGGAAAGCAAAAAAACAAAAAAACAAAAAGAATAAAATAAAACAAAACAAACAAAAATCCATAATTCTAGACAGCTTGCTTTTACACATCATTTATATCCTTCTAGACTTCCAAGCAGGGGATGAGAACACTGTAAAAGGCTATGCTGTAAGTATCTAAGGCTTTACATGACCATACACTACTGCATCTCTGCTATAACAACACAAAATCATAGCATAGAATCTCATGAGTATAGCCAAGTTTAATAAAACTTCACAGTAAAACAAGCTGAGAGCCAGGCCTGACCTTGGACTGATTGTGGTCTGCCAATCCCTGCTCTGAATCTTCAGAGGCATGCATTTTTAAATTGTTTTTTTCCTTTGTTTAAAAAAAAATCTTTTTCAAGATTTATTTTTACGTATTCATGCATATGTTTGTGTATATGTGCAAAGTAGCAGATTCCCTGGAGCAGGAATTACAGGGGTTGTGAATCACCTGATATGGATGCTGAACTGAACTCAGTCCTCTGCAAGAACAGCAAGTTTTTGTTGTTTTTAAACCTCTAAACCATCTCTCCAGCCTCTAAACTGCTTGTGTTTTGTTGTTGAGACAAAAATCTCTGTAGATCAGGCTGGCCTTGAACTCAAAGAGATCCACCTGCCTCTGACTTTCAAGTTCTGGGATTAAAGGCATGAACCACAATATTATGCCCTAGATATTTTTAATGAGGATTTTAATCATTTTTTCATTCATGACAAGTTAAACTTTTTATTATTCGCTGCAGCAAGCTGACAGTTAAAAGCTTGCAGCAGCTACCTAACTCAAGGATTGTTCTACTATATACACTAAGATAAAATCTTGGGCTGCAACTGTAAAGTGCGAACAAATCCAAGACCAAAAAAAAGAGCCAAGTATATTCAAGTATAGGAAGACTTAACAAAATTCAACTGGCATGCCTAACATTAAATATTCACATGATAACATTTCTCCTCAAAAAAATCTCATCTGCAGATTGAATATACGTTATGCAAAATGCTTAACTCCAAAGTGTTTTGATCCTGAAGTATTTGCATATACAAAATGAAATATCGGGGATGAGACTTCAGTATAAACATGAAATGCATTCATGTTTCATACATGCCCAGTCTAAAGGTAATTTTATATATTTAAAAACACTTTTTTAGGTTTTAAGGTTTTTTTGTTGTCACTGTTTTTTGAAAGAGGGTCTTTACTTTGTAGCCCTCGCCGGCTTGGAACTCACTGTGTGACCAGGTTAGTCTTGGCCTTGTGGGTATCAGCCTGCCTCTGCTTCCTGAGTACCAAAGTCCTGTACCACTACACCTGGCTCAATCTGTTTTGTGTGTATGAATATTTCACCTAACTGCATGTATATGTAGCTCATATGTGCCTGCTGACCATGGAGGTTAGAATAACTTATGTATATGTAACATACATGTGCCTGATGACCATGGAGGTCAGAAGAGGGCACTGGATCCCTGGGAACTGGTGTTACCAATGTTTATGAGTCACAATGTGGGTACTGGGAATACCTTAACCTTCTGCAAGAACAGCAAATGCTCTTAGCCACTGAGCCATTTCTCCAGCCCCTTACATAATACTTTTAACAATTCTGTATATGAAAGTTTCATGGTGTGTAATTTCTACTTATAACTTCATGTCCACATTCAAAAATTTTTAGATTCTGGGGCATTCAGATTGGGACAAACTAACTGTGTACACTTAGAGCAATATTCTGACATTCCCCTTCCTGTTCATATTCCATGAGAAAGCTACAAAACTACAGACAACTTCTTCACCACATCAACGTTTTCCATATTATCAATATCTTCTCAATTATACCACCTTCACATCATGGCTTCAAAAGTCCAACTGGGGCCAGGGAGATGGCTCAGTCAGTGAAGTGCTTGACCCTGCCCTAGTTTGCTTTTTTTATAGCCATGACAAAACACCATGACCAAAATCAAATTGAAGGAGGAAATGGTTTATTCCAGTGTACAACTCTTAGATCACATCCTATCACTAAGGAAAATTAGGGCAGGAATTAAAGCCAGGAAATTAGAGGCAGAAACTGAAACAGAACCCATAGAAGAGTACTGATTACTGGCTTGCTCAGCCTGCTTCCTTTTTTCTTTTTTTCTTAATTTCTTCTCTCATGTATTACATCTGGACAGCAGTTTCTCCTCCCTCCCTCCCTCCCTCCCTCCCTCCAGTGCCCCATCTCCTCCCTCCCCATCCACTCTTCTATTTCCCTTCAGAAAGGGAAGGGAAAGAGCAGGCTTCCCAGAGCTGTCAACATAATATGGCATTTCAAGTGGCAGTAAGATTTGGCACTTTCCTTCATATTAAGGTTGGACAAGGCTCCCAAAAGCAGATAAAAGTACCAAAAACAGGAATCCCACAAAAACACCAAGCTACACAACTCTAACACATTTGCCAAGCGCCTAGGTTAGACCCACAACAACTCCCTTATTGTTGTTTCAGTCTCAGTGAGCCTGAATCCAGGTTTGTTGATTCTCTGAGTTTTCTTGTGGTGTACTTGATCCCTCAGGCTTCTACAATCCTCCCTCCCCCTTTCAGCACAATTGCCTGAATTCCACCTAGTGTTTGTCAGCCTGCTTTTCTTATACTACCTTGGACCTACCTACTCAGAGATGCCACTACCCACAGTGGGCTGGGACCTCTCATGTCAGTCAATCAAGAAATGCCCTCCAGACTTCCCTACAGACAACCTAGTGAGGAGGGCATTTCCACAGCTGAGGTTCTTTGTTCTAGGTAACAGAGTTTGTGTCAAGTTGACATAACCAATATAACACTGTTTTAAGAGGACCTGAGTCTTCTCCTAACACTCATGGTAGCTTACTTGTAATTCTAGTAACTAGAAGCTATAGACAGGTGGATCCTCGGAACTTGCTGGCCGCCCAGCCTCATCTAAGCAGAGCCACAGGTTGTAGTGAGGGCCATGTCTTAAGAAACAAGGTTGACAGAAGCTGAGAACACTGCCCAATGCTGACCTCTGTGCCTGTGCATGCTCACACACAAACACCATTTAGATCATACAAATCTCCGCCCTACAATTCCATGGCTTCTTTAGGGCCTAATCAATGCAAGAAACCCTTCCTGCTTCATCAGAATGTACCAGTCCGTCCATAACAAAAGCATTCTCCCCTCTGATATCCAGCCCTCCTCTTACAGTCCATGCTAGGCCTGTTTCCTGGGATTCCACTTGGTTGTCTTCACTGCCTCCTTCCCTTTCCATCAAATGTGAGCTGTGCTCTGTTTCCTTATCCCTAGTAGTAAATTGGGGGGCGGGGTGTTGTTTTGTTTTGGAGAAAGGGTTTCTCTGTGTAACAGCCCTGGTTGTCCTGGTATTTGCTTTGTAGACTAAACTGGAGTCACAAAGATCTGCTTACCTCTGCCTCCTGAGTCCTGGGACTAAAGGCTTACACTACCACTGCCTGGCTCCCTGGTAGGAAATCTTGCTGCCTTCTTTTATCATTCTTCTTTCCAGCTTTTGAAATGAGTGGTAGGTTCATGGGCTGTTCCTCATGGCCTATGTTCTTCCTGGTTCCTTTAATCTTAGGCATTTTCTCTGTAACTCTAACAATGTTCACAGAAGACTATCAAGGGGACACTGAAAGCAGATCAAATTAACTTTCTTTTTCCTTGTGGTCTAAATCAACTATGTTGCCCACATTCAGAAGGATCTTTTCTTGGGTCGTTACAATTCTTCTGGGTCCTTTCCTCCTAACCATCACTTTCTTCTCTCTTTCCATTCCATTTTCCACTTTTAGTAGCTGTCCTTCAAAAATTCACATTTCTTAGTAGAGCCATTTTGGAAAAGAGTATGGTGGCTCTTGAGAAAACTGAGAACAAATCTGAAGCAATGTATTAATTGGTAAACTTCTTTCCTTAAAAGCACAAGTGTTCAACCCCCAGAACCCATGAAAAAATACAGGGCATGATGTCTACATACCATGTGTGTGTGTGTAGTTCCTGTGGAGGCCAGAGAGGGTGTCTGATACACTGGAACTGGAGTTCTAGATGGTTGTGAACCACCATGTATGTGTTAGAAATTGAAGCCAGATCCTCTAGAAGAGTAGCCAGTGTGTTTAATCATTCAACCTCTCTTAGGCACCCAGGGCATATCCTTGTAGTCTCACAGATAGGAGAATCTCTGGGGTCTGCTAGCCAGACACTCTGGCCTAACTGGTGAAGTTCAAGCCAATGAAAGACCTTGATTTAAGAGAAGTGAATGGCCTTCCTGAAGATGACACCTGAGGTTTTTTCTAGACTTTACATGTGTGCACATATGAAGTTATATACATACATATGCATATAAAAACCTAAAAATATATATAACCCAGTAATTCTACTTATGGATATAGACATAAAAGATCTACAATTGACTATTTCAAAGAAACATCTATACTCATACCTAGATTTACTTTAGCAAATTCACAATAGCCAAGACACATTTATCAGCAGGTAAATACAGAAAAATGTGAAACACAACAGAGTTAATTCCATGCTGTATCCTTTATTATTCCTCTGAAAGTTCCGTGCATGTGCATAATGAATTTAGTAGTTTTCATGGCAGGACCATCTCTCATGCCCTATCCCTCTCCAGTACAGTGGTTCCTCTTCCTCCTCCTAAGGAACTCCCTCCTGCAGTCTGCCCCACCACAGTCCATGCTGGAACCCCAGGCAGGCCAGCCACCCACTCATGGACCTCCCCGTCTCTCTCTCGGTAGCCCCCCTCCCAATCTACCCAATCTCCACTCTCCTCCTCATCACAACATGCCAGGCCCCAACTCAAGCAGAGACTCAAGGCCATGCTGGCCAGAAGTCCAGATAGGTCATTTTGAGATTCTATCTTACACCTGTCAGAATGGCTAAGATCAAAAATACAAGGGACAGCTCATACTGGTGAGAGCGTGGAGCAAGGGAAACACTCCTCTGTTGCTGGTAGGAGTAAAAATTTGCACAGCCACTATGGAAATTAATATGGTAGTTCCTCAGAAAATTGGAAATTGATCTACCTCAAGACCCAGTTATACTCCTCTTGGCATATACCCAAAAAACTCCATCCTACAAGGACACTTGATCAACTATGTTCATAGCAGCTTTATTCATAATAGCTAGAAACTGGAAACAGCTTAGATAGCTCTAAACTGAAAAATGAATAAAGAAAATGTGGTACATTTATATAGTGGAGTATTACTCAGCCATTAAAAACATGGCATCATGGAATTTGGAGGCAAATGGGTGAAACAACAATAACAAAAAGTCAACTTGAGTGAGGTAACCCAGATAAACACAGTATGTACTCCCTTATAAGTGAATATTAGCTGTTAAGTAAATGATAATTGTACTACAATCCACAGACCCGGAGAGGCTAAGTTAACAAGGAAGGTTCAAGGGAAGATCCGTGATCTTTCTGGGAAGGAAAAATAGATTTTGTGGCTAGACTGGGGATGGGTGGGAATGGGAATAGAAGGGATCAGGTAGGGTGGGGATGGATGGAGACAGAGAACATGGGGAAAGACTGGAATTGGGGGGCATTGGGGGGAAGGGAATTGGAAACCTAGTGCAGAGGGAACACTGGAATTTTTAAGGGTAACTCTAGCAAGGATTCCTAGTTATGGAGGATACAGAGTCTGAACCATCCATCTTCTGTAACCAGCAAAGACTGAGTGGTGGAACTCAGACAACAACCCAGCCACAAAGCTTTCAACCTACAATCTATCCTGCCCGCAAGATGTACTGGGGCAGTTGATGACACAGAACTGGTAGGAGTGTCCAACCAATGACTAGTCTAATTTGATCCCCACACAAAAGAGGGAGCCCATGCCTGACACTGAATAAGTAGGAACCAGAGGCTGGATAGCCCAAAGACTTAGGATAGAATCAAACATGACTATCCAATAAATTAATTAATTATTTCTAATGATAGTATGTTATACTCATAGATCAGCGCATAACCTAGTCATCATCAGAGAGGCTTCCTCCAACAGCTGATGGGAGCAAATGCATAGACCCACAGCCAAACAGTAGGCAAAGAGACAATCTAAATTGTAGGTCTCCATTGGGCCCTTCCCTGGGAGTGTTGGGTACTCTGCAGAAGAAGAGGATGAAGAACTGTGGTAACCAAAGGTATCTAGGACACCAGAGAGCACAGCCCTCAGAATCAACTAAGCAGGACTCCTGGGGATTCACAGAGACTGGAACAACAATAGTGAAGCCCTATGGGTCTGTGCTAGGTCCTCTGCATATCTGTTAGTTGGCTTGGGGGTTTTGTGGATTCCTAACAGTATGAGTGAAAGTATCTCTGACTCCTTTGCCTGCTCTTGGAACCCTTCTCCTTCTACTGGGTTGCTTTGCCCAGCCCTGATGCCAGGGTTTTGTGCTGGTCTTACTGTATTTTATTGTGTCATGTTCAGTTAATGTCCCTGGGAGACCTGCTCTTTTCTTGGAGAAGGCAGAGAGGGCAGTGGATCTGGGGGAGAGGGAAGGTGGGAGGGACTAGAAGGAGTACAGAGGGGAAGCTGAAGTTGGGATGTATTGTATAAGAGAAGAATACATTTTTAAAAATTGTATAAATGCTTAAAAAGTATCCCAATCCTAAAAACAAACAAAAACTAATAAGTTTTTCTTGAATCTTATTTTAAAAAGCTTCCTGTCCTGCTTTCATGTAAGATTTTTAAAATTTAAAACTTTCTTTTTATTATGTGTTCTGTCCATGTATATCTATATACCATGTAAGTGTCTGGTGCCCATAGTAGCCAGAAAAAGAGTGTCAAATTCCCTAACTAGAGTTACAGATGGTTGTGAGCCATCTTATACATGCTGAGAATTGAACCCTGGTCCTCTGCAAGAGCAGCCAGTGCTCATAAGTTTGGAGCCATAGCTCTAGCCCCCTACTGTCATGTCTTTGTGTATGACCCACTGAGTTTCATGGGGATCGTTTGCATGGTGTTATTAACTGGAATATGGGCAACTTTTCAATGACTACACCAGTGAAGAAAATTATATCCACTTTCTCCAATGACCATCAACTACCATTGTCTCACAGGGCCTTGCTTGTCAGCCCTTCCTCCTCCATGATAAAGTATTACCAGGCCAATTTTGTGTTGTTCTGCAAGATGACCACCCTGCACTGAATTCATGAACACAATGGCCATGTCATGTTTAGAAGTTCTTTAAGCAGCACACTTCTCTATCCATGGGCTCTTACATTCTTTCTATCCCCTCTTGCATGTTGTTAGATGAAGCTTGGTGGGAGTGACATGATTTTTATTTTTTATTTTATTTTTTATTATTTATTTATTTATTTTGTTTTTCGAGACAGGGTTTCTCTGTGTAGCCCTGGCTGCCCTGGAACTCACTCTGTAGACCAGGCTGGCCTCGAACTCAGAAATCCGCCTGCCTCTGCCTCCCTCCCAAGTGCTGGGATTAAAGGCGTGCGCCACCACCGCCCGGCCGACATGATTTTTAGAACTGAGTACTTCGTTATCATTTAATTATTAACACCAGTTATCGGAGTATATCATATACATACATATACACACACACACGAAACAAGATCTTACTCTACCCAGGAATTTACTATGTAGCCAGACTGGCCTTGAATGAATGATAATTCTGCTTTGGCCTCTGTACTGGTTAGTTTTGTATGCTACCTTGACACAAGTTAGATTCATCAGAGAGGAAGGAGCCTCAGATAAGGAAATGCTTCCATGAGATCCAGCTGTAAGACATTTTCTCAATTAGTGATCAATACGGGAAGGCCTAACCCACAGTGGGTGGTGCCATCCCTGGGCTGGTGGTCTGGATTCCATAAGAAAGCAAGCTGAGCAAGCCATGGGAAGTGAGCTAGTAAGCAACACCCCTTTATGGTCTCTGTATCAGCTCCTGTCTCCAGGTTCCAGCCCTGCTTGAGTTCCTATCCTAACTACCTCCAATGATGGACTATGAACTGGAAGTATAACCCTTTCCTCTCCAACTTGCTTTTTGGTCAGGGTGTTTCATCTCAGCAACAGAAATTCTGACTAGCACAACTTCCTAGTTCTGGGATTACAGGATGTGTCTATACCTCATTTTTTGCAGTTGTAAAAATGAACTCTGCCATTTGCTGAATGGATGAGCCTACAGGACATTATTCTATGTGAAACAAGACAGTAGTCAGGAACATGTACATAGGTGGTACACGCCTTTAATCCTAGCACTCCATAGGCAGAGGCAAGCATATCTCTGAGTTCAAGGTCAGCCTGGTCTACAACCAGGACTACCCTGACTCGAAAAACAAAACCAACAAACAAACAAACAAACAAAAACATGTACTGTTCTTGCAGAGGACCTGAGCTCTGTTCCTAGAACCTGTGTCCATAGATGCCTGAAACTCCAGTTCCAAGTGGATCTGACATCTCTGAGCTCTTTGTATACCTGCACACGTATGCATATACCCACACACAGACACATAAATACACGTAATTTAAAATCTTTTCTAAAGATCTCACGTATAGGTGGAAAACAAAAACAACCATACAGAGTAGGGTAATGGTGGTGGGAGATGAGGAGGGGAGACACCTATCAAGGCAGCAGTGCTCTGCTGGGAGAGTGAGCTTCAGTGAGTGTACTAAAGCACATCAGAGCATGTGACTCCAAGTTATGATATGCTGCTAAAGGGAGTCGTACATGTTCTCACAAGCAGATGATGTGTTAGATATGTCAGTGTCACAGTGTGTACACACAGGAGAACATGTTCTCCTCCAAGGTTATAATAACTGTCAGAAAAGTGCAGGCTTCTCTCTTTGCATTTTCTTCAAATATATTTCATAACATTTGTTTTCCATGCTTCCAGCCAATAACCTCTAGACCAAGGCTTTCCTATGATCTTACAAAAAAACAAAAAAAAAAACAAAAAAACAACAAAAACAACAACAACAACAAAAACAAAACAAAAAAAAAAAAACCCATAAACTCCTATAAACCCTTACATTTCAAAAGTAGAAAAAAATCCTAAAATGTTGGTATAAAATTAAAAGTCGCCAGGCGGTGTTGGCGCACGCCTTTAATCCCAGCACTTGGGAGGCAGAGGCAGGCGGATTTCTGAGTTCGAGGCCAGCCTGGTCTACAGAGTGAATTCCAGGACAGCCAGGACTACACAGAGAAACTCTGTCTCGAAAAACAAAACAAAACAAAACAAAACAAAAAAAGTCTTTCCTTTGATTTCAAGCTGAGTTTATTTCTAAGATTTATTTTTATTACTTTTAATCATTTGTATGTGTATGTGTCTATGTTCAGGTGTGATGTCAGATCCACCTGGAGCTGGACTTACAGCTGGTTGTGAGCTATCTAAGAAGGATGCTGGGAACCAAGCTTGGGTCCTCTGCAAGAGAAGCATATGCTCTTAAGCACTGAGCTATTACTCTATCCCCATACCATTGAGTTTTAATCCTGGACTGCCACTGGAGAGACTAATGTTGACTATAACATATGTACAGGAAGGCCCAGGCTTCTGAGTTATGGATTTATACAAGTGATAGGAGTTTAATAAAAGGAAAAAAAATTACAAAGATGAGCCAAGAAGTGATGGAAGGGTGCTGGGTGCTGCTCAGTAGTAGAGCACTTGCCCAGCATGTGTGAGACCCTGGGCTCAGGCATCAATACAGTCAGAAGAACAGAGGAGACCCTGGAAAGAGCCAAGCAAGCCACAGGCCTGAGATTACAGCCCATAACTCCACATTAAATCCATTTCTAGCTTCATACCACAAGCCTGGACCTATTCAATCCAAATCTGAATTAGGAAAAGAGCCAAAGCACACATGAACACTGTGGACTTCCTCCCAGAACCTTGAGTGCAGGCTTACAGGAGATAGTCAGAAGCAGTTCAGAGCATGCTGAGTTATCTAGACTTACATCCCTATCTTCTAGGAAGTCCACAAGGAAGAAAAACAGTTGTACACACCTGAAAGTCACATGATACTGATAAACTGCTTCATTATGACACTGGATTTTGATGAGGTTCAGTCCCAAAGACTGAGGTGTTCCTTTTGATCCTTGCTTGACCAAAATCTCTCTGGGGGGAAAAAAAAGAGTAAAAAGGGGAAAAGAAAAAAAAAAAAAAGTACAAGCCAGGCATGATAATATACAACTTAGTTCTAGCTACTCTAGATGCTAAGGTGGAAGATCCCTTGAGCCCAGGAGTTCAAGGCCACCTGGGACTACATTAAAAACAAAACAAAACAAACACATCGTATACTGTCAGGCTGTGGAAGGGTATCCTGTTTCTTGGGTTGTGGGTTCGGCTACACCCCCAGAACCCAGGCTCCTGACTCTGAGGTCTAATCTCCATTCAACCTGCACTCTTCAGTCACTCTCACAGGTGGAGGGCGTGATAAACAGGCCTCAGGCCCTAGAGAGATTTACATACTGATGAGTTACCTGAAGGCCAGAAGGTGGAGCCAATTAAGCATTCCTCCCCAACCCTTCCCCCCCCCCCCCCCCCCCCCCCCCGCTATTTAACTCAGGACTGCCCTGGGTTTTTTTTTTGGGGGGGGGTGCATCCAGATCCATCTACCATCCGTCATGCCAATAAACCGGTTTTGGAAACCCAAGGACTTTCTCGTGTGTTGGGGTCGTGCTGTGAGGAGCCGTGGAGAAGCCTTTGGTGAGCAGCCAGGCCTAACTTCCAGCCAACTACCCACAACCTGGCAAGAGGAACTCCCTGAATTCTCCAGCATCCATAATTACCTACAATATACCCCAATAACCAGCTAAGCAGCCCCATCAACTGGAAAAAATTTTCCACTGAATTTACAGATACACAAACTGGGAGTCAAGATATACCAACATAGCCACATCTAGTTACACAGCAAAATCTTCTGGGCTGCCCCACAAATGGCACTATAATAAACAAGGCCAGATACTTAAGAACAAAGGAGTTGTTCCACAGAGTGATATTCCTTCTAGGTGACTTCCTTATCTTCAATGTGACAGAACTGTCAATCTCACATGGAATTGAAGTGACAAGCTGTGAGCCTGCTTACTGGGGACACTGAACTGTTTATATTCACTGTTAAACTTACTGTACTTCTGGAATCTCTTCATCTATCTCCCCTCTATCAAAAGGCAAAACACTCTCCAGCCCCTATCATCCCAGAACAATGTGCACTCACAGAACAATATCCACATTTCTATCCAGCAGCCCAAGAGCAGACTGCAGGGAACCCCTTCCTTGCCATCCCTCCTTCAGACCAGGTGATCTTAACTCACTTTTCCTTTCGTTCCATAGTCAGGACTGGAGGGGGGTCGGCAGAATGCAGTGAAGTCGGAGACAGAGCTGGAGGCTGTGGCAGCCGTGGGGGATCCCGAGCAGTAAGGCCAAAGGCACTGGGAGGTTTGTCCACTCCTCTGCCTATACTACTAGCTGCTCTTCCCAGTGGTAACAGAGAGACATCAGAACTACCTCTTCCCAGCATTCTGAAATGAGAAAGAGAGAAATCGAGGCTTTTCTAGTTTGCACCACATCTAGATTATCCCCTCAAGTGTACCATTCCTTTATTTTTAAAAGTTAGATGTGAAATTTACTAATAAATATGATTAGGTGGGATGCAGGACAACATAGAAAAGCCCCTAGGAGTGCAGGGCCTACCATTTGTTCAGGGGATCACTACTGGGGTTTATTTGACCCCACAGCCATCCATGATGGGCTCTTTCTCAGCTACCATGTCTTCAAATTCATCTGCATTAAACTTAGTGAAGCATGGGTCTTCTTTGAGGTATGGATCTTCTGGCACCCAGGGAACTTGAACCTGGCTCTACACAGGGCCTCAATGAAATGTTCCTTATTCTGCAGTTTGATGAAGATGGACATGATGACCTGGCCAGTGTGAACTCTGGCTACAGCCCTGGGGCTTCCCAAGGGTACCACACATACCTGTCTGGAGCCTAGACTGGAGACAGCACTAAGATCAGAGACAGGAAAACCTCTACAAAATTGTTTCTTAGGTCCCCTAGGACAACCATGTTGGCATCAGGTACATGTACTCCCAAGGAGGCTGCTGTGTGCAGCCACTGCTCACCCTTCTTTTCTTGGAGGGGATGCCCCAAGGAGCCCAAGCTAAGCCTTAGGATTCTCTTAAACAATGAGCCATTCACTAGCCACTCTGGGTATGCCCTCAGAGCTGCCTTCCTAGGCAGAACTGCGGAGAATGTGACTCACATCTACCATCAGAGGACCCTGTGATAATAAGTCAAGTGAAGCTCTAAGGTGTACTGTGGGAACTACTCTCCCTTCCCAATGACTGCCTGGATGAGCAGCTACCAACTATTCCTGGGACACACCACCATGGATGTCTGTTTAAGAAATACTCATCTGGAACACACCTGTCTCAGAGCCTCTCTTTGCATCCAACACTTGAGGTTACAGGACAAAGTGACTTTACCCACCTACTCCAACCAACAGAAGCCTCGGCCAGCTTGCTGTCCCCAGCTGCCAGCACCGAAGGATCAGGCAAAGAGGAACGGGGTTCTTCTCTGTCCTTTCGGCCCACATTAGCAGACAAGCCTCGACCTAGAACTCCTCTGCCTGTAAGAGTCAAAGCTCAGCCGTCACTATGAGCTGAGCATGCTGCACAGCTAGGTTTCTGAAGCCCACTGGACAGAGGAGCTGAGCAGTCACACAACCCTCCATACTTCAGCGGACATCTACATACCTAAAGGAGGCGCCTCTCGTTTGGAAGGGGCCCGGAACGCTGTGTCAAGGCCCATGCCACGGAACATGGACACCAAACCGACAGACTCCTAGGAAAAGGTAATTAATTAGTAAGGTCATCCTAAGAAACAGATTAGAACTCTAGATTCAGTGGCTTTATAAATGAAAAATCACCTTCTCCAAATCCTACCACTGTTATAAGAATAAGAACAATCAGCTGGTGAGATTGTTCTGCACTAATGGGAGAAACTACTAAAGCCTGTTGCCGAACCTGAGTTTGGTCCCTGGAACCCACATGGGAGATGGACAGAACCACTCCACCAAGGTGTCCTCCACATACATGCTATATAGCATGTGTAAACACACACACACACACACACACACACGTACATAAAACAAATGCAAAGGTAGTAATTTTTTAAAAAATGGAGAAAATACTTCATAATTTCTTTCAATACTTATTACCACATCTTATTATACTTTAAAGTAAAAGTAGTTGAGCTAAGATTTAAGTGGATAGAGATATGGCTCTGAAGTTAAGGTACTGGCTGCTCTTTCAGAAGATCCAGTACCCACAGGGCAACAGAGGATTCAATGCCCTCTTTTGCCAGCTCTGGCCCCAGGCATATGTGTGGTGCACAGAAATACATGCAGACAAAACACCAAAACACATAAAAGAATAAATACACTTTTATTCTCTCCCTCTTCTCTCCCTATGTTCTCTCTTTCATTTTCCCTCCCCTCCCCCCTTTCCCTATGGCAACTTCCTTGGCCTGGTCCTTGGGGCCAGTGAACTTGCCTGCCTGAGAGCAGCTTCTCAATAAACCTATCATTAATATAGTCTGGAAAAAAATTAAAAATGTCTATGAATTTGGCTAGGCTTAGTGGCATACAATCATGGCACTCAGGAGGCAGAGGCAGGTGGATTTCTGTGAGTTTCAAGCCAGTCTGGTCTGCAGACTGTAAGTTCACAGGACAGCCAAGGCTATATAGAGAAAGCCTGTCTCAACAACAACAAATAATAATAATATACAAAAAAAATCTATTAATTGATATACAGCATAATAAAATACCAAAAAATAGTTGTGTTTTTCCAGGTTTTAATTTTTACTTGAAATAAGGTCTCACCATGCAGCTCTGGCCGACCTGGAACTCACTCTGTAGACCAGGCTGGCCTATATAACTCACAGAAATCCACCTGCATCTGCCTCATTAGTGCTGGAATTAAAGGTGTGCTCCATCACACCCAGTAAGTAATATTTTTAAAAGATTTATTTTTATCTTATATGTATGACTTGTTTTGCCTGCATGTATATATGTGTGTACTATGTGTGCTGGTGCCTGTCAAGTCAGTAGAAGGCATCAGATCCCCTGGCACTGAAGTTGTAAACTGTTATAAAACCAACATGTGGGTGTAAGAGCAGCAAGTGCTTTTAACTGCTGAGGTATCTCTTCAGTCTCCAGTTTTTGTTTTGTTGGTTGATTTTAGTATTAAATTTAAACTTATTTAACTTTAAAAATTAAAAACTATTTTCTTTGTGCATTAGTGTGACTGGGAGCATATGTGTCACAGAGGGTATATGCAAGTTGGAGACAACCTTGAGACCAGGGCCCCGTCTTCCACCTCTGAGACCAGTCTCTGGCTGCTTGTTAGCTGGTGCATACACCAGGTTAGCTCTCCTGCGAGTGTCTGTAGATACTCCCATCTCAGCTTCGCAGATCCCAGTAGGAGTAATGGGATTACAGACATGGGGTTACAGACGAGGACCACTGTGCCTAGCTTTTACATGGCTGCTGGACATGACTCGGGTCTGTAGAAGTACTTTCCCAACTGAGCCTTCTCTCCAGCCCTTTTCAAAGTTTATTTAGCTACCTATGTAGCCAAGGTAAAGGGGAACAGGAACATTGGTTAACCAATTTTACAGAAAAAAACAGATCATTTAAGGATATAAGAAGTTTAAGATTTTATCTTTTTACTTTGTTTTTTTTTTTTTTTACAGGTTGGTCTCAAACTTGCTATATAGTCAAAGATGAATAGTGAACTTGATTCTCCTGTCTCCACCTCCACATTGCTAGGATTACAGATGTGTGCATCCACACTTTGTTTATATGGTGCTGGGAATCAAATCCTAGGTTCTGTGCATGCCTGGCAGGTGCTCTACCAACTGAGCTGCATCCTTGGTTCCATCTTGTGAGGTTGTTTGTTTTTGTTTTTTCTCTTAAACACTATCCACTGAACTGAATCACTGTACTGCTGTGGTAGTCCTGGAAGCTTGCTGCTGTGCCAGTTAGAACTGCTAGGCAAATAAAAGCTACATCTGACTAAACATACAATATTGCTCTCTGTTGTATTCAATACTACAGAACCAACCAGAGAAGAATCTGAACACTCAGAAGCATCAACTTCCACTTCTGCTTAAACCCCTCAACTATACATGAAAGAACGTCAAATTGGAGAAATGAGGGGGTGGAGGACAGAAGCTAGAAGCCAACCTTAAAACTGTAAGTCCATCTAGCGTTTACTGTGAGGCACTTTCTCTAGGACTTGAATTGTATGACCACAAAATGCAACTACTTGTCAAGACAAACAAACAAACAAACAAACTAACTAACAGCCCTTGATTTTATAGATAGCGTTCTAGTTCCCTAAACCCTCTCTGAGTGGCCTTACCTTTTGTACTGGCTGGAGTGGTGGGCTGGATTCTTCTGGTTTTCTAAACAGAAGGCCTCTGCCTGCAGGTCCAGCCCTACCCCAAGCTGGTTCCAAAGGTCTAGGAGCTTGTGGCCAACAGCCTGGCATCCGAACACATTGAGATGGGTGGACTGGAGTGGGCCCCCTGAACAATGGCCTGACAGGATCCATTGAGAGGCTGTAGAAATGACTGTTGGTTCTGTTCCAATTCGTTACCTGCCAGCATTTTCAGAGGATTCAAAATTCACCATCTACTGTAAATAGAATCTTTTCTGATGAGAGTTGGGAGATGTATTAATCTATGGCTGTAATACTTCATCAGGAATCAGTTTAAAACTATGTCCATTAAGCAGAATAACAGTCATAGAGTCTACCCTAGGGCCTAGGACCTGTCTCATCATAGGTTCTTGGCCTGACAATAGTTTCTTCCATCTTGTGCAATAGGACTTCCATGCAATCAAGAAGTGATTATTGTTCAAGCCATACCACCTCCCAGCATGGAAAGGGTAGGTGGGCATGAAGTCCTACCCTCAGCCAAGGAGCTAATTGGCAACTGATAGCAGGAGAAGGGGAGTCATTTCTCTTTATCAATGTAGCCTCTAGCAAACTGACCATGCTCCAGAGAAAGGCTGAACATCCAGGAGTGTATGGGAAGCACATATTTGATTTGAGTGTTGTTTTTTTTTTTTTTTAAAGACACAAATTTGGGTGGGTAGGGAAGGAAGTTGGGCCTGGGAGGGGTTTGAGGGGGGAATGAGTATGATCATAACACATAGGGGTGAGACTTGCTAAGAACTAATAAAAAAAAAAAAACAACACTTAAAATTCCCACTGTTTACCTTTATCTTCTTCCAAAACAGATTCACAAAATAGAGGAGATTGATTGGCCAAGTCAGATCAGTGACAGGGCCAGTCTCCTATAACAGATTCACATTAAAGGTTTTCTCTTTTAAAGCAAAAAATAATACTAATTCTTAACAGTGTTGGAACAGGCATTTGATCCCAGCACTCAGGAGGCAGAGGCAGGCAGATCTCTGAGTTCAAGGAAAGCTTGGTCTACAGAGAAAGTTCTAGGACAGCCAGGGCTACACAGAGAAACCCATCTTAGAAGAAAAACCATGTTTTTTCTTTAGAGGCAGGGCAGAGTCTTGCTATGGAGCTCTACCTGGCCCTGAACTCTTGACAACCCCCCTGCCTCAGGCTCCCAAGTGATGGGATAACAGACCTGTGCCACCATACCTGTCTTATTTTTGAGAAAGCATCTTGCTGTATAGCTCAGGCAGGTCTTGAACTTGCAATCTTCCTGTGTGCTGGGATTACAGGAATAAGGCTCCTATTTGAGCTAAGAACATTCTAAGCACCTCCCACTAACCAAAGCTCCTTAAGCTTCCCTGCCTAAACAACCTCTCAGGGAATGGTCCATCAATTAATCCCCTACTGTAAAAAGGAATCATTTTTATATATGAGGATGATTTCTGTTGTAGTTAACATCGCCATACCATAAAATTATTCTGTCTACAAATATGTTTCAGTTTTGTGTTTTTCTCCTATATCAGTTTTTTTCCCCCTCATCTATAATTGCATTCAACTTATTGGGTTTGGTTGCTTTTCTGAATCTTTATCCAGTTTTTTGTTGGTTTTGGATTTTTGGGGGGCATTTTTGTTTTGTTGTTGTTTTAAAACATCAACAGGCCTGAGGTCTCCAGGGAACAAAGCTGTTGTTGTTTTGAGTTTACACTACTTTTTGGCTTTCATGGGGTCCACTGAATTCCTTCCCTCCCCTGCTAACTTAGGGATGAGCTCCTGAGTCTAGCTCAAGTCTAAGATCCATCAGGCCTCTTCAAAATCGTTTAATAATTTATGGATTTCAAGTCTCAACTCTGTAAAAGAGTTCTTTCATTGCCCTGACTTGTTCCTGATCCCTGAAGAACCTCTTTGCTTTTTTCCCTCTTATGCTGAGGAGCAGATCCAAGGCCTTATGTATGTTAAACATGCATTAGACCTTTGAGCAACACTCCAAACCCAGGAAATCTCTTCTGAGCTTTTGAAAAACCTGCTGGCATTATTAGCTAGAGAAATCCAGCCTCGCATAGAAAGAAGACGGTTACTCAACTCCTCGATTGCTAAAAGTGGTCCTCAGTAGCTTGCAGTTTTTGCCACACCACCCTAGCCTTACCGAAGAATGTAGAAGTCCGCTGCCTAACTGGCACATATGAAGTGATGTTACGGCACAGACCTCTGGCATTCTTTTTACCCTAGTATCCGAATTCACAGATTGGACGCTTCCTCCAGATGGCCTTTCCTTCAAGCGGCTTCTCTCACTGGGTCAAATCTCAGGCACAGAGCAGAGAAGGGCCTCAGGCCAGGCCTATCTTCTCCAGTTCTCCATGTGTGCCCTTTGGGCAGGGGCAGTAGGCCTCAGGCCTAACCTGAGGCCAAGTCCATCAAAGCAAATCCCACCCAAGGTCCACGACAGCAAATTACCTTTCCACCAACTGGATTGTGGCCAGCCCAGTCTTGCCTCGATTTCTTTTTATGTCTTGTGCCACTGAGCCCCGAAGCGAGCGCGCTCTCTCTCTCTCTCCTCGAGCCACCTACTTTCCCTCCTATTCCAAACCCTGCATTCCTCCGCACACTCGGCCTGGAATAACGAATTCCAGTCCACCCTGACCCCGCCCAGGCCACCTCGTGCCTGTGGGGGAGGGGCGTGGGGTAGCAGCTACCCCAAGAGGGCGGGGCCCTGGGTGAGAGTGCCCTGCCTACCACCAGGAGCCTGAACTGTTGAAAAAAAAAAAAAAATCCCTTCAAGCCTGCACCAGAGCGCCTTTAACCCTCCTAGCCGTCCACACCAGAGTCTCGGTCCTCGAGTCGTCAGGGGCCTGAAGCACCCTGCCTAGGCAGAACACGGCCTCATCCGCCACTTGGAATAAACCACGTGGCCCCAAGTCCTGATTTCCGGGCCGCCCTAGTCCAGGGGCTCAGCCCATTGGCCAAACAGCTTGCCACTCAAGAGAGTCTATCACCTCATTGGCTCGCCCTTTCATGCAGTCTAGCTACGTGTAGGTTGCTCTCAAACCGGTGTTAGAAGTTATGGGAGTAATTTTAAACTGAGTTTCGAGGCGTGGGGCTGCTCCTGTAAACAAATTTAGCTAATATGTTCATGTTGATAGTGACCTGCTCTATCCTCCCAGGTTAAAGGCTCTAGTGTGCAATTAATAACAAAACTTGTTAGAGGGCCGTTGCTTTGTGGTAGACCGCTTGCCCTGTCCAGGACTGAGTGATGCACCAAAGACACCACGTTGGGAGGTGGGGGGGAAATAAAACTGTTCTCCAGCCCTAATAAAGCCCCAGCTCCCTATCCTTTTTGGAACACTGACCAAAGCTTGCATGAAAAGATTCACTCGTTGCATATTGAAACAGTCGCTTAGGGAAAGGAGTCAGAGTCTTCGGCGTGAAGCAGTTCTTTGAACACACCTGATGGTAACCCAAAACAAGCAGATTTCATTGCAAGCATTGTAGGTTGAGTTCCTTAGATTTTCAGTTTTGAACCAAAAGTACGTAGCTTCAGTACAGTGCTTCCAAGTAATCTGTACACCAAGGGAAAAAATCCAGTCTTATTTGGAATGGAGATAAAAAGAAGTATTGGAACCATGGCATTTGTTAGGATTCTTTCTGAAGATAAGCAATATCTCCTGCTGTTTATAGTCCCTGTTGAGGTGCTAACGTTGCTAATAAATGTTTTATCTTTAGGGTAGCAATGTTTAAAAAGCACACACAAATACAGCACTGTATAATGTATGCAAAGACCCCTGTGTACAATCTCCAGCACCTCCCAAAAACTAACACTTATAAAGCATACACTATCTCACCATGTGCATGCCCACAGAGCCAGTGGGGGTGTGTGACATAAGAATATATTTAATTTACTGCAGTCATTCTACAATGAAATACATCTAAACCATTACCCATCTAAACCATGTATCCCCATAAACATATGCAATGATTTATTTGCCAAAACAGCACACACATATTGCTGAGATAAGGTATTTTGAGATAAAGGACAGATGATATATTTTTTAAAATAATTTATTTTATGTATATAAGCACATTGTAGTTGTCTTTGTCTGAAGACCCCAGAAGATGGCATCAGATCCCATTACAGATGGTTGTGGTTGCTGGGAATCAAACTCAGGACTTCTGGAAGAGCAGTGCTCTTAACCACTGAGCCATCTCTCCAGCCCTAGATGATATATTTTTTTTAATGATTTACTTTTACTTTACATACATTGGTGTTTTGCCTGCAAGTATGTCTGTGTTAGGTTGTCAGATCCCCTGGAACTGGAAATACAAACAGTAGTGAACTGCTGTATGGTGCTAGGAATTGAACCAGGGTCTTTTGGAAGAACAGCCAGTATTCTGAACTACTGAGCCATCCTTCCAGCTAGAGATGATATAACAGAAAAGTCATAACCCCATCAGGCTCCAGAACCTAGGAAGGAAAATGGATCCATAAGTGTATACAGTATAGCTCTTCCTAGACATTCATAGCTTCAAATGCTGTGGTCCTACAAGAACCATGGACTCTGACTTCAGAAAATAAGATCACAAAGTCACAGCAAGACTGAGCACAGGAAATTACATTACTCTGCTGGCCCAGAAACTACAGAGAAGATTCCATTTAAAGTAGACATATAACTCCAACATCTTAGGCAGGAGTAAATGTAAGTCTTCCCAGGAGAAACACACCCATAGCCAGGTCCCCAAAACTCTCACATAAAAGGTGTTAATAAATGAGTAAAGAATAAAAATATAAAACATTGCTCTTAATGACAACATCAAAATCCAAAAAGTGAGCTAGAGATTAGAGGAAACCAACGTGGGTGTGTGGAGCCACAAAACTGCACTCCTTACACATCTGGGCTGAGAAGGAAGAGTTCTCTAAAACAAAATTAAAAGAAAACTTATTTGGGGCCAGCAAGCTGGCTTATTCAGCAAAGGTACCTGCAGCCAAGTCTGATGACCCAGGTTCAAGCACCAGAGCCCAAATGGTGGAATCAGAGCTGGAGAGACGGCTCAGTGGCTAAACTGAGCACTGGCTGTACTTCCAGTCCTATGTCCTCTCATGGGTTAAGTTTCCAGCACCCACATGATGGCTCACAAGCGTCTGTAACTCCAGTCCCAAGGGATGTGATGCTCTTTTCTGGCTCTTCTAGTCTTTTGGGAAAAAAAGACACATGTGGTACACAGACATACATGCTGGCAAAATAACCATACATATAAAGGGAATGTTGGGATTAATGGTGTAAGGTGAGAGCAGACTCCTGAAAGCTGTTCTCTGATCTTTACATGTCTACCATGACAGGTACCCAGCCACATGCACGTATAAATAAGTGTAACACATTTTTCAAACCCTTTTCACCAGAAGAGGAGGAGAAAAAGGAGGGTGGGGGAAGAAGAGGAGGAGGAGGGGGGAAAGAAGAGGAAGAGGAGGAAGAGAAGAACTACAAACCAGAGTGTCCTGTTTTAAAATGTGGCCCAGCTTTACCCATTCTATTAAAGGCATGAACAAACCCAAAAGGCTGAATTACCCCCAACTAAAATTTGTCTCCTTCCTAACAGCCTTCAAACAGAAGGATCAGCTTTTCCCTGCCTTCAGATGCAAATATAAACATCTGATCTTCCTGGGTCTCAAGCCTGCCAGCTGTTAGACTATACAGCTGTTAGACTATAACCATCCAGCTGTTAGACTATAAACATCCCCTTGGTTCTCTTGGCTCTCTTCCCAGCTCTCCTTTTTAATCCTGATTAGAACCCAGAGTCACAAGAGAGAACCAGCCCTGCCGGTGACCAAAATGCCTTTCTTTGTAGTTAAGATTCGTCCCTGTCAAATTCATCTTCAAATTTGATTTCTGGATTGGTGAGACGACCCAGTGGGTAAGGATGCTTACATCTAAGCCTAATAGATCACAAGGGCTCACGTGGTGGAAGGAGAGAAGTGACCCTCACAAGTTGTCCTCTGACTTCCACATGTGTGCAGTGGCATGTGTGCACCCCAAACACTGAATGTGATAAAAAAAATTAAAGAAAAAAAAATGGTTTCTAGTATGGCTAGTTGAATAGTTCATGGCAATACAGTCTTAGTTTGTCAAGAGGCAGGGCTAGGCTTTTACCTATCATAAAGCAAGTCAGCTGTGTCTTCTTTCTCTCACACATGTGCCTTTATTCACAGATCAATTTTACCTCCACTATCTGCCTCAGTGGAGCTCCATCGAATGCCAGAATTATTACCCAAAATAAATAACTTTCCTTCAGTCCAGGCACTCTTTCACAGAAACATAAACCACGAAAATATTAAGTTGATGTTATCTTAGTCTAGTTAACACAATACCTACAGCTGGTCAATCTGCAAGGGAAATAAATTTACCTCTCACAGATCTGAAGGTTGATTGTGCATGCAAGATTGAAGGGCAGTATCTGGTGAGTCTTCTTGTTCCCTTTTAGCACTGTGGAACACATCACATGACAATACACATGGGAAATAAGATGGGAGAGCCAGGACACATGCATGTACATACACACAAAGAAAGAGAGAGACATACAGAGAGATCTCTTCTATGATATTATGAATCTATCAAACGTACCTATTATTAATGGAGTCAGAGCCCTTATGATTTAATTTGTTTAAAAAAAACTATCAGCTGACATTTAGGGAAAAAAAACAAATGAACGTTGTCTTAGTCAGGGTTTCTATTCTGCCCTTTGTAGCACACACCTTGTCCTCTAAGCTCCAGCTGCCTGTACTCCAACTACTGCTGCTGCTCTTGGTGGCCATCTCATAGTACTGGCATCTCCAAAACCCTGCTCTCTTCTGCTGCAACTGGTCTGCACTTTCACAAATAGTCTCTCATGGGCTCTTTTCATGGTGCTAAGACTCAACTTCTCTGCATGACCCCTCAGTCCTGGGCCTTCAACTGCCACTGAGGCTGTACCTTCCTAATGGCCTCTCCTGGCCTCCCCCAGTGTTGGGAGCCGACTTTTAGCAGAAAGCGGCTATCATCTTTGCAGCCATCTCAAGCCATATACCCTGACAAGAGACTTGTTTTTCAACAGCCTACAACAGCTGAAGCACACTCTGACAAACATCTTGTTTATCCTACATAGCTTGTTTTGCTGTTTAGTGACCCCAGCTGCATGGTGCACATGGTAAAATGTCTTCACCTGTGTTCCCCTGCTTGTGCTTTTAAATACCCAGGATTCCCTTGTTATAGTGTCAATAGGAGGTGTGAATGTAGTTTATGGGAGACAGTAAACAAGACTTGACTACACACCCTGTTTTGTCTCCATTCTTCGAGTCTCTTCCCCTTCTTCCCCACACTCTTCTCTCTTGCTAGATAGACCCTGACCCTTGGACTGGAACAGCAGAGCAGTACAGGACATTTTGGCCCCCAAACATGGGGCAGAGTGGTCCTCCACATTTTGATCCCCAATGTGGGGCAGAGTGGTCCTCAACACCCCAGTGCCAAGCATCAGCTGCTACCCCTTCATGCTTCAAAACCAGTACCACCTGGGTGACTCTTACACTTTACCAAGTCTGGTTTCCAACACAGGTACAACTCTGTGCTCTCAAGAAACACTTCCCAAGATTTAACCTTAGTGATGCCGGTACCTTCTTAATCACTGCTAATTTCTTAGCTCCAGCTAACCAGCATCAATTGTCCCAGTAATGCAAAGGTTTCGATTTAGTAATTATGATAGCTTGTTAATCACAGCTAATTCTTCAGCCCCAGGTAACCAAAACCACACAATCAAAACAGCAACACAGTCCTGATAAGAGTCTTTAATCTTCCCTCTGAAATTTCACAAGCCAGGCCTCATTTGCACTGTTCTCAACATTATCTTCCAAGCTCCTACAGAACATCCCACAGAGCTCTTAATGTCCCAAAGACTCAAAGTCCTTCCACAGTCCTCCCAAAAACATGGTCAGTCTATCACAGGAATACCCCACTTCCAGTACCAGTTTTTCTTAGTTAGGGTTTATATTCATGCACAAAACATCATGACCAAGAAGCAAGTTAGGGAGAAAAGGATGTAGTCAGCTTACACTTGCACATCGCTGTTTATCACCAAAGGAAGTCCGGACAAGAACTCACACAGGACAGGGACTTGGAGGCAGGAGCTGATGCAGAGGCCATGGAGGGATGCTACTTACTGGCTTACTTCCCCTTCCTTGCTCAGCTTGTTTTTTTATAGAGCCCGGGACTACCAGCCCAGGAATGGCACCACCTACAATGGGCTGGAACCTCCCCCTTGTTCACAAATTGAGAAAATGCCTTACCGCTGGATGGCATGGAGGCATTTCCTCAAGGGAGGCTTTCTTTCTCAGTGATAATTCCAGCTTGTGTCAAGTTGACACCCAAAACTAGCCAGTACAAAGCTGTGTGTGTGTGTGTCTAGGGGCCTCATTTCATATTAAAACCGTATCACCAAGCTTTGACACCCTCTTAAGGCTACAAGCTCACTACCATGGGCACTTTCTCAGGTTCTTTTTGGTGATTGTGATTGCATGAATCTGTTTTTGAGAGTGGAATCATGGTGACTACATCACCTCTTATCAGTCCCTGTTTCCCAATACTACCTCAATGGTAGTTAAATGGTCTCCATGAAACCATGAATTTTTCAAAGGGAGAGTCAACCAAATCAAAGGTACAGTCAGAAACTATTTGGATTTGAATTCTGGAGAGGTCATTTCCTCCCTCCACAGTACCAGATACTCTATATAGTACTCTATATAGTATTCTATATAGAGTGAGCAACGTTCACTGACAACCCTAAAAGACTACTGTAATCAGAACTTTGCCTTTGTTTGGCTGAAAATCTTTACAGAGTTTAAAAATATGGTAAGATTATTTTCAGAAACCACAATGGGGTGGTCAAAGTCACCTCACTGGACTGGGGCAGCAAGAAGAGAACCTGAAAAGGTGCCTACAATTGTGAGCTAGCAGCCTCCAGACTGCCAAAGGTTGGGTGATATGGTCTTAATATGAAAGAAGCCCCTAAAAGGTACATTTGTTTCAAAAGGTTGTCAGCTGATAGTCCTTTGGAATTGCATCATAAAGGCTCTGATTTCATTAGTAACAATAAAAAAAAAAAATGCTGATGAGTTCTTAAAAGCCCTACTAGGAGGTGCCAGAGGCTCAGGAGGTAGAGTCTAGTGGGAGGAAGTTGGCCATTGGAAGTGGTTTGGAACTGGAAAGAAGGCTCATTAGTTACAGTTAAGAACTTGTCGATCAGTTGGATTCCCAGCATCTACATGGTGTGTCACAACTGTCTGTGACTCCAGTTTCGGGGGATCAGTCATCCTCTTCTGGACTCCCAAGTATTAGGCATATATATGGTGCACTTAAATGCATGCAGGCAAAACAGTCATACACAGAAAGTAAATATTTTAAAGACGAAGAGGAGGAGGAAGAAGAAGAAGAAGAGGAGGTAGAGGAAGAGGAGGAGAAGGAAAAGGAAGAGGAGGAGGAAGAAAAGAGAGTCCACCTGTGAAGTAGGCACCTCTGCTCCATTTCATCTTTCGCATGACATTCTCCTGCACTCTGCATCCAGAGACAACCGAGCCAGCTGACCTGGACTGGGATCTTTAAGTTCCTACTGTTTCTATTGAGTGTGTTTTGTTTTTGTTGTTGTTTGTTTGTTGAGACAGTTAGCCCTGGCTGTTCTCGAACTTATTCTGTAGACCAGGTTGGCCTGGAACTCAGAGGTCCACCTGCCTCAGCTTTTCAAGTGCTGGGATTAAAGGTGTGTGGCACCACCACCTGGCTTCTACAGCAATGACAGCTAACACAGAAACGCTCAAGGATCTCGTGTTCTGCTGTGTCTCCCTTACCAAGACACACTTTATTTGTGTGACACACAGATCTCATGTATCCCAGACTTCTGAACCTTCTACCTCCAGAGTGCTAGGATTATAACCATGTACTATCACACTGTTTACGCAGTGCTGGGGAACAAACCCGGGCTTTGTGCATGCAAGGCAAGTGCTCTACCAGGTGAGGTATGTGCATAGCCCAACTCCCCCCATCTTTATTTTGTGTGTGTGTGTGTGTTGTGTGCTTGTCCTTTAAGATAGGGTTGAATTGTATCCAAAGCTAGCCTGGAATTCACTATATATCCCAGGCTGACCTTCAACTTACAGCAACTCTAATGCCTCAGTCTCCTGAGTGCTTGGATTACAGGTGTGTGCTGCCATGCCTGGTTGACACATTATAACTTTTGTAGAGGTTGTGATTGGGTCTGTGCAGCAGCAGCTTGTGCATATGAAACAGGGGTCCTTTACTTGGTGCTCAATCTATAGTGGTAGGCGTGCTGCCATATCTAGGTCACAATGAACCAAAGGTGACAACCTCGTTGGTGCAGCTTCAGGCCATGCTCTGATGCTAGTTGGTTTCACTAGAGAATGAACCCTCACTATGGCTAATCTACAGTTAACCCAGATGGTTCTACCAGCTTTTTTTTCCATCCATGTTTCATGTTTCTGAAAAGGGAAATCTTTAACCTGCCAGTCTGTAGTTTTCCAAATGGCAGAGCAAGTGGGCAGGCTAGTGTCAACAGTCCAAGTCAGTGCTATGAGAACAACTTTGAGTTCTGTCCACTGAGTGGAGAAAACACATCCATTTTCCAATCCACATGTCTAGTGTGGATGTGCCCTCAGGATGTGCTGCTCCACAGCAGCCCTCAGGAGCAGAGCTGGTTTGAGCTTAGCAAATATCAGTGGGCCAGGGTCTGGCATATAAGGGAACCTCTGTGAACTGAGAGCTTCATGAGACAGTAGCATTGCTTTGGGCTGTGGAGCAGAAGATAAATTTTACCAAAGGGACAACTGCCATCCTTCCTCCAGTCCTCATGCCTACAGAGCTAAATGTCAGGCCAGTGTACTGCAAAGCACTGCAATACTGTGTGGCACAATAGGCTGGTTGGGCCCTTCACATATCACTAGGTGTTGAATCAGTTAGCCCACCCCAAAAGGGGAATATCTGTCATGAAGTGTTGGCAGGTACAAGTTGGGACACTTTGTCAAGTGTTTTGCTTTTAATATTTATTTATTTTTCCATATATGGGTGTGCATATGCCATGGCACATGTGAGGAGGTTTGAGACAGAATCACACAGCTGTTTCTTTCTCCTTCTACCATGTAGATAGGTCCCAGGGATTAAACTTAGGCTTGAGGCTAGGCAACAGGTATCTTTACCCACTGAAGCACATCACCACCCTGACCCCATGTGTTAAATTTTAATGAGAGACTAGAAGCAATCTTAAAAGAGTTGTTTCTAAAAGGGTTATGTCAGCTGGGTGTACGTGCCTCTAATGCCAGCATTTTGAAGCAAAGTAAGGATGATCAGGAGTGCAAGGCCAGCTTCTACTACATAGCAAGTTCAAAGCAGGTCTGAGCTCCATGAAATCCTGTTTCAAAAGACAAAGAAAACAAAAGAGGTACTTCTTATTCCCATCAAAGGGGCAGCCAATTCCAACACTACCATACAGCCACCACCCTATGGAGGCTGCCTGCCTTTAACCATGCTATCAGCAGCAAAGGGCCAACCAAAGGTAGCTCAGTTAACCCATTATGGGTCCCAAGGATGCAAACACATGTCTACATAAAGCAATTCCCACCCTCCATGATCACTTTGAGATTTATGAGCTTATGTGACACATTAAGGTAAAACACAGTACCATTTGTACACCCACAAGGCAAAGCCACAAAGGCTGAACGTCCTTAAAGCCCAACTCACAAGGCTGGCCTGATCCTTTCTTCTTCCTGGAAGAGGGAGTGACACTTCAGTTGGACCTATTTTCTCATATATTTGTTTAGAAATGTAGGTGTTGACCAAAACACATGAGATTTGCACACTGTTATTTCTTTATTCTTTCTACCAGAACATTATGTACAAGAAACTATTTTATGTACTAAAATAAAATTTGTAAGACTCACCTGTGTTCTACAGTCATATTCTAGTGGGAATATCAGATAAGATAAGAAATGAAAGGAAGACAAATGATGTGCAGAGAAGGGAATCAGGAAAGAGGAGCAAAAAACACCAGAGATGTGAGTTTTAGATTTACCTGGACCTGATTGCGTAGCACAGGCTAGCCTCAAACTCCTATCTCCTGGCTATAGCATCCTAAACGCTGGCAACAAGCGGAGGGCACTGAACCTGAGTTTGCTAATTTATGTAGAGCGGCCAGACAGTCTCAGAGAACTGAAGGCTTTCAAAAATAAGACCAAGAAACATCTGGGGAAAGTTGAATCTAGACCTGGGGAAAAGACATGGGGTTGCAGGGAGAGTACAGCCTGCCCACTGTGATAGGGCAGCAAGGTCTGTGTGGCAGGGAAAAGATGCAGAAATCACAGAGGGGTTCTATGTTTTATAAAGCATAAGCAAAGTATGACTTAATAAAAGCTTGCTAGTCACACGTCTCTTATTGGAACCTATCTGTCTGATACTCAAAAAAAAAAGTCTTTACTTTTAATTTAAAAATAAAAACACTATACGAAAAGAGCTATGGTGATAACATTCTTCCTTTTAAAAAAATTAAGAAAAATAAACTGAGGGTGGACAAGTGATTTTTTTCCCCTCCAAGGTTACCTGTGGAAATGAAGTCAATCCCAAGCCTGACTGAAGCCTACAGAGCCGTGTTACACAAAGAAATGAACAAGTCTTTAGTTCTGTTTCTAGCACAATATATATACACACAGATGCAGGTAGTAATATATTTGCATTCATTTGCACCCTTGTATCAACTGCCTCCCCACCCCCCGTTATTTGCACATATTTGTTGGTAGAAATGGATGCTTCCCTTCAGAGACTCAGCCAAGAAAGCAGACTGGTCTCACTTTTCCAGCTTCCTACCAATGAGCTCTCTAACTTGTGCATCTGGGACCTAGAGACAGGTGGTGAGAACTAACACAGTCGAAAGCTTCACTGTAAGGCATTTTAAATGGTGAAGTGAGTGAGAGGTGGTACAGCATCTTCTTGGAAGGCTCAAGAATCCAAGGGTTTCTGTCCATGGTTGGTGCATGCCTATAATTGAAGTTTTCAGGAGGCCAGGGCAGGGTTGAAACTTTGAGGCCAGACTGAGCTACATAAAGATATTGTCTCACTTAAGAAAAAGACAAAAACAAACAAAAAACCAAAACAACCACCACCACTTTAAAATCCCAAAGAACTATGGATTGCAAAATACCAAACATCTTTAGACACAAGGACACTCCAAAAAGGGGGGCAGAGGGAAGCAGGAGGTTGTAGATCAGAACAGAGAGGATCCTACAGACACCCAAAGGCAGTACATCAGCTATTTAAAAGCACAAAGGGCTAGAGCCCAGAGCTAATCAAAACTGCCTTAGACCTGACAGGATTTCATAGCATACTTGGCATACACTCCCAGGGAACCCCTTCCTTTCCTGTTCTCCATGATGAAATACAGGAATACCACTTCTGACAGAATATGAGCTTCTGGTTCTAAAAAATGTAGTCACTATTCCATCTCTTCATGGTAGCTGGTTGGGTATCCTAAGAGGCTCTGTAGGAAAAGCCCCAGTTGTGCTCAATAAGCCACAGACTAGAAGAGAGACTGCAAGAAGTACCTAATGGTTCTAGAGCCACCTGGCAGCCCTCACTGAATCTGGGCTTCATCACTGTAGATGCTACATGCTAAGGTGTCTTTCCTCCATCTTGAAAATGCCTCAGCCCTGCTGACTAGGATGTTCTCCCAGGCATCATGGGCAGAACAATGACCCCAGGAAGGAAGTAGCAGGCATGGCAGTGGGACCCAGGCATGACCCCAGGAAGTAGCAGGCATGGCAGTGGGACCCAGGCATGACATACTGACCTAGTGACACAAGGAGGCAGAAGAGAACAGCTCAAGCACCAAGCCTCTAAAGTGTGAGCATGCCCATCAAATGTCAACCCCAATCTCACCAAGGCTGTTCTTTTAAGCATCATTGGATGAGATGTAGCGGGAATTCTGACCAGATGTTTCTCTTGACCAATACCTTTATGGGAGTTAGTCTACTGGCCACTCTTTGCAGGAGAGGGTGAAAGAGTAAGTGGTCCTCTGACCACATCACCTAGCGGCCCTGCAGGGTGCCATGAGACTCCTCTAATTTCCTCCAACAGAAACTCCAACAAGAAGCAGGTGGCTAAGACAAGGGACAGAAGCTGCAGAAGAGCTGACATGAACATTCATTCATTACTTCAGCCCAGGGCGGGAATGGGATGCAGAGTAAGGATGAATGAGAGCTGGGGCTTATGGCTCAGAGGTAGAGCACTTGCCTAGCATGCTCCAGGTCTCAGGCACAGCACTGAAAGAGTTAAAAGCAATGGAGTCATAAAAGTAAGGATGTGAACAGAACCACTTACTTCTTCAGAATATAATGTTCATCGGTTTGGAAATAGACTCAAGGAAAGAAAAACTAACATTTATTGAGCGCCTATGGGTATGTACACGTGTATCCATATCTATATATGCATGTGTATACACACACCCCCTTATATAATGTATGCTTGATCTTGTGCAAGGAGTTCTCATCTACAACATTCCATTCGATCCTCTCACCAACCCTGTGAGGTAGGCATTATCCTCATGTTTTCCCAGTGAGGAATATGAGGCTTAGAAAGGTTAGGTAGTTTGTTCAAGGACACAGAACTAGAAACTAGTGAATTGGGACTGAGTTTACATCTCAAGTTCCATCACATCCCTGTTCTTTCCTACCCACCTGAGCCCCTCCCCTTCCCATCCCTGTAGCCCATGGTTCCCCAAAAGAATCCTGCCCCATCCTTCTCTGGGAGAATGCAGTCAGCTGAGGATTAAGACATAAATAAAAAATAAATAGCAGGGTCAAGTTCCCAGAGGTGAGGATGTGCCTTCCATACTCATGCTGTGTGAGGTCCCATTCACAGCTGCTGGGGGGAGGGGGCAGCACAGGCCCTAGTCGGGGAAACTGGGACTACAGCTCCCAAAGGCTGCATCGGGTGCGCTAAGGAGGCGCCTTCTGGGCTGCATGAGAACACGCGCGGTCATGGCACAGTCAACATCTTCCTCCATCTGTCCATTTCACCGGTGTTTGTGATCCAAGAGAGATTCAAAATCAGGAGAACATACAAGTTTGTGCTTCACATGTCCCAGGACTGTCATCTCCCCTGTCCTGCTGTCTCCAAGGCCCACAGACACCAGTTCCTGTCATTCAACAGAGACATCAGTGAGAACCACACACCCACACCCAGCCCTCAGTGCAGTGACCCAGAAGTTCTTTCCACTTCAGCACAGGCTGTTTAATACTTCCCCAAGTATTAAACTCTGTCCCATAGGGGTCATACCTGAAGGAACGAACAGGTTGTTCCCATGGTCACATCCAGAGTCACCTTGCCCAGGAGGAGCTGCACCTTCCCCGATTTTCGAATGAGCAGCTTGCCCACCTGACCCTCTGTTAGGTCAGCCAAGGTGCAAGCATTCTCTGCTAGCCTGGCTTCCTGTGGAGAGAAGCAGCAGGTAGTTACTAGGCAACAGCTTTCATGAATGAATCCTATTCTGTTTCCCAGAGAGAACTGCAGTGGAGGCAGAATCTCATATCAAGGGCTGTGTCCTGGAGCTAGTTGCCTAAAAATTTCCCAGAACTCGCTCTTGAGCATACCCGGTCTTTTTCCTGCTTTATGACTACCATCTGTCCATCCTCGCCCTGCACCTCTGTCTTGATAGGCTTGATGTCCTGAGTGGGCGGCTGCCCAGGAAGGGTATCAGGCAGCTGAAGGAACAGCAGCTCTTCATCCTTCATGAGGCTCAACTCCCTGAGCAGCTCTGCAACAGACACTTCCTTCGGGAGACCAGGGGTCTTCCTGGCTGTTCTTGGAGGGGCTTTCACCTTGGCCTCTTCTTCCTCATCCCGTGGCTCCTCTTTCACTGCCCAAAGTGAGAAAAAGGAAAAGATATCAAGCAGCCCTACCCACTAAGCCAGCTCTCTGTCCCCGACCTGTTACATCCATGGGCTTCACTATTGCTCAGCCAGAAGTTTCACAGAGGAACAAGAAAGAAATTCAAGAGTGTGTGACTTCTCTAAAACAGCACAGCTGAGGCCAGGCGTACTGGTACACAGACATGTGGACAGAGGCAGGAGCTTATGTCTTGATTCTGTATTTGTACTTTTGAGTGGGAAGGAAACGGAGACACTCTGAGCAGCAGTCTTGAAGGTCTCGTGAGGGCTTCTAGGGAGAGCTAGGGAAGAAGGGAAGTTGGCTGACACAGGTTACCTTTGACAGCAGGCGCATCTACTTCCATGTCTTCTTCCTTGGGGTCAGCCGAAAAAGGCTTAACATCTGGCTCTTCATTCTCCTCCTTAAAAAGCCACCCTGAATAAGCTAGTGGCAGCTGCACTGGCATGTTCCGTGTGTCATTCTTTAGCCCTGGGTCATCGATGAACTGCCAAAGAGTGGGGGTCACATTAAATGTCAGCATGTGTGCCTATGTCACAGCCCATTTCAGGAAATTGTGTCTCTCTCTTTTCTTAGCATATGCATATGTTTCACACACAGAGGCAAGCACTCTCTCCACTGAGCTGCACCCTCAACCCCACTTTAGTGCTCCTGTATCCAAAAGCTTGAAGATGTCCCTGACCTGGCTCCCTCACAGCCCTCTTTAGCAGCTACAAAGAAGCCTGTCCCCCAGGCTACTGGGACCCACATCATCGTTCTCCAGCATGCGCAGGATCTGCTTGGTTTCTTCATCGGTTTCTCTCTTCTCTTTTTTGATGTTGATGATATGAGAAGGTCCCATGTCTGATATGTCCACTGTCTTATTCCAGTTCCCTGCCGGAAATCATGCTGTTCACTAGGGTTAAATAAGGAAGACCGCCACAGCAAGGAAAACCAAACTAGGAATGGAGAATCCCACGCTCTGCCTTCTCAGGCAGTCTGAACTGCAATCCAGACCAGATCCCTTCCTGGTACCTTTTTTTTTCATCATTTCTGCTGGACCCTGCTCAAAGATAGAATGGGACTGGATCACTTCTGGGCGGCCACGTCCCCGTCCATGGCCCTCACGCTGGCGGTCTCTATCCCGTTCACGCTTTTCCTTCTTCATGGTTACTTCTTCTTTTGGTCTGGGAATAAGGACAGACAAAAGGGTCTGCCTCAGGAAACGAAGCCTCCTTACCCAACCCTTTCACCAGCTGAGCAGAGTCTGTGAGCCTGTAAGTACACCATGAGAATCGGCACCCAACCCTTTGCCACACCTTTTACATCTTCCATAAAGCACAGCCTTTAATTTCCTTTTACTTTACCTTCTTGTCCAAAATGTGGACATTTTGTTTTGTTTGTTGTTGGGTTTTTTTTTTTTTTTCCTGCCTTTAAGTAGAAAGGCTGGAAAGCAGAGAAACTTAAGGGAAAGTATGAAGAGGTTAGTCCCATCTCAGCAGGATTAGAAGGTGGCTGAAACTGTAAGAGATGGAACCTACTGGATGGCTGTCCAGCTCCTGAAGGAGAACAGAAACTCAACCCCTTACTCTCCTTGCTTTCTTTCTCCTCTCAGGTATACTCTGACTGTGCACTGCCATACCATTGACCCAAAAGCAAAAGAACCACTTGATCATGGGCTGAACTCTCCAAAATTCTGATGTCCAAAATAAAATGTCCCTCTCTGTAAGTTGATTATCTTAGCTATTACAGAAAGAAAGAAATTAAGAAAGACCCTCTAATGCAAAGTGCACAGGAGCCAGGCTCGGTGGTGCACAGCTTAATCCCAGGGCTCAAGACACAGATGAGAGGCAAGCAGACCCCTGGGAGTTCTAGGCCAGCAATCTACATCTGAGTTCCAGGATATGAAAGGCCATGTAGAAAGTCTCTGTCTCAAAAAGAAAAATGCCTCTACATAACCTGGGACTGACGAACGAGAACCATTAGTGAATAAGCTAATGGCATAAGTTAAAATTCCCAGACCCCACACCTAATTACTTCCCCAAATTCAGAGGAAACCAGAGTGAGTAGTGTTCATTAGTCCTAGGTACTTACTCTTCTTTGATCTTCCTACTGATGATATTTGGGGTGAAGGTTTTCTGAAAAGTAAAAGACAATACTGTATTTTCGAAGTGGCTCAACTGACCAACAGTTCTGGGAAGGCTTAGACAGATCTGCCAGTACTTGCAAATGGATGACACAGGTAGACCATCACCATCACCCAAGGCAAAGCAACAGCTTTAGCCTGTGCTTACTCTGCTCTTTCTTTTCAGAACTACCGATTACATCTACTGTTACACACATAATGGGTGAGGACAAAGAGCAGTTACTGGTGTAGAGTGAAAAATTATAAAGGCCATCACGGTCACACACTGGAATGCTTAAGACTGATCAGATACTAGATTATTAGTTTCGATACTGACGTCCACAGAGTTACGAACACTCAAAATTGTAAGTAAAGCAACTTCGTCTGACTTTCATGGGATTTTGTAAGGTGCCCAGAACATAATAAGCACTTCCGAATGTCTTGCATTAACTAGGTTCTCTGCCTTTTAACTGCCTATGTAACCATGTCAGTGTCTTGTACCGGCACCTAGGCTTGAAGGTCTCCCTAGAGGCTGACATCCCACCAGGGACACAAAGCCGTACATGAATGAACATCACGAATTGCCTTCCTATGGCCTGGAACCCAAGGTATTTGGATTTCTGTACAAACACTCTCCTAGGTACCTTCTTGACTCCGCCAAGGGTGAGGTCCCGAGAGCGGATGGAGGGAAGGCGACCCGGCGTAAGCGGGGGTGCCGGCCGCCGGCCAATCAGCCCCCGGCCCCCAGAAAGAAGGGGTCGCGGCCCTCCAGGGTTGCTGGGCTCGCCCGAGGCGTTTCCTTCCGACATGGTTCCTGGAGGAAAGTAGACAACAAAGTGACTCCAAAGGCTGGACGCCAGGACCCTGGGCGGAACCGCACCCGCGTGGCCTCCCGCCCCCCGTCCGTGCGTCGCTCTAGCTGCACCTCAGCTCCTCCCCGTCCCACGTGGCGAGGCTTCCCGGAGCGCCCCACCTCTGGCTTCGGACTCGTCACATGCCCTCTCCCCGGGACTGCATGACGTACCTCCGTTGAGGCTCTGCGCCGAGTGTCGCGACTTCACCTCCGACGAGACCAACCACCGGCCACCGGTCTCCCGGCAAGGCGGAAGTCTGCGTGGCAAGGACCCGGCGCTGCCATCTTACCTTGGGGCGGAAGTGACATCAAGGGGGCGTGACCGGACCATAGTATTTATCCGACGGTGCCTCGCTGCCCTCCGCCTTCTCTTCCCGGTTCTTCCCGGAGTCGGGAAAAGCTGGGTTGAGAGGGCGAAAAAGGATATGGGGGTGGCTTGTGAGCTGTGCCGGGGTGTGACTCGTGGGGGAGTGTCGCAGCCCCTGGCAGGGAGTAGAGGTGCGGTCCTCAGGGTCGGGGGGTGGGGGCCTGCAAGGTCGCCTACCTGCTGTATGTGGAGTCCACACTGCCCAGCCTCTAGGAGCTGTGGGATCGCCGCTCGGGATGGGGCTCCGGACATAGGGAGCTTAGCCTTCAGGCCGAGACTGGCTGCAGCTTCCCTGCGTTGACCATGGCGCGTAGTCACTGTACCTTCGGGCCCGGCCCTTTGCTCTCGAGCGCCTTCCCTTGCCGGTCCCTGGGGTCGTGGGATGTCACCCTTAACGCAGTTTGGACAGAGCAGCCAATAGCTCTTCTTACCTACCTGCCTGGGCTCATGACTGCTTAGTCAAATCTGGGAAGAATCTGGAACTGAAGTTTGCTCTTCAAGTAGAAGGTTTTGGTTTGTTTTTGTTTTGTTTGTTTGTTTTTGGTTGGGAGGGGGTGTGTTTTTTAAGACAACCCTACCCTGTAACCCTATCTAGTCTGGAGCCTAAGTAGACCAGGCTAGCCTCTTGAAGCCCTCCTGTCTTTTCACCCCCCTCAGTGCAGGGATTACAGATGTGCACCACCAATCCCAGCTGAAAAATTTTTATTGTAATGGATGGTTGCAATTTAACATGAGGGGAAAAAGTCATTTAATGTTACACCACAGCGACCACCAATACAAATAAAAACGTTATGTAGTTCTAGGGAAGAAACCTATTTCTGCTGGGATTCCATAGACTGCTAGCATTAAAATATTTGTGATATACTGCAATATTGTGCCACACAATACTGTATCCTTTGTTGGAGACAAATGACTGATGGGAGGATATACATGTACATATATATATGTATATATATATATATATGTATATATATATATATAATTTGTTTCATTAGAACTAACTAGTGTACATTTGATACATCCAACTTTTGGGGGGGTTTTTTGGAGGTTTTTTTGGGAAGCAAAAGCAGGCGGGTCTCTGTGAGTTTCCACCAGCTTGGACTACAAAGTGAAACGATGATGGTGGTGATGATGGTGATTCAGCAGAGCCCAAATTCTGTATACTTTGTTTTCCCCAATAGTAAGATCTAGTACTTATATCAAAACCAGAATATTGACATTTTGCAGTCATGGTACGAGACATTTCAGGACTACAGGAATCCCCATAGCTGCCCTTTCAGATGCAGCCTGCCTTACTGCTGAGCCTTCTCTTCCTCCCCCATCTCCTCCCCACTAATTTGTTCTCCATTTCTAAAATGTTATTTCAAAAGTATTCTATAGATGGAATCATACAGTATGTGACTTGCTTTGTTGTTGAAGAGACAGGGTCTTATTATGTACCTCTGGCTGACCTGAAACTCACTGTAGAGACAAGACTTGACTTCAAACACTCAGGAACGTATCTGCCTCTCTCTGCCTTGGCTGTGCTAGAATTAAGGTAATGTGCCCTTGTGCCCAGGTTTTGTGGCTGTTATCCAAGTGATAGGTATCATTGGTTTGTTCCTTTTCTTACTATGTGTCTGTGGTTTATTTAGTCATCCTTTGAAAGACATCTGGGTTGTTTAGTCTGTGTCTGTTGTGAATAAAGTTGCTATGGACAAATATGCAGCTTTTTGTGTTGATACAAATCTTCATGTCTCTGGAGTGAGCGCTCCTGTTGACTTGTATGATTGTATGATTAATCTTGGCAACAAGAATGACAAACTGGCTTCCACAGTGGCTAGACTACTCTTGATGAGTATTCTGTGGTTCCTCATCAATGCTACTAAACTATTTTCAAGAAGTACTTATGCTAGAGGGACTGGAGATGTCTCTGTGTACTGACCTTATTCCCAGCTCTCATGTAGTGGCTCTCTGCTGTCTATAATTCCAGTTTCAGGAGATTTGGTGCCCTCTTTCAGCCTTCAAGGACACCAAGCAAGCTCACAGTGTACATGCATACGTGCAGGTAAAAAAAACAACATGCATGCATGTAGAATAAGAACAAATAAATTCTTTTTTTTTTTTAAAGTACCTTGTTAGCTTGTCAATGGTGGCACAAGGCTTTTATCCCAGCCCTCAGGGTGGTAGTGGTGCACACCTTTAATCCCACCAATTGGGAAGCAGAAGCAGATGGATCTCTGAATTCAAGGCCAGCCAGGTCTACAGAGAGAGTTCCAGGACAGCCAGGGCTACACAAAGAAATCCTGTCTCAGAAAAACAAAAAAAATGAAAAATACTGTGCTAAGATGTAGGGCTACTAAAAATGTAAGAATAAAAACCCCCACTCCTCTCTAAGGGCTTTCCAGATGTTTAAAAGTTGATGGGAGGAAAGGAAACACATGTTTCTTCAGTGGTGTGGCCATTGGTAAGATGTTCATGTTCCTCTACCCCAGTGTAGCTCATTGAACCACACACACAAATAGTAGAAGGGCAGGTAGCTGGGAAGAGGAATAGTGGGCCAGTGTCCTGGCTAGTTTTAATGTCAGTGTGACATAAGTCATGGGAGAAGAGGACACTTCAGTTGAAAACAACCTGCCTCTTTAAGATCAGGCTATAGGCCAGTCTCTGGGGCATTTCTTTAATTAGTGATGGGGGGTGGGGAGCAGCCTTTGTGTGTGGTGCCATCTCTAGGATAGTGGTCCTGGGCTCTTTAAGAAATGCTGAGAAAATCATGAGGAGCAATCTAGTAAGCAACACCACTCTATGGCCTCAGCATCAGCTCCTGCCTCCAGGTTCCTGCCCTGCTTGAGTTCCTGTCCTGACTTCCTTTGATGGGGACCTGTGATGTGGAAGCACTAGCTGAATAAACCCTTCTCTCCTCAAGTTTCTTTGGTCATGGTGTTTGATCACAGTGATGGTAACCCTAACAAAGATAATGACTATGATTAAAAGGTATGATCAATTCTCTTGCAATGTTTATGTTATTTCCAGAAAGAAGACTTAAATCAGATATTTAACATACTGCTTATTTGTTTATATAGGGTTTTTTTTTTTTTAAAGATTTACTTATTTATATGAGTACACCATAGCTGTCTTCAGACACACCAGAAGAGGGCGCTGGATCCCATTACAGATGGTTGTGAGCCACCATGTGGGTGCTGGGAATTGAACTCAGGACCTCTGGAAGAGCAGCCAGTGCTCTTAACCACTGAGCCGTCTCTCCAGCCCAGTTCTCTAACTTGTTAAGTAGCCATTTATGACCTTGAACTTCTAATCCTGCTGACTCTACCTCCTGAATGCTGGGGTTATAGGTGTGTGCTTTAGTTGTTTTTCTACCCCTATGATGAAACACTATGATCAAAAGCAACTTGGAGAGGAAATGGTTTGTTTGGCTTAAATACCCTAAATCACAGTCCATTGAGGAAAGCCAATACAGGAACTTAACCGGGCAGGATCCTGTAGGCAGGAGCTGATGCAGAGGCCACAGAGGGGTGGTGCTTCCTGACTTACTCCTCATGGTTTGCTCAGCCTGCTTTCATATAGAACCCAGGACCACCAGCCCAGGGGTATCCCTATCCACACTAGGCTGAGGTCCTCTCTTGTCTATCACTAATTAAGAAAGTGCCCTATATGCTGGGCGGTGTTGGCACACGCCTTTAATCCCAACACTTGGGAGGCAGAGGCAGGCAGATTTCTGAGTCCGAGGCCAGCCTGATCTACAGAGTGAGTTCCAGGACAGCCAGGACTACACGGAGAAACCCTGTCTTGAAATAAATAAATAAATAAATAAATAAATAAATAAATAAATAAATAAATAAATAAATAAATAAAAAATGAAAGTGCCCTACAGGCTTGCCTACAGCCTCATCTTATGGAGGCATTTTTTTCAGTTAAGGTTCTCTCCTTGGATGACTTTAGCTTGCTTCAAGTTAACATAAAACTAGCCATGTCAGCCACCATACCTAGTTTATAGAAATGGGACCCAGGACGTTGGGCATACTAGGCAAGTACTCTTACCAACTGAACAACATCCCCAGCCATATTTTTGGGCATTTTAGAAATTAACTTCCTAACAGTGGATATTATAATCTGTCTAGGGACATTCTCCAGTTTTCCTTTAATTAAGCTATAGGCTTTGAACACTTTGTTCCTATACCTCTCTCTATTTTCTCCCAGAGATTGAGGCTTAGGTTCTTCATCTAGCCTCAACGGAACCTTGTAAATTATTTTTAGCTGAATCTTGCATAATAGATGTGATCCTTGGAGACCTAATTTTGTTATCAATAACCTCGTATTGCATGTTATGCTCACGAGTGTCACAGTCAGTATCATCATCATTCTTACTGATAAGTAACTGACAAACTCAACCATCATGTGGGGAGTCTGACTGTAGGTTGGCTTGGGCTGTTATAACCAGATTCTGTAAAAACCACATGTCTGTGAATTCTTAATGGGCATCAGAAATACCAAGTAAGAAATCTTTAAATACTTAGCCTTAAAATAAAAGGAATGTGTGGTACGGGAATGCTGCCCGAGTTCAGGCTGTCTCTTGTTTTCCTCGTGTTATTTATCCTAATTCATTTGCTTTTCCTTGCAGGCGATTAGTTAGCTGGCTCCTCCTCATGTGCCTGGACTTCTAGACATTTAGTTCTCATGGTCTCCCCCACCCCTTTACCCTGTATTTTCTTTATTACTATCGTCTAGTTAATCTGTTTCTTATTTTGTTACTTTAATTTTTAAAATGGATCATCACTTGTGAGTGTGGGCACATGAGTGTCAGGGCCTGAGTGTGACAGTCAGATGACAACTTGTTCTCTCTACAGTCAGTAGAGAACTCAGGTGGCAAGTCCACAGTGGGGATTAGAACCAGGGCCTGAGGCTTGCTAAGCAGAGGTATTTCCAGCTCAGTGGGAAACCCCTTGTAGTTCCCCTTCCCTTGCAGACTCCCACACCACGCCAGCTTTTCTAGACTTTCCAGAATCTTACCACACAGTCACCACCTTTCTGCTGCAGGCCACCCTCACTTTTGGTGACTCCTATTATTATAATAAGTTCCTGCCTGGACTCCCTTCCAGGTGGGCCTCTGTGGTCTAGTCCCAACAGCACAACTGAGATAGTACACATCAGGTCACATCTCTGCTTACCCCTCCCAATGGATGTCTGTTTCAGAAGAACAGCCCTAGGGTGGCCTCCCTGGCCCCACATCATCTGGCCCTCCAACCACACACTCTCTTTGGCCTCACAGGTTGTCCCTGTTACTCCAGGCCCACTTCTGCTTTAGGGTTCCTGTGCCTACTGCTTAGAACCTTAGAACTCTCTTTTCTCTTAGAATGCTACGTGGTCCCTTCCTTCTCTGATCCCCCAGTTACTGTCACACAGAAGCCTTCTCTCCTAGCCTTATTTTTTTTAAAAACTTTTTCCAAGATAGGACTTATCTGGGCAGTTATGGCTGTCCTGGAACTTATTCTGTAGACCAGGATGGCCTCAAACTCAAGAGGTCTGCCTGCTTTTGCTTCTCAAGTGCTGGAAGCTAAGGCGTGTGCCATCATTCCTAGGCTCTTATTTAAAATTGTAAAAACCAAATGAAAACAACCCTCTATTGACTCCTTAATTTCCTGACTTATTTTTCTCTTTCCCACCAAGTAGGCTATAGCTATTGCTTGTTTATGTGTCTGTCCTCTTCCTACCAGGACATAAGCCCTATGAGAAGAGGATTAGCTTGGTTGTGAGGTAGATGTCCAACATCTATTCCTCCTGCCCGAAACAGTGCCTGCTACATAATGAGTTCCCAAAAGACCTTCTAAAACTAATGGATGGATTCCAGTCTGTGCTGAGACCAAGGAACAAGTCTGGCTGTAGATAGAAATGTAATGGTGAAAGCTGGGCATGGAGACACACACCTTTAGTCCCAGTACTTGGAAGGCAGAGACAGGCTGGCCTCTGTGAGCGCAAGGCCAGCCTACTCTACAGAGTAAGTCCAGGACAGCCAGGGGTACACACTTTGAGAGAAACCATCTCAAAAATCAAAACAGGGAGTTGGGGATTTAGCTCAGTGGTAGACACTTGCCTAGCAACAGCAAGCACAGGGCCCTGGGTTTGGTACTCAACTCTGGGGGGGAAAAAGACAAAAGATCTTCTATTTAAAAATAAAATCAAAACAAGAAAAAAAAAAGAAGTAGAAAGGCAGGTTGTTTGGGGGAGATAAATTTAATTCTGACAACATTCATGTAAAAGCCACTTCCCGCTTAAGGTGGATACAGATAAGAAGCAGAGTTATTATATTTTCTTTCTTTGACTTGCAATGCTAGGATCAAACCTAGGACATCATGCATAATACTAGGCAAATGCTTTGTTTAATTGATGGTGATAGTGTGTGCTCCTAAATATATAAATATAGCTTGCTCAGTCTATATAATGTCATTCATAGGTATATGTTTTCAAGGCTGGCCATTTGTTTTGTTGTTATAGTTGTTTGTTGGTTTTGAGACAGGGTCTCTCTATATAACCTTGGCTGTTCTGGAATTCTCTATGTAGACCAGGCTGGTCTTGAACTCAGAGATCCATCTGCCTCTGCTTCCCAAGTGCCAGGATTAAAGGTGTGTACCACCAGGCCTGATCTTGACCATTAGTGAGACACTGGGAGAGACAATGTCTCCTTCTCCCGATGTTCCTTGGTTACCTGTAGTTCTTAGTCTGTTGTGAGACATCATGGACTTTCTCCCTTCCATGTTAACAAGCCTATTGGTGTCGTTCTTGTCCAGGTAAGCTTAGGCAGCAGTGTTGATGAGGCTTCATGGATGTAGCTTCCCTGACTTTCCTAGGAGACACAACCTCACAGTAAACTCCCTGGTCCTCTGGCTCTTACTGTCTTTCTGCCTCCTCTTCTGCAAGAAGAGTCTTAGGTGCAGGAGTTGTGCTTTGGATGTATCGGCTGATGCTAGACTCCACAACTGTGTTTTAATTGGTTGTGGGTTTCTGAGTGGTTCCCATCTGTACTGGTTAGTTTTGTGTATCAACTTGACACAAGCTGGAATTATCACAGAGACAGGAGACTCCCTTGAGGAAATGCCTCCATGAGATCCAGATGTAAGGCATTTTCTCAATTAGTTATCAAGAGGGGAGGGCCCCTTGTAGGTGGTGCCATCCTTGGGCTGGTAGTCTTGGGTTCTATAAGAAAGCAAGCTGAGCAAGGCAGGGGAAGCAAGCCAGTAAGTAAGATCCCTCCATGGCCTGAGCATCAGCTCCTGCTTCCTGACCTGCTTGAGTTTCAGTCCTGACTTCCTTTGGTGATGAACAGCAGCGTGGAAATGTAAACTGAATAAATCCTTTCCTCCCCAACTTACTTCTTGGTCATGATATTTGTGCAGGAATAGAAACCCTGACTATGACACCATCTATTGTAAAGAGAAGTTACCTTGATGAGGGGTTAGAACTACACTTATCCATAGGCATTAGGATAAATAATTAGAATGTAGTTAGGGATTGTGCTGGTTTAGTAGTTTGGTGGTTATAGATTCTTCTCCAAGATCTATGACTTCACTAGCTCCAAATAGTTGGCTAGGCTTCCAGTACCAGGCATGGTTTCTCTCTTGTTAAGCGAGCCTTAGGTCCAATTTAGAGAGCTGTTGGTTACCACCAAGCAATGGGCATCAATTACTCCACCCTTAGGGTTACTCTTGTGCCATGCTGATCTTGTACTTGACAGATGTCATAGCAGAGCAGTAGGGCTGGCCACTTCCCTCCCTTGGAAGCTTGCTTTGCCTTCAGGTACCATGAAGACTAGTCCTCAGGGAGGAGGCTTTCAGGTCAGAACCAGCCTGGGTCCTCTGGGTCCTGTGTCCAAAGTGCATGGTGTCATCAATGGTAGGCTTTCTCTCTCCCTTGGTGATGCAGACATAGGCCAGATTAGACCACATTAAAGGTGAAACCACCACAGAGAGGCAGGATTTTTTTTTTTTTTTTTATGTTGCCCAGGTTAGCATCAAACTGGTGATATTCTAGCCTCATCCTCTAGAGTAGCTGTGCCACTAGGCTCGGCTCCTGAATTTTCTCTCTTGATCATGAAAAGCATGATCACTGCAAGCAGCAGGATATCTAAATACAGCCTCAGATGGTAAAAGTAAGTTGGCTGTGTGGACTCCTGCACTGCTTAGAGCCAGCCATTCTTCCTGCCTTTCACTATGATCCCAAGTGAAGGAAAAGGGGGTTTTATGGGTATGTGTGCTTTGTTGGCTCATGGGATCTCCTCACTCAGCTTACCTAGAAAGAAGATCTGCACTTTGATTTTTAAAAGTACATAAGCAGTATTCAGATGGGAGCTGGTTACATGGCTTAACAGTTAAGACCACTTGCTGTTCTTGGAGAGAGCTCAGGTTTAGTTCCCAGCAAACACATGGTGGCTCCCAACCACTTGTAGGATACACATCCATACACGAAGGCAAAACACCCATAAAATAAATCTAAGTTTTGTTTTTGTTTTTTTGTTTGTTTGTTTGTTTTTTTGTTTTTTGAGACAGGGTTTCTCTGTATAGCCCTGGCTGTCCTGGAACTCTCTGTAGACCAGGCTGGCCTCGAACTCAGAAATCCGCCTGCCTCTGCCTCCCAAGTGCTGGGATTAAAGGCGTGCACCACCACCGCCCGGCTAAATCTAAGTTTTAGAAAGGCTCTTTCTATGGTATATCAAACTCTGCATTTGCTAGCCATCTCTGTACTATGTAGAATAGAGTCTTTGCATTCAGATCTGAAATCAAATACTGGTTTTATAACATTGGGCCTGGGCCTGCTTTCCATTACCCTTTCAGTTATGAGGTTGACAAATCAACCTCTCAAGTCTGCCTTCCGAATCCCATGCATGGCACTGAGTCTTGGTGCTTAATAAGAGCCTTTGTTATTGTTTCAGTCTTGGCTTAGGTATAATGTTTAATGTGGAAACTTCCAACGATGCACACAAGTAGAAGAAAATAGCTCATTAGATCTCAAAGAACCCAACTTTAATAGTAATTATCCACTCTTGTTTTATCTCAGTCGCCACCCACAAAGATCATTTTGAAACAAATCATATATATTATGTTATTAATTTACAAGTATTACAATCTATGTTTCTAGAGAATAAGGACTTTAGCTGGGCAGAGGAAGCAAACCTCTTTAATCTTAACACTTGGGAGGCAGAGGCAAACAGATCTCTGAGTTCAAAGCCAGCCTGGGCTACCCAGTGAGTTCCAAGACAGCCAGGGCTACACAGAGAAATCCTGTCTAAAACAAACAAACAAACAAACAAACAAAAATGTCAATCCGTTAAATTGTCACATAAATGGGTGGTTTTATTTGGGTAGTGGTTTTGCTCTGTTTGGTTTGATTCTGACTTTTTTTTTTAAATGGACATGCTCTCACTCTGTAGCCCAGGCTGGCCTGAAACTCAAGGTAATTCTTCTGTCTAAGTCTCACAAATGCTGGAGGTGTGAGCCATCACAACTGTCTTATCTTTAAAAAAAAAAAAATAGTTTATTAAATCTGAATTTTGATACCATACTTAAACTTTCATATTTATTAAAAGTGCAATTGAGGCATGAGAAGAAATTTTTTATAAACATGTTCAGTGCAGTATTGTTTAGAATGAGAGAGCGAGAGAGCGAGAGAGAGAGAGAGAGAGAGAGAGTGAGAGAGAGAGAGAGAGAGAGAGAGAGAGTGAGTCAGATGAGTAGAGAGTTGGTTCCAAAAGGGACCTGACAGTGGAACCCAAGACAGCAATTTAGACCATATCATAAATCAAAGAGTATTGCTAAGTCAGAAAAGCAGGTTATAGCCCCTCCACTTTTAGTAATAAACCACATGCACGTATCGTATACTTATTTCTGAAAAGCAGGGAAACTAGTGGCTTTAATTCCCTCTTAATTTCTATAATGAAGTGCTTGCATCTTTCTACAGTGACCCTATGTGACTTGTGTAAGAAATGATTACTAGACCAGCATGTCTGGCTAGGCATAGTGGCACACTTCTCCTATCCCAGAACTCTGGAAGCAGAGGCAGGCAGAGCTCTGTGAGGTCAAGGTCTAGATAATGCGTTCCAGGCCAGCCATAGGCTTCATAGAAACCTCATCTAAAAGCAGCAAGGAGTCCAAACAGAACCAACGTAGCAGTGCGTTGCAACGTAACTTGGTTGGTTGATTGCTTTCCTATATGTAGCTAGTTACACTTGGCTTTGCTTTGTTCTGACCATGAGTTTCCCTCCTGTTCTGAGAGGAGTCCTTTGAGGCAAGAAGAGGCATGACACAGAGACCTCACCTACTTGTCTGGCTCACGGGCACACAGCTACACAAAGGGTCATTCATGCCGCTGCTAACCCCCCCCCCAACCCCCCACCATAGCTCATGATCTCAGGCAGACTACACGTGCCATCTTGAAGGGGTGAGAAGCATAGATGGTTCAGGACTCTTCCTTTCACAGGAAGAGAAACTGAGTCACAGAGAATCTTTCCTTTCCCCCTTGCTGGCCTTTGGGTTGGTCTTAGTGTTCTAGGCTAGACAGCTGAAACTGTTCCTAACTGGGCGGTGATGTCTCAAATCTCTTCTGAGTTTCAACATCTCAGTGTGGGTGTGTGAGGGGCCGGGCCCTTGCGTTTGGCCAAAGGGGTGCTTAATCCTGCCTGTGTGACACACCACTCCACATTCTGTGGTTCACAATCTGACCAGACTTGCTCAGGTTCTCACGCCCTTTTAAGGCAGGCCTGGCTTCTGCTTGGCTTTGCGTCCTATGGACTCTGCATTCTGTCGCTGTCACTGACACTGCCAGGATCTACAGACCCCACGTCACTCTCCATGTATATCCCTTGATGCTCAGCTCATGCTTTCTGCATTCCTCGTCCTCAGTTCAGGGTCAGTGGCATCTGCTGTCCCATATCACTCCCTTTCAATCCACTACCCCTTCTCCTTTGCCATCTCCTCTATGGGTGCTGGCCTCTCTTCCTGCTCTGCATCCCTATCTGTATCCAGAACATTGCCAGGCGCCATCTCTAAGCACTGATGGGCTTGAATCCAATGTCTTCACAGATACCAACCCAGAGGATGTTCAAGTACTTTACACAACAACTGGTATGGACTTTACATGCAGCTTATGCGTACCCTCCATAATTTACTAATACCTAATGCAATCAAAATACCACATGAAGTTTAAGAAATAAAAATAAAAGTCTGTATATATTCAACGCAAATACAATTGAATTAAATTTTGCATAGCTCAGGCTGGCTTCAAACTCCCTCTGTAGCTAAGGATACATAATGAGGTAGCTGTCTCTACCTCCTGAGCACTGGATTACATGTATGCATTGCCACTCTTGCGGTGAGCGGTGTACATTCTGAGAAGGTAGTCAAATACTCTACAAACCGAGCAAAATCCCTCTCACCACAAATTCAATATGGAAAGAAAAAAGGTTTTGTTGTTGTCTGTTTGTTTATTTCAAGACGGTTTCTTTGTGTATCCCTCAGCCTTGCTCCTCTGAGAGGGACTCTCAGGCTATTATTGCTTACTCTGGTAAACAGGGGCCCAGGAATTCTGCTCAGTTTCAGGAACTTCCTGAATATATTTTGAGTTGTTTATCTTCTGACTTAAGGAACTTCCCTGTAGGAAAGAATGTTTAAATCTTGGAGGAAACTGTTATACAATAGCACCACATGTATACAGTGTCAGCAGGGGCCAGAAGTGGGCAATGGGAAGCCTTGGAGCTGGAGTTAAAGAACATATTTTTGGTCCTTGGTTGTATCAGTAGGTACAGAGGAGCCAACTAGAGGCTCCTTATTCTCTTCAGTGTATCCTCCAAATGTCTCTCCTACCCCTTAGAAGTCCTCAGACTCTTTGTAGGGCAGATACTGCCACCATGAGAAAGACAGCAACTCTGACTCCTTGGCTGACATTTCTCAGGTGCCAAGCCCAGAGCTAAGTGATTTACATAATGATCTCATTCCATGATAACAATAAACTTGTATTATCAGCCCACTTCACAAATGAGACAGTCGACGACCGAGGTCACCTAGCTGCAAGACTATAGTGCTGAAATTGTTCCTATCTCTGTCAGACTGTAAAACCTGTGCTTTTCATCATTGTATCGCCTCTCGGTCACCGTTGCATAGATCAAATTCCCTTGAGTGTTCTTTTGGGGACTTCCAACCATCCTCAGTTCTTGGTTGTAGACAAGCCTCCTGCTGATCGTCCTTTCTGACTGCGATCTCAGGGCTTTGTTGGCCTGAGCCTGGAGGGTAGTTGGGATGAGAACACTCAAAGCTGTGTGTCCTTCCACCTCCCCACATTCTTGCCTCCGTGCATCCCTCCCTATTTTACAAGGCCTCTCTCCCACTCCTTTTCTTAGGGACACTTAAGCAGCTAGAAGATTCTTCTTGGACACTCCAGAGTCTCCAAGGCTGCGGGACTGGTTTCTCTTGATAAGAGTTGGTAAGAAAAGGGTGCTGTGCATCAGTGAAGGTCTCCTAGGAGACAACCTAGACTGAGGATAAGGTCCCACCAACCCCAGCTCAGACACTTGTTTTGAGACCCTTCCCTTTCCCAGCCTCTTGAGGCCGTGGGTTAAGCTCCACCCCTCTCCAAGCACCTTAAAGTTTGGGGGCTGAATTCAAGCCCGAGATTTCTAAGTAGAGGGTGTGTTGAACGGACTTCAGGAAGCATCTTGTCCTGGAAGAATGGGGGAAAGGTGGCAGAAGCCACAGCTGCTGCCTCCAAGGACATCTGTATAGCTCCCAGGGGACCCTCTGCCCTTTCCCCCTCCCACAAGCCTGGGCGAGCAGGGACCAAGCTTGCTTGTTATCACCTGACGCTGAGCAGCCACTGATCCCATTGGTGGAGCCAGATTCGGTCTGGCTCTCCTGTTCCTTCTCGATTTCTCTGCCTCTCTCTCTCCTCCACGCTGCTTTGATTTCGCTCTTGCCTCTCTCTTCTTGCGCGCTCACTCGCTGGGTTCGGAGAGCAACGCCGTTTTCTTTCCTGCCGGGAGCAGTAGCGATAGCTGCAGAGCCAGACAGGAGCTGGCTGTGGGGCATGGAAGCCGACTTCCCAGTAGCCCAGAGAGGAGCGAGCGAGCCCCGCTGCCTGTGACCCAGGCGTCAGGCTGCTGTCCCCTGCCTGGAGAGCTCATCATCCACAGAGTCTCTCCCTTCCTTCTATTCCAAGTATCCCTCTGTAGGGCCGGCTGAAGCCAGGTAAGTGCGCTTCTTCCCTCAATCCATCCTGCCTATTCTGGGAGGTTAAGAGCTGCGGCCACCAGGGTCCCGCAACTGTCCTGGTTGTCCACCTGGGTTGCCAGGCCTGGCGACCTTGTCCCCTTTCCCCTAAGTCCTTGGCAAAGAGCTTAACAGCTGGACCTGGTCTCCGGGGCGACACAGTTAGTTACCCCGTGACCATTCTGCGCAGTCGGCGATGCCAAAAGGTTCAGCTGGGTGGGGGAGCTTTCCTTCTTGGCATGCCAGTAGCTTTCTGGAATGGGCTTGGGGAAGGGGGCCCAGTGTGTACAACGTGTCTGCATGGTTGGGAGGAGGCTGGAGGCTAGCTTGTGTAGATTGGTCTGTCTCCACGCAGTTAGGTTCCTTTGGGGTTTCTGACCCGCTTGTGGCATGTTTCAGAACATTTTTACGCTGGAGGTACATGTGTGCGGGGGCAGCGTTTATCTGAGTAGCCTGTGGGTATATGTGGCAGGGGCCCCAAGAGGCAGTATTTTTAGGGGGTGGACATGTCACTTGTCATGTGGGTGGGAGTACATGTTGAGGGAGTACTGTAGCAACCAGGCTGTTTCTATGTGGGGAGGGGCAACTTCGAGGCAATAGGAGGTGGGTAGGTGGGAAGTGTGGGCACAAACCTCTGTTTGTGGGTAGACTTGAGTAGGTGTGCAAACCTGTTGGCCTGTGAAGAATCAGACTGACCCAATGTGGCCAAAAGCAAACATGTTTTCAAAGTCTGTGTCTTGGAACCTACAAAGGCTCCATGGAGAGAATACCAGAATCCAGGCAAGGATTGACATGTGCTCAAATGTACATGTGTGCACAGGCAGCCGTGTGGGTTGCTTGTCCTCTTGTGGGAGGCAGCATACATATGTGTTGGCGCCTGTGGCTTCCTCTTTTCCTCAAATATGGCTTGTGACGATGAGGGGCACATGCATTCGGGTGTGTGTGGACATGAGCATGTGCCAGTTGGCATGAAGGTGACAGCTTTCGCAGGGGAAATACTGGAGCATTCTTAGAATGTGCAAGGCAAAGGGGGGCACATCTATGCGTAGGTGGGTGTGGAGGAAGGAGGTTGTCTATGAAGGCATATGCCGAGGTATGTGGGCACCCCGTGCGCATGTGTATGTGTGCATGCCTGCCTGCGTGGGGGTGTGTACATGCTTGCTTAGGGTGGATTCACATGGGAGTGTGGGTGTTCCTAGGGTGCTGCCTCAACCTGCCCCTCACCGACTGGGCTGCCCTTCCCTAGGCATCTGGGTGTAGAGAAGCTGGGTTGACACCCACCCTTCGTCCATGCAGGCTGGCTGGCCTTGTAGTGCCAGCTGCCCCCACTCTCACAGACCTTAGGCTAGGGTGTGGGGAGCAGCTCTCTCAGAAATGGAAAGAAGAAGGGATGAGCAAGGACCGGCCCAGAGTCTCCACCCACCACCAAAGCTGCCCTGGCCTCTAGGAAGACTCAAAAGTGAGGAGGGATCAAGATAGGGACAGGTGTCTGCTCGGGCCAGGTGTAGGCTGAATCCCATGTGGGTGGGAGCCACTCGAGTCCTGAGGTGGGAGTATGTGTTCATGTTCGTGGATGCAAAAAGCTCCCTCAGAAGCGTTTTGTCAGTATCCAGGGCGTTGTTAACCCCTTGCTTCTCCACACCTCTTCTCAAATTTTTATACAGTAGGATCATTTGTTGTAGGGTTGTTTCCAGATACCCAGTCCCATTTGTCTCAGTTTGGAGACGACCTGGTAGGACACCCATGATTCTTTGACCATAGATTTCCTGTGCATGAAACTAGAGACATTGGGCTGCAGGGTGGGAAGCTGAGTTAATAGTGGACTTTGAGGAACACCTGGGCAGATAAGACCATCAACCGTACCGTCGCTCCTCCCCGTACGTGCCACTCAGGCTGCCCACAGGTTAATGCAGTGGTGCCAGGCACTGGAGCATGCTTAATTGACAGGAAAATGTGGGTTGGATTTTCTGGGAGCTATAAATAAAAGTACCTGATTTTGTAGGCATAAGGTGCCCTCACCCTAGCTCCTAGGCAAGGGAAGGAGAAGAAAGGGGGAAGGAGGAGAGGGAGAGTGAGCAGAGTTGCTATGAGATGGGCTGTAAGAGAGAAGCCAGCAGAGGCCCTGAGCAAGTCCATCCATAGCTGTGTGTCTCCCCACAAGCTCCCCATCCCTGGGAGAACCAGGGTATAGACAAGACCAACTAAGTCTAGCACAGCTAAGCAAGAGAAATAATGGCGTAGTCCTTTCATGTCTAAATGGCACAAAGTCAGGATGGAGCTGAAAAAATGGGAGTAGGAGGCAAGGGGAAATTCAGAGACTTGAAAGACACTGATAGGAAGAAGAGATAAGTAAACAACAGAAACAGTCATATATCATGTGAACACTACACACGTGCACACACACATAAACACACAACCTTAGTCCATAATAAAGAACTCAGCCTCAGAGTGTAAGTAACTTGCTGGCTGTGCCCCCTTGGATATGTCAGCATCCCCAACTTCGTTTACCTGTCTGTAAAATAAGGAGACTAACAGTACCTGTATATTGCAAGACTTGTGTGAGATGTCACTAGTTTATGTCGGGCCTCAATAGATGTCAATGTTAAGGTAATTCTTTCAGATGAGCATGGAGGTGCATACCTTTTATCCTGGGACTCGGGAGACAGAGGCAGATCTCTGAGTTGGAGGCCAGCCTGGTCTACAGAGTCCCAGGACAGCTAAAGTGACACTGAGAAACCCTGCCTCAGGGACCAAAAGTAGCCAGACTGGAGTGATCTGGACCTTTAATCCCAGCACTCCAGAGGCAGAGATAAGAGAATCTCTGTGAGTTTGAAGCCAGCCTGGTCTGAAGATCAAGTTCCAGGACAGCCAGGGCTACACCTGTCTCCCCTTCCCCCTCCCCCCCCCCCCCCACACACACAAAAAAAAAAAAAGACCAAAAATAATTCTTTAAAAGAGCAAAGTGAGCACACATCTGTCACCTTAGCACTTGGGAGGCTGAGGCAGGAGGATAATGAGTTTGGAGCCTGGGGCTGCAAGCATCTCAGAAAAGAAGAAAGAAAAAAAAAAGATAAAAAGACAGGAGAAAGAAAAGATAACTGAAATCTATGAAAACAGAAACTGTATGTCAAAGTAATGGGCAAAAGCGAGCTTAAGGCAGGTTGTGGCCCATGCCACCCCAACCCACCAAAGATGTATCCGCAGCAGAGCCTCTCACTGCTCCCCCCAGTCACTCCCAGGGAGGAGAGAGGCCTGAGTGGGCCCAGGGTCTTGGCACCTGTGGGCTCTTGGCTGTCCCTGACCTGCCACCTGGCTCAGTCCTCAGGCTTCAGCCCCTCAGCAGGTGCTTCCTGTGTTCCTCCTCCTCCCCATCCTCTCTCCTCCCACCCTTTCTCTTTTTACGCCTGCTGGCTGAGGGCCCCTCCCTCCTCAGCTCCATCTGCTGCAAATCTGTCCCTCTGCCCAGTGTTTGCAACATTCCTACTGCCTAGGCCACCTGTCAGGGGCCGACTGCTCCGAGGACCCTGTATGGAGGGCCAAGAGGCCCCCCTCCAGAGGATACCCCATCTCACCTTGGGTCCCTCCTATCCAGTCTAGCCCCACTGCAAGCTTTTCAATAACATTTATGAGGCAGCGGTATTTGATGAGTATGCAAGACTCCACCACACCAAAGAGTGATGGGGGCGCCACATTCCAGAAAACTCTGTGATGAGAGGGAGGTGCTGATCTTTCCTCTGGCCCTCAATCCCCACAGGAGCCAAACCGGAGGGGAACATGGAGCTGCTGTCTACCCCCCACAGCATCGAGATCAACAATATCACCTGTGACTCTTTCCGTATCTCCTGGGCCATGGAAGACAGTGACCTGGAGAGGGTAACCCATTATTTTATTGACTTGAACAAGAAGGAAAATAAGAATTCCAACAAGTTCAAGCACCGGGTGAGTAAAGGACATCCCGGCCCCTCTCCCTAGCCTCCATTCTACAAGGAAGCAAATTGATGGTCTCTCTAGACAGATAGGGAAGAGCCAGATGCCTGCCCAAAAATTCAGATTCTTCTCACAGGGTCATTCTGCCAAAGCGATCTAACCATTCTGAGCCTTCCTGTCTTCCTTGGTAAAAATGGAATGATCACGCCACCCTTGTAGAGCTGTTGAAAAGATTCCATGAGAGATGTTTTCATGCTCCTTGGTCCAGTGCCTAGCACAGCTCCCATAGCACAGCTCCAATGCTGTTATTCCCTCCGTGGCTAGAACTTCAGAAAGGAGCAGAGCACTTGGGGGGTGGGCAGAACTCACGACTTCACAAGTCCAGATAATGGTCCAAGCCTCAATAAAGCCCAGGAGTCGTGATTGGGTGAGCGATATAGATCCCCTTGAGCTGGGCATATAATGCTATACACAGTCCTAGGGATTCTCTGCCCCTTCCCTGCCCACTGGTCTGTTTCCTGGGTATAGAAAAAGCATGTAGGAAGCCTCTCCTCGGTGTGTCCTTTCCCCAGGTTAAAAGCCACCATAGGAGCAGGTGGGAGGAAACCTCTCATCATCTCCAGCTGTATGCAGAGGCAGGGGAGAGTTCAGTGTGAAGAAGCTGGCTCTGAGGGTGACAGCCTTGATGTGGGTGCGCTCTCTCTCTCTCTCTCTCTCTCTCTCTTCTTCCCCCCTCCTTCCCTCCCTCTCTCCCTTTCTCTCTCCCTCCCTCCTTCCCTTCTCTCTCCTTCCATTCTTCCCTCCCTCCTTCCCTTCCTCCTCTCTCTCTCTCTCTCTCTCTCTCTCTCTCTCTCTCTGTATCTGGCTCCCTAGATCTGGGTGTCTTTTGGCAGGCCAGTTGCCACGGTGACGTGAATGTTCAACACCACCCCCTTGGCCCTCCCCCCAAAGAATAAGGCATATTTTTCTCTTCCTCCCTGGCTTCCCAGCATTTGCCGTTGCCGTGGAGACAGCACTGCAGTGTGCAGATTTCTCGAAGTCTCCCTCAAAAATGAAGGTCTTCCCACCTTCAACTTTGGGGTTCTCCTTCCAATTGGCCTTTCCCATCAGCTCTCAAGAAAATGGGGCATGGATGGGGGAGGCTTGAGGGAGGTTGTCCCAGGCCATTGCTTGCTTCTGTAGTGAAATGATGCCTGGGACACAGAGCCGTGGAGTCACTGAAACTCTGACCCTCCTTGGGAGGAAGAGGAGAGACCTGGAATAATGCCAAGATCAGGTGTGACTTCAAGACTGATGCTTGGTTCTCCATTTGTACCCCACTTCTCAGGATGTTCCCACCAAGCTTGTGGCCAAGGCCGTGCCTCTGCCCATGACAGTGAGAGGCCACTGGTTCCTGAGTCCCCGGACAGAGTACAGTGTGGCGGTGCAGACAGCAGTGAAGCAGAGTGATGGAGAATACCTGGTGTCCGGCTGGAGTGAGACTGTGGAGTTCTGCACTGGGGGTAAGACTGTGTTAATACCTGTCTCCATAACACATCTGCCCTGGGATAAGACTGTGTTAATACCCATCTCCATAACATATCTGCACTGGGGTAAGACTGTGTTAATACCTATCTCCATAACACATCTGCATTGGGGTAAGACTGTGTTAATACTTGTCTCCAGAACACATCTGCACTGGGGTAAGACTGTGTTAATACCTGTCTCCAAAACACATCTGCACTGGGGGTAAGACTGTGTTAATACCTGTCTCCATAACGCATCTGTCTTGGTTGGGTCATTGAGGGTGGGTAAGCAAGAGCTCTTCATCATAGTCCAGCATACTCGGAGACACCTGCTGCACTCTGAGTGCTATGTTTAGGCTAGAGGGAAGATACAGAGCCTACTTAGACAGATATAAACTCTGCACATTGGCAATACCACCTACTTTTCAGGCTTGGGCCAAGGGGAAACAATTACATGCATACATTTTAAATTTTGCTTCATTTTTATTTACATGCATCTGTGTGTGTGCGCGCACGCACACATACATTTGAGTCCCTACAGAGACCAGATAAGAGTGTTGGATCCCTTGGAGCTAGGGTTACAGGTGGTTATGAGCCACCCTGCATTGGTGCTGGGAATTGGACTCTGGTTCTCTGCAAGAGCAGCAAGTGCTCCTAACTGCTAAGCCCTCTTTAGCCCCAAGAATATATATTTGTAATTGTGGTAAATAGATGTAACATTAAGCTGGCTGTCTGAACCACTTCTAAATATGGAGGTCTTAAGTGGTTTTATATTGTTATTGCACAACCAACTTTCCAAACGTCTCCATCATGCAAAGCCAGAACAGTACACCCTCGGAGCCATCACTTCCCGTTTTCTGTTCTCTGGGTCACCCCTACCTCTATTCTTTCTGTCTTTATGATCTTTGACTATGAAAGATGACTCGTATGAGTGAAATCAAGTACTTGTCCTCTGGTGAACAGCTTGTTTCTTTTACTAGACTATCAGTAATACACAGAAGCTGTATCATTTGTCAGAATTTCCCTCCAACTTAAGGTATTTCGTTGTATCGAATAGATAACTTTTTTTTGTTCAATAGTCTACCAGTGGTCATCTGGTAGGGCGATAACATTTTGTTTGTCCTAAGTCTCTCCTTAGCCTGGAAAATGGCCCCATCTGATGATCTTGTAAGATCGCGTAGGCCGAGCATAGCTCAGAAATTCTAGCATGAAAAACAAAAAAACAAAAACCAAAACCAAAAAAACCCACCACTTTGCATATGCTTGTCGCCGATAGCCAAGGAGCTGCCCCAAAATATTCTATCCCTTTGGTGTCCATGTGAGATCTGCTCTAAATTGCTCTCTGTCACAAGGAAGGGGGCAGAGAACATTTTTTGCCCTGGGGCCTCCAAGGCTGCTGGCTCCATCCTCTGCCAAAATCTGTGCCCCCAGTCTCCTTGAGTTGCCACAGCTCTGCTAGAGAGGCACTCTTGTGCTTGGAAGGAGAGGTATCTTGGTTTGCCCCACCCCACCCCACAGAACTGAATATACAGTGGGTGTCTAATTTAAAGTGGGGATCTGAAAATGCTATAGCTGGGCCCACCCTCCTCTTTCCAGAGACCAAGCAAACAGAAATATAGTGGCCACCACAAGCAAAGGGCATTCGCCTCTAGTTTGTTCAAGGCACTGCCTATATCTGCCTTGACCCCAAGGCCCCAGGCTCAGCCTCCGTGGTGTGGGGGTGGGGGGCAGGCACATTTCCTGTCCCTGTATCAACCTTCTTTATTTCTCCCAAATAGAGAGCTCAAGTGGACAGCTAGTGCCTCGGTCCTTCTTCTACATAAACACTCAGCTGAGATCCAGCCTCTGTTCTTTGATTTATCATTAACTCCCACTTAATTACACTTAGCCACCACACTAGTCGTGGGACAGGCTCTCACCTCCTAGATTTAAGGGTTCCCGCTCCCCCACACACACAAAGGACCTTGTATTCTCCTTCTCAAGTCTTTGTTTCCTATGGGTCCTATTCACATAAGGGTGTCCTGGAATGACAGTCTTGGAGCTCCTAGGGTGATAACAGGCAGTCCTCAGCCCTTTCTGGACTCAGGGGACCCTGGGCCTCTGGCAACACTGACACTGAAGTGAGGAGAACAGACAATAAGCAGTTCTTCACATTCACAGCCAAGGCCTGCTGGCCTGCCCCAACCTGAGTCTATGCTGTTTCAGAAGCTCCCCTCTTGGTCCAGAGGGTGAGGCTGCCAGCAGGCTCAGTGGGCGGTGTAAGGAGAAAGAGGGTGTAATCCTGCAGCTGATCGCTCACTCACCTCACTCTGCCTGGACTCTTACAGACTATGCCAAGGAGCACCTTGCCCAGCTGCAGGAGAAGGCTGAGCAGATCGCTGGCCGCATGCTCCGCTTCTCTGTGTTCTACCGCAACCATCACAAGGAGTACTTCCAGCATGCCAGGTAGGGCAAGTCAGAACTGCTAGATCCTGTCCAGATCCTCCTCCATCCCAGAAAGTTGAAGCAGGAAGTATAGCTGCAGGTTAGGGGCCAGCCTGGGCTACATAGCAAGACCATTTTTAAAAAATGTTTTTTGTTGTTGTTGTTGTTGTTTTGTTTTACGTGACTGCTACTTTGGGGTTGAGGCTAAGAAAAGGTTAAGGACATTGAAGTAGGGCTTCCTGGCAGAGGACCATGTTGGCAAGGCAGGGTCAGGTAATATGTTCTGGGTGTGACCCTGCCTTCTGGGGCACTTCCTTTGCAGGGATCTATCACACACTATCAGTTATCTCTCCATTTCAGGATCCAGGAGCACAGAGGAGTGGGGCAGAGGGCTGGGGAGGAGGCAGCAAAATGAAAGACGCTTGAGCACGTAAGGCTCTGGGGAAATCTCAGCGTGTTAGCGTCCAAGTTGAATGCAAAGGAGCCCGAGGTTCCAGAAAACCATTTGAGGCAAATCTTTTAGGATACTGATGGGTCAGCTACGAGGAAGGCTGAGGATGGGACTTGGAGGGTCCCACCCACTTGGTCCAACCAGAGTAGCCTCAATCTTATTTGCCCACATGTATATGGTTTTCTTGTGAGGAGAAATAAGGAACAGGGGAAAGACCGACAGACAGACAGACGGACAGACGGACAGACGGACAGACAGACAGACAGACAGACCAGATCTAGTACTTCAGCCTTCTGATGTTGAGCTCAAGGCACCAAGGGCCAGCAAGTCACTTGTCTCAGGACAGCCAGGACCATGCAAGCGTGAGGCTGAGCCAGGGCTTGTCCACCCTCCCCCATGCCTGCTTCAAGTCCATGTCCTTCTAAGCTAGGTCAGGGCAATCCGCCACTGTTACTGTCTTTATCATTACTGGCAGCTGGGGTGGGGCGTTCCCCACTTGCCCTAAGAAAGCAGCAAAGAATTGGAGTCTCTGGGATTTGTATTAAAGAGGCAAAGGTCCTGTTTAGGCTCCTTCCTTTTTTTCCAGAATAAGAGACAAAGTGCACCCCCCACCCCCTGACCCCATGCCAGGCTCCCTATTAGGTGGCAGCACACAGACTAAGGCAGCCTCTTATCCTCAGAGTCTAGTCAGGGAGACAGCACGGAAGGACTTAGTGTCTGCGAGTAGTGGAGGCTGCAAGCCGATAGGAATGCTGGGAGTTGGGCTGGCTCACTCTCTTAACTACACGTTGCAGCCAGGCTCCAGAGAGCTAACCCATGGCATTCCCCCCTCTCTTTGGTGTTCCTCCCTGGTGGGCAGGACCCACTGTGGGAATGTACTGCAGCCTTACCTGAAGGACAACAGTGGAAGCCACGGCTCCCCCACCAGTGGCATGCTGCATGGCGTCTTCTTCAGCTGCAACACGGAGTTCAACACAGGCCAGCCCCCCCAGGACTCCCCTTATGGCCGCTGGCGTTTCCAGATCCCTGCCCAGCGCCTCTTCAACCCCAGCACCAACCTCTACTTTGCGGACTTCTACTGTATGTACACAGCCTACCACTATGCCATCCTGGTGCTGGCACCCAAAGGCTCCCTGGGGGACCGCTTCTGTCGTGACCGTCTGCCCCTCCTGGACATTGCCTGCAACAAGTTCCTGACCTGCAGTGTGGAGGATGGAGAGCTGATCTTCCGTCATGCTCAGGATCTCATCCTGGAGATCATCTACACCGAGCCTGTCGACCTGTCCCTGGGCACCCTGGGAGAAATCAGTGGGCACCAGCTCATGAGCCTGTCCACTGCTGATGCCAAGAAAGATCCCAGCTGCAAGACCTGCAACATCAGTGTGGGCCGCTAGGGACTCCTGGGGAGCCGGAGGGCTGGGGAGAGATGACAGGAGGATGGAGCATGATGTATGGCTTAGGTCTGGGGAGCTGGCTTTCTCTCCCCTCTCCCTGCTCCCTCCACTCGGTCCACTCCCCTCTCCTCCCTATGTTGGAGACAATGGAAGGTGATCCTCTTAGTTAGCGTGACCCATTCCGGGTCTGGTGGACTTGGAGAGGGGGGATTCTCAGCAGTTGATAACCTTCTTTTCTGTTTCCCTCTTCTGTCTTTTGACCTCAGGCAGGCCTCCCTGAGTCCTCAGGCATCTCCCAGAGTCCTCCCTGCCTCCTGGGCTAAAGCCCATTTGTAGCCTGGCCTCCATGTAGATGCAGAAAGCTGTGGGGTATCTCCTTCCTAGCCCCACCCACCCACTCAGGGCTACCCCAGACAGCCCCCTTCTTACTCAGCTGGGCCTGAGGGCTTTGACTCCTCCGGGCTAGGCCCCTCCCTCTATAAATAACCTCCTGCACTGCTGTCTTGCCCTGGCTGCTCCTTATCCCCCAGAGCCCACTTCCCGCATGGGAGAACTGTCCATCCCTTCTGTCATTGTCATTGACCCACTTGAGATGCCCTCCCACTCTCTGGAAAAGTATCCTCTCTCGTTTTCTAGTTTGGAGGGCTTGCTCTGGTCTCTTGAGATTTCCCTTCTTCTGCCCAGGAATGATATATTCCTCAGCAAATCTTTCCCTGCTCAGAGAGCACCAGGGTCTACAAAAACAGCTGCTGGGGTCGAGGAGGGGGAAGGAGACCCCTGAGACCTGCTCCTCAGCCAGAAGTGGGCCACCTCAAGTCTTGATGGGCCTGACAGAGCTAGAGAACTGAGTGTGACCCACGGAGCCCTGGTACCCTGCTCAGCTGTGCACTTTACTCGCTCACTCGCCTGCTCTGCCTGAGAGTCATGACTGTTCTGTGCCATGTGAGCCAGATGTTGGGCTCCCCATCACACCACCCCATGCTCTCTGGGCTGATCCCCTGGGGAGTTCCTGATGAATTCCCCCACAGTTCCCTGTGTCTTCATCTTGTTCTTACTGTTGTCTGGATCAGGAGGGCAGGGAGGGTGGACTCCCTGAGACAAGACAAGCCTGTGGAGACAGAGTAGAGGGAGGGAATGTCATAGTAACATTTTCAGAGGTGACAGAGATGATACAAGCTGGACTTCTGTGAAAGACAGAGGAGCTTGCAGACCCACAGGGCCACACTTCTGAGAAATGGCTGGTTACCAGAGACAAGGATAGTAGACAGTCAAGTACCTCACTGGAATGGGCCAAGAGGTCTGGGATCCTGGGAAATGTGTGAAGAGGATTTGACCCCCCAAGGCCCTTCCCCTCTGCTGACGGCATTACTGTGGTCGTGGCCTGCTACCTTGTCCTCTGTCCCTGGGTGGGACACACCCTCCTGTGCTGTGCTTGCCATGTGCATCAATAAACCACAATGGCCCAAGGGCTCTCCGTCTGTCTTGGTCTGTTTAGTTGGCTACAATGAAATACCACAGACTTACAAACTCTCACCATTCTAGAAATTGAGAATTCCAAAACCAAGGTATCTTCAGATGCAGTGTCTGGGGAGGTGCTGCTTTCTGGTATGTAGACAGCCATCTTTGCCTTGTTTCTGTGTGCCCTACACCTCTACTAGGACGGAAGGGGTGAATAAGTTTCCCTAGCCTTAAATTTCTTTTATCATTTTATGTTCATGTCAGTGCACCATGCACATGCCTGGTACCTGGCCAAAAGAAAGCACTGAGGACTGTAAGCCACCATGTAAGTGCTGGGATTTGAACCTGCGTCCTCTGGAAGAATAGCTGGTGCCCTTAAATGCTGAGCCATTTCTCCAGCAGGCCCTCTCTTTAAAAGATAGGGTTTTTAGAATTAGCTTCCAACACCCTAGGTGAGATGCACTTGTACTTCTGATCCTCCCGTTTCTGCCTCCACAGTGCTGGGATTACAGACATGTACTGCCACATCTAGTTTGTAAAAAACTGGAGACTGAACCCAGAGATTTTTGCATGCTAGGCAAGCACTCTACTGAGCCACATCTCAACCTACCCGATCCTCCCGGCCTCCTTCATAAGGGCACTGATCTCATTCATAACGCCCCACCCGTAAGAAAGGCAAAGCCTCCTAAACCCATCACCATTGAGTTGAATTTTGACAGAGCTTGGGTTTGGGGCAAGGCAATCACAGTAGTGCCTCTGAGGCTGAGAAGTGGATGGAGTGGCAGAGTTGCTCTGTTTACCAGAGAGCTCACATGGGGATGCCACCTAAAGCCACATAGACATGCCCCAATAGCAAACCCAATAGTATCCTACAGTGGGCAGCAGAGCTCAGAATACAGGAGCACAGTTTTACCCGTGGAAGAGACTGGAGGTCATGTGTTCTTACCTTGTGCTTCCCGGATACTGCTCTGAGATATTAGGGAGACCTCTTGGGGGAGTGTGCCTAAAACCCCTGGGCCCCCGATGGAGTCCTCCCCACAGTCCCAGCCTGCCGTGGCTCAGATCCAGTTGCCACTGGATTTCCCTCTCCCAAGAGCCCTGTGTCCCCTCCTCCCTGGCAGGACTCCTCGGTTGCAGATCTGAGTCACCTCTGTGCCTATTATTATAGGCTTATTAAAATGGTTCTCAGCTGCAGTGGAAATGTTCCAGAACTGTCAGAGGCACCTTACCAACACCGTCTGAGTCAGGGCCAGGTTTACATGTGTCATGGGGCATGGCCACCTTGGGATAAAGGAAAACTGAAGGGCAGTTCACCTCAGCTGAGAGCCTGTGCCGGCAAAGGGTTGCTCCTTCCACACAGCAGTTAGGCTTGTCTACATGGCGTGGTATTATCCCCACCTCACAAATAAGAAACTGAGGCACAAAATTTAGAGGCTGGTACATGTCAGTTTCTGAATGTGCCAATTCAGAAACTGGAATCTTACATTCAGCACCCCCTGTGGCTGCCTCCTTTAGAGTATGTCAGTTTATAAGACAGACCCAGGCAGGTCCTATCTCCCATGTCGTGGCCCTTTCCACTGCTCTTCCAGCTAACCCCCAGAATGGCACCAGGGGGCGCTATAGAGTCACAAATGTCACAGAGACTTATTTTAAAGGCGTGGGTAGCAGTGAGCTCAGGATTGAAAGATGGGGGAGTGGATACTTTTGCCTCTGGGCAGTGTGGATTCTCAGAGTTCTTACAAAGAGTAGGCTTCTGTCTTGGGTTTGAATGCCCTTCTGGGTCTCTTGGAGAGAGGGACTGCCTCTCAGTCCTAATTTTAGGGGACAAGGGTGGAGAACAGAAGTAAGCCTGCTTCTTTCTCCGCCTGGATGGTCGACCACTCTTATGGCAGAGAGAAAAGTGTCAAAGGACCCACTGCAGTCTGTGCTGCCATTTTTTCTAGCTTAGGGCCTAATCGGACCCAGGAAAAGGAGACGCATACTATATATACACCATCCATATAGGAACACACACACCTTCCCTTGGGAAGGCCTTGGAAGAAGCATAGGAAGCTCAAGGTAAGGCGCAAGGTGGACTATAGCTGAGGGACCTGAGTTTGTCTCCAGCGCTTATTGTAATGGAACTAAAGGCTAGTCTCAAGATTATAGGTGGCTGTCCCCACTGTGCAGGCACAAACACGTGGCCATACCCCTCTCCCTCCAAAGCACATATGACCCCCACATTCTCCTCTGTGCTGTTGTGCACCCAACTTCCTTTCCTCCTCTTTCCTCCCTGGCCAGTATCTATACTTTGAGTTCTTAGTGGAAAAGAGTTGTCTCTTAGAGCCGAGGAACAGAAGACCAGTTTCAAGGGCTTCAGAATTTCCCCTGCCTTCTGTTTGTGGCTTCTCTGATGTTAGGAGAAGAGGTATCTGGAGGTCCCAAGGAAAGGGACAAAGAGGGACTGTACCCTGAAACGGAGGGAGGCCTGATTTAGGAAGCTGAGCTGAGGTGATTGCCCATAAAAGTGTGGCCGCAGCATCTGGAGAAGATTGGAACCAGATGTTCCAGGCTGGGGGCAGGGAGGGCGGCAGGCAGGAACAGCAGCTCTGGTCAGGAGGAGGTTGGGCTGTGTGTGTGTGGGGAGCAGTGGGGTAGCGCGTGTCACTCTGGAGAGAACACCTGGCTGCCCTCTTCCCCCCAGTTCTTCAAGCAGGCGCCACTGTTTTTGCAAACTGGAGCAGCCAAACTTTTCACAGATTTCAAAATCCGCCTTGTGCGTAGGGACAATCAGGCACAGGGTGGAACTTGGGATGTACCCAGAAAGGCTACCAGCCGGCCAGAAATATGTCCTTGCTGCCCCACAGGCTCCTCCTTGCTACAGGCTAGTTATCTTCCCCCCTGGCAGAAACCAGTGTTCCCAGAGGTGTGTATTCAGACCAGGGGCAAAGAGCAGGGCAGAATGAGGAGCTTCTGGCAGAGAAAGCCTGATCATGAAGACCCTACTATTGGCCAGAGTGACAGGCTGCCTTCAGAGAGCACTTCCTTCCTTCTCCTTAACCACGTCAGGTGTTCCTGCTATTAGCATGATGGTATGACACGACCCAGTCTTGGAGAGGTTAAATGAGTCATCCAACATCACACAGCACTGGCAGAGAGAACTAAGGTCCGACAATGTGTGGCTAATGTTGAAGCTTGGGTCCTTTCTGCTTCTAAGAGTCTGAGAGGAAAGGAGAGGGAAAATGATAGAGAGAGGCAGAGTTGGGTGCCCAACTTTTCTGATTTGACAGTAGAGGCCACGGTGGGCTCTGAGTTCCTTGGAAAGATTCCCAGGGGCTTCCCCAGACTGGGCTGCATTCTGGTGGCATTAGAGATGGGCTGCCTGGTAGGGTTTCTTGACTGTCTCTGACTCTAACAGGCAGGGAACTGGCAGTAGGTAGCAGGTTTAGGCAACAGACAAGTAGAAGTGAATCATCTGGTCAGTGTCTTTGGGGTGTGCTGGCCTCACCACCAAGGACTGAGAGGTGCTCCCAGGCAGCACAGTTGGGAGGCTGTGTGACTTGCTTCGCTCCTCCTGACTCTGGGGCTGGAGGTGGAGTTCCTCCCTGACATTTCCATAGCTGAATATTTAGGTCCTTGGGACACTCATGGAGACAGTAAAGGAACCACTGGGCCTTCCAATCCCCAGTTGGGATCTAACGCCCTCTTTTGGTGTGTCTGAAGACAGCAGCGGTGTACTCACATACATGAAATAAATAAATCTTTTTAAAAAACGAACACTTATTTAAAAAAAAAAAAAATGTTTCCACATCCTGCAGTCAGCTTGGAATAGTTCCCTAAGGAGAACGCTTCTCTGCATCCCTCTCCTCCATCATCGTCTTATTCTGGTATTGTGCCCTTAAAATCCCCTTCATCCCCTGCCCCTCCTTCCCCTCCCCCTCCCTCACCATCACCCATGCTACCATTGGGCTACCATTGCCAGACTGCAACAGTGACAGAGACCCTCAAACCAGCTCCAAGGACCTGCTCTGTGCTCCTTCTTCACCTCACATCTACTCCACACTCTTGGAACCCATACTGCAGCTCTGGTCCTCCACAGAAGGTAGGTCTCCATGATGCTCTGCACCTTCTGCTATTGGCACAACGTCCCCTGTTGGTCACTGCCCGGAACTGAGACACTATAGCTCCACTGGCTGTCTCTGATGGGCCCAGAAGAGTTCTGGAGGCTCACTCTAGAGTCCTCAGAGGAATGCGAGTCTTCTTGGGTGTTGGAGTCTTAGGACACGTGCCTGGGAAGTCAGCACGGGTAAGTCATCTGCCTCTAGCCACGTTACTGTTGTTGTTATTCATGAGAACCCACGCCCATTCCCTCCCCCACCCCCAGCGTGGAAGAACACATGCATCTCAGTGGCTGGAAGCCTCTGGGACTAGACAAGGTTGTGATCTTGGCTCCTCTGGGCATATGCCTTAAGATCTGGGATTGTGTTCCTTTGGATTTTATAAGAACCTGGAAGGCTGGTAGGGAGAACTGTGACCACTGACTCCATGTTCTTTCCTGAAGGAGTCGGTCAGTAGGTGATCAGAGAGTCTGGGAGATGCCAGGTGACTCCCATCATTCAGGAATCCCTCACTTCTGACAGCCCTACAGGCTGTGTTGAACATCCCTACCACAGAAGGGGAATTAAGGATAAGTGATAGCACCTCTGGGCATCTCCTGTATACATGCAGGTCTCCAGAGTCTCATCTATAGGTGTCTAAGAGGGATGGCTTCAGGCTGTCAGGGAAGCATTTGGTGTTCTGGAAGGGCCTGCGCATGCCGTCTACTTTCCACTACTGTTTTCTGAATAAAAGGCCTATATGAGGTCCACCGTGCTATGCTGCTCCCTAGGGGTGGTCCAGATGGCCTGGTAGAGTGCCTACATCTGCCACAGGGAGCAGCAGGGAGGAGCTTGGGACTGATGGAAGAATCCTAGCCTCTCAGGGAGTCCTGCCTCAGGGTAAGCCACTGGCTTCCTCCAGCATCAGGGTGTAGCTAGAATGGGGAGAAAAGCCTTGTCCCAGTTCCTTTCCCTGTGAGATGCCGGCAAAAATTCTAGAGAGAGCCTCCTTGGGAAGGAGGGGGCAGGGTTCTCTCCTGGCTTCTCCAGGCTCTAGTCTGGGCCTCACTGTTGGCAACAGCAGGGAGGAGGAGACTGGACAAGACAGTACCCTTTGTCGCCTGGGGAGAGGGGCCCAAGGAGGAATGTCTACTCAGTGACTGCTGAACTGTCCTGGCTACCCTCTCTGAGTAGAGGAGCCCCAGCTGGCACTCAGGGGACGGGTCAGGGACGGACCTGTCTCAGCTGATGTAGGCCTTCCACTTCTAGTGGCCTTGCCAGCTAGACATTCTCACCCCCTCTTTTCTCCCTCCTCAGACCAAGAGACAGAAGAGCCAGATGGACAAACATACCCTAAGCCTCTTTTATATGCCTCCTCCCTCCTCCAGACAGCCTCTTTATAGAATGTTCTACTCCTGTTGTGTGGGAGAACTATAAGCAGTGTGTGTGTGTGTGTGTGTGTGTGTGTGTGTGTGTGTCCACCCCAGTGCGAAATCACACCCTTAGGGGTTCTGGAATGTTGAGAGGGAAGGGCAGCCAGCAAAACCAGGTGTTTTGGCTCCATACTGGCTTCAGACACCCAGCAAGCTATAACATCTGGAAGAAACCACCACCATGTCCCTCCCCCATCACAGACAGCATCTGGCACAGGATATTGGCTGTAACACTTGCTGTTTATTGGCTGGGGTGCCCTGGTGTGGCTGACAAGCCAGTGGGCCTAAAAGAAGCCCTGTCTTATTCATCCGCTCCCTCCTCTCCAACTCCCCACCACAGCTCCGAGGCAATACCCAGGAAGCATGGAGGTGGTGGGGTCAAAATAAAACCAAATTGAGGTTGGAGAAGGGACAGGAAACGTACGTTATAATGAAGATTAGGGACACCGGCTATACACAATACAGTGTGTAGAGACAGCAGGGGGGGCCACAAGGTCCTGCACAGAGACTGTCTTACCCCAGGCAGGGCCCCAAGGAGGAATGGTCACTTCAAGTGTCTTGGTGGAAGATCCGGTGCCCTGGCCCCATTGACGAGAGGCTGTGGGGAACTGGCTTACAGAGAGTCCAATTCCCCTACCTCTTGATGACACCCGGCCCACTGGCCCTGTAGGTCCTGGTGCCTGGGGGTGAGGGACAATGTGTCACCAACTGCCTGTCACCCTCGTTGTCCAGTCTGGGTGATCGAGGGAAGCAGGACTCCAGTTCCCGCTACCAAGCAGGGGCGGAGGTCACTTCCTACTGTGGAGTGTGTCCTGGAACTTGGTGCTTGTGTACCGCAGGTGGAAGCCTTTCTTGGAGATGGTGTCATCAGAGTGGAACTTCACCAGGACAGAATCTCCGGCCGAGTACACTTCCTCAGGAGGCTGCCAGGGAGAAGGGTAGGCATGAGGAGCTGGGATGGGACTCAGCTTGCTGGCTTCCCTTCCTGAGATCCCTGGTGTCTCAAGATTCCCCATGAAGCAGGTGGTGTAATCACAGCACTCAAGAAATGGAGCCAGAAGGAGAGCAGTCTGGGCTCTCTAGTGAGAATGAGACCACTTGGTTGGTGTGTGTGTGTGTGTGTGTGTGTAGAGGATTAGAGGGTGTCATTCTTCAGGTGCCAATCATAATTAAGTAATTAGTTAATTAGTGAGATAGGATCCCACTGGCCTGGAACTTGCTACATAGTTGGCCAGTGAGCCCCAGGGGTCTGCCTGTCTCTGTCTCTCTGGTGCTGGGCTTATAAGCACATGCCACTCAAAGAGGATGGACCAGCCCTTCTCTGTGTACTAGGCTAGGCAGGGAGCCCAGATGTAGGCTCTGCTGTCCTTCACCCATTTCTACTCCTGCCCCAGTTATGGTTCTAGACCCAACTTTTGCTCTGACTTCAGACCCCAAAGAGCTGCCTCAAGGCAGGGGCCAGGGACTGAGGGAGACATGCAATGCCATTCTGAGGTGACTTTATGCCCTGGCCCTCCAATCATAGAAGGAATCATCCTCCACCGCCTTGAAGACATTTTCAGTAACTGTGCCAAGAAGAAGCCCTGCCTGAGTTCCTCTCCTACATCCCCACTGCTGGCCCCAGCCTGGGGATGTTCCTGGAAGAGCCACCCCCCCACCCTGAATACATTTCATTTGGTGTGTGTCTATGCAGGTAGAAAGCAGTAATCTAACAGCCAGGGATGCCAGAGACATAGGCAGGCTGAAGGCTATATACATAGCAACTCCCCCACAGCCTGCTGCTCCTTGGCCCAGGCTCCGCTTCTCATGCTACTGCAGCTCAGCCCCTAAGGAGAGGTCTAGACAGTGCTGGGCCTGGCGTTGAGACTGCTCCAGGGAAATTTAGCCTTTCCTGGGGCAGCAAATGAGAGGTGAGAGAGGCAGGAGCCAGGGGCTGCATCAGAGTGTCCCTGTGAGCATGGCTGAGTGTGAGCGTGGATACGTGTGAGGGAAACGGTGAAGGATGACAGAAGGGAGAAGGGAAGGAGAGGGGGGCAGAGAAGGAGGAGGGGAGCAAGAGACTCTAGTCTATTACTGAGAGGAAAATAAATGTATCCATGGGCTGGGCCCAGCCTTTTTTACAAACCTGCCAAATGATTGTGCCCACAACTCAGACAGATCCTCTAGACAGACTCGGAAACAACCCCTAGGGGCCTGCTTGGATAGAAGCAGGAAAGGCTTTAGGACACAGTGGGCTCTCACCAGGGGAAAGAGAAAATGGTGTGGCTCAACCAGTCTAGCGAGAGCCTAGCTCAGGGCTCTTGCTTCAGATTCTGGCCCTAACCTCTGTCCCCCATCCCCCACCAGTTGAGCCCTGGGAAGTGGTGGTGGTGGGGTCAGGGGTTGAGTGGTTCAGGAAGAACCTTATCACTTCCATTTCCAGATACACAGTTCTGCAAGCCAGACCAAACTGGTCCCAAGGGAGCCTAAATCTGGGTGGGGCCCAGGCCAGGGGTTGTAGAAACTTCTGGAAAGGATCCTAGTTCCCTGGATAAGGATAGCCCAAGGTATGATGACATCTGTGAGTGCCCCCAGGTTTCCCATATTAGCTTCTGCAGAGGCTGGGCAAGTCCTTCCACTCAGCCTAGTACCCCAGGTCTCCAGGGATGCCAGCTGCATCAGTGCTGGGGGTTAGGGTAGGGTTCAAAGGCAATATAGGGTGACAAGAGTGCTCACCCCAGAGCCACAGTAGCGCCCCAGTCTAGGAGCCGTGCTGTCATAGCCATCGAAGAGCTCCATGTAGTCGTAGCCACAGTCAGTCTCCTCCTCTACCTCGAAGGTCTGGAACACCAACTCCACGCCATAGCCTTCCTCGGCCACAATGACCCACTCGCAGTCTACCCCTCCGGGGTAGTTGTTATCACCGAACTGGGCATGGGAATAAAGGTCTTTGGTCTTCACATCTGCCCGCACTTGGCCCCCACACTCTGCAGGGGGTGGATGACAAGATTGATCACCACTGGTGACTGATCGACGTGATGATTGATCATAAGGCTGACCACCAGTCCTGTGCAGTACCACCCTGAACCAGAGAGACAAATTCCCACTACAGAGGCCATGCGGCCAGTGATAGGTGGGATTTGGCTTAGCCTCAAGCAAATGCCCTGCTATGACACCTCTGGATAGAGACCCAAGGAGGAGGCTAGGGGACATTCTAGGGTGAGACCCTAAGTAAGAGGTAGCCTAGAGCAGTGGTGTCGGGGAAGGGTCAACTTTACTTGAGAAGGAACTGTTCCTAGCTGAGTCCCTCTAGCTGACAGCTGTCGTGGAAGAACATGGCCCAGCACCGTCAGACTTTAAACTTACAGAGAAAAGCTATACATTTGGGGTTTGTATGTGAATTGGTTTTTAAGGGTTGACTCAAGTTTAAACAAACAAACAAACAAGCACACACCAACCAAATAACAAAAAAAAAAAAAAAAAAAAAAAAAAAAAAAAAAAAAAAAAAAAAAAAAAACCAAAAAACAGAAAAACAAAAAAACAAATAAACCCCACTATGCCATGGTGGCTCAAACACCGAGGTTTGCAAGCTAGATGGAGTTCCAGCCTCTGGGTTGTGGACTTGTGCTGGGCAAATGGTAAGCCAAGCAAGCACTCTCCTCTGTGTGTCCCTGGACTTCCTCTTACACCCTAGGGTCCGTTTCTGTGGAAGAGGCAGGAAGGGAGCCTTAATGGTGGCAAAGGGAAGGGTGGGGGTCTGTGGACCTACCAGTTCTGGGATGCCCAGGACCCACAATGAAATCCAATACTGATATCCTTTGCGGGCCTTCTGGCCTTCCAGGACTGGTCTCCCAGGACTGGTCTCTAAGCTTCTCTCTGCATCCCCACTGCCATCCCCATATACTCCCTGTTCTAGTCAGACCAGGTGACTTGCTGTCCACTTGTGTGTACCCTGAGCCCTGTTGGAACTTTGCACCCTCCCCTCCCCCAACCCTGTGGAACGACTCTACCAGCTCCCTCAAGTCAGTTTCTTTCCTGTTTCTTTTTACCCTCATCATGTGTGTTGTTTTACACTGCAATCATCAGTGCCTGGCTTATCTCTCTGCTGGACTCAGAGTTCCTGGGGCAGGCAGGGTAAAGGCTGATTGACTGCTACCTGGTCAAATAAGCAAATGCAGAACAAGCTCCCTGTGGGCTGGGATTCTCCTGCTAGGCTAATCTTCTGACCAGCACTTAGAATGATGCTCTCCTCGTCCCTAGGTTCCTTAACGGTGCTTCCTCTGATTGCTGTCGCGGCACCCTGTCTAATAACCTTCATAATCCCTATGACTTCTTCCCCATCCCTTAGTGTTCACTCTGATGATCTGGTCCTCAGAACACAATATTGGCCCTGGGGCTACAGGGGTCTGCTCTATGGACCCTCAAAGGCTCTTTGTAAACTCAAGGCCAGAGTTGGCAACCAGAGTCAGCAGTGTACCCAGACCAAACATCAGTGTAGGGGTGTCGCCTAGCCCAAGGCCGGCCTCACCTGTGGAGTGGGATGCCTGGAAACCCTTCCTCTGTACCGAGTTATCCGAGTAGAAGCGCAGGAACATGCGGTTGCCTGTAGCCAGGACGGGCTCGGGCTTCTTACTGCCACAAAATCGGCCAAGGACCGGTGCCTTGGCATCACGGCCATCAAACACCTCCAGGTGGTCATAAGCACATTCAGGCTGAGACTCAATATCCATCTCCACGAAGGTCTGGAGGATACAAGAAAGGGGTCCAGATTAGAGGCATGGGTAGGGCAGCTAGGAGGAAAGAGTCCTCAGATGTCTGCACCTCTGGCCTCCAGCTCATATACTACCATGGTTGAAACCCAGGTCTGTGGGATGATGCTAAGGGAGGACTTGGGATGTCAGAGGGAGGACTCAGGAATGGGCAGTGTCAGAGACATCCCCCGAAATATAGTCAAAAGAAAGAGGGCTCCTGTTCAAGTCTTGTTTCCATGTGGATGAGTATGCCCCAGGCTCAGCCAGTCCCCCCCACCCCCAGCCAATACCTTGGACTCACACAGACTGCAGAAGCAAATGGCCACATGGCATGGGGGATCAAGGTGTCCATACAGAGTGCCAAGTGGTATCTTACCAGCTTTACCCGATGCCCAGGGGTGCTGGAGATAGCCCATGTACACTCCTTCTTGCTGGGGTACTTGTCAGGCCAGTTGGGGCTAGTGATGGTGCCACTGGTGGATGTCACTTTGTGTTCACAGCCGGCTGTAGGATATGAGTGATAGAAGGGGATGACCAGGGACCTCCCACTCCAGTGCCTCCTATGAAGAAGGAATGCCCCTCTTGCTCACTTCGTGGCTCTGCCTCTTATCCTCCATTCACAAAATGGAGGATTTTCTTCTTCACTCAGTTACCCATTCAGGAGAGAATTTACTGACTCGGTTTCTAATGAAGCCTTGGTTGAGACACCGAAGGGCATCAGAGAGGTCCACTACCCTTTTGTGACCACCTGGCCACACCACTTCTGTCCAGCTGTCACACTCTTCCTCCACTCAGCAACCTGGGAACCTTTGTGCATTGTGAGGCTCTGTCATCTTTTGGGCCCCAGTGGCCTCCGTAGTCACCAGTGACTTGGCACCTGACTCAGGCATCCCCAAACTCCACACCCACTTCCATCACAGGTGACAGCAACAGACAAGTGTCACCACCCATTACTGCCTCTCTGACTTCTGATTTTCTCAGTTCTTCTGGTTCTCATTACCCCTTACAACCTCACTCTGGGTTTCCCCAGCATGTTATCTATCACTCTCTTGCATTTTTTCCCAGCATGCTTAGAGGTCCCTAAGTATCCACACGGGATTTGATCTAGAACCTCTCACAACTACCAAAATCCACAATGCTCAAGTCTCTGTCTCTCTTTCTCTGTCTCTCTCTCTTTCCTCTCTCTCTCCCCCTCTTTTCCTCCCTCCCCATCAATCTTACATAGCTCAGGATGTTCTTGAACTTCTACTCCCCTGCCTCCATCTCCTAAGTGCTGGATTACTGGCATGTGCACATCATGACCAGTTTATATGGCTCTGGGAATCAAACCCAGGGCATTGTACATGCTGGGCAAGAACTTTGAGCTATATTCTCAGCTAACCCTGTGCACTTTAAATCTTGGGGGGTCTTTATCTCATATTTAACGTAATGTAAATGGGTTTTTGTCTGTCTGTTTGTTTGTTTAGATGGGGTCTTTCTACATAGCTCACACAAGGCTTGGACTCATAATCCTTTTGGCTCCTGAGCACTGAGGTTAAAGGTGTGTACCACCACATTCAGCAGTCAATGTACTGCACTGCTTGAGGAATAATGACAAGGAAAAAAAAAAATCCGTGCAACATTAATACAGATGGACCCATCTAACTGTATTTTCAGATGGAGGTCGCTTGAATTCAGGTCATGGACCCATCACCTAGACGTCTGTCGTCTGCCACAGTATAGACCAGCTGGCTGTCCTCTGCATCTGGACTATATGGCTGATCACCAGAATGCTGACATACTAGAAAGCCCATTCAGCTGGGCCTGGTAACATATGCTGCGATTCCAGCTACAAGGGAGGTCAGGGCTGAAGGATCACAAGTTCAGCTATAGAGTAAGTAAAAAGCTCAGGCAATTCAGCAAGACTTTCCCTCAAAATAAAAAACAAAACGAGATCTGGGAATGGAGCTCAGAGGCAGAACACTCGCCCAGGATGTGTAAGGCCCTACACTCAATCTCCCATACAAAGCAAATGCACAAATAAACAAGAGGAGGATTCTAGAGAGATAGCTCAGTCAATAAAGTGTTTAACCAGCCAGGCAGTGTCACACATATTTAATTCCAGCACTTGGAAGGCAGAGGCGGTGGATTTCCGAGTTCAAGGCTAAGCCCAGTTTACAGAGTGAATTCCAGGACAGCCAGAGACACACAGAGAAACCCTGTCTCTGAAAAGTCAAAAACAAATAAGTTCTTGCCATACAAATATGAATACCAGATTCAATCCCCAACATCCACATAAAAGCCAGGTGTGATACCACACACCTAAAATCTCAGCACAGGTGGGGCAGACACAGGGGGATCCCTGGAGTTTGCTGGCCATCTAGTTTAGCCAAATCATAGGGCCCTAGGCTCAGTGAAAGAACCTATCTCAAAAAATATGGTGGAGAGTGATTGAGGGAGACTCCTAATGTCAACCTGTGGCAACCATATGTAACCTCCTTCCTACCCCACACATGCCTGAACACATACACAGACAAAATAAATAAACAAATACAAAGTCCATGTGTGGTGTCCTGCCTCCCCAGGGATCCCAGATCGTTAGATCCTCATTACCTCTGTCCCTTGCCAAATCTATCTATCAGTGACTGTCCTAAACCTCCAGCCTGATCAATCTACTGTCTCCAGTACCTTCCCTCCCAGCAGCAGACCAATCTCCTTCCTGAGGCATGAAGAAATGAGGCTCTCAGATGAGAACCCTCATTGCCTCTCCTTCCCTCCCATCCTAGGGCTTCTGAGAAAATGTAATGCCTCCCTGAAGAAACAGACTGTCCTTTTGGAAGCCAGTGTTCACTGCTGCCAGAAGCCAGGGAACACTTACACAAAGAGGACCACCTTCTCCCAGTTCTGGAGCCCATGAACCTCTGAGTCACTCTCCCATGTCTCTTGCTTTCTTCCCAGCTGATCTCCTGGATATCTGGGCACATTCTCATCCTCTATCTAGAGCAACTTGGATTCCACACAAAGCATGGCCTCCCAAACACACATTTAAAAGCTGATGCTTACCGTGCAGGTGCAGGCCGGCCTAGTCTACGGTGTGAGACCCCCATTCCAAAACAAAGCAAAAGCCAATGATCATGACCCATGAGCATACAGTAGTGGAACCTTTAGGGACAAGTATATGATTTAGATCTAAAATGTCCCCTATACACTCAAGAGATAAAGGTTTTGTCCCCAGTGCAACCATATGGCTTTTGTACTGTCACTGGATCAGGAGGGATCTGATCTCATCTATGGATTAATCCACTGATGTGTTTATAACAGAACAGACTGTTGGGAGGGAAAGAGGTGTTGGAGACTCTTAGAGGTTGAGTCTGGAGAAAGAGCACCCTTCTAAGGTTGTGTCCTTGAAGGGTACATACCTTGTTCCTGGTCACTACTGCCTCTTTTCTACCTCTCTGCTTCCCCATACCCTTCTGTGTCACCATAAGTTAAGAAGCTTTGCTCCTCACTCTATCATGAACTCCCTGCTAGGATTTTGGCCTTGCCTGAAGTCCAAAACGATGGAGGCAAGATACTATGGACAAAACCCTTCCTGGGCCAAGATAAAACTTCCCCTCTTTAAGATGTTTTCTTCAGATAGTTTTTTTGGGGGGTGGGGGTGGGGATCCAAGACTTGCTAATACAGAAATCAACCAGTCAATGTGCGGTGGGGTTGTCAAGGGAAAAGAGACAGGTAGACACAGACTACACATAGACCAGAGTCAAGGTTCATCTAACTCTTGAGTTTCTCTCTCTCTCTCTCTCTCTCTCTCTCTCTCTCTCTCTCTCTCTCTCTCTCTCTGTGTGTGTGTGTGTGTGTGTGTGTGTGTGTGTGTGTGAAAAACCTGCCTCTTTGCTGTTGTGTGTGGCTGTCCCCATCACTCACCTGCAGCTTCTGGTGGCCACTCTGCCCACCCTACCTACACATCAGCTTTTCTTCTCTGCCTCTCATACATGCCCACATCTCTCCTCAGGCTGGGTGCCATCTCTGTGCACATGCCCCCAAAGAACCTTTAGCAGAATTAGTTCCTCCATGGGAGCCAGGCATGAGGCCTGATCTGCCATTAGCCTACCTCCAAGGGAGGAATCGCGAGTGTTTCTAAGTGAGCCAGAAGGTGAGCTGAGCTGAGGAGCAAGCCACCATCCTTTCTATCGAAACTGTAGAAGGAGAATGTGGTTTAGAACAACAGAGGATTGGCTTCAGCTAGCTGAGGGCAGCAGATGCTCTGTGAGTCAAAAGTGTGGTACCCGGGCACCCTCAGTGCTTGGTGGAAGCTCTCAGCTTCACGCAGCTTCATCGTCAGGTGCTTCAGTTCTCTTAGTTCTGCTCAGAGCTTCTTATCCTGGGCTGTTCACTTAATGACAGCTAAGAGTCACTTGTTAGGGACTATCTCGGTTGAGCAGAATAATAATAGCAACACAGCTCAGCACTCGGAAGAGGAAGAGCAAGGTTTTGTTTGTTTGTCATGCAATGAATGAAGAAACAAGCTCCAAGGGGTTAAAATGATTCACCCCCAGTCACACACTTAACAGTAGAGGCAGGTTGTTAGGCGGTGGGGATTGCAATTGCTCAAGCCGGTACAGGGCACAGAATTCAGGAGCCAGAACAGTGTTGTATCATGTCCACAGAGGCTTTTTGTGTTGGGAGGGGAGACGCCTTTAAATAGTCTGAACATCCCTTATGCAAAATGCTTGGGACCCGAAGTGTTTGCAATAGAGGAGAGTAGGTAATGGGCTATAAGGACGGCACTCAAGTCTCAGCCAAATTCATTCACGTTTCATATATACCCTCTGAACGTGGCCCAAAGCTATTTCTTAAATTTGTAAAATTTGAGACTGAAAAGATGGCTCAGTGGTTAACAACACACACTGCTCTTTCAGAGCGTCAAAGTTCAGCTCTCAGAATCCACATTGTTTCCAGCTTCAGGAGAATCCAATGCCCTCTTCTGGCCTCCACTGGTAACTGCATCCATGTGCACATGCATGCCCCCAACCCCCAACTAAAAAATTTAAAAATTCTTAAAATAACTTATTATTATTATTATTTGGAAGCAAGAGGGCAACTCTCTGGAGTTGGTTCTCTGCTTCCACCTTTATACAGGTTTCTAGGGATGAACTCAGGCTGAGCCGTCTTGCCACTCCCTGAAAGTATTTTCCATAGAATTTTTAGTATGCCTATGATTTGATTACAACCAATCACATGAGGTCAGGAGTAGAATTTCCTATTTATAGCATCATGATAGTGTTCAAAAAGTTTCAGATTTTTAGAACATCCTGGATTTTGAATATTCAGGTTCAGGTGTTTATCATGTATGTATATTCAGAACTCTAGCATCGGAGAGTGGTAGCCCCACTTGGAGTCCCCAGGGTGAAAAATGTGACTGCTCCAAAACTCCCCAGTCCCATTCTCTTCTAGGAATGAGCATGATCTTCATTTTGCACAGTAAAAAAATGAATAAGCAGGCCACTCAAGGGCACGCAGTTACCCAAGTGACAGATCCAGGCCAGGCCACCTTGCTTCAGAGTCTGTGTTCTTAGCTGCTATCTTATCTGTTCTGTGTCAGAGGAGGCCATAACAAACAGAAAGTCTTGGATTCAGGGGTTTTGTTTTTGTTGAGGGGTGGGTACAGGGCTATATATCCCTGGCTGTCCTGGAACTGACTTTGTAGACCAGGTTGGCCTCGAACTCACAGAGATCCATCTACCTCTGCCTACCGAGTGCTGGGATTAAAGGCATGTGCCACCACACCCAGCCTAGATTCAGGTTTTAAGAGCCTAGAAATGGACTTTCAGCATCAGTAGACTCTTCAGATATGGACAAGGGGGGAGAGCACCTGTGCCTGTGACCTGGGTACCACAGTGAGGGAGGGTGATGCACGCACCACACGGGAGGTGCTAGCTTTCCTTTGCTCAGGATGGAGATGTCTGCATGGGGATGTCTCTGGGCAGTGTGAGGTGCCTGGCAAGCCCTGGTCACCCTCTCCATCCTCCTCACCCTCTACACAGGCCTTACCTTCCTTACAGTCGTGTTTGTTGTCGTGAAGGACGAAGCCACTGCGGCACTGACACTCGTAGCTGCCAAACGTGTTCACACAGTCTTGCTGGCAGCCCCCATTGTCCTTGGAACATTCATCCTTGTCTGTAGGTGCAAACAAGAGCAATGGGTCCGTGTGGGCTGAGGTCTGCTCACCCTAGGGGAAGAGGGAGGCCTGGGCGGGGCTTCCTCCTGTGGGAGGGAGTGCTCTCGCAGGGGGGCTGGGTGCAGAGTGGGAGGTCAGGGTGATGATGGAGCTCTGGTCACTGCATCAGTGGAACCAGCTGAGTGGGCTTCGGCTCTGGGCAGAGAAGGTAGAGGTGGGCAGAAGGGTGGAGGGAGGGCTGGGGTCTGGAGCTCACCAGCATGGGGACCTCTACCATTACCTGCTTACTGGACAGACGGACAAGTGGAAAAACAGACACAGGGACAAGCAGACTGCAAGAGAAAGGAGCAGGACGCAGGGGTCCCTCTTTTACTTCACAACAGGAAATGTCACAGACACCATCAAAATGGGAGGGGGTGGGGGGGAGAGGAGAGCACCAGTTCTGTCCAGCCAAAGGAGGCGGCTGGAATGGCAGAGTGGAGGCAGGGAGTGGGTGGGCTCCAAAGCCCCCAGCCCACTCCGTCCGAGGTGAGCTTCCTGAGTAATGAAGGGTCTGGGGGCCTGGCAGGCCTCATTGGGGGGTCCGGTTTCTTTTCTGCACTCGGAATTTGAGCTGGTGGGGGCGTCCCCGAGGGGGCTGCAGAGCTGGCCTCTTTTCTGAAATGAGAGAGAGAGAAGGAGAAAAGGGACAAAGGAGTGGGGGTGGAGGAGGTGGAGGGCAGGAACCAGGGAGGAAAATCAATAAAAACTAGACCCAGGGTCCCCAGACAGGTGGACAGGGAAAAGTGGGGCGGGAGGGCAGGCAGACCCACATGCAGGACGGCCATGTCACTACAGCTGGGTTAGCAGGAGGCACAGCAACAGGGAAGAAGACTGAGCCTGTGGCAAGGAGAAGGGCTGGAGGGATGGCACACTCTGAGGTGAGCACATGGGAGAAGAGAAGCTCAGAATCGCTGGTAGAAGGGAGCTGAGGAAAGGGCTCTGCTCACCCTCCTTCTGACAGCTGTCTACCGAGCGTGTGAGACACAGGCATACACACTCAGGAACACAACCATAAACACAGCCCTGTGCACGGAAGGACTGCTGTACAAACATGGAAACACAGATAAACATGTATACATGCCAGGCATCACACACACACACAGAGAGAGAGAGAGAGAGAGAGAGAGAGAGAGAGAGAGAGAGAGAGAGAGAGAGAGAGGCAAACACCTAGAGTATACCATGAAGGCTCAGACACAAAGTCATAGTGATGCATACACAACCTATTGACCCATCTGTGTGTGGGCGTACACACAAGACCCATATGACCCACTCCATATATGTGTGGAAGCACATGCAGATAGGAACACACAGGGCAGGAGCAGACACATATAGGAAGACAGGCAAACCTGCACACATGGAGACATGAGGACCCAATGTGAATACAGACACACATCCATGCAGAGGTGTTCATGCCCATCATGTAGGCATTTATACATAGAGTTGCTCACATGCTGACAGGCACACATGCACATGCACGCGCGCACACACACGTGGGCAGTTACAGTGTGCCACACCATTGTTCGAAGCCCATGTGCCTGGCACAGAAGCAGGCACTCAGGACAAGTGTGTGGATCCCAATTACACCCAGAATTCCAGAGATGAACCATGAAGTGGAAAGATGGCTGCCGGCGTTCCACTGAGCAGGCAGGTTTGTGGTAAGTGGACAGTTCCTAGTCTAACCTGAGGACAGGAGCCTGAGGGCTGCAGCACTGATGCCCGTGAGGCCCTGTTTCTCATGCTGGGGGCGGGGGGGGGGGGCAGATCCATCAAGAGTCCATGGGAACATGTGTGTACAAGGTAGAGTTGTCAAGCCCTTTCCCAGAGGCTCCTCCTCTGGATATCAGAGCCTGGCTGAGGGACCTACCATTGTACCGGTCCATGAGACATGCCTTGAGGTGTGATGGGAACCTCTCCTGGGACTCTGGTAGGAGCTCCAGGGAGCTCAGCGCATCAAGTAAGCCATGGCTTCCCTAGCATGTTTGGACTCTTGTGCCTTCCTCATATATGCTCCCCAAATCCCTAGTCCAGTGCTTGGGACACAGATGGGGCCAAAGAAAACCGTTAAGCCAATGAGTGGATGGCTACGTAAAAGACTAAAGTAATGTGTGGGCATGTCAGTTCCATGGATGGCTGCCTGGACATCTGGGAGGGGACTCTGGTGCACCCTGAAGAGTGGACGACCCATTCTGTGACTGGAGAAAACATTGCAGGGGATCAGGGCAAGAGAGGTGGCACAGACCCCCAACAAGGAGATGGCACTCACCCTACAGTGCCCAAATGCCCCGGAGGTGCTGGGGTCAGACTGAAGATCTTCAGGCTCTTGCTTCTCCTTCTTGTCTTAGGGTCTCCTCGATGGGTGTCCCAAAAGTCCACACAGCCCCCTCCTGGGGGCCAGAGTCACATGCCCCAAGGCCCTGAGGCTGAACTCTGAAGCCCATCGATGAGGGTCCTCTGGAGGTTTCTTGTGCAAGGGGCAGTACATATATATATATGCACACATGTGTGTGCATGTGTGTATGCAAATGGTGTGAGCACGTGTACATGCATGTTCGTATCTTGTACGGTGTTGAGTGCTATGTGGAGAGTGGGGAGACAGGGCAGTTGACTCCAAACAAACATGGGTACCGCCCACATCCTCTCCAAGACTGGAGCAGCAGAAGGGCAGAGACAGACAAGAGTAAGCAGGTAATGGTTTCTCTGAGAAGCCCACCCTGGCAGGTATTCTATCCCCTCAGCCCTCTGGAAAGTACTTTTTTTTTGTCTAAGTGAGCCTAGGGAAGAACGGGCTTGGTGTTACACGGAGAGGGTCTCAGCAAGCGGTGGGACAGGGGCCTGGGGGCAACAGCTCAACAGAGCATGTTAAGCAGAGCAGAGCAGCTGGCAGTGCCAAGCAGGGAACCAGTGCACGGGGACAGGTGCATGGCATCCGGGTGGGACAGGCAAGGGTGCAGGGCAGCCACATAGGGGGCTGAAGGATACAGGACCCTGGGTAAGGAGGGGAGGAGGGAGGCAGCATGGATGAAGTCATGGGCTTCCTGGTCCTGCCCACCCTATGTCCACCCTACCAGAAGTCAGGCTGAAGGTCCTTAACCCACCATTCCACAAGTCACCTGCTCCAGCTTGCCCACTGGCTTCCTGCTCTTTCCACACCCCACTGTAGAGCATTCCCGTTGTTCATTGCTGGGTCTGGGCCCTTTTGCTCCTAACCTCACACTGACCTGAGGGGCCAAAGACTTAAGGATTCCTAGAGCAGGGGAGAGGTCTCCCAAGACCCCAGAGGTCCAGCTTGGGAAGGCTGGGTTTGGACCACCCAGAGAGGGACTGCAAAAGAGCCAGATAAAGCTAAGGGATGGATGAAGCCAGGCCTTCCCTGGGCAGGGGAATGGGCAGTTTTGTTACTAAAGGGCAGAGGCGACTCCTCTTTAGGGAAGGCCTGGCATGGACCCAGTGGGCTGGGTGGGCGGGGCCTGATTAGAAGTGCAGCTGCTGCAAGATGAACTACCCCACACAGTCCAAGGCAGACACCTCCCTATCTCTATCCCTGTGTTCTCAGGCAACTAAACTCCCCTTTCAGGCCTTGGCTTGCCAGCCTCCTCATTTCTGCACTTAAATGCTCTGCCCCTCCCTAGACCTGGCATCACTAAGGTTTTAAGGGCTTCCCAATAAAGATATTCAGATGCCCCAAGGGCTGCACTGATGGAGGATAACAAGTTGGGGAGACAGGGGTCTTGGGAGACCAGGGAAAGCAGTGGAGCTCCATTTTCTTTTTTCTTTTTTTGGTGGGAGGTGGGGCTAGAGAGCAAGGAACCCAGGGTTACCTGAGAAGAAGTGGGCCTTGAAGCCCTTTTTGGACACAGTATTGTCAGACTTGAACTCCACACGCATATTGTTGTACTGGGAAGTGATGACCTCTGGCTTCTCAGATCCACAGAACTTGCCATGTAGCTTAGAGTCCGCCGTGAGTCCACTGCGCACCTCCACGAAGTCATACTTGCACACCTGCAGGAGAGCCTAGCTCCGAATGCTGCCTCCAGGGAGCCTCTCTCACGATCACTCACTCCCTGGGAAACTATCAGGTTAAGCATCTACACTCAACAAAAAAAAAAAAAACGCTGCTGTGTGCATCTCGGAGCCCCAGGGCAGCTGGCCCCAAGCCCTTCCTCATTCCACAGGCTTCCAACTAATGTCCACTCTTATCTGCAGATACTCTTTCACGGCCCGAAAATCCTCCAAGCTTCAGTGTACTGGGAAGTCTCTATTCTCCGAGCCTATTATCTAACTCTCCCAACGGGTAGAAAGCAGGCACTGAGCCAAGCCCCTACGCCCCACACCTTCCTACCCACCTTGGCTCCAGAGGCACTTACATCATTGCCCTCAGTCTCGAAGAAGTCAAATTGCAGGGAGATACGGTACTGGGTGGGGGCCACCAACTGCCAGATGCAGTTTTTGTTGGGAGGGTACTCTTTGGGCCAACCGGGGCTGGTGATGGAGCCATTGAGCTTGGTGAGGAATCCACCACAGGCAGCTGGAGGGACAAAGGGAGGTGGCATCATTCACCAGGAGTCCCCCACTCTAGGAAGGGGCCCAAGGCTGGGCAGCAGTCAGGGGGAAATGGGAATCCTGTGGGCCCACAATTCGGAGCCATGGAACAGATGGTGGGGCCCATTGAAGGTGAGCCTAATTTTAAGAGCAGAATGGTCTGCATACATGGTCATCTCTACTACCTCTTCTGGAAGATGGGCCAGGAATCTGCTGGGAAGAGGGACACAGAGGGGCCTGGAAAAATGGGTATAAATGGGCAGTCTGGGAGGCACCCAGAGGACCTGGTCATAGGCAGTAAGACCAGCCTGATCTGGAACTGCTATCCTGAAGGGCTATCACTAACATACAGGCTGAGACTCTGCAAACAGTGGCATCCAAACTGTGGATCACGACCCTTTGGAGGATGGTGACATCAATTCCCAGGTCAAGATCAGGAGGATGGTCAAGATCAGTATTAACAGAAGAGTCAGAATAAAGGCCCCTAATGCCAGTGTGTATCATGTTCTGGAGGCTGACATGTAGGACATCCTTCTCATTCGTGGCTGGGAATGGCACTAGAGAACTCCAGCTTGTCCTGAAATATGACTGACCGAGGACAGAAGAAAGAACCCAGTAGCCCTGGGATAGTGGGGGCAACTCACCCTCACATCGACGCTTGTCTGGGGCCAGCTCATAGCCGGGGTCACAGCTGCACTTGTAGCTGCCCAGGGTGTTCAGGCACCGCTGTTCACAGCCCCCACGGTTGGGCCTTGAACACTCATCCACCTCTGGGGGGAAAAAAGGAAGGGGGGTCACCAACCATAGGCTGGACTTCGCTCCTTCCTACTGCACTGAGCTTGAGGTTCAAGCCCAGAGTCTTCAGGGTTCCTATGATCCCTCTCCCCACGTTGCAGGGAGGAGTGAACTGAAAGCCTCAGTTGTCTGTTTAGCCCTTAGCTACTCCAATATTCCCGTGGCAGCTGAGAACTCACAAGGAAATTCTACATAACCTTCTCCTGAGCATTCTGGCTGGCTGGCAGCTACCATCGTCTCCTATGTACTAGTCCTGCCAAAGTACTCATTTCTCCTTTGTCACTTCATGATATCTAGTATGGGGGCAGTTATACTGTATCTACTATATAGGTGAAGAACTGAGGCATGGGAAATAGTGTGCCCTAGACCCACATCAGTTTAAAAGCATCCTCCTCTGTCTTGCTCTTTCCCTCCACAGTCCTGCTCCTCACGGGGATGACCTTTAACCTTTGCTAGTGTTTACCTAGAGTGTTTTAACAGTATCCCTGCACCTGTGTCTCTCTCTCTCGGGGTCTTCACGTGGAATGAATGGAGAGTGAAGATAAGGGACTGGGCATCCACAGAAGGAGAATGTGGGACAGGGGAGGAAGTACCTTTGAAAAAGTTGACCGCAAAGCCCGCTTTGTTAATAGACCCGTCGGAGACAAACTTGAGCCAGAGCCGACTAGATGTGCTTTTGATGTCGTCAGGTTTCTCATAACCGCAGTATCGCCCAATGAGGTTGCTGCTCTCACTGTGCCCATCACGGACTTCCAAGTAGTCGTAAGCACAGCTGTCGTGGCGCTCAATCTAGGAGTCAGGGGCTCTATCAGGGAAAGGAGCTCTGGTTTCCAGGATCCCCATCCCCAGAGCCTTCAGGCAGGTAAACTGTCCTGGAAACCAACATAGGCACTGTAGGATGGATTTAAAGGGTCTGTGGCTACCTCAAAGGACTGGAACGTGAGGCCCACGTGGAAACCCTCAGACACCTGGATCCGCCAGATGCAGACTTTGCTGGGCCGGTAATCATCTGGGTAATTGGGTGACTGGATATGGCCATTATCCTTTTTCACATCACCACCGCAAATGGCTACGGGAACACAGGATGGGGTGGCAATGAGATGGAGCACAGGATAATGGTGCCTGCCTAAGCACCCCTTCCCCACTCTTCCAACAAACCCTGCTCCCCAGTTCCCACCCTGCTGACCCTGCTGGAGAAACCTCAGCAGGGGCCCTGGAGGCAACAGGAGGAAGTGGCTCTGGAATATCCAAAGGCCCTCCTTCTTCCTCTCCCTCAGTACCTTCATAGACGGCAAAGAAGCCCTTTCCAACCCAGTTGCTGCTGCTTCGGAATTCCACCCAGAGGCGGCTGTCGGTGGAGACAATGGGCTCGGGGAGTTTTCCCCCACAGAACCGACCTGCAGACAATAAAGACAGATGACGCTTGAGTCCCAGGTCTCCTCATATAAGCCCCAACTTTCTAGGTGGCTGGGGGATCCAGTCTGCAGCCACCCTACTGTGCCTACTCTTCCAACCACCAGAAGAGCCAGAGCCCCTTGAGATAGGACAGGAGCTGAAGGACATGTGTTTTACTGATTTGCTTTTCGTTGTTATTTTGGAGGGTTTGTGTTTGGTGGGTATTTTTGTTGTTTATTTTAGAGAAGGTCTCACTATTTAGGCCAGGCTAGCTTTGAATCAAAAGTTCAAGGCCCCAGCCTCCCCAGTGCTGAGATTATAGGCCTGGGGGACTGAACGAAAGCATGGCTTTGTGCATGGTTGGCAAGCACTCTACCAGATAAGCTACACTCCAGACCCTAGCCTTGAACTTTTGATCTCAGCCTCCAAAGTCCTGGATTAAAGTTTTATTGATCTATTTTTTTGTTTTGATCTATTTACTTATTTTGTTTTTTCAAGACAGAGTTTCTCCATGTAGCCCTGGCTGGCCTCAAATTCACAGAGATCCTCCTGCCTCCTGAGAGCCGGAACTAAAGGCATGTACCACCACTGCCCAGCATTGCTGACATTTTTAAAGTAAAGTTACCATCATTACTGATCTTTCTGGGATCTCCATGCAAAGAAGCAGTGAGAGAGAAATAGACACAGCTTTCTCTGCATATAATGTCATAGCGTGGTCTCCCAGGCATGCCACCACTGGTTCAAATTTAGGGAATGCCTTTGGAACCCCGAACTCCAGAATCTGAGGGCAGGGCCAGAAAGCAATCCTGTTCAAATAAAACTCAATAAGAATCAACACAAGGGCCGAAGCTCGCTATCTGTAAAATTCTTTGCAGTCAAGAACTGATTGGGGATGATTTGTGTGTTCCTGAGAGGCGGGGTGTTTTCTCACATTTCAAGCAAGGGACAGGAGGTGGGTGCTGGCCTAGGAATGTCAGCTATGAGAAAGAAATTCTAATCTCAGAGACCTAACACACTGCAGAGGAGATGTGATGTTAGTTGCTTTGGGTGACTAACAGGTCTACTAGAAGATCAGAGGCGGAAGTGAGGAGATAATCATCAGCAAGCATGTGGCTGTTTCTCCCAGACGACAGGACAAAGATGCTGAGGAGGGTAGGCAGCCCCCAATTACTTCCGACTACAGCAGAACAATGAACAGTGTCAAACAGTACCTCAGGCTTGATGCAGACGTCCCCTTTGCTCTAATTCTGTGTTCACTGAGCTGCCTCTGTGTTCAATGGTGCTTTAGATTTTGTTGTTAAGATAGGATCTTGCTATGTAGCCCAGGCTATCCTCAAACTCAGGATCCTTCTTCCTCTAGCGTCCCCAGAGTAAGAAGTATGACACTACTATGTTTTGCTTTTTCCTGTGGCTTTGAGCTCTCTCTCTCTCTCTCTCTCTCTCTCTCTCTATATATATATATATATATATATACACACATATACATATATGTATGTATATATATACATATACACATATATGTATGTATATATATATACATATATGTGTATATGCTTTTTCCTGTGGCTTTGAGCTCGCTCTCTCTGTATATATATATATATATATATATATATATATATATATACACATATATGTATGTAAATATATACATATACACATATATGTATGTATATATATACATACATACACATATATAATTTATTTATTTTTTATTTATATGAGTATACTGTAGCTGTCTTCAGACACACCAGAAGAGGGCATTAGATCCCATTACAGATGGTTGTGAGCCACCGTGTGGTTGCTGGGAATTGAACTCAGGGTCTCCGAAAGGTCAGTGCTCTTAGCCGCTGAGCCATCTTTCCAGCCCAGCTTTGAGCAATCTTTATCCCACTCACTTCATATATGTGTGGGCACACATGTGCACACAGGTGCTAACACACACCCAATCAGTGGCAAAGTATCTTGTACAAATAGAGCCAGGTCACTGGTTATCGAGGTCAGTTAAAGGCCTGCCATAGTAGGTTAAAAGCCAGGCCATATGATGGACACCCAAAAGTTGGACCTTATAGATCAAGGAAATCCCAGTGAGGATGTGAGCCTGGAGCTACAGGATATGAAGAGCAGCCTGCCAGACATCTTTGTATACTCCTTTGATTCCCCCAACCCTCATAGTGAAAGAGCATCTCCAGAGGGTAGCCCCAAAACTGGCACTAAGAACTGGAAGTCTGCAGCATCACAGTCAGAATTCATCCGCTGTCATGGCACTAATTAGTGTTGACTACCTGAGACAAATTACATGAGAGCTCGTAGGTCTCATACAGGGATGTCAACCTGCTTAGGATATTGGGTCCCAAAGTGTTCCAACAAAGAACCAGGGGGCTGAGGAGGCTGAGGAGTCAGTGGCCTTTACCTCGGAGGGGCGCCTTTCTCCAGAAGCCATCCCGTACCTCCACATAGTCATACCAACACAGACGGCTGCGGTACAGGTCCATGGATGTGAAGTTCAGAATAATCTAGGGGAAGATATAAGGGGTGAGGAGAGAAGGTTGCATGGCTCCCACTCTGTACTTGCCCCTGGGTTCAGGTACTTGTCCATTGCCTAGCAGGAGAGAAACTTAACCATCACCAGCCATGGCCAGCATTGTACACACATGGCCCTCATCAGACTAACTGAAAAACACCTGTCCGCTGCTCCCATTAGCAAACACCCACTGGGGCTCAGGGCATCCACTGCCTCGCACGCCCCACCCCAGTATAGGCCAGCTACTGTGCTGGCTTAAATACCCACTCGGGTTTCTCACAGTCAATATAAATAATGATGTCCTTAGGGAAGAGGGCAGGGCCAGGAAAGGCTTAGAAGGGCATGAGGGTACTGGGGGGCCTAAGATGGGAAAGAAGGGGCCAGGACAGAAGGTAGCTCATCAACAATACAAACCCACTGGGCCGTGATTCCTGGAAGGGGCAATGGTATCTGCAGGGACTAATGTCAGATCACAGTCCCTCTGGGGAATGGGTTTAACATACATCTCTGTTCCTATGGAGCTTATGAACAGGATTACGTAAGTATGAAGACTGTACAGAAAAAATGTAAACTCCAGCCCAGTTTACATTTTACAGTGCTGGGTTTGAGTCAGCACTATATTTCCTGCTCAGTCCTAGGGCCAGCCACACAACTTCCCTGATCCAACGTCAGCCAGCTCCTGTGATATCCTCTGACACCACAGTATTCCCTGGAGACAGGAAGAATCATATCATCATCCTGACAATGGCCACAACCCTTCAATAAGTCTCAAGGCTCCATAACCATAGCCAAATACTTTTTTTAAAAAAAAGATTTTACTTTAGAACTGGACATGGTAGCACATACCTTTAGCCCCAGAACTAGAGAGGCAGAGGCAGAAGCATCTCTGTATGAGGCCAGCCTGGTCTACATATTGAGCTCTAGGACAGGCAGAACTATACAGAGAGATTATTATATAAAAATAAAGTTTAGTTTATATGTACCTGAGTATATGCATACGTATCACATGTTTGCAAGCTGCCTGTAGAGGCCAGAAGAAGGCATGAGTCCCTCAAACTAGAATTGCAGGTGGTTGTGAGCCAACCCATGCAGGTACTGAGACTCAAACTTGGGTCTTCTTAACTGCTGAGCTATCTCTCCAGTCCCCAGGACAATGGATTTTTAAAAGGCAGAGGCTTTCCCTATAAGGTACATGTACTTGCTTGGAAATATCCAGAGGGTCCCCAAACCCCCTGTGCTGTCATAGTCCCAGCAATATTCCAGGGTCACATTTGTTGTGACCTGTAGGGGAGGGGGTGTGAACACTCAGCTAGTGGGCTTTCCTGCTAAAGAAGGGACAGGGCCACACCAACCCTTGGCTTCTGTGGAAAGCTGGAGGCTGAGATCAGAGGATAAAATAAGACAGACTCCAAGGCAGGCACTAGCATCCAACGTCCGTATCACTATCAACAGGACTGGTTTCTGCACACTCTCTCAAGCCAGCTTTGTCAGTGCTGGATCTGGATGCTTGTTGGTTTTTTATTTCTCTAGTGTGCATACGCACAGGCACGTGGAGGTCAGAGGACAACTCTTAGGAGTCTGTTCCCTTTTTCCATCATGTGGGTTCCGAGTATCAAACTCAAGTTGACAGGCTTGGTGTAAAGTCATGTTGCTAGCCCTACTGAGTGGTTTTAATCATCACCTACCCACTCTTTTCTCCTGGCCTCAGTCCCATGACATCTGCCCTATTCTCTATGTCCCTCTGGACCACACCCCAGCCCACCATGCCCTAAGCTCATTAGTGAGCACAAGCCCCTTCCATACCCTCCACTCCTGGGACCCTGCCCCCATCTCTGCACTCCATCAAGCTCACACTGCCAGCAGTTCTCACCGTGACCATCAAGGTCTGAGACTGAGATGTTTCCATTGCCCCTCCCTGCCCACTCCTTAGGCGACAGGATAATAATAGGTCCCCGCTATTCTTTCTTACTCTATTTGTGTAAGTTTTATCAATTGTAGTAACTTCAAATGTATCAGAATGAGGCTGTATCTTTGAAGTGAATTATATGTGTGCTAAATTATTTGTCATTATTATGAAAAGTTATTGCTATTATTACTAATGTCGGCGTTTTCGAAAAGCGAAGCTGCAAATCCATTCTAGCTCTTTCCATGGAGCCACAATGTCACGTGCCACATATCGCATCTCCTCAGCCCCACAGTCCCCGCCTCCAGTTGGCCTGGAACTCCCTATGTAGACGAGGCTTACAGAGATTCATCCATCTGGCTGTTTTGAAAGTATAAACCCCTCCATCCAGCTTGTTATCCCTTTTAGGAAAATGACCAAACGCTCCCACAGAGAGAAGCAGCCAAGGGCTGGCAGCCTTCAAAGTGAGACGATTGCCGGCCTGCACCAGTACCTCCTCACACTCAACCTCCATGGTGTGAACTCCAGACTCACACGCCTCTTCCAACTTAACTGTTCTCACCTAAAACCTGGAAGCTGGTCACACCCAGATCATTGGCTTCTGTCAGCATGGACAGCCATGGCTGCCTGTGTGAGTGACTGTGCCACTGGGCCCTTGGCACTGAGGAGCTAAGTCTCCTACCTTCTACCCCCAACCTCCCACAACTCCTATCTAGACCATCCTTCCAGCCATGCCTTCTGTCCATCCTCCCATCCTAGACCCACATTAAGCTTTGTCCTTGTTCTTGGCTCTGCCCTGCCTGAGCCACAGCAATCAGAGTCAAGTTTTTATTATGTCTACCTGATCAGATCCACCCTCAGCTCAAAGTCCTTTAATACATATAACATATGCACAACTCAGGATAAACTCCCAAGTCCTCACTTTGAAGGATATTTTTTTATTTCTGTTACCTCTGACCTCTTCTCCCACCATTCCTCCTTACTAGGCTCCAGGCACATGGACCATACCCATCCTCAAACATACCGAGCCTTTGTACTTGCTGTCGGAAGTGCTCACCTGATGTCTGCAGATGCTGCCCCACTTTCCACATGCCTGCCATGAATGAGGACTTCTCTGAAAGTCCCACATGAGTCACTCTCCCCTTTCCTCCCCAACGTGCACCACCATCTCCCTGCTCCCAGGGACTAGCTGGTGCATTCTTTATCTGCTTCTCCTCCAACACGGAAATGCAAACCCGAGCTGGCAGAAATCTCATTTGTCCCCCTCCACATGTAGCACTTAGTAGGTGCTTAATAACTATCTCTCAAGTACGATTTTGCTTTTAGGAATCTTCAGGTGGGCTTGCCTAAATCTATAAAGATAGAAGTGTAAATATGTCTACCGAAACATTTTAGGTAATAATAAAAACCTGAAAGGACTCACAATCAACTGTCCTCCACTAGAAGAGAGCTAGGCACTGGTAGCCCACACCTTTAATCCCAGCAGGCAGGAGGCAGAGGTGGGCTTCCATGAACTCTGGGAGTTTGAGGCCAGCCTGATCTAGAGTTTCAAGACAGCCAGGGCTACAAAGAACAACCCTATCTTGAAAAAACCAGAAGAGGAGGGAAGGATGGAGAGAAGGAAGGAGGAAAGAAGGGAGGAATGGAGGGGGGAAGAGAGGGAGGGAAGGAATGAGGGACAGACAGAAGGACACAGAGAGACAGAGACAGACAGAAATGATGAAGACTGATGGACGAGCAGCCATGAAAACAGATAAGGTAAATCTATTCGAGCCGACCCAAAGCAAGGACAGGATCCACCGCTAAGTGCAAAGCAAGCTGCAGAAACCCATTATGTGACTGAGAAGTTCTTTTGGCTTTCTGTGTGTCACAGAGACAAACACATCAAAGCATTCCTCATGCTTAGTCCCTGTTGAGAAGTGGGATATAAAAGATTAAGGAGGAGAATATTCTTTTTTTTTTTACATTGTGTTTATGGACTGTTCAGGCATTTATATCAGGCACATGTTATTTTTATATATCTAACAAATGACAAAAATATCCGTCACAGAATGCCAGATGGATGAAGGGATTCGGAAAGCTGAGGCACAGAACCCTGACTCCCACACTCACACCCTCTGCCCCTCACGCAGGCGGTCCCCTGGGCCGCCCAGCAGCTGGAATGAGAAGAAGCATCTACATATTTCCCTCACACAGATGAACATGGAGGATGAGCGCCAAAGTCACCACACCCAGAGGACCAGAACCCCAGAAGGCCCACCCAAGACCTCCCAAGGGGTTAGACAGACAGCGGTCACCTGATTTGGGAGGAAGAGACCTGTGTTGGTGGTCAGTAGCATCCCCAAGGGAGGCAGGGCACTGGCTATATTGAGACCAGACATGTCTAATTAAGAGTTGCACTGACTTCTGTCATGTGGACACAGCTGTGCCCTGGTGGCACAAAGAAAATTTTGCCCTTTGCCAAAGAAAATCTGGCCAGCTCTACTGTTTCCTAGCTGAGGACTTGGGGCATTTAGTTCAACTTCTTTGAGCCTATATTCATCTACAGATTGGAGAGGGTCTCAAAAGGCTGCAGTGGAGATTTGGGGATTACGTGAGGTACAGTGTATCCATCTGTTAAGAGGTTCCCTCATACATGGTGGTGCTCTCGAGGACCAGCCAACAGAGTACTACCCTTCTCACTTGGAAAGGAGCTACCTGAGGCCATTAACTACATCACCCCTTAGACAACTCACAGGATTCAAGGTGGCCTCACCCCACAATCTTAGACTCATCACCAAATTCCTTGGTGCTGTTTTTCTCATCTGTGAGTGGGTAATAGGACCTGCCTCAGAGGGCTTACCGGGATTAAGATGAGTGAAGCTCACTTCATCATCTGGTGCAAGGTTGGCAGAGAGTAAACACGAATTTACTTAAGTAAATTGCAGCACTGGGCAGTGATTCCTGTGCCTTGCACATGCTAGGCAAGTGCCCTGTCACTGAGCTGCACACTGCTAGCCCTCCATGGGAGTCCAGTCCTATCCACCACTCTAAGCTGTTTAGGACATCTGGACATGCAATGATTCAGATCAGAATTCTGGAAGTAGGGAGAGATAGTAGGGCATCTGGAAACTGACTAGTTTCCAGACGCTTACCCGTCTATCCACTGGGGATACAGAGAAGATAACTGCAGCCAACCTTTGTTGAGATGTCTCTGCACGCTATGTAATGCTCAAGCTCTTTCTGGATATGAGTTCCTTCAATTCTCATATAAATCCACAAATCATGGAGCCCATTTTGCAGGTAGGAAAACAAAGGCACAGAGTGTTTCATTGTCTGGGAAGCACTGCCAAGTCCCAAGGTCAGCTGCTAATTACATGAGTGTTGACAAACACTTGGTTCACCATAAGGGACCCTTTCTTGAAGGTAACGTGCCAAGATGGGCCTATCATCTGCACTTCTGGCCGTAAGCTAAGCCCTAGAGAGTTGGTGGAAAACAACTTTTCCCGCAGCCAGATTTGATGTCAAAGTCCAAATGCTTTACTGCTGACAAATCAGGCATTTCCCTGGGTAAACCTGGTCAGGTTTACATGTAAGCACTGTGAGCCTCACTTCCCTGGTCTACACAGTAGAGGTGGCAATGACAAGCTTAAAGATGACCTAGAGGCTTTAAGAGACTATGTGTGTCATGTGCCTGATTCATTGCGTGGCACATAATTGTTCTAACAACAGATCCAGGGCCCAAGGTTACAATTTTAAAGTGAGAGACAGAACAAGAATAATAGAAACTGGCCCTTATTCTGAAAGCACCAGCCTCCAGGGGTCCTTTCAAGGTTCATGGCCCCTGAGTGCCATCTTGCATTTTTTTTTTTTTTTTCAGACAAGGTTTTACAATGGATGTCCTGAAACTCACTATGTAGAGATCCATCTGGCTTTGCCTCCCAGTGCTGAGAATAAAGGCCTATGTTAGGGCAATGGCCTGGATTTACTTTCTTAAAATTGATACATTTCTTTCTTTTTAATTGATACATTTCTATAACCATGCACTGGTGAGTTTATCATTTTTATCTTGAATCTACTTCTTTTGCTGGAGTTCTGAGAACGGTTCTGAAAAGGGATGAAGATCTTTTGGAAATTATGGAAGACTTAAAGGCCAGGGAGCCTCCTGAACCAGACCCTGTGACCACTTAGAGACAAGAGAGCTGGCTGGCCCACACAGTCAGAGACTACTGGGGAGAAAGCTGATCCTGGCCGCGTGGTCTCACTCTTGATAGCTGAGTCACACATGTTCTTGACCAGGAAAGGCAGCCATGTTCTACCTTGACTGTTCCTTAAGAACCAGGCTCTTTTGTGTATCTTCACATCTCTGGTCTGAACCAGGCTCTTTTGTGTATCTTCACATCTCTGGTCCTTGGCCCTGCACTAGGCAATTCATAGGATTACAGGTTTATTGAAGAACACCAGAACAATTATTGATATGCCTCATGGCCTCAGAACGGAACAGTTTTATAATCACAGGCCAGTGTATCCATATGCAGCTTCAATGTGACCTTGGGCCAGAGACTGACTTTTGTAAGTTCATTTTCTCATAAGCAGAACAGGAACCATGTCAGCATCAAGACTATGATGCTGCCATGCTAACTCAAAGGCACAGTGTAGACTGGGGATTACAGCTCAGTAAAGACTTTGTCTAACCCTGGGTTTGAATGCCATAACACACAAGAACATGACACACAGAAATCACCGAAGTCATGTTTGACAAGTCACAAGCTTAATAACTGTAAGCTATTATTATCATCATCATTGCTATATTATTTATACTTATGAATAAGATTTCCAAAACCTGGAGTAGTAGAGACCCTTGGGAAGGCAGTGGGGGCTCAGCCCATTCAAAATAGCAGAAAGACTTGCAATTTTGAGATCTGGAATGAGAAGAACAAGGGACAAGATGGCTTTTGAGGGAAGATGGCAGGATGCCAGCTAAGGAAGGGATAACAAAATTACCAAAGTCTCAGTAAGAGGAGGAAAGCTGCTAAAACAAAAGCCATGCACCGTCTGGAAAGCCGCTGCCCAGACGGAACGGAGAGCAAGGCGCTCTTCTCTAAGTTGACGCTTGTCTCTGGGCTTCACAGATGACATCAGAGGACAGTCAAATAACTTGCAGATGTGATCAGTGCGTGTAATCTCAATAGCTCACAGTAAAAGCTCTCTCAACTTTGAAGAGTTATGTGTGTGCCTGCGTGAGTGTGCACGTGGAAAGGCAGCTACGAGCCGATTCTCGGAACTTCAAACCATGGATTGAACACCGATCCACAATTAAAAAGACAGTCTTTGGCTACTCAGGAAAGAAGCCTTTGGGGATGTGTGTGTGAGGGGTGGAGTGTGGTCTATAGAAACAAGGTCCACTGGCGAGTGCATTTCTCTTCTTTTGAAAGTGACATTTTCTCAACTGTTGGGACAGTGGGTGTGATTTTGGTAATGCATTCCAGCTCTGTATTCATCCCTGCTGACAGATTCCTCTGCTAAGGGAAGATGCCAAGGCTTCAGAAGAGTGCAACAGGTGGCAGCCTGTGGCTAGGGATGATGTCATCAAAGACCATTGCTAAGTTGTGAAAATCTGCAACTTAGTGGGACAATGGGAGTTTGGAGGGAGATCTTAGACTTACTTTGACTTGTGTCCTGCTCAAGATTCTGATTAAAGCTCAGGATAGTGTGTCACATGTGACATACTAAATCAACAAGCAATGGTGGAGGTGAGAGGCTTGTAGGACTTCCTGGACAGTGGAACTCTTTGATTCTAAACCCTCTTTGCACGAGGTGTGAGGTGTTGCAAGGCTCCATGAAAAAAAAATGTAACACTAAATTAAACACCACATTCCAATTATGGGAAAGAACCTAGCAGCTCGCTCTTGGGAACAATAAAAATATGAAGGACATAGAAAGTCCAGGGTTGGCTGAGAAATCTAGGCTTCATGTGACAAGGCCATGCCTGTGCCTAAGAAGTCACGTGAGGGGCTGGAGAGCTGTTTCTGCTCTTACAGAGGATTGGAGTTTGGTTCCCAGCACCCTTATCAGACAGTTCACAACTGCCTGTAACTTCAGCTCTGGGAGGGTCTGATGCCTCTGCCCTACTTGGACACCTACACTCAGGTGCATTTACCTTCCGCTCCTCCACATACAATTAATAAAATTTAAAAAGAAAGAAGGAGAAGGGCCTTCCTACATTGGGAGGAAACAGGAGGTAAGTTACAAGGAACTGATCTTGAGAAGCCCTGAGGGTTTTCAGGGATAGGCACTGCACTGTTTTCTCTGAAACTTTGTAGCATGAAGAGTTGGAGAGAGAATAGAATAGAAAAGTAAGAGGGGTCCCAAACCCTCATAAGCTCAGGTATTCAAACAAGGCTAGTCAATCATGCAGTGGGAGATTGCACAAGGTAAGCTTGTGGGTCCCTCATGCATTTGGTGTCCACTCTGCTCACCTGAATGAGCAGCAGGCAGGGAAGGACCTGAAGGTCCCAGTCAGCAAGGAAAAGGGGTAGGAAGGCTAGCCATGAGCAGACGCGTCTTGCTCGAGCAGAAGCATCTTGCTCGGGGCATTTGCTTTACTCTTAGCTGTTCTCAAGACCACAGCTTGTGAGAACTGAGAAGAGCCCTTTGGGAATCCCTGATTCAAGCTCTGACTATACAGTGGAGAGAGCCAAGGGCTGGGGCTGAATGGTTCACCCAAGTCCACCCAAGGCATCCCAGAAAAGGCTGGGCTTGACCCAAGCCCTAGGAAAGGTTTACATCCTACCCTGTCCTTGTTAACTGTATGACCTGGGCAAGTTACTTAATTAATCTTCCTGTAACTCAGTTTCCTCCTCTGTGAAATGAAGACCCAGGGTGGCCATAAAAATAAAAAAAGAGGAGCCATGTGACAAGCACTTTAAAAAGCGCTCAGGAAGCGCTAGACCCTCACAATAGAACTACATGGTAACTGTACATAGCAACTCTATCTTAGGATTAGCCCTGAGGAGAAGGGAGGCAGAGCGAGGCTCGACGGCGTAGAAACCCTCCTCATTACATACTTAGTGCATTTATGCCAATGACCAGGTAGGTCACCTTTCTGCCAGAAGTCCCTGGGCTAGCCCTCCTGGGGGTGATGCTATCCCATTCTTGGGGTCCTAATAGACTCAGATGGGTGATCAATCACAGTTACCTTCTCCCCGGGTGTGACAGAGATGCGCCATACACAGTGCATGTGGGCAGAGTAGCCATTGGGATATTCAGGGGAGGAGAAGTTGCCAGTGCTGTCTTGGAGGGTCTCACCACAGGCTGTCAAGGGAAAAACAAGTAACTAAGCTGCTGACTGCAGGTGCCAGACCCTCAGGTCACCCCTGAGTCTTGGAGCTCTCAGGGGAGACAAGAGTGGCTAAAGAAAGGTGTTCTGTTCCTTTAAGATGTACCCCTCCTCCTTACATATAAGCATAAACCATCCTACTTCCCTGGTCTAGTGCTGCCAGGGTAACCAGATGCCCCGTTGTCAAGGAAACATGGATTCCAGAGTTGAGGTCAAACTCTGGTGGGCCTCACCTCCTCCTCACTGTCCAGGGGAGAGGCCAGTTGCTTCCCCTTTCTGCTCCTACTATTTCTCATTTTTCTAGGCCCTTCCTACCACCTACCAGCCTAGCCCCAGGTTGGTCCTTAACTGGAATACTGTCCGTCCTTATTGTCCCCGCTTCCCAGCACCCAGCTAGGAGACTTACAGATGTTACTTTCTAGGGATTCCTGGGCCCTGACCCCTGTCTTCCTTGAACCCTACCTTCCATCCCCGGTCTGTCCCTTCCCTGCTCCAACCTGGGCATTTGTAGAGCTTCCGGGCCTGAGCGATGTCCCCCTTGCTGAGTCGGGTCCTTTGGCCAATGGAAGGCTTCACCCCATTCACCTCATACTTGGGAACAATGGTGTCCAGGAAGATGCCCCTGAGAAGGACATGAGGAGACTGAGGATGTGAGTCTGCTGGAAGGTGGGTGAAGAAGGAGGGTGGTGTGTTCATCTACGGCCACAGGGCATGACTCTGCCAGGGCCCAGACATTCCTCAGCAGGGTCAGGGAAGGGCGGAGATGTCTCACCCTGTCATCAAGCTGCCCGCTGACCAGCAGCCGCCCTGTTCCGTGGCAGCTGTACCACAGGAACTAGAGGGGGAGCCCCAGAAATGCTTTGAAAGATCAGGGATCCAGGCCGTTACGCTCAGACTGGCTTCAAACCACAGCCCTGGGCAAGCCTTGGGCTCTCATCTGTCATCTCTGCAACACCACCCAGCTTCCACCTCCAGACCTCAAATTCATTCCAATCAACTTCTCTCTTGACTTCTCAGGGTCAACTCATTACCCTCTGACCTGGCTGTGATTGGAGTAACTAACGGCAGCTTCCACGGTGGCCAGCCAGCTCCCCGGGGACAGTGTCCCTCTTTCCCAATTCCTTCCAGCTAATCTCTGTCTTTCCATTTGGGAGGAGCAGAACAAAGAGGAGACAGCAGTTCTTCCCTCCCCAGGGTCCCTGACTCACATCCAGCTGGGAAGGTCCCGGCAGGGGGTATGAGTATGATGGGAAATGGGGCTGAATGAGTTCACCCCACCCCCACCCTCAGTGCAATCCCCACCCCCACCCCCACCCCATCTCCATCTCCATTCCCAGGTCCTGAGGTGCAAGAAAGGGTCAAAAGGAGCTTACAGAGGAAGGGGGGAGGGCTACCACTCAGACAGGTACGTGGGTGCAGGACGACCAGTCCAGGGACGGGTGTGAGGAAAGGTGGGGACATTCTTCCCAGTCCTGCAAGAGGGGCTTCTCCCATCAAGCCCTGGTTAAGAAGTTACCTTGTGAACTGGCAATGGGAACCAGTCCAGGGAAAAAGTCAAGCTTTGTGCAAATTAGCCAGTCATAAACTAGACAAAGCCAGTCCTGCTCTGTGACCTCTGCTGAAGCAAGACAATCAAATGCTCAAGGTCTGCAGGTGAGCGGGACAGCTCAGTAGTCAAGACACTTGCCACCAAGGCTGACGAATGAAGTTTGATCTCCAGAATCCACATTGTGGAAGGAGAGAAACAGCTCCTGCATTTGTCCTCTGACTACCACCACATGTGCAATATGGCATGTACGTGCACAGAGGTACACAAATATATATGTGTAAGAGAGAAAAAAATAATTTAATGTCACATCCTGCCAGGGTTACACAGTAAACTCAATGCCAGTCTGGGTAACTTAGTGAAACCCTCTTTCAAAGATTAAAAAGTAGGGGGCTGGAGAGATGGCACAGTGGTTAAGAGCACTGACTGCTCTTCCAGAAGACCCAGGTTCAATTCCCAGCACCCATGTAGCAGCTCACAACTGTCTGTAATTTTTCCAGGAAATCTGACAGACTCTATGCAGGTAAAACACCAATGCACATAAAATAAAAACAAAATAAACTTTAAAAAATTAAAAAATAAAGATTAATAGAACTGGGCACATAAGACAAGGGAACAGCACTTGCCTGGTGTCACAAGGCCCTAGGTTCAAGTACTGCAAAACAAAACAAGGCGGGAAGGGAAGACAGCTAGAAGGAGGTGATCCCCTCTGGGCACCACCGGAAAAATAAGCTGCCGTGGTGGCAGATGAGGGACAAGCATGGCTCCTTTGGGTTGACACACTTTGGAGACCCCACACAACACAAACCCTTGCCTCAACACAGCAATAAGCCAGCCCATGCCTGCCATCTTCTCACTAATGGGAGAGACTACTAAGGCAGACACAGCCACTAGCCCTTTGTTGAAGGGCGGCAGGCACCCAGAAGGCTATCCTTGGCTTTGGTGCCTGCTGGAGCAGGGTAGGACACAGAAAAGAGGAAGTCTGCAAGGAAATGGCTTCCAGAAGGTTGGTAGGCATGGGCTTCACCATTTCTCACCTGGAGAATGTGTTCCGGGCATAGTGCATGATACTGTCAAAGTCGTAAGTCTCTCCCAAGGACTCCACTTCCTGAACCTCCATCTTCAGGAAGTTATACTCCTGCCCTGCAAAGTCCGTGAGAAAAGTGGGGGTGGGGTCGAGGGAATGGCCTGGGTCCTCCCTACACCTGTACCTGGGAGGGGCTGCCTCTCTGAAGGTGTAAGGGAAATGGGAGGGGGACATGGACCTCTATAGAGGAGTCCTTCCCAGCAGAAAAGACTGGAGAACTTGCTGAAGGGAGGGTCAGGAGACCACAAATAAAGAAGAAGGACAGAGACTTGCAGGGCCATGATAGAGAAGAACAGAACTAGCCAGGATGGGAAATGGAGGACCGGTAAGCTTGTGGGGCTATCCAGGGACAAGCTGACTGTAGTCTAGCCTTCTCACCAGAAGAGCTGGCTTCTGGGTACTCAACCTGACCCCCATGTCCAGGACCTGTGTCAGACCCCTAAGCAGCTCCAGAAGCCCTAGGATGGGATCTAGACCCTGGGGTGTGTGTACCTGGCTGTATGTTCTCGCGTACAATAGAGACATGGCGGTCCCGGTCGGGCCGCGTGTGCTCGTGCCAGAAGCCAATGACATGGCCCAGCTCATGGACCACGATGCCAAACTTGTCACAGTTCTTGCCGATGGAGATGGCCTGGGGGCCCCCACCTCGGCGACCCACGTAGGAGCAGCACCTGGAGGGCGGGGCCAGCTCAGGGGGGTGGTCCCGAGCTGGGGGAGTGCATCCACTCAGGGGCCGGGCCAGGCTGCTGGGGGTTTGTGCAGGGGTGCGGATGGCCCTGGGCACCCAATGCGCAGGCTTTATGCCAGGGTCTGAGCCATATCAATGCCCATAGCAGGGAGAGAGGATGGGCAGGCCCAGCTGAGGACAGCAAGAGTGCCTAGGGCAGAACCTGGCTGGGGATCACCACCAAGGGTAAAATGCCCAGGGGTCCCTGCTCACCCGCAGGGTCGGTAGGTGAATACAATATAGCTGTCCTCATCTGTGCGCTCCAAGAAGGTGACACAGGTATGCTTCTCCCAGTGTCTCATGGCCTGCCGGAAGACTGCCCTCTGGCTGCCTGTGGAAGAAAAATCCGGGCTGTCATACTATCCAGTGAGTAGGGGTTGAGGGCACTTTCACCCACTGATACAGTGTTACAGCCAATCTGCAGGCATACTGCCTGGCCAGGAGGCTGCGGACTGGCCAAAGGCAACAAGACCAAGGCCAGGTGTAGGCTCACTCACAGTAGCACACTCACCAGTAAAATTCCCTCCAATAACAAACGGGATGACCCCATCGGGCCACACTCGCTCTGGTCTGGATGTCGCTGCCCGCCTGCTCCGAGGCCTGCCCCTCCATCTGCCCCTGCTTTCCCTCTGCGGCTGCCCATTCGTGGTCTGACCACCCAGAGCAGAAGAGTTTCCTGGAATGGAAAGAGGAAAGAGTCAGGGGTAGCGAGTGAGTGGCCAGGAAGAGGAGGAGACATAGAATAGTGAAACCCATTATTTGTAGATTCTGCATTCAGAACTCTGCCTACTTTCCTAAAACTTTATTTGCTACTTTCAAATCAATACTGCCAGGCTTTCAAGATCATCCATGGACATGTACAGGGCAGAAAAACAAAAAGTTGGATGATCCCATCAGTGTGTACACATGCTTAGCCAAGAGTGAGCAAGGTATTCTGTCTGCCTGTTTCTTTTAGGTGTACTGAGAGCCACTTTTAATTTGGTTATTTAAAATGGTTCCTAAGCAAAGTGCTCACGTGCTGTCTTGTGTTCCCAAAGGAAGAAGGCTTGGCTCATAGTGATGCAAACCTGTCATCCAGCTTCTGAGAAGGTGAGACATGAGGGTTAGAAGTTCAAGGCCAGCTTGAGTTCTACACTGAGTTTAAAGCCATCCTGGACAACTTAGAGAGCCCCTATCTCAAAATAAAAAAGTAAAAATGGAGCTGGGCATATACCTCAGTGGTACATGCTTGCCTGGCATGCATGAGGCCCCAGATTTAATCTCCATTAACACACACATACAAAAACATAACAAACAAAATCTGGGATAAACCTCCCTAAGAAATGCCCACAGTCAATATATTTGTTTGGGCTGAAGTCAATGCCACTAGCCACGAGTTCAGTATTAATGAACCAACTTTATATTAAATAAGGTGTCTTTAAGTGAAACATACATGAAATGTGGTCATACAGCCAGGCAGTGGTGGCGCACGCCTTCAATCCCAGCATTTGGGAGGCAGAGGCAGGCAGATTTCTGAGTTCGAGGCCAGCCTGGTCTACAGAGTGAGTTCCAGGACAGTCAGGGCTACACAGAGAAACCCTGTCTTGAAAAACAAAAAAACAAAAAAAAAAAAACAAAAATCAAAACAAAAAAAACAAAAAAAAAAAAAAAAAAAAAAAAAGAAAAAGAAAAAGAAATGTGGTCATACAGTGATCATTTACAAAAAATGTGACCAAAGGCTGGTGGGAGCTTACGTTTCTCCTAGGAGCAATGACTCAGTATCTGCTAATTCCTTCTTCATGGTGTCTATGTAAAATCGCTATAAAGTTCTTTACTAGCTGTGAGGCTGTGTTCTAAGTACCTGGAGCTGACATGGATAGCGGGAACGGGAGAGGACTCCAAACTAAGACAATGAGGCACTCATTTCCCAGGGAACTGTGCGGACCCAAGGGACCTGAAGTTTGGATAAAATCTATGTGCTTTCTCAGGGCTTCTGGGCCTAAATTCCCACATGACACCAAAGCTCCATGGCACTGAGGCAAGTGCCACTGTCTGTACCTGAATGTAGAGGAGACAAAGGACAAAGTTTTGCCCCAGGTCACCCGGCGGGCTGGCCACATGCCCTGGTAAGACTTTTCCCCTGTGCTATCTATCTCCACTGATCTCCATGAAAGTCCTGCAAATTTCTTTACTCAATAAGACGCCAGAATATCCTCTGATTCCAACCACCCTCCTGGGTAGTTGGCTTAAAATCTCTAAATTGCTCACACCAGGATCATCCCTCCTGCTGGATAAGGAAGATGGCACCATCTGTGCCCAGAACTGAGTCTCAAGAGGAGTCTCTTGCTTAGTCAATGGGAGAGATCCATATGGGCTTCCTGAACCATGATCCCGCACCATCCTGATGGCAGACTGCCCCTCAGCACAGCAGTAAGAAGGTTGGGAAAAGCCAATCCAGCCATTCTCTTTCCCCATCATCAATGCCACATAGGTTGGTAGGTGCTTGGGCCACCAGGGAACAAAGAGCTTTGAGCCCAGCTTTGGGACTTGCACATAAGTCCTCTCTGTGTGGCATGGAAAGATGCCAACTGTACATGTAGAACAAAAGAACACTGCAAGTAAAGGTAAATAGTTGAGTCTTGGAGACAGTTTGGGATATTGAAGAAGCTCAGGGGGATGGCTCCAGAGAATGCATAGAAGCTTCCATGCTGGGACCAGGAGACCCAGGACCAGAACTATGATACTGGCCATAGCATCATGGATTGGGAGACAAAGGTTTGGATTCTAGTTCCAGCCCTGCCACCTACATGCACACTGTGTGTAATACAGGGCAAATCCATTTTACCTTTGTGAGACTTAGTCTCAGCTTCTGGGAAACATGAGTGGTCCTGATACTTATCACTTGTCCTGGTTGGAGTTTTTGTCAAGTTGATACAAGCTAGGGTCATCTGGGAAGAGGAACTCTTGAGAAAATGTCCCAATAAGATTGGCCTTATAGGTAAGTCTGTCAGGTATTGTTTTGATTAATGATTGATGTAAGAGAGCCAACTTACTGTGGGTGGTGCCACCCCTGGGTAAGTGGTCTTGGATGGTGTAAGAAAGCAAACTGAGCAAGTCAGGAGGAGCAAGACAGTAAGCAGCATTCCTCCACGGCTTCTGCCTTGAGTTACTGCTTTACTTTCTCTCAGTGATGAAAAGTGTAACCTGAGAGGTGTAAGATGACATAAGCCCTTTCCTCCCCAAGTAGCTTTTCCTCATAGTGTTTTATCATAGCTATGATAAAGCCCTAACTATGACACTCTTGGAGGTGATTGGAGACAGTCAAGTAGTATAATACTTTTGAAAGTATTTTGTAAGCTATATGTCAGAAAAATACTGCTTTTTGGCTCCCATGGGTAACAACATTTATTTCTCTTCTGGAGGAAGGATAACTATATCCCAAAGGAAGGCAAGCCCCTGTGTTGGGCTCAAGTTCATGGCCTCTGTCCTGGGAGGACCTGGATGGAAATGGGAGTGGGGTTCTTGTTTCCCAAATCTGAAACATTTCTGGGACACAGAGAGCCAGCCAATCCCAGTGTACCTGCAGCTTGGATGGATGACCTTCGGGCTGTTTGCTGTCTGAGAACTGCAGCCTGCTGCACCCGGAAGGCCCTCAAGTCCTCCTCATCCAGGGCAATGTCCCCAAGGAAGGCAGCTGAAGGGAAAAAAGAAGCCAGAGGCTGAGTCAATCCTCTTACCCTGGGCTGTACTCATTGTACTTACAGCCCTGACCCAGTGAGAACACAGCCCTGACCCTATAGCCATACTGAATCTCCAACACCACATGAGAGAGACAGAGAACAGCAGATCGGCTTCTGGAATCTCTTTATAGGTGTTGCTTGCCTTTTACTTCAAATCCCAACAATAAAGAAGTGTTATGACACTCACTTACAGCCAGAGCTATTCAGGCAGCTGAGGCAGAAGAATCACTTGGCTCTGGGGTCTGGAGGCTAGCCTGAGTAATATAGCAAGACCTACTCTTAAACAGTGAAATGGCTCAGTGAGCAAGAGTGCTTGCCATCAAGCCAGATGACCTAAGGCAGGAGAGAACCAATTCCTGCAAGCTGTCCTCTGATCTACACTATACAAACACGCACACACACACACACACACACACACACACACACACACACACACACGGTGGGAGGAGAGAAAGGGAGTAAATAAAAATGTTAATAAATAGTTCCATGAAGACGCAATTGTGTCACCTTTCCCAGCTTCAGCAAATGCTAATTAGTACCTATTATGGGCTGATCATTAAGTCAGAGACTAGCAACGCAGAAGAGGCCCCTAGTCCTGTTGGTGCTAATCTTTACAATACAAAGTTCATACAAATAATGACTCAGAGAATTCTACAGAGAGACAAGTGCTCTGCCGGTGAGACACTTTGAAGCAAAAACTCTTCAGTGTCTAAAAGCACATGTGTTAAAGGTTTAGCCCTGAAGGTGGCACCACTGGGAGGTTCTGTGCACCATTATAGGTAATTATGGCGTTCTGTGTGTATGTGCGCATGTGCGTGTGCGTATGCCTGCCCTTAAAGAGGATCGTGGGACCTGGTTCTTTCCTTACCCCATTTCCTTCCCTCTGCCAAATGTCCCCACCACAATCTACTGCCTATAAGAGGCTCCAGAAGCATATTCTCCACTATCTTGGACTGGAAACTGTGAACCAAAATAACCCTTTTTTCTGTCAGTCCTTTGGTGTTTGGTTACAGTGTCAGAAAGTTGACTGACCAGCCATCTATTTGTGAGCCTATGCTAAGTATGTGGTATCACATAGTAAATGCCATTTCAACCAAATCAGGGAGGGTATGGATTATTGTAAGTTGTCTAATATGTTTGCCTGGCCCAATAAGCCTTGGCATGGGTTAGGCAAATCTAGGAGGTCAAAACTTAACACCAAGAAGGTCCTAGCTAACAGGGAAAGGTGTAACAGTTGTCAAACAAACCCTAAATTTCTGGGTCCTCCCTCTGAAGAGGAAAGGCCCAGAGGTAGAACAACCTCACCCCCACCCCCACCCCCACCCCCACCCCCAGGAGATTATTTCCATTTCTGGGCTGGGAAGAGAAGCTTCTGGAGAGATGGGTTGAGTGGCCTATCTTCTCTCTGAGAAGTCTAGGATAAGAGGAAGCAGAGACATAGCACTGCCTGCTTTGGAAGGAGCCCAGATGTAAGCCTCACACTGGGCTGGGCTGGGCTCGAGGAGGCAGGAGGCCAAGCTGGAGGTGGAAGGGCAGCAGCTTCCCTGCAGTCAGTCGTGGTGACATCTGCTTCTCATCCCCACAGAGTCAGCATTACACAAATTGTTTTAACCTTGAGGCCTTACACACGCGCTCCTCCTCCCCAGTTGGCCCCACTGGGTGGATACATATACATTTACTTTATCACACACTTAGTCAGACACAGATGGGTAATGACCCTATAGGCATATGGTGACATCCAAACTCATGGTGTTTGTGCAAAGCCACTGAGGTCAGAGACTCCACCCCTGCACATGAGAGCAGCACTCAGCATTGGATTTTGGGTAGAAAGAACACATCAAATGAATGGATGAATGAATGAGTGAATGAATGAATGAAAAAAAATATACCAGCTTTCGCTCACTCAGACACAGCTCAACCGGATATATCAGTGACCTCCGCAGTCATCAAGCCCATCTTTCATTTAACAATCTAGGAAACTGAGGCCCAAAAGGAAACTGGCTTAAGTTAGACTATACTAAGCCTCTGGAAGGATTGATTTATGTTCAGGCTTCACCATTCCTAGTCTGGTGGATTTACTCAAGTTCACTACCTCTCCGGAACCCATATTGTAAATACATATATACAAAAATAGACACTCAGACAAACACATCTACCAAAGGGGAAAAAAAAAAACACAGTCACAGAGTTCTTTAAAAACACAGATACAAGCTCCAACACACACAAGCCAGTGGCAAGCTCTGAACTCATTAAGCCAGTAATAGTAGCAATAATGACACCTTATGTAAATGTCTGTTGAAATTTACCCAGCGCCTACCAGCTCACAAAGTGTTCACTCATTAATGAGTCCATTTAATCCTGGTCCACCCACAACATGTCCAGTAAGCCATACAGCACCCCTAGGAGTGTCCCCATTACAAACATTTGGAGAGATAACCTTGAAGCTAGTTGCCAGCCCCCTTCCTTGACTTTGGAGATCAGGACCCACGCTGGGGCCAAAGAGAGAGAAGCACGTCCAAGGTCACCAGCTAGTAACTAGTCAAAAGTCTCTTTTGGTGCTTGGGAAGGCTTCTCTTAAGATGATACCCTCTATGACCTAGGCTTAGGAACTGAAGTGACAAAGACCAAAGAAGCTTCTCAGATGCATGCAAAAGGAGTATGGAGGGCCCCCATGTGACAATATCACAGGACCACTTGACACTGTTGTATGCTTTGTACTTTTGCACGTACATGTCACCTCTGGGCTTTTACATGCACATCCATGGGTGTCACCAGACACAGTTGTCCCTCAGTCTCCTTGTGGTGTCAATTCCAGGACCTTACAGACTGATAGACTGCATGGAATCTTGACATATATATATATATATATATATATATATATATATATATATATATATATATACACACACACACACACACACACACACACACACACACACACACACATGCATGCATAGGACCCACCCACTCATGTCCTTCCCATGTTCTCTCCCCTTTTTCTTCTTTTTCTTTTTTTGAGACAGAATCTGATGTGGCCCACTCTGACTTTAAACTCCCTATGTAGCCAGAGAAGGCCTGGAAATTCGGAGCCTCCTGCCTCTAGTTCCCAAATGCTAGGTCTACAGATATGAACCACAGCAAACCTGCTTGAACTCAGAGCTTTGTGCATGCTAGGCAAACACGCTACCAAATATCCTTACCCCTCCTCTATACTTTAGATCATTTCTAGATGGCTTATAATGCCTAATTCAATGTAAATGCCAAGTAGATATTACACTGCACTTCTTAGGCGATAACGAAAAAGTCTGTAGATGTTCTGTCCAGACCAACTTTACACCTTACAGAAGGCAGCTGAGCCCATGCTGAACCCATGCTTGACTGCAAAGAGCAGTCAAGGTGAGACTGGTCTGTGAATCTGGTTTGGTTCCCAGTAGCTAACATTCATGTCAACTTTCTGAAACTTCTGTTTTCTCCTATCTAAAAGAAGACACATAATATAATGCATCTCCTAAGATTACTTCAAGGAATAAGGATATGTATAGGAAGCATCTAGTACCAAGCCCAGAGCACAGAAAGCAACGGCTAAACATCCAGTTCACTGTGCTAGCCATGCCAATCCTGGAGACTCAGCCAGTTCCAAACCTTTCCTAAGACATAAGTGAGTCCCTTGCACTCACTCCCCATCTGAACGAATCTATGGACAGATACTACAGAACCATGCTGGCCTATGAGTCTGGACAGTGTGGGACCAGGGCAGGGCAAGTAGAAGGAACAGGGTTGGCTACAGAGCTCAGCTGGATGCCCTGTGGTGGAGATGTCATGGCTGAAGAATGCATGGGAACAGAGTGGGGGCAGGGTGGGGTGGGAGGGGAGCTTATGGCCAGGAGTTGGGCTGACAGCTGGTCTATCTGGGATCCTAACCTTAGGAAGCTGGACAAGCTAGATGCAAGAGAGTTCAGGATGCTTTCCTGGCCCAAAGGAAGCCCAGGGGTCAAGGTCAGGGTCAAAGTAGCAACTGTTTTCAACACAGGATCAGAAGTTTTTGTTTTGTTGTCTGGCTGTAAACCAGGCAGGAAGCACTTGAGGCTCTGTAGCCAGGCTCACTGCTGGAAGGGAAAGATCAGAGAGACACACATATCAATATGCATGTGGACCTAGAGAGCAATCTTTGTCCCCCAGATCAACTTCTGGACTCCAAAGTCCCCTCCCCTTGGCATGGCTAGGTCTCACCTCCTGAGTGGAGCCTGGTTGGTGTGATGGAGCTCCAGGGCCTTGTATGCAGGACAGGCATGTATTCCTCTCAATGAATGCAGACTTGTAGCCAAAGGAGGAAGTACTTATAGCCCCATTCTACGCAAATAGACCTATTCTCTTGTCCACTTACACACCGGAGCACATCTGTGCCTGTGGTCATACAAGAGCTCAACACACACAGGTGAACAGACCTGCTATGAAGCAAAGACTCGCATATAAATATATACAACCAATTCCCTGTGAGAGTTCCAGTGTGTTCTTACATATAAGAAAACCAAAAGCATTTCCTTAAAGGAAGGGGCTCCTAGGAATGGACAACGGCGTGCACATGTGAAGAAAGAGACACTAAGCCCCCATATACCTCCTCAGGAGGTGGCCTGCTCCCTGCCACCACCACCAGTGTTTTTCCCAAATCACTAGAGAAACAGAATTCATGAGTCCTTTCTTCTGCCAGCAGTATTGGCACATGCTTTAATCCCAGTACTCAAGAGGCAGAGACAGGTAGATCTCTGTGAGTTCCAGGCCAACATGGTCTACAAAGCAAGTTCCAGGCCGGCCACAGCTACACAGTGAGATCCTGTCTCAAAATAAAATTAGAGTCCCTTCTTCCTGAGGCATCTAACCGGTCCCTTACATTGGGGCCCATAGAGATGTTTTCCTCTACCCTTAGGGCACCTAAAAACTGAGGGTGACTCAGGCAGGGAACAGGGTCTTGGGTAAGTGGAGTGATTCACTCAGGATGTCTGGAAGAGGGAATGTGGTCTGGTGAGAGATAAGATCATGTACTTCCTCTGGATTCCATACGTGGGCCACAAAGTCCCAGGGGTGAGGGTGGTAAGAGGGACCTGTAAGTACAGTCTACCTCTCCTTCTGCAGACAAACTGGCTGTTGCCTGAGGTCTAAGTGAAAGCTAGATGTGTCAGTGGTAAGACATTAGGCAGGGAGTCTCTGAAATCCTTTTCCGAGGCTCGGCATTCAACATAAGAAACCAGAGTTTCCAGTAAATTACCTGAGAGCAGGCTTGGTAGAATCAGCCTTAAAGCACACTGATACCCCAGGTTGGCTTCTGGCCCAAAAGTTCAGGACCTTCTCCAGGACATCAAGGGTCTTAATTTCTGTCCTTACTTTAACAGCCACCATAAGCGGATGCTGTGGCTCACCCCTGTAATCTCAGCATGTGGGAGGCTATGGGCAGAGGATGATGGGTTCAAGGCCAATTTGGTGAGACCCCATCTACAAAAGTAAATAAATAAATCTAATGCAAACAGTAACTAAAGAGATCATTTCAGATGATGAGGCCTGGCTATGTTTAGAATACACTGCAAGGTCCCATTTGAGTTGGGAGAATCAAAGAGTTTTCAGTGCTAGTTCTCTGTGTGGGAAGAGGATGCAGGAGAATGTAGAAGAGGCAGTGGAGGAGGAGGGAGGAGGAGGAAGAGGGGGTGTACCAGCCCCTCCAAAGGAGGCAGAGGCAGACACCTGTCACAAGCATCCCTAGCATCTGGGGTCAAGGCTAAGGAGGGGCCAAGAAGCAAATCTAGCAGGAAGAAGCAGCACAAAGAGTTGGTGGGCCTGTAGCTGGAGGGGGACAGCAGACAGGGCTTAGCAGAGGTATATGTACAGCAGTCCAGATTCCTCCAGGGATGGGCCACAGGGCCTTGACATCAGTCACACCCATGTAGGCCTGATCTGACCCTGAAGCGTGGCCTTGTCAGGCTCTAGGACCTCTCAGCCACCTCAGGCCTGGCTGAGGTCCCCACCAGCCTCACTTCACCCTGGTAGAGAACTTTCTCCAGAGCCCTTGTTTGAAGCTCCAACTCAGCCAGCCCCACCCTAGCATGAAATCTGAGACTGAGGATGGAGTCCCGAGCCTATTGCTATTCCCAAAAATCACTCCCATTTTCAACATGAGCGTAGCTTCCTACCCATTCTTTGAGGCTGCGCTCCTGTCCCGGTGCCTCCACAAAATCTCCACTCTGCAAACCTTTCCCAGACCCCTTCAATCACTTTGCTCTGCCCTCCCCATCAGCAGGAACGAAGAGGGGATGAGGGAACCCTATTCTTCCTGGCTTATGCTGTGTAAGATTAGTGTGCTCTTGGGTACTTGCTTGGAATGTGATCTCTTTAAGGACAGAGATCTGTCTGGCAACTCTCTGTCCCTCCCACAACACCAAACCCAGCCCTGAGACATATCAAGGAACATACATCACTGAATGGATAAGAGATGCAGAACACGGTCAGGAAGACGTTAGCTCTTCCTAATCCAATGCATGCCCTCTCAAAGACAGTTAATCAAAAGCTGGAGGCACAGAGCACAGGGAAAGCACATTTATACAGTGTTTATTGTGTGTTAATAACAAGTGAATTATATGTGCTAGCAGATTTAGCCCTTACCACCAGCTAGTTCTCTAATGAGAAAACTGAAGTTCAGAGACTATGCTCAGCTTTCCTGGTGGCCAATGAGTCCTTCGGATCCCATGCCCTGCTCATTCTTCCTCCTGCCCTCCTACCACACAGGGTGAGATAGAGACTTTTAATGTCCTGGTTTGCCTACAGCCCACCAGGCATTGAAGGGGAAGGACTGAAGGGTTTGGCTTGTCATGACCACAGTAAAATAGTCCCTATCCAAGATTGTAGCTGCCTGTCCCAAGACTGTGTCCATTTCTTGTGTCTCGGTCCCTGGCTCTAGCTCGTCGCAGACAGGCTGAAGTCAGAAGCAAGGAAGTCGAGGGAAAGTTGTGATATCTTGTCCCCAGTGTGTTCCAGGAACATCAATTAGGCCAATGACCTGAGTGTCTGGTCATCTGGTCACTCCAAGGGGATCACAGCAGGAGGTTCCTCACGAACAAAGATCACACGCACACCCGCGCGCGCGCGCGCACACACACACACACACACACACACACACACACACACAAAGCTCTGACCTTGGCTAATTAGCCTCAGGTGTCTGTGGGGCAAGCTGATGTAGAATATCTGAGTTCTCTTTGTGAGGCTCATTTGCTATCCCAACTTGGCTCTGGCAGAGCTGTCCTGACACACAAAGACACAGGTAAGTCGTCCTGCATCTCCCCCCTCCATCCCCACCCCCACGCCACCGATTTCTCTGACTTTGACAGCTCTCTCTTGACTGCTCAGAGAGCTCCTGCTGCTGGCTAGATTCATAGGATTGCCTATGAAGTAGTATTCCATAGAACCTCCTGAAAAACTTTTTCCTTCCACTGGGCTGAATAGCCGGGAAATCTATCCCTTTGGAGCTGCAGGCCTTCTGGGCATCAAACCAGACAGATGTGCGGCACTATGGCAAACAGACAAGCAAGCCAACACCAGTATTCCACAAAGCAGGAGGGATAGGGGGAGAAGGGACACACACACACACACACACACACACACACACACCACTCACAGAGTTTGGCCAGTAAAGTTTCCCCGTGGAGAAAAAGCCTCCTTGCCAGCGGGATTTGCTGGGACCTAGGGAGGTTTCCCCAGGAATCCTCTGCGAAGGCAAACGGCAGCCGCAGCAGTTTCCACAAACAGCAGCAAAACTTCAGTCCTAAAAGTCCCCCAAACTTCCCCCTCCCTTTCTCCCTCGGTCTTTTGTTCCCCCACTGCATTGCCAACCAAGCAGCTCCCAGCTTCCCACACTGGACTGTCCTCCCCCAACCCCAACTCCAACCCCAACCCCAACCCCTGCCCGGCCCGCAGCCTCGATCCCAGCTTGCCCACGCCCGGCTTCCGTGCGCCCCTGGGGGAGCCGGGGGGTCGCTCACCCGCCTTGCAGGGGTCTTTGTAGTTGAGGAGCTCCGGGGCGTACTCCTCGCCCAGGTCGTAGGTGTAGTCGGCCAAGTCCAGCGGCCGGCCGGCGCGCGGGAGCAGCAGCAGCAGTAGCAGCGGCAGCGACAGCAGAGGCAGCGGCAGCGGCGGGCGGGCCACGCCGGGCATGCTGGCTGGCGGCGGTGGCGGTCGCTCCCGGACGCGGGAGCGGGGCGACCGGGAAGGGAGCGCTGAAGGCGAAGGGGAGGCGCTCTCCCCCCGAGGCCACCTCTTCCCGTCCCGTTTCCTGTCTCCCGCCCCCCGCTCGGCCCGGCTCGCTCCGGCTCTGGGCTCCGGCGTCCCCTCGCCCTCCTCTCGGTCGCTCCCTTTCTTTTCTCGCCGCCCTCCCACTCCCCACCCCACCCCCCCTTTTAGGGAAATGAGCTCGCTGGAGGGCGGGTTTTCGCCCAGCTCAGCCCCCCTCGGGGCCGGGACCGTGCTCGGCCGGACCGGGAAGCACGCCAGCCGGGCGGGGAGGACGAGAGTAGCACCGCCCGCCCCGAAGGGAGATCCGCTGCCTGGGGCCGGGGCCGGGGCCGGGGCCGGGGAGGGGGCGCGGGCCCGGGATGCCCGGAGGCACCGCTCCGCGAAGGGCCCCCTAGAGGCCGCTGTCCTGCACGGGGCGAAGTGCCTCCGGGCACGGGACACGCTGTCAGGTCGGTTCCTTCCTCTTTTCTCAGCCAGAGACTCCAGAGTCTGTCTGTCTTAGACCTTCGCTCTCTCGCTTCTCACTGTCTCTCTGTCTAGCTGTCTCCCTGCCTGTCTCGGTCGCTGTCCTTCCCTGTGGACACACCGCTGGAGGGCGCCTAACACCCGTGTATGGCACCCAGGTCCCGTCCTCCGTCCCCGCCTTTTGCTCTGTTCCCCACTACCTGGGGTAGGACCAAACCCCCATCGCTCTTGGAACGGACGTGGCAAAGCGCCTCAACTCTCCAAACCCTCTTCTTCCCAGGACAGCTCCTGCTAGAAGCCGAGCTGGAAAAAAAATGTGGAAAGACGCGCCACTCTTTGTTTTTCAATCGGGCTGCTTTATTCTTTTGTGGTAGGATTCCCCCTGGCCCGGGGGAGACACCTTTTCTCTACAGACTTCCACCTTCTTCTGGGCAGGAGCAGCTTCCTGCTTGTCTATCAAAAACCCTTTGCGGAGGGTCTTTCCTGTCCCTCTGCGGTTTCTACCGACTCTGTAAAGCAAAGAACTGATGTTTATCATGTGAGGGAGGGGGACTGAAGAAGCCACCCGCTTGGGTCCAGTGTAGGATGTGTCTCGGAGCCTTCCATCCTCCGAGCTCCAGAGCTCCCCAGACCACTGACTTCAAAAGATCCCTAGTAGGTCCCCCCGACAAAGCAGGCAGCCCAAGCGCTCCCAGTGTTACTCGGGCACCCTGAAAGGTACTGTTGCTCACCGGAGGGGTGCTAGATATAGTACAATGGTAGCTCTCCACACAAGGTGCTCACAGCGAGGCCTAGGAAAGCCAGCTGTCTCCCGGAAGAATCGGAATCGGAACCAGCATCGTGCCCTTCCTCCTGGCCCAGCTTAGAGGTGGGTGTGGAGGGCTTGGCCTGGAAAGAGCACCTACTTTCAGTGTCACCTGCATTAGTATGGGACACTAAGCTGGTAAGGCAAATTCCCGAGGGTCAGTTTCCTCTTCCTCGCTAATTCGTGGAGGGACTGGGCTGGAAACAGAAGCCCATAGGTGATGTCTAAGCTCAGCTAAGGCCAGCAACTTAGCAGGCCACCTGAGAGCTGGTAGGGAAGGTGGGACACAGGTCCATGGAGAGAGAACACGTTTGGTGCAGGGGAATCAATACTACACAGGGTGCATTAGTCATCCTTTCAAATGTTTCTCTATTTAATCTTTGGAGGGAGACCCTTCACTCACACACCCACCTGGAAGTTCTGGGATTTTCTAGCGAAAGCCTCAAGACTAGGGATGCTCTCTGGAGCCATCTTCATGATGTAGCAGTAGGTTCCTGGAGCTGGCTTATAGGCAGTCAGGAGCTAGGCATATAACACTGGAGGTCATTCACAAAGTCCCCTTGCCCTCCTTACTCCCCAACCCCGGTTCTCAGCCAACTAACTCTCTTTAGATTGTCCGTGGGGGACACGATTGAGTCAGCGGTTCAAGCGTCTGAGGTGAGGCAGACAGGTACAGAATGGCAAGAGACCTCTGGACATGACACAATCGGGAAATTCCAGTAAAGTCCTGGTCCCTCAGGCGTCCTCACCCGCTGGTAGTCATACACAACAATGCCGGTGGAGCCAATGGAGAAGGTAGCAATGGTGTCCATGCGCTCACTCGAGGCTAGGCGTTTCTGAGTTTCCGGTGCTCCCATGCTCATCTCAAGGACCTAGGGGAAGGGTATCAGAATGCTACCTGGCATTTCTCTTTCTTCCCACAGCCTTTTGGTACCCAGGTCTACTCAAAATCCCCTATTCAAATGCAATTCCTTCTTTCCTGAGATCTCAGGAAGGCTACACAGGTGTTGGAGGGACTGATATCACACTAGGCCAGGGCCTGGGAGAGAATCTATGCTGGACGGCTGCCTGCCTCATCTCTGCTGGTGTCACCCAAGATAGCTTTTGCTTGTCCCTTCTCTTCCTTCCCTTCTCTTCCTCTAGGACAGTTGCTCATCTTCCTGTCCTCCCCCCTCCCCCACCCTTTGTCTGACGTTCCTGTCTGCCCAACCCGGGCCTGCTCACCATCTCAGTATGTTTCTGACTCATGTGAAGGCCCATGAGCAGGGCCCCTACAATCACCACGACAACAAGGACCACCACCACAACCACGATGAGAAGGCGTTTGAGATGCACTGGGCAGCAGGGGATGCGGAACTGGCTCCTGGGGCCTGCTGAGTAATCCTGAGAGAGCAAGGAATGCAGAGAGACAAGTGGGTAGTTGGGAGGATGACTCCTCCTCTCCCTGTACAAGCAGGACACCCTCCTATACCCCTTTAGGCTATGAGTGTGCAGGGAAGGCCTGGGAGTTCAGAGAAGGCTTTGGGAAGGAAGACTTTGGGGAAGGTGGCTGGACTCTAACAAAACCCGTAGATACTTAGAAAGTTAGAAGCAAAGTCTGGGTTTGGAATAATCCAAGAAAGCCAGTTACCAATCTCATCTTCTGTTTTCCCAAGACGCCTGGCACCCGAGCTGTAGCGATAGATTTTGTTCCTCCAAAGGATCCAGTTAGCACCATCTCCGTGCCTTTACACGGATTCCCTTTGTTCCTTCCCAATTCAGTCCATGTGCTATTCGTGTGTGTGAAGATGCGTGTGTATGTGTGTGTGTGCGCGCATTTGTGTGTACGTGTGTGTGGTATGTGAGTGTGCATGTATGTGTATGTGTAAGTCAGAGACAACTTTCATTTCCTTTCATCATGTGAATTCCAGAGATTAAACTCAAGCCGCCACATTTGGTGGCATGTACCATTACCTACTGAGCCATGCTTTAAAAAAAAAAAAAAAAAAAAAAAGCAAAAACAAACAAACAAAAAAAACATATCTCTGACCCAGGCTACATTTCAACTCCTTATATATCTAAGGATGACCCTGAGTGATTATCTTGCTTACACTTCCAAACGGTGTGGACCTCCATGCCTGGATTATGTAGTTCTGGGGATCAAACCCAGGTCTCGGTGCTTGCATGGCACTCTACCCACTGATCCATCCCAGCCTCACTGTCCTTTGTTCTGTGATGCTTCCTATAACCTCCCAACTACTTGGTGGCTCTCTCAGTGTTCTCCACAGGCCTAGTGACCCCTCTGTGGCTCTCTACCCCTTTATACAGGAATTCATGGCTGTCATGCCTCCCTCTGCCAGGGACTCTTTGTGATCACAGCATCTCTATCCTAGCAGCCCAACCCTCAGCTAGTTGAATAGATGAGTCTAGACAAAGGAAAAAGCTTAATGGAGGATGGACAGGCAAGTCCAGTATACTATGTATGTACACACGTACACGCACACATACACACACACACACAAACACGCAAATCACACTCACCGGTGGGCTCTCCATCAGGACCTCTTTGCTACCCACGTCCATTTTGTAAGGTCTCTCTCTCTGTCTCTCTCCTCTCATCTCTCTGGTGTGACCAATGCCTTATATATATAATCATCAGAGAGAGAGAGAGAGGACAGAGGTGAAGGACTGAGTCTCCTGTCTGCCAGCCAAGTCCTTGGCTTTGAAGCTTGTTTGTTCCTGGCTTTTCAGAGCCTAGGCCCCGATAAGCCAGCTGCAAGAGCCCCCAAGGGCCCTTGGCCTAGGCACATGAATCCTCTTGGCCCCAACAAGAGCAAACCTGGGTGAGGTAAGCAAACTCACCCTCAGGCCACCTGCTCCTCTCACTGTGGGTGTCTTTCTGGCATGTCTGCCTCTCTTGCTGGCACCTGCCCCTGAGCCCTGTGGCTTCTTGTCTTCTTACAGGCCAAACTGTTCTGGTGGCAGCCAAGAATCTGGCCATCCCTTTCCACAAGATAACCTTACCAGGCTCAGGCACGAGTTCCATTCAGGGACTGAGAAAGTGGCGCTTGTTGATGGGGCTGGAGAGGTGGCTGGTGGAGGAACAGGGCCTGGGACAGCACCTGGGGCCCATTAGTGTGGTTTCTTAGGGTCAGATTCCTCTTTACCCAACCTCCGCCCACACCTGCCATCCCTAACCTCAGACTTGCTCCTGTCTTCCTAATTCTGGAAACTCTGTCCCCACTGATGGGAAACTATTACTCATGGGTGTTGAGTGCTGTTTTGTTCTTTGCTCTGGGCTTGTCTGTATGTTGAATGCTCTGATGGCTTCTCCCAACCTTACTCTTTGCCTTCTGGTGCTGAGGATCAGACTTAGGGTCAGGAGCACGCTTGGAAAGTCCTCTACTGCGGAGTCACATCCTCAGCCCCTGGCATTTTCTTCAACACCTCCTTTGTCTCCTCCCTGTCCCTGCTTTCTCTCTTTCCCCAAATTCTCTTCTGTGCTTTGGGTACTAAGTCACATCTACCGGTGACTTAGGATTGCCTGCATCCTTTCAACGTGGGGTTGGATACATGCCTCTAGTTTCCTTTTAAAGACTTATTTATTTTTATTTTATGTGGATGAGTGTTTTGCCTGCATGTTTGTCTCTGCACCACCTGAGTGCCTGGTGCCTCTGGAGGTCAGAAAAGGACATCAGAGCCTCTGGAACTGAAGTTACAGACAGTTTCAAACCTCCATATGGGTGCTAGGTGTCAAACCTGGGTCCTCTGGCAGAGTAGTCAGTGCTCTTAACCACTGAGGCATTTTTCCAGCCCTCTGGTTCCTTTTTAGTTGTTGGCAAGACGATCTTGAAAAAAAAAAACTTTGCACCTCTAAACTTGTATGAATGTGTAAGGCAGAACCCAGTATGTCCCAGTATTGACCTGACACCCTATTCTCCCACACAAATGTCAGGTTGTCTCCCACATTGTTTCCAGGACTCCTTATAGACATGCCAGATCCATGGGTGTGCAAGTCTCTTATTCAAAATTGCCTAAAGAAGTTACATATAGATGCATATTCTCGCACATGCTTTAAAAATTGCTTTTGAGTAACCAACAACTCTCTAATTTGACTTAAGACTCCCTCAACAAGAGGGAATTCATACCTGGTACTGGAAACCTAGCTAGCTACTCTGTACTAGTGATGGTTATTGGAGGAAAATCTACAACCACTAAACCAGCATCCCTAAGAATAGTCTATAAATATTTGTCCTTACACCCACGGAGAAGTGTAGTTCTCACCCCTTGTCAAGGAAACTTGTCTTTGTAACAGACATAGACCACTACAGAAAACCACAACTAATCAAAACGAAGAATTGTGGAGTCCAGTCCCAATGAATATATCTACAAAACACTTCACATCTAAGGCTCCAGGAACATTACAGAACAGGAGACAGAAAGATGGTAAGAGCCAGAGGATCATGGTCAGGGAATTTGCTATGAGGCTGTATCTCCTCGTGATATTAGAAGCTGCACACAAAGTCTCACCAACCTGACTGCCCAGATGAGAGACAAGGACACCACCAATGAATGTGCCAAACTGGATGAGGAAAAGCCCAGAAGCCCTAAATCCTACACAAAGAACTATGGGCAACTGAAGAAAGCTGGGAGGTGGGAAAGGTGGCCCTCTGCAGGGAAGAACACACCCATTGGTTTTCTAGTGCCAAATGGTCAGCCCCCAAAACACACATACAATCTCAAAATTTTTTTAAAAGGAAAACATTTGGAAACTTTCCAAAAATTTGTTTTTGAGGTTTATCTTTTGCCTGCATGCGTATCTGTGCACCACGTATGTGCTCTGCCAGTGGAGGCCATAGAATGAGCCAGATCCCCTGGAGGGGGAGTTCAACTGTTGAACTGGGGAGTTGAACTCCAGTCCTCTGTAAGAGCAACACATGGTGTTTACCTCTGAGCCATTTCTCCAGTGCCTTGTTTTTATTTTAAGACAACCTCATCCCCCTCCCCCAAGCTGGGCTCGAACTGGTGGCAATCCTCTTGACTTAGCTTCCTGAGTGCAAGATTATAGGCATGCATCTCCAAGCTCTGCTCCATCGACTGTTGAATGAGTGAATGCCAAACTTAGGCACAGAGAGCCGGCTCTACTTGAACTTTGAAATGTCACCCAGCTCCCTAGCACCTTGTCCTTTCCCTTTGATCATGAGCTGGCCCCCTTCTTTCCAGCCTTGGCAGCCTCCCCTGTCCCCCAAGTATCCCCTCTCCAGCTTGAGGGCCTCAGTATTGAGGGCCATGGCATCTGAGATGAGAGCTCCTGAGACACTTAGTGGAGGGGAGAAGGAAGGAAATGTTTGCGCCCACTGTCCTCCTTGGCCCTCTAACTGCCCCCTTAAATATTTGCCTAAGCCTCCCACGGCTCAGGAAAGTGTCTTAGAGTCAATGGAAGAAGGGGAGGGCTGAGGGAAGGAAAGGAGAGGAGAGCCAATGTCCTCTCCCCTTGGTTGTGTGCAGGTGACAGATGTAAAAGACAGACTGCTTGCACTGCCCACCCCTCTGACCATCCCCCAGGCTCCCTGGGTTGTCCTGGAAACCTAGAGATTGATGGCTGACTCACACATACTGGGTCTGAGCCAGGTTGGCAGCAGGCCAGCAGGAGAGCCAAGAAGAACTGCAGGCATCTCGGGGTCCCTGTGGGCATCTCGGGGGGCCGCAGTGTCCAGTTGTGGTACTTATTCCGAACAGGAGCAACAGCTGGGGTTTGCCATCATTGCCAAGTGTGAGAAGAACACTTATGTTCTCTCGGGTCCTCGGGCTGCCCTTAAACTGGGTTCTCATAGCACTAAGACTTTAACAGAGCAGCAACAACTTGTTTTTAGGGGGTCCTGGGGAAGCTGCTGTCAAGCTTCTCTGAGTGAATTTCGGATGTTTCTCAACATCTGGTAGGGGTCTTGAGTTCCCTGGAGAAGGAAGAGGGGAAGAGAGGGAGCAGGGAAGGAGGGAAGCTGCCTCTTCAGCTTGGACGTAGACCCCAACCTTGCCCCCAGACCGGCCTATGGTATAGCCTTCTGTATTTGCTCTCACTGAAGCTAGTTCTGACTGTGAATGTACTCACCCTGGAAGGCCAAGAGTCAATGGCACATGCTCTGTGACCTGTCCTTTAGCCCCAGACTCTGCAATCCTTTCATGGACCCTCATTGTTTACCTGCCATTTAGCACACACAATGTTAACTGGAATCTGCTATGAGAGGTGGGAAGACTAGCTTCCCAAACAGAAGGAAAGGAATATGTTGAACAAGTTTTCTTTGCACTGCTGTAAGCCTGTAAGCACATCAAAGAGCATGCACACAGCCTATATGTGATCATATACAACCACGACTGTTACCGAACACAAGGAGTCTCCTTCTGCAAGTCCCTAGCTCCTTCCTTTGATGCATGAGATCTGTGTTCCCCCTGGAAGCTCTGGAAGCCACAGGAAGTCCTACTTTTCTAGACTGTCCTGTGTTCATCTCTGAAATGGGCCTGCTGCCCCCTGACTTCCCTGCCTCACAAAGCCGTTTTGACACTCAGATGACTTCATGGAGATGAAAGGCCATTCGTCATCACTGTCATCTACTTCATCCTCAGGATACCTCTCGATAGCTAAGCCTAGGATCCAAACTCCTCCCCCTTGTCTCTGGGTTGCCCTCTGTGACAACCCTGGGCAGTGGAAAACCTCACAGTAGCCACTATCCTTTGCCTGCTCCCAGCCCTTCAGCTGCACAATCCAGGACAAGATTCACTCCGCCCTTTGTGTGCTGGGCAAAGCCGTGCCAGGGACGAGTGGGGATGGCTGTCCAGCTGCCCCAGTCATCCTCCTTACCCCTCCTTGCCCCTTTCCCTCAAGCTGGCTCAAACAAGGCAGCACAGGCAACTGACTAGCAGAGGCTAGTGGGTGTCAAAAGGCAGGAGTATCCCAGGCTGCAGGACCAGGGACTTTAACTCAGAGCAGAGGTTTCCTCGCTGGCTGAAACTGGTACAGCTGGGGAAGATGTTTTGTTGTTGTTCTTTGTTTGTTTTTTGTTTCTTTGGTTTTATTTTCCTTAGCTGGGGTCGTCTCACTATATGGCCAGGCTGGCCTTGAACTCTTGATCATCTAAGAGCCTTAGCTTCCTGCTAGAGCAGCAGTTCTCAACCTGTGGGTCCAGACCCCTTTGGGGGCCAAACCACCCTTTCACAGGGGTCGTATGTCAGATATTTACATTATGATTCATAACAGAAACAAATGTACAGTTAGTTATGAAGTAGTAACGAATATAATTTTATGGTTGGGGGTCTCCACTAAAGGGTCACAGCATTAGGAAGGGTTAGAACCACTGCTCTAGAGTGCTTGAATACAGTTATGCACCACCATACCTGGTTGGCTCACACGCTTCTTTGTTTTGTGTTTGAGACAAGGTCTCAAGTATCCCAAGCTAGCTTTGAACTTATATAGCTGAGGATAACCTTGAACTTCAAGTCCTTGTACCTGCCAAGTGCTAGGATTACAGCCATCTACCTTCCTTGAAAAAGAATGTGATGCTGGAGGTCAAACCACATTAATAACAAGCACTCTGACAACTGAACTACAGCCCCAGCCCCTTGCTGGGGCCTTGAACCCAGGTCCTTGTGCACACTACCACTAAACTATATTCTCAGACTTTTACATCTTTAACAAAAATCACTGCATTTGTTTGTTTGTTCGTTCGTTATGATCATACCTTGGCGTGCATGTGGAGATCAGAGGATGGCTTCCACACCTTAGTTCTCTCCTTGTACTCTATGGGTCCTAGGGATTGGACTCAGGTCATCAAGCTTGGTGGCAACCTGCTGAGTGAGCCATCTTGCCAACCCACATGCCTTTGCCTTTTTAAACAAAAATAGCTGTAGAAAGAAATGTTGCTGTTACATTTTTTTCTTTTTTCTTTTCAGATCTCTTCAGTCTGAGGTTTCATAAAACACTCTCCATGTAGCTCTGGAAAATTCCAGGGTACTTTTGTGGCAACATGGAAGTGCAATAGACAAATAATGTCCTTCTTAGGTAAAGTATGTTGAACTCGGAGACTCCATGGAAGGCTCTCAAGGAGCTTTGGACTCTAGAGTTACCCTTTGAAGAGCACTGGGGTAGAAAGATTGCTGTGAACTTGAGGTTGAGCTTCTGGGCCTAGGGCTACACTTTCCTTATCTATAGATGGGAATTATGTCCCTTCCCTGCTAAGGGACAGCCAATTAACCGTGCCAAGTACACAGTGGAGCTAGAGAGTCTGGCTGCTTTTCGCTTTCTGTAACCTCGGTTTCCTCGTTGATGAAACAAAGACCTGAGCTGGAGCACCCCAGGCTCTTCCAACTCCAACGGGACTGTGGTTGTGCAGTGTGAAGCGGCCCACACTTGCCACTCCATCGGTTACCTTTCCCTTTTCAGCTCACAGGCACAAAAGCACGCTCTGTTCCTCAGCTGATGCAAACAAGCTCGCACCCTCAAGCTCCCAATCTTTCATGCCAACCTGGATGTACATGAGTCACTGGCGACGCACCCCTTCATTCTACGCCCCCTCACAACCAAGACATACACACAGGTGCACCATAGGTCCACAGATTCATGTGCCCCCTGCATAGGCACAATTCTCATACAAATGAAATCTCTGCACAGACAGCTCTGGAGATCAGACACAGAGGCTGGTGGCCTGGTAGGACACGCTGCGGACGGGTGCAACCACTCCATCCTTTGGCTGCTCTCCCACGGGCGCCCGGCCTGGGCCTCCCCGCTCCGCCCCCGCGCGCGCCCCCGCCGCCTGCGCCGCAGTCCGCGTCCGCCAGCCCAGACAGCCAGTAGTTGCGGTCCCAGTTCCGCGCAGCGCTCCGGAGCTGAAAGGACTGCAGCCAGCGCCCGAGGTCAGGAGGAATAGGTGGCGCCTAGAGAGCGGGTGGCACCAGAGCTGCGGCAGCCGGGAGGTGGAAGCTCTCAAGAGGGGCAGAGCAGCCTGCAGTGAGCAGCGGGGCGCCGGCAGGCTGGTGTTGAGGGAGACCCTGCAGGAGGCATGGCCGGGCTACGAGCCAGGCGGGGCCCTGGGCGCGGGCTACTGGTGTTGTCCACGCTGGGTTTTTGCCTAATGCTGCAAGCCACTGCCAAGAGGCCTCCTAAGACACCCCCCTGCCCACCCAGCTGCTCCTGCACCAGGGACACCGCCTTCTGCGTGGACTCTAAGTCGGTGCCCAAGAACCTGCCTTCAGAGGTCATCTCCCTGTGAGTCTGTACCTAGCCTTGGGGGTGGGGAAAGGAAGGCACAGAAAGCTCTGGAAGAGAGAAACCCTGTTCCTCTTTTCAGAGGATATAGACCAGGAGCACTCCCAGGCTTCCTCAGAACTGGGGACTCCAGGCCCCAGTTTGCAGGGAGCGCTGCAATCCATACAACAGCCATAGCTTGGGTAAACCAGAATTCATAGCCAAGGATGAATCATCACCATCAGCAAGCAGCACCATCAGCAGCGCAATGAGACCTACTGTGTGTGGGTTGGAGGGAGTGTCTACAAGAGTATGCTGGCCCCTCCCTGTGAGGTCACACCAAGGACAGGAAGCAAGAGGACTAATAGCAGCAGGGGGAGGGGTGACAAGTGAGCTTGCCCTCGTGGTACCTTGGCATGGGCCAGACCCCTGTCACTGGGTTTGCTGTTCTGCACACAGCTGGGCCAGCCTCACTTGCAGCAACTGGCCCATGACCCCCACCCCTTGCCTGTGAGACTAGAGAGATTGTGAGGTCCCTCATCTTGCTGCCCTATCCCTCAGCAGCACCAAGACACTGTGGGTGATGGGTAATGATGGTAGTGCTGGTAATGCAACCTGCTCTTGGCTGGGAGGGAAGGTGAGCCTAGGGCCACTGGTGCTTCTGGAGGCAGCAGGAGAGAAGAATGGAGGACACTGAGTTTGGGGGAAGAAAGAGTAGCTGCAGGTAGGAGCTAGGGCTACTGAATGCAGATGCCACTGCCCTGCCCACCTCTGTCTGCAGTACAAGTCCTTCAGGCACTTACACAGTCTTGGCCCCTGTGTTCCCTGCAGGACGCTGGTGAACGCTGCCTTCTCAGAGATCCAGGATGGAGCCTTCTCCCACTTGCCACTGTTGCAGTTCTTGTATGGATGGCTTTGGGGAAGGGTGGGTGGGAACATGGTGGAACCTGACAGATGCTGAACTTGGGTGAGAACAGGTGGAGAGAGGGTTAGAAAATGCAGATGCCCCGATAGAATATGCTCTGAAAGATGGAATGACATGGGGTCAGGGGTCCGGGCAGCAGAGAAACTGTACACAGAAGCTGAGAGTGTGGGATGTAGAGCATAGACTCGACTTCTCTAGAGGGTCCAGGGAATTGGGTTGGAATAGCCTGGCCCAGTGCCAGAGACTGGACACTTCAGAAGAGGGGGTTGTGCTAAACACAGATGACCCCAGGGGTCAGAGTTTGGGAGGCACGGTGGACATCTGTCGGTGCAGGGCTAAGGTGAGTTAGGGTAAAGATGAAAGACTGGATGAGGAGATGCCGTGGAAGTGGGCCGGGAGCCAGCTTGGCGAGATAACGTTGCCTCCCACCGTACTCAGGAGCAAACAGGGAGCTTGTGGCATGGAAAGAAGTTTGCACCTGGCCTTGCTGTCCAGGGGTCCTGAGGTATGGAGGAAGGGTAGCCAGGTCTTGAGGAAGCTCAAGGGTGGGGCAGTAGGCATGGGCAGCAGGCACACCCTTGCGAATTCTAATTCCAGCTTTGTCTTCCCAGGTTACTCAACTCCAACAAGTTCACGCTGATTGGAGACAATGCCTTCACAGGACTGTCGCACCTGCAGTACCTGTGTGTGGGAGGGAAGGGTCAAAGACAGGGTGGAAGGAGGGGGCCCAGCCCTTAGTGGGATGGGAGGGAAAGTACAGGGAGAAGGCTGGGAGTAGGGTGGGAGGGAGGAGCCCTTGAATGCCCTGACTGTAGGATGGGCCGGAGGTCATTTCTCCCATGCCTCTGTCACCTTGCCTAATACCCCATCACTACTACAATGCAATGTTATGGCACACTATAGAAGTCTGATTCTGGCTCCTGTGCTGGTGTCTGGCCTCTGATGTAAGGAAATCACCGGTGGGGGATGGTCTGGGACTCTGAGTGGCAACTAAGGTAAGTTCTTATTTTCTCCAGCTTCATAGAGAACAACGACATCTGGGCCCTCTCCAAGTTTACCTTCAGAGGACTGAAGTCCTTGACACACCTGTGAGTACCTGACACCTGTACCCTGTGGCCTCTGGATTTGGTCATGATCTTTTAGTGATCCTGGGTCCTTTCTTGCAGCTCTCTGGCCAACAATAACCTGCAGACACTGCCCAGAGACATCTTTCGTCCCCTGGACATCCTGAGTGACTTGTAAGACCTGAACTTTGCTTCTTCCCACAATGCCACAGAGGACATACCCCCCTGAACCCTGCCTCTTCCCACAGTACCACAGAGGACATACCCTTCCGAATCCTGACTCTTCCCTCAGTGCCACAGAGAGTATACCCCTGGAGAGAGAGAGGAATGGGAGTCAAAATTAGGGTGTTCAGAGGCTTGGAGGATTTGGGTTTGAGGGCTTTGAGAAGGTGAAGTCAAGTTTGAAAGGCTGAGAGCCTTCCAAATTGGGGTTCTTCAAGACCCACACAGCCTTTCTCAAATGCATATTGTATGTGTGGGGTAAACATATGTGACTTTTTTTGAATGGTTGATTTGAATTGACATTAAAGAACTCTAGCATACCTCCAGCCATTTGCCATTATTTATATAAAAAAATAAAATAAAATGGAAGCTCCTGAATTCTGAGGACTGGGAACACGACCATAGAGTGGGACAGGTTGCCTATTGCAAAAAGTGCCTGGAAGCTGTATAGGCCTGAAATCTGAGATACTCAGGAACAGCCAGCATGAGGATCATAAACAGTAAACATTTGCCTCCTGATTGAGAAGTAAAAACAGGGCTGGTGATGTAGAGCACTCACCTAGAATGTGTGAGGTCCTGGGCTCCAATCCCCAGTGTTACAGAAATTAAAATTAAAAGTTAAAAACCAGGGACTGGAGAGATGGCTCAGCAGTTAAAAGTACTGACTGCTCTTCCAGAGGACCTGAGTTCAGTTCCCAGTAACCACATGGTGGCTCACAACCACCTGTAATGGGATCCGATGCCCTCTTCTGGTGTGTCTGAAGATAGCGACAGTGGACTCATATAAATAAAATTAAAAAAAAAAAATTAAAAACCATAAGCAAGCAGAGGCTGAGGCAGGTGCTGTGGGGCCCTGGTCTAACCTAGCTATGTGTGATGAGTCTTTCACAGCAGCTTCTGAAGACCAGGTAGGCAGCTGAGGGTCTGCCCCTTCTGTGTCCTGCCCTCACATTCCAGGGACCTCCGGGGCAACGCCCTTAACTGTGATTGCAAGGTAAAGTGGCTGGTGGAGTGGCTGGCACACACCAACACCACGGTGGCTCCCATCTACTGCGCCAGCCCGCCCCGCTTCCAGGAGCACAAGGTGCAGGACTTGCCTCTTCGGGAATTCGACTGTATCACCACCGGTAGGATGTGACTCCCCTCCGGCTGAAGGCCACCCAGCTGGGCACACCCAGCTTCTATAGCCTGGGTCCCCACTGCCAGCCAGTGGGTTGGTGCCTTATTCCCTGAGGTTGATTCCACCCACCTACGCCTCTTGTCCCTGCAGATTTTGTCCTCTACCAGACTCTGTCCTTCCCAGCAGTGTCAGCGGAACCCTTCCTTTACTCCAGTGACCTCTATTTGGCTCTGGCCCAGCCAGGTGCCAGCGCCTGCACCATCCTCAAGTGGGATTATGTGGAAAGACAGCTTCGAGACTACGACAGAATTCCAGGTACCTGAGTATGGCCTGCCTGTGCTGGTCTTCTATCCAGGGGGGGAGCTGATATCAGAAGGCTCTTTCGTTCAACTCCAGTCAATTCCTAAAGGAAGAAGGGAATGAAAAGTGGTTTCTGCTCATAAAGAATTCTTTTTTTTTTGGGGGGGGGGCATGTGCCACCACTGCCCACCTCATAAAGAATTCATAACAAGCCAGACAGTGGTGGTACACGCTTTTAATCCCAGCACTTGGGAGGCAGAGGCAGGTGGATTTCTGAGTTCGAGGCCAGCCTGGTCTACAGAGTGAGTTCCAGGTCAGCCAAGGCTATACAGAGAAACCCTGTCTCGAAAACCAAAAAAAAAAAAAAAAAAAAAAAAAGAATTCATAACAAATGAACACTTGGAACCAATTCTAGCCCTGACACACATCAGTACACCTATTTTATAACATAAATTAAAACATTAACTTAATAAAAATAAAAATATTAGAGAAAGAAATTATCAGGATTATTTTATCCTTTGAAGAAGGCCAATATATACAAAATGATATCTATAAAGTACATACCTTAATCCCAGCACTTGGAAGGCAAGGCAGGCTGGTCTCTGTGAGTTTAAGGTCAGCCATGGCTGCATAATAGAGAGACAGCCTCTAAATGAATAAATAAACCAAGCAATAAACAAATAAACAAATTATTTAATTAAGTAATTAAATACTGAGAGCTAGCTATGAAGCTCAGTTGGTAGAATGCTTGCCTGGCATGCACAAAGCCCTCTGTTCATGATGGTTCAAACCTATAATCCCAGCATTTCAGAGGTGAAGGAAGCAATCTGGAGAGTTCAAGACCAGACTTGACTATATTATGAGAACCCATCTCAAAGAAAAGAATAAAGCAAAGCAAAGCTTGCCAGGGTATGGTGGCTCACACATGTAATCCTAGCACTTGGGATGCAAAGAAAGATGATTGCTGAAAGTTAAAGACCAGCTTGGTCTGTACTGTAAGGTCCAGGCCAACCAGGGTTTCCTTGTCTCAACAAACTAAACTATTTATGGACCCTGAGTCCGGAGTGGGACTGCACTGGGAGTGGAACCCTATAGCAGATCTCAGTTGTGGAGCATGGTTGGAGGCCCGCCTTTCATTTGGGTGGGGATTAGCTGACACTGCCTAACCCCGAGTGCTTCTGTTCTGGCAGCCCCTTCAGCTGTGCACTGCAAGCCAATGGTGGTGGATGGCCAGCTCTATGTAGTTGTGGCCCAGCTGTTTGGTGGCTCATACATTTACCACTGGGACCCCAACACCACACGTTTCACCAAGCTGCAGGATATCGACCCACAGCGCGTGCGCAAGCCCAATGACCTGGAAGCCTTCCGCATCGACGGCGATTGGTTCTTTGCAGTGGCTGACAGCTCCAAGGCAGGTGCCACCAGCCTCTACCGTTGGCATCAGAATGGCTTCTATTCCCACCAGGCCCTGCACGCCTGGCACCGCGACACCGACCTGGAGTTTGTGGATGGTGAGGGCAAGCCACGGTTGATTGTGTCTAGCAGCTCTCAGGCGCCAGTCATTTATCAATGGAGTCGTACTCAGAAACAGTTTGTGGCCCAGGGAGAGGTGACTCAGGTACCTGATGCCCAGGCTGTGAAACACTTTCGTGCTGGCCGAGACAGCTACCTGTGCCTTAGCCGCTACATTGGCGACTCCAAGATCCTGCGCTGGGAGGGAACCCGTTTCTCTGAGGTGCAAGCCCTTCCTTCCCGAGGTTCGCTGGCCCTACAGCCCTTCCTGGTGGGTGGTCACCGCTACCTGGCACTGGGCAGTGACTTCTCCTTCACCCAGATCTACCAGTGGGATGAAGGGCGACAGAAATTTGTACGGTTCCAAGAGCTGGCTGTACAGGCCCCCCGGGCCTTCTGCTACATGCCTGCAGGAGATGCTCAGCTGCTCCTGGCCCCCAGTTTCAAGGGACAAACGCTGGTGTACCGACATGTTGTGGTGGACCTTAGTGCCTAGCGAGAGGCTAAAGTCCTTTAGGTTCCTCAGGGTGGCACTGTATGATGGGTGGGGACCTCTGCGACCAACTTGTGGCCCCAAGTGAAGTCATAGGTGGCTAGCCTGTCTATGTAGCCACACACACAAAACACACAGAAGTGGGCCTGGGCACATACCAGGGACTAGCCCAGGGCAGCCATTCCCATCACTGTAAGTCAGCACCTACATATGCACCAGGCACCCAGTGTCCAGGTTCTCCTCTATGTGCGCACCAACGGCCCCTGATCTTCAGTGCTCCCATGCTCTGCTCCATCGCTAGTGTGTCTGGGTGACACATTGGGTGCAGGAAGGGCTGAGCCATGGCCTTCTCTTCTCAGCTTAGCCTTCTGCCCTCTGACCTTTCCTCTGGATGCTCAAGGTGTTTGTGTACCTGTTCGGCATCCGCAGTTGCAGCCTCCCTCCAGGTATGCCCACACTTCCAAGTGTGCCTGCCCACCACGACATTCTCCTTCTGCATCCACCTATGGACACTGATGCACAGACTCAGCTACATACTTGTGTGTACCCGGCCACACTCCTATTTCCATATATGTACATGTCTGGGAGTGTGTTCATGAGCAGACTGGGGGCTGAGCAAACCAGCTTCCTTGTTATCACTAGCTGCTCTTCTTGGAGGGTACCTGCAGCACCCACACTTTCTCTGTTCACCCCAGTGTACCCCCTATGTGGCTGATAAGGATAATAACAGTAAGAATGGCCATGGTCTCCTGGGGACAAAGCCTCTTCATTCTGAAGCAATAATAACGAGAAACAACAGTAACTAGGTTCTTTGCAGTGCAGTATAGCTTTCCTCTCGCTAGAGTTTTCTTCCATGACTCAATCCCAGCTCAAATGGACACGGGTGGAAAGGCTTTCTCTGGATAGCTATTGCTTTTTCAAGCTCTGGCCATCTCCTCTCTCACCCCATCTTTGGGAATGTGGACCCTGAACTGTGCTTGCTCCTTGGGTGGAGATAAAAACTAGCCAAGGCAAGACTCCTGAGAGAGCCTGAGCTACTTGTGTGGGTGCCAGGAACATGTTGGGAGCCCTGGCACCCCTCCAAGCCATGGAGATGCCCGCAGAGGCACAGCTCAGTGGAAGCTGGATGAGGGTGGCAGGAGGGACACCTGGAAACCAGGCTTCTGCTGCCCTCTGCTGTCCACTGGGAGCAGCAGCCTAGAAGCCGGAAATGGCCAGGCTGAGAGGATTTCTTATGCCTGCTGTCCCCGAGCACCTGGGGGGGGGGTAATGCTATGATTACTTTGCTTCAAATAAAGTTCCACCCCACTGCCAGCTCTCAGGTGTCCTCAGATGTTTTGTTAGGAGCAGAGACAGGGTTGTGTCACCTGTCCCTGCTGTACACAGAGACCACACCAGCTTCCAGGCCCTCTTCCTCTTAGCTCCTTTCCCTCAGAGCAATGGATGCCCTCAAGGTCAACTGGCACTAGGGTCAGGAGTTCATGGTGATGCCACCCAGGTGCTGGGCTGAGTGATGAGTCTCTTTCACCTGGGTCTGACTCACGGCCCAGTGCTCCTTCCTGGAGATTTCAGGCGTAGGACCTGCTAAGACCTAGATCTGTTCCTTGGTCAGGATGTCTTTAAGCAACATGGCAAAGACATGCTCAACCCTCTGCAGCCCTGGCTTTCTACCACTCCCTCCCTGAGCTCCCCACTGAACAGATGTCTGCCATTGTCACCACCATCACCACCAAAGTGAGGCACCTTGGCGTCCCAGGTAACACCCTTTCTCCTCATTTTTAACCAGCCACCAATACCCCATCCTTTATGTCTGAGGGTTTTCAAATGAGCATTCTTCCCCTGCCCCCTTGCCCCACTACAGCCTTCATCCAGGCTTGTCCTCATTGCTATGGTTTCCAGGTCCCTCCTGCCGGCCTACTTCTCAGATCCTTCTGGTCTGCCTTTCCTGAAACATGCCTCCATTATGTCATCTGCTACCCGGGAGCCCGCTTTGGCTCCGAGCTCTTCTGAAAACAAATCATGGCTCTGTGCCTGACATAAGCCTCCTCAGGACCAGGCCAACAGACACAGCAGCACTGGTCCCTCTCCTGCCTGCTTCCTTTCTGTCCATCCCTGAGACTACAGGAAGAACCTGTGACAAGAGGAGGGAGAGGGGAAGATCATCAGACAGGGCTGGAGCTGCAGCAGTGACCAGGGTCACTAGGGAACACGAAGCACCTTGAGAAGAACACATAGCACCATGTTGCGAAACGGCCGTACTCAGCTCTATGACCTCTTTCCTTGTCATTCCTTTCCACCCCCAGACTTGAAAAAAATGAGAACCTGTTGCCATCTTATATGAAAAGAAATGGGGAAAGGGACAGGAATGGTAGATGTGATGACAACCCCAGGAGGGGGTGCTGGTGTGTGTATCCCCACACATACTCTTGTTCCTCATCTGTTCTCCAGGGCCCCTTTCGTTTCTCACAGGTCATATATATGTCTATCTTAGGGTTTCTATTGCTGTAAAGAGACACCGTGACCATGGCAAGTCTTATAAAGGAAAATATCTAATTGGGGCTTGCTTATGGTTTCAGAGGCTTAGTCCATTATCAGCATGGTGGGAAGCATGGTGGCACACAGAAAGACATGGTACAGATCTGCAGGCAGCAGGAAGAGAGTGACACTGGGGCTGGCTTGGGCTTTTGAAACCTCAAAGCCCACTCCCCAGTGACACACTTTCTCTAATTAGGACACACCCACTCCCATAAGGCCACGCCTCTTAGTCCTTCTCAAGTAGTGCTGTTCTTTGAGGGCTCTAGCACTCAAATATGTGAGAGCAGCCTGTGGAGGCCATTCCTATTCAAACTAGCACCACTGTTTTAATTCCCATCCAGGCAAAGTCCATGTGTATCACATATCACTGACCTATCACAAGGGACGAAATCAGGTCTGAGAACTCCAGAACATGTATTGACCCCATGCTCTGAACCACAGAGCTCTGGACCACACATGCCCAGATGTCAGCTTGATTACTTTGCTTGCTGCCAACTAATTTCTCTGAACCTCAAATCCTGCAAGGCAGATTAGCAAACCTATTTTGTAGAATCCTAATTCATTTCACTTACTGAGGAAAAGCAGCGGATGGCATTCAGACACTTTGCCTTTAATGTGTCTGTTTCCTTATCTGCAAAGTGGATCTAAATGATGCCTAACTAGCAGGGTCATCTATCATGGGATAAACTAGTGCATATCAGGCCCACCTTATCATCCCTCTTGAGATGTAAGTGCATTAAATACAGATGTGTGCCGGTCCCCTTGAAGACTGTACCTGGCACATTAATTATGAGCTATGTTGGTCTGCAGGATTGTATTTGAGATGAAGTGACTCCAAGTATGGAATCAATGAGAGTGAGAGAGAGGCACTCCTCAGTGACAAATGCTCTCTGACAGTGAGGGTTCCCCCACCATCTGCAGTCTCAGAGTTCCTGCCCCCTAACTCCCATCTGTGGCTCCAGGGACTCAGCCATCGCCACTGTCCCTGGCCACAGCTTGCAGTAAGAAACAGGTCTAGGTTTCTGCTCAAATCATATTCAAGTGCACCCCCGAATCTTCTCTACCCCACCCCACGGTTGCATTTCCCCCTCTTCATTCCTTCCTTTTGAGATTGTTTCATATAGCCCAGGCCGGCCTTAAATTTACTGTGTAGCCAAGGATAACTTTGAACTTCCAACTCTTGCCTCCAAGTTTCCAGATGCTGAGATTACAGCTGTATACTACCCTTCCCCTTTTCTGTGGTGCTGGGTACTGAGCTCAGGACTCTGTGCATGTCAGGCAAGCACTATACCAACACAGCTACATCCCAGCCATGCCCACTGAGGTTGCCAAGGGAGCTGGCTTTAGTCTCCCAGACACCTTGGCCTTCTGTTGCCCAGTTGCAAGATAAACATCGATCCTAACAAGCCACTCCCTTCAGTGGAGAGAGACATTCTCTCCATCAAACTTTGAATGCCAAGCTTTCTGTGACATGGCTGCCTGGTCACCTGCCTGAGGGGGTCAGCCGTGAGTCCATGGAGCTGCTTAGCAACTCAGGGTAACTGGATGACTGTGTCAACAGTTCAGGGCCAAAGGCTATAAGAGCCACAGTCTACTTCCTCTGTCAAAGCCTAGGAGGGTGACACTTGGCCAGCCTCCCACTCCCCTGTGAGGAGCCCAGCTCCCCACATCAGACCTCTGACTTTTTGTTCTTTAACTTTCCCAAGCACAGACATCATGGCCAAGAGTCTCTGTGGGTGAGACGGTCCCAGCTGGGAGAGCTCAGAGTGGGCACAGGCAAACTCTTTCCAGCAAATAAAAACAGGGAAGCTGTTTTGATGTTTTCCTTCCTTTCTCTCTCTTTCTTTCTTCCTTCCTTTCTTTCTTTCTTTCTTTCTTTCTTTCTTTCTTTCTTTCTTTCTTTCTTTCTTTCTTTCTTTCTTTATTTTTTCCCCCTAGGCCACCCATGCAATTAAATCCTCCTGCCTCAGCCTCCTAAAAGCTTGGATTACAGGTGGGTGCTACCACACCCAGCTTAAAACAAGGCTTCAGTTGGCTTTGGGAGAAGGCCTAGTGGGTAAAGTGCCTGTTATACAAACAAAAGGATCTGAGTTTGGGTCCCTAACACTTGGCTAAAAAGCCAGGCATGGAGGGACATCCGGGTAATCCCTGTACTAGTGGAGACAGATCCTGGGGGTTTAATGGCCAACCAATCTCCCTTAAATAGTGAGCTCCAGGAACAACTAGAGACCTTATCTCAAAAAAGTAAGTGGCCCAAGCCTTTAATCCCAGCATTCAGTAGGCAGAGATAGACAGATCTCTGTAAATTTTGGGCCAGGCCAATGTACACAGTTAGACCCTGCTTTAAATAAGCAAGCAAGCAAACAAACAATCAAACAAAAAAGTAGAGAAACAATTGAGAAAGACATCCTGATGTTAACTGCTGCCTCTCCACAAGTCCCCTGCCTGCACATACACACATGCACAGCCATGCATGCACCACACTCAAGGGCTGTGGTGCTGGAGTCAGGGAAGAGGTTTTAGAGTCAACCAGTGTGTGGAGATGCCAAGGGACTTGGATTCACACGGGTTTCCCCAATGATGGGCTGTCTCTTCCTTTACAGTTCTCTATACTTTCTAAGTTGATCCTTCTGCCTTCAAGGAAGTACACAATACTTTTTGTTTGGTGTTCTTAGGACAGGGTCTCCCTATATAGTCCTGGATGTCCTAAAACTCCATATGTAGACTAGGTTGGCTTCAAACTCACGGAGATTTGCCTGCATTTGCCTCCTAAGCTCTGGGGTTAAAGAGGTATGTCATCATACCTGCCTAAAGAATCTGATCAGAGATGCCAGGGAGATGGCTCAGCAGTTAAGAGCCTGGCTGTCCTTCCAGCGCCCACATACAGGCTAACAGCACCTGCATCTCCAGTTCCAGAGTAGATCTGACATCCTCTTCTAGCTTATGCAAGCACATGTATGCAAACATACATGCAGACAAAACACTTATACATACACACACACACACATCTTGACCCAATAAGTGCTTTCCTAGATGAAGCCCTAGGTTTGAGCTCTAGCACTGCATGAACCAAACATGGTGACATGTACCCTTAATGCCAGCATTTAGGAAGAAGAAGCAGGAAGATCAAGGCCATACCTGGACTACATAAGACCCTGTCTACTTAAAAAAAAAAAAAAAAAAAAAAAAAAAAAAAAAAAAAAAAAGCTCTTAAAATGGTGTGTCTGGGACCTTCTTAATGGGATCCTCAAGGCTTGGGTGTTTCTTATTTCCCCAAAAAAGTATGGGGGAGGGGTGGTAGGAGCAAGGAGGCCGTAAGTCATGGGGGAGTTTCTCCTGTGGACAGGTTTCATTGCTAGCTCTCACATCCAGCAATACCAATAAAACTGATGATAATAATTAAGACTGTATAATCACCATGTGTTTGTTTATTCCCAAGAAGCCTCCTTTCCCTGGCTTCCATCATTACCAATTCCATCCTTGTAGATGGTGGGTGTTAACTGCACTCTAATAAAAGGCAGTAACTGCCCCTGTTTCCACCCCCACAGCCCTGGGGTAGCTTGGCTTGCATCCTTACCTCAAGGGGTGTGTGTGTGTGTGTGTGTGTGTGTGTGTGTGTGTGTTGAGGCGGGGTACTGATCTCCCTATTTTCGGATGGAGCAACTGAAACAGAGAGCAGAGGTCACAAAGAAAAAAAAAATCCATGTGTAAAAAAAACAAAAACCAAAAAAACCCAAAACAACAACAACAAAAACCAGTCTTGCTCCTCTGTAGCTTCCTCCCTTCTTGCATGGGTAATCGCCTTACCAGAGTTAACTTCTTGAGGTCTGTGACCCCTACCAGGGCCACTTGTAGCTGGCTGCTGCTGATTCCCAAGAGAATTGACCGTGCCACACATTTAGCCACTGGCCGGCAGTATATACTGCTCAGTAACATTGGGCCATTCACTTAAAAAGCACATTTCTCTGTCTCTCTTTTTAAAAGGATTTACTTTAATTTCATGTCCTATGAACCAAACAAACACCAAAGTTCGTTGTTTTGTCTTTGTTTATGTCTGAAGGTGCCAGGTCCCCTGGAATTGGAGCTACAGTTGTGAGCTGCCATGTGAGTCCTGGGAATTGAACCCTGATCCTCTGGAAGAGCAGTCAGTGCTCTTAACAGCTGAGTCATCTCTCCAGCCCCCCTGAGAACATTTCTTAATTTTTTAAAAAGATCTTTGCAAAGATTAAGACCATGGGTAAATCAGAGAAGCTTCTCTTCGCAGTAGACCGTTGAACAACAAAAAGAGACTGAGTGACTTCAGAGCAGTCAAACCTAAACAGGATGTCTCCCAGCCCTCCCTTCAAGGCTCTGGGATCTCTGCAAAAGTGGGGAACAGACAGACTGTAAGAACCAGAGGTGCTGGAGGCCTCCACGGAAGCAGTCTTTTCCAGACCCAATGGGCAGATGCACACATGGATTCAGAGACTGTGGCAGTGTGCCCATGACCTGCACAAGCTCAAGCCAGACACGAATATCAGCACAGGGGAGGGGAAGTGGGCACAAAGTCTCATCCCTAGCCAGGAAGCTATTTGAAACTGATACCTGCTGGGAGATAGAAAGTTAGTCCTCTCCAATGGAGTCACGCTGGGCCTATCAACTACACTCCAGCATAGGTCCCATGCTCAGTAGTTGCCAACAAATCAGACTCCATGGTTCTGTTTGGTTTTTTTTTGTTGTTGTTGTTGTTGTTGTTGTTTTTATTGTTATTGTTAGTGGTGGTAGTGGGTGTGTGTATGTGTACGCACAAGCATTCATTTTTCTTTTATTGAAAATAGATTTTTTGGTTGGGTGGTGATGGTACACACCTTTAATCCTAGCACTTGAGAGGCAGAGGTAGGTAGATCTCTGAATTCAAGGCCAGCCTGATCTACAGATCTACAGATAGAGTTCCAGGACAGCCAGGGGTAAAAAGAGAAATCCTGTCAAAAAAAAAAAAAAAAAAAAAAAAAAACCTAAGGTGATGATGATGATGATGGTGGTGGTGGTGGTGACAACGACAAGGACAGTAATGATATATCCAAGTTTGTCAAATGTTATAGCTCACCAGTGTGGCCAACCTTTTAAGAAGAAGCTTCAACAATCCCATCATTCCACACACAACAAAAACAGCAAGTATTGATTTTGGAATTTTCTGGGATATTTGTATCCCTGTCTCAGAAACAGGTGGGATTTCAAAACTCTAGGAAAGAAGATCCTCCGTGATCCCGGATCTTCACTCAGTCTCCAAGACATTGGGGTCAGACTGCCCAGGTATATGGATCGTGGAAAGATGTTTTAGAAACAAGTGAAGCACTGAAGCTGTCAGGAAGCTGAGCATGGTTAGCTGGGAAGGTAGGATCAGATCAGAACCTGCTTCCTCTCAGACAAGCACTCATTTCATTCTCTATCCCATTTTACAGAGATGGAGAAATGATAAAAAAAGGCATCGGAGGAACAATCCTGAGTCGTCTTTTATTTCCTCTCCTTTTTTTTTTTTTTTTTTTTTTTTTTTTTTTTTTCGACACTGTATTGATATATCTGTAACCCCAGCCTGGACTGGTAATTCTCCTGTCTCAACCTCAGAGGCTCAGGTGTGTGCCATCACACCTAGCTAGGAGTCCGGTTTATTTTGGTTCCTATTCTTCCACCTGCTAACCTTTCAGATCTGGAAGACTATTCGACCGGCGGTCCCACCTCCGAAGTGCGGGGAGCATCGCCGCTTTAAGAGACGGCCCTTTTGTCTCCCTGACCTCGTCCCGCCCCTCTGAAGGCTTCATTGCGCCTGCGCTTGGAGCTTGAGCTCTGGGGTTGGGCAGGACCTGGTTCCGTGCAACTTTTAAGTGAGTTACAAACTCCGCCCCGGAGACCGGTGCAGGTGGTCGGACGCTCTGCGACCCCGGCGGTCCGTGAGAGCGGAGGTCCGGACCTGCCACCCGGACCCGAGACTAGCAGCGGCACCCTCTCGACCGGCGGACGAACGGTTCTCCGAGGCAGGGATTGTGGGACTGAGCCGCCAGGATTCGGCGGCGCGGGGCGGAGGAACGCGCCCGCCCGCCGGCCTCGTTCCTAAGGCGGCTTCCTCTGCGAGGCCCTCCGTCCACTGGTTCCGGGTTCTCCCAGCTCCCTGCACTGCGGGGTCGGAGTCAGGGGTGGTGATCTCTGCCTACACCGAGGGACAGGTGTACTGCAGCACCACTCGGCCCCTTGCCCCAGCTCCTGAGTGAGCGTCCCTCCGGTTGTCTCTTGGGATCATCCCCTAGGCTGTCAGGATGGTGTCCTGGATGATCTGTCGCCTGGTGGTGTGAGTATGGCCACTGTGAGACACCCTCCCCCCCTTATCCCCGAATGCCAACCTGCCTTTGGGTGGAAACTGGGAACATCTGGTAACGAAGGGAATTCTCTGAACTCCATGACCGGGTTCCCTAGCACACACTTAACGGTCCTGGAGATCTGAAGTGGGACCTGGGTCACTGCATACCTTCTTTCCACCCTGCAGCCTTCTGGCCTGACAGAGACCCTTCGTACATGCGCACACACACTGCAGACAGGTGCTGGTAGGGCTCAGGGCCTTTACTATCCACAGCCCTGTGAGAAGGTGATTAGGTACTGCTGTGGGCGGAGATTACATGTGCCTCCTTCCCATCCGAGCAGCCATATGACCCACCACCCGAGCTTCAGCTTCCGGCCGTCTGCACCTCACTTTTGGATATTCCAATAACTGGCTCAAATGTCGCTCACTGCATGCTGGTGGCCCTGGGCCTGATTACGTGTAGTGGGAGGGAACAGCCTAGTGTTCTCACCCACCTTGTTGTGTGTTCTCAGTCTGTCCTGTACCCATGGGCCACCAGCACAGGCCTGGGCAGGCTGGGGATGTTTGTAAACAGCCGGGTGGGGAGGCAACCTTCAGGGCACTGACTCAGGCACCCAGGGTTGTGCAAGCCAAGCGGGAAAAACAGGGCAGGCATTGCCATCTCGCACCCAGGTCAGGGGGAGCAGCCACCTGGCAGGGAGAGGGTGGGGCATGGTGCCCCTCACACTTCCTATGGCTGCTGTTCCAGGCTCATATTTGGCATGCTGTATCCTGCGTATGCTTCCTACAAGGCTGTGAAGAGCAAGAACATTCGAGAATATGTGAGTGCAAAGAGTGGGGTGGATGACAGCCTTGAGGAATGGTCAGGGGGGTGATAGGACTTGGTGATGCTGGAGAGCCTGGGCTGGCCTGTCAGACTCCGGGGGTTCGATGGTGAAACAGATCTCCAGTAGAGGGGTAGACGGAAGACCAGCCATTAGCATGGCCATGAGGATCTTGTGGGCGAAGCATGCTGGGGTGAGCACTGGAACAACAGGCAGTTTCTCAGGGGCTCCTGTCTAAGCAGTTGTGGGAAAATGCAGCCAGCAATGCAGTGAGACTGGCTTTAAGGAATCTCTGGGTTGGGCTGGCCGGGGGTGGGCATTGGCACCTCAGGCTCCCAAGCTGAGCCCTGTGCACTCTGACCCACAGGTCCGGTGGATGATGTACTGGATTGTGTTTGCAATCTTCATGGCGGCAGAAACCTTCACGGACATCTTCATTTCCTGGTTTGGCACAAGGATTGGCAGGCCACTGGTTGGGAAGGCCCACATACTACCTGGCATCTGGCTCACACAAACCCCTCCCCTCGCTCACACAGGTTCCCGTTTTATTATGAGATCAAGATGGCTTTCGTGCTGTGGCTGCTCTCACCTTACACCAAGGGAGCCAGCCTGCTCTACCGAAAGTTTGTCCACCCATCCCTATCCCGCCATGAGAAGGTACCCCTGGGGAAGATAGAGCAAAAACAGAGGAGGGTGTGTCAGGGAAGTGTGTCAGAGAGAAAGTCCTGTATCTCAGGTTTAGGGAGCCGAAGGTGGCCGGGTCTTATTTCCTGTCTCTCTGTGGTTTTGCTGTGGGACTGTGATAGGGGTTGGCTTTCCCCATCCACCTGGATGATACATATGGATGACCTTTAGGGGTGTGACAAGCCAGCAGGAAGTTGACATGGGCATGGAAGAATGGGAAGGACACCCACTAAGGTGTGGAGTGGGTGTGTAGTTGGGGAGTCCTGCTCTTAATTGTTGTTCTGAACCTGTATCTGTGGCTCCTGGGTCCTACGTAGGGGCCATGGGATTATTACAACCAGGGGTTGGGGTCTTCAGAGCCTTGCCTTTTTTTTTTTTTTTTTTTTTTTTTATCTGAGCTCTCTGCCCTGGGTCTGCAGGAAATCGATGCGTGCATTGTGCAAGCAAAGGAACGCAGCTACGAGACCATGCTCAGTTTCGGGAAGCGGAGCCTCAACATTGCTGCCTCAGCCGCTGTGCAGGCTGCTACCAAGGTGCTCTGGGCCCCGGTGCTCGCGGCCCCGGTGCTCGCAGCGTCTCCCCCACTCCTAGTATCTTTGAGCCAGATGAGTTCTGAATCTTGTGGCCCAGCGATTAGCTGAAGGGTAGCTTCCCCCGTTAGAGCCCTTCCCGTTGCAGCCCTCCTCTGCAGTTGACAGTGGCTCCCACCCTCACCTCCTAGAGTCAAGGTGCGCTGGCTGGAAGGCTTCGGAGCTTCTCTATGCAGGACCTGCGGTCTATCCCTGACACCCCTGCCCCCACCTACCAAGACCCCCTCTACCTGGAAGACCAGGTACCCCGACGCAGACCCCCCATTGGTAAGTGGAAAAGGAACAGAAAGCTGACCTGGACTAGAGGAAGGCTGGGTGTGACCCCAGGCTTGTATAAACGTTCAGCTCTGTCCTGCTGGCCTCTCTTTCACAGGATACCGTTCAGGCGGCCTGCAGGACAGTGACACAGAGGATGAATGTTGGTCAGACAATGAGATAGCCCCCCAACCACCTGTTCGGCCTCGAGAGAAGCCTCTGAGCCGCAGCCAGAGCCTTCGGGTGGTCAAGAGGAAGCCTTTGACTCGAGAGGTGAGTGAGTTGAAAGGATGGTGTAAGGGAGGTGGGTGGAGCTGCCATGCCCACACCATTCATGGTATATTGGCTTTCTTTCCTTAAGGGTACCTCGCGCTCCCTGAAAGTCCGAACACGGAAAAAGGCCATGCCCTCAGACATGGATAGCTAGAGTGTGCAGATTCAGGCCACCTTACCTTACCTCTGGAGCCAGCAGGGGACCTTCTGCTGCTACACCAGCAGAGCTATACCAGGCTCTGCTCCTTCTGGCTTCTGCCTAAGGCTTGTGCTTAAGGGGCACATGGTGTGGTACCCTGCATGGGGATATACCAAAGCAGGCCAGGCCCAGGGGCCTATTTATTGCCTTCCTCAGCCTTTTACTTTCCCAGACATGGGACCAGAGCCCCACCAGTCCCTGCAGACGAAACCAAAAGTCCAACCAGCTGTGTTCATCCCTTCTTGTCCTTCAAAATACTTGACAGCCTTTTCCAAGGCCTGGTGTGTGTGTGTATGTGTGTGTGACCTAGCTGTGTGTTTCATGTTGGTGAGTGAGGTCAGGCTTGTGAATATTTTTATAAATAAATACCAAACAGTGTTTGGCCTCTCCTGATTTGTCTCCTCACATCTCTTATTGTAACTAACAACTCAACTGCAGGCTTGGACAAAGGCTGTGGAGACTGCCGGGAGATCTCTGTGCCCCATCCCAGCAGCACGTGTTCTTAGGATTGCTCCTAGGGAGCCCCGTGGAGTCAGGGTGGAGCCTGGTGTACTGACACAATCCTTTGATTCCAATATGGTTGATGGGGAGAGGGCAGGAGGATTCCTATGAATAAAAGTCCAGCATGGTCTACATAGCCAGTTTCAGGTCAGCCAAGACTAGAGAGACCCTATCTCAGAAAAACAAGAGTCAGGAGTCAGTACTGGCCCTCACAGGAAGAGGCAAAAGTATGGAGAGTGTGTAGAAACTGCACAGAGCAAACCTAGGGAGGCAGGCTAGGCCTTCCATGAACATTCAGGTACGATCAGGGTGAATTTGCACTCTAAGCCACAAGAGGGCAGCAGTTGCCTAGGACCAGGCTGCCCCCACCTTCCAGGTCAAGGTGGGCGGGGCTCGGAGACTAGCCAAAGCCTCACCCTGCTGGAGCCTGGCTGCTGATGGGGCAGGCCAGAGGAACGATGCCGAATCCAGCAAGGCCAATGACAGCCCTTCTCTGATGCTTGCGGCTGATCTGTGGCCTTCTCCATCCATAGAGACCCAGACTCTTGTCCTGGATTGGCTTTAATCCATCTCCTTTGATCCCTGGGTCATCTGCCCCTGAAGTAGGAGTCACATGGTACCCAGGGTCCTCCCTCCTCCCACCCCATCTGTCCTCCCTTCCCACTTCGGAATAAAGAGTGCTGGTTGGAGGAAAAATATGAGCTGCTAAATTGGAGTGGCCTGTGAGGATTAACTCTTGGTGTAGGGATTATCTGGGTTTTATTGGAGGGAAGGCACTTAATCTGTGTGGCTGATTTAGCCTCGCACGGATTGGGATTCAGTGGCCTTCCCTGTGGCATTCCCTCTCTACACGATGCCGATTTTTACCACCTCATTAATTCACTCCAAAGATGTGTTGCTAGATACGGTAGGGCTGAGAAGACAAGGAAGTGGCCACTGTCATTATGATTCTCCATTTCCCAAATAGGCACACAAAGGGCAAATGATTTGCCCAAGGTGGCCTAGCTAGTAAGTGGCAGGATTGGGCTTTGGACCAGGCAGTCTGGCTCCAGAGTTGATGTTCTTAATCACTATTCAGTAAATGGGCTGTTCCTTGCCTGGGGGTGGGGGGCAGGGAGAAGGAACCTGGAGTGTGTGGAATATTTGCTGCACGCCTGACCTTGCGCTGGGCATTTCAGAAACGGTTTCTTTGAATCCTCTCAAAGGGGCCTGTTGCCCATCTTACAGGCGGACCAGCTTTCTCTACAGAGGTGTTGCCTGAGAGGTGGGCACAGTCACTTGGTCCTCCTGGGACGACTGCTGGAGACACTGTCCCCAGGCTCTGCAGAGCCCCCCAGCACCCCCCCCCTACTTTGTTCTCCCACCTCAACTCATACATCTGTCTCAGAGCCCTCTGATGCCTCTGCCTTGCCTTGCTGCTCCAGGAGAGACTTCTGTTCTCATCCTGACTGTGTCAGATCTGTTTTTGTTCCTCCTCTGTCGTGACTTCAGCCTTATTTTACTTTGTGTCTCAGCCCCAGACCACGTGGTTGAACCAAGGTGCAGTATTCTTATAACTGTGTGATTTGTTGGTGAAATCCTGCTTAGCGTCTAACTTCTGTGCTGAAACATCACCCCTTCCTGTGGGAAGCCTCTCTAACTCCCTCAGCACAGGATTAAAAGTCATGGAGTCATTTGTCACCATGATCATATCTCCAGCTCAAGATATGGCCTGACCAAGCCTCAGCTCAAGGCCTGACACCTCCAAGGCCTGAAGAAGAATTGTGGCTAAACCAACACATACATCAAACATCTTAAACCTCTTCTGGGTGGGAGTGAACTTTTGCTTTGGTGTCTGTGCCCTGAGTCACCTCAGTTCCACCACACAGCTTTCAAAAACCAGTGTCTCTGGTAGGGCTTGGTGAATGGCTGGGTAAAATCGTATGGTTACTAAGCATCCTGAGGCCACAGAGAAAGAAATGAATAGAGGGTCTGGGTGGTAGGCATTTCTGGGTGGAAGTATAAATGTGAGCTGAGACGTGGAGCACTGGGTAGCATCCCTCAGAGCAGCTCTGCCTCTCTGAGAACTACCCAGACACACGCCCACCCAGCACTATGCTCCCCTGGAAGGTCCTGGTCCACTGCCTATGCTCTGACCTGGCCTCTTAAAGGGAGGGTATCTGGTATCTGGTCTTGTTCCTACTTTCTAAGGACCACCAACTTTATACTTGATACCAGTGTGCCTGGTCTCCCCAGGTGGGATCAAGGTTGGAAAGGACCTGACACCAGAGACCAGTCCCTTAAGAGCATACCTTTTGTTGGTTCTGTTCCCACCCCCACCCCACACACACTCCTCAGCTTTTCCTACCCTTCCTGGCCTGTTACCATGACAGCCAGGACTTCCTTCTCACAGTCCTTTCTCTCTCTGCCTCTCCATCCTTTTAGCCCTCTGACTTGGACTCCATCACTGTCCTTCTGACCTGTGGCCCTTCATTGGCCTAGTCACTTTCCCCTTCTCTGGATTCTGTCACAACACACAGGATCCTGTGGCTTTATTTTTAGCTACCATTCTCAGCAGCATCCTAAGCTCCTGGGTCCCTGGCCCAGGCTGAGTTGGGGGTTCTTGCAGGCACTGGAGGGGGCTCAGGGGGTAACTGTCCCCATTTCTAACCCAGCATCTGGGATTGGTGCCCACTAACAATCGATCTTCGCTGCTAGTGCCTAGGGTTGGGGGATCCCGGGGACAGAGCTGGCATTGCTGCACACACAGGTCCCAAGCTCAGACTGGAACACAACAGAGGCTAGATGGCAGTGGGGGAGGGCTAGAGAGAAGGGCTCCAGAAGAGGAATTAGGTCAAGGATGTGGGTGGGTGGGCGAGAGGAAAGGACAGCATCTACCCCAAGCTTCCTCCTGGCTCCAGTAGCATCTCCACACTTCCCTTCCCTGTCTCCTCCCCCTGGTCCTGGGAGATTTCTCCCCGTATCCCCCCTGCCCCAGGTCCCCCACTCCAAGCATGGCCACAGGGGTGGGGGTGGGGTGGGGGGAGGCCAGCCTCAGCTGTCTGAAGGATGGAGGGGCTGGGGAAGCAGGGCTAGGTGCCCAGACGGCCGCGTGTGTGGGAGGGGATGTCCTCAGATGCCCTCCACCCGGCAGTCCCCGCTCTGACGTGGGTGCCCCCCCTCTCCCCGCCCGGATTAGTGGCAGCTTGGCCTGACTCTCCGGGGCTCCTTCCCCCGCCCTGCCTGCTGCCCACCCCTGGGCAGGGGGCTACTCAGCCTGACGGGCACTGTGCTTGCCCAGGTAAGGGGCTCTGGGGTGGAGAAAGGGCAGCCGGCTGTGAGTGAGTCTGTGCCTGTCAGCATGAGTGTGTGTCAGCATGTGTGTCAGTGTGTGAGGGGTCGGTGTGGGCTAGGACTGGGCCCATGTGAGTCTAGGGGCGCTAGTCACTTTGCCAGGTCCATGGTCTGGTCTTGTGACCACATACTGGGTGGCTTTCCCCCCTGTGTTTGTGTCTTTTGTGTACGCTCTCTGCTCTGCTCCATCCTCAGGCACAGCACAGCCAGTTACAAGGACTCTGGCCTGTGGCACAGGCTCTAAGACAAGGATGGGGAATGTGGTGGAGTGGGGGTGGAACTTCTCACCTTCATCTCCACTAACCCCTAAGCATTCCAGAAGACTGTCCTGAGAGCTCTGGTCTAGTCTGGGCAACATAATCTAACAGGCAGAAATGGTGACTGGAGGTGTGGGGGTGGGTATCTGCTCAGCTCCCCTGAGACAGTCCCTATCACCTTAGGGGAGGATAGCCACAAGCCCCTAGGACTCTGGACAGCCCACACTTCCACTCTGGCCACTTCCAGGCCTCAAGCCACAGGACTCTCCCACAAGCCTCTGCTAAGGTAGGCCAGGGAACTTAGCCTGGAACCACAGGCACATGCCACCCCACCATCTTGCCCTGGAGTCAGGCTGGGAGCCGGAGGCCATGCTAGACCCCTGTTGCGCCAGTTCCTATTAGACCCTCCTCATTCATCTCCCATAGCACACTAGGATCAGGCCACCCCCAAGGGAGTGGATAAGAAAAGGAGTATGAAAGACTCAGCCATGTAAACAATCCCTGCCAGCCTGCCCACCACAGACTTGGGCTCTGTGAAGGAGAGGAGTTAGGAAGATTTGTATCAACAAGGCCCAAGTCGGAGCAGGCAACCAGGGCGGACCTTCTCCCCCAAGGGTACCCATCCTGTTCTCAACAGTTGATGAAGGGCTCCTTGCCTTCTTCACCCTGTCTCTTAAGTGAAAGACCTTGGGCTTTTCATGATGCCCCCCCCTTCAGAGATGGTGGAGTGACTTGGGACCAGGTTGTGGCCACCAAAATCCATTTCTTCCACAGCGAATGGGGAGTTAAGTGGTGTTGCTTCTGTTTCAGACTGGGCTCAGGAGGCAGGGGAGTAGAGGGGCAGAAGGTGGGTGCCTTTAGGGAAGGGAAGCACCCGTTGGGCGTGTGGGTTTCTGTGTGTGTCTGAATCTGTCTGTGTGTGTCTGAATCTGTCTGTTTGTGTGTGTGCTCTGGAACCACCCCCGCAGAAGAGCAGGGATGCTTCCTCGGGTGGAGGGTGCCCTGTTTGCCCATTTCCTCTCCTACTCAATGTTCCCTCCCCGGAGCCACTCCCGTGGCTCCTCTCCAGGCTGGGCCTGGGAGCACCAAGAACACTGAGGATGGGGCAGCCCAGCAGGCAACCCCAAGTGGAGCTTGCGATGCTTGTGCGCTTCTGGTCCCCTCACCTCTCTGGACGCTTGGTAGAAATCGAGGTGCTTAGACCAAGGAAACAGACCAGATGTCAGGTCAGGCCCTCCCGGATTCCAAAGCATAGTGCTTTGTAACATTGTGCCCAGAGAGGGATGATGGGAAGGGTCTTGGGCAGGACACTATGAAGAGTGGCTTAGCCAGGTGATGATGAAGAATGAGGTAGGGAAGACACCAGCCATTGGGGTGTGCCCAGAGCTGAAAAGGACAGGGAGAGAGTGGTCCAGCAGGCACGGGCCTGCTGGCGTGGGTCGCAGCACCCATCACTGACCCGTGAGAACCCGACTGCCCCTGCCAGCTCTGGAACTGACCCCTCCCTGCCGCCCCGCCCTAGCACCCCGGGGGGCACCCCGCCTCATCCTGGCCTGGTCCGGCCCCTCCCGCCCTTTGCTCCAGTTCCCGGGCTTGGCACCTATAGTGGGGGTGCTGCCCGCCTGCCAGGCTCCGGGCCGGGCCCACGGGAGGGTGGGGCGGCTGGGAAGCTGGCACACTGCCCCAGGGGAGCCTCTCTCGGCAGGCGCCCGGGTGCCGCGGGGGGGTGGGGGGGAGGGGGAACAAAGGGCTCATTCTCCCCGTGCGCAGCCGGTGGCATCGCCGGGGCGTTGGCGGAAGCCCCCGGGGCTCAGAAGGGGGCAGGCCCAGGCGGGGCCGCCGAATCACGGGCTCCTGTTTCCCGCAGGGTGCTGGAGGAGGAAACCGGCAGAGCAGCTTCCCCACTCTCAGTTGCGCGTCTGGCGATGGCGATCAGAGGTCCTGCTGCGCTCTCCGCTGCGCTCTCCCTCCATTAGCCGCGCTACGCGGTGCTGCGCCCTCGCTGGTGCCTTGCTCCTGGCTCATAGGATCGGCCCCTCACTTCCAGGCACGACCCCCTTCCCCTGCCCCTCGGCCTTCCCCCCCACTCAGCCATCTCCGACCCGGGGCGCGCGTTCCCCCCGGCCCGGCTCCTTCTCTCCCTCCGGGGACACCCGCTCCCTAGCCCCGGCTCGACCCTCCCCAAAGCGCAGCACGGAGTCTCGGCGTCCCATGGCGCAACCCACAGCCTCGGCCCAGAAGCTGGTGCGGCCCATCCGCGCCGTGTGCCGCATCCTGCAAATCCCGGAGTCCGACCCCTCCAACCTGCGGCCCTAGAGCGCCCCCGACGCCCGGGGGGAAAGAGAGCGCGAGCGCGCTGAGCAGAAAGCGGGAGAACGCCCCGAAGCCGGCCCATGGGGAGCGAGTGCCCAGCACCGGCTAGCACGACCGCCGCCCACACCGCTCCCGGCCTGTGAAGCCCAGGTAAGCGCAGAGCAGGGGCGCGTTCTGGGTTAATTGTAATGGGGGACTTTATGAGCTGATCCCAAGGTGCAGGCAGGGTGTGAAGTGCCGGTGCCACTCTGAACTGAACCTTACAACTTAACATGGAAAAGTTAGGATGCCCAACTAAGGGGGCTGGGCTGAGCACAAGCTGCAGCTCCAAAGATATCTTGGCGCCTCCGCCAAGGCTCCCGTATATCCATCCTTCTTGGGGTTTCCTCTGGCCGGCCATGGGGACTGCTCCGGGAGACTACAGCTGATTTGGTGCCACCTGTCATCCTGGTCCCTCGCACGCATGTTCAATTTTCCCTCGCTTGCGTCTCTCTGGGGCCCAGCCTGCTTTCCCCGCCTCCTTCCCTCCCCCCTCCGGGCTGCAGTTAACAGCGGTGCCCGGGCATTGCCGATGGGCTTGGGCAGCTAGAGCCACCCTAGTCTGAAACCTCTTAATCCCTTCTCACATGCTGGCTCCCCTTGGGAGCGGAGATCCTAGCCCCCAGTAGTTGTCCTGGTACTCTTTGAAGATGCCAAGAAACTAGAGCCTATGAAGTGGCAGAGTCAGACAGCCCAGGTGTAGGGAGACAACAGCCAGCAGCCCTGGCTAGCTGCCTTGCCCAGTGACTCGAGCCTGCCAGGTCTGAACATCCCAGTCTTGCAAGCCTGGTGGGGGCTGAAGATGGGAGTGGGCAAGCAGCACCCCAAAAACCACAGACTGATGTTTAGAAAGAGCCCTCTGTTCCGAGTCCCTCTTTTACATATGGGTACACTGAAACCCAGAGGAGAAAATAATCTGCTGAGCATCCGAATAGCAGGTGACAGAGTCAGGGCCAGGATCCAGCCTCCGTGTCCTCACAGCTGAGTGTCTTCTACTGAGCTAACCTTTTGCAGTCTTGCTTCCCATCCATTTCTAAGACTTGTAACCAGATGCCTAGCTCCATAAGGGCTTTCACCCTAGAAATGACAACCTTCTACTGAATTTGGACTCCCAAATTCAGATAGGGGCCAGAATTTAGGGAAAGGTATCGACTTCCTGCCATGAAGCAGAATCTTTTTGGCTACCTGTGGAAGGCTGCTTTGTGCCCTGCTGTGGCCTGACACTTGCTTTACTGGTTTAAGCCACTCTGGATTTGCAGGGTGGTGCCCATGGTTAAGATACATGGGCCATGGGCCTAAGGAGTTCATGCTTTGTCCTTATGCTCCAGGACCCCCCTGGAGAGCCCCATGAGGGCAGGAGAGTGATGGAGAGTATGCCCAGCTTCCTGAAGGACACCCCAGCCTGGGAGAAGACAGCCCCTGTGAACGGCATTGTGGGACAGGAGCCTGGTACCTCACCACAGGATGGCATGCGCCATGGGGCACTGTGCCTAGGAGAACCTGCTCCCTTTTGGAGGGGTGTTCTGAGCACCCCAGACTCCTGGCTCTCTCCTGGCTTCCTCCAAGGCCCCAAGGAGACACTCTCACTGGTGGAGGGTGAGGGTCCTCGGAATGGGGAGAGGAAGGCCAGCTGGCTGGGCAGCAAGGAAGGACTGCGCTGGAAGGAAGCGATGCTGGCCCACCCACTGACCTTCTGTGGGCCAGCATGCCCACCTCGCTATGGTCCCCTGATACCTGAGCATAGTGGTGGCCATCCCAAGAGTGACCCTGTGGCCTTTCGGCCCTTGCACTGCCCTTTCCTGCTGGAGACCAAGATTCTAGAGCGAGCTCCCTTCTGGGTTCCTACCTGCTTGCCTCCCTACCTGATGTCCAGCCTGCCCCCAGAGCGTCCATATGACTGGCCGTTGGCCCCAAACCCCTGGGTATACTCTGGGAGCCAGCCAAAAGTGCCCTCTGCCTTCAGCTTAGGCAGCAAGGTAAGTGATGAGATATAGTGGGTGCATGGGGTTCAGTTGTCCCTAGCCCTGAAGACAACCCAAACAATGGGCAGATCTATCTCCCGCCTCGTCCCTGCCCTGCCCTTGGGCCTCTACAGCCACTGACTCACCCATAGTTCACCCAGGATCAGGCCTTAGAAACTCTGCCCATGGAATGTGTAGCCTTGTCGTGGGGGCCAAGCGTGGGTGACATGTGTAGTCCTCATGGCCTGTTTCTGGGGACCCTTCCTGACAGGCTACCCCACATGCCTAGAACTATTTTTTTTTTAATGTTTAGAAGTCAAGGATGAGCATCATAGTGCGCGCCTATAGTCTCAGGATTCAGCAAGCTGAGACAGGACTGTGAGGTCCATGCTAGTCTGGACTACTCTCTCCAAAAGCAAAACAGACAAAAGGGCGTGAGAGTCAAAGCACAGAATTCTCTAGGAAGTCCTGATGTCCTTTGGCCATGCCAAGCATTAACCCTTCAGTCTCAGGGAAGCTTGGGAGAAGACTGGGGGAGGGTAGTAGGTGGTACCACTTACTTGACAGCCTGTGAATTCACCAGTGACTGCTGTCGGGCCTGTTTGCTCTTTTAAATGTAGAGCCTACATTAGCACTAGCTTAATCCTTTCTCCTCCTTTAGGGCTTTTACCACAAGGATCCGAACATCCTCAGGCCAGCAAAGGAGCCCTTGGCAGCATCAGAGTCTGGCATGTTGGGCTTAGCCCCTAGTGGGCATCTCCAGCAAGCCTGTGAGGCAGACGGCCCCTCACTTCACCAGAGGGATGGGGAGACAGGAGCTGGCAGGCAACAGAATCTTTGCCCAGTTTTCTTGGGGTACCCAGACACTGTTCCTCGGACCCCCTGGCCTTCTTGTCCCCCAGGCCTGGTTCACACTCTTGGCAATATTTGGGCTGGGCCGGGAAGTAATAGCCTTGGCTACCAGCTAGGTCCACCAGTCACACCAAGGTGCCCATCTCCAGGGCCTCCTACCCCTCCTGGGGGTTGTTGTTCATCCCATCTGCCTGCCAGAGAAGGGGATGTTGGCCCTTGTAGGAAGTGCCAGGATAGCCCAGAGGGAGGTAGCAGTGGGCCAGGGGAATCTAGTGAAGAAAGGAACAAAGCTGGTTCCAGGGCCTGTCCCCCAAGCCATCACACCAAGCTGAAGAAGACCTGGCTCACACGCCACTCGGAACAGTTTGAGTGCCCAGGTGGCTGTCCTGGGAAGGAAGAGAGCCCAGTCACTGGGCTCCGGGCACTCAAGAGGGCAGGCAGTCCAGAGATCCAGGGAGCAGCAAGGGGCCCAGCTCCCAAACGCCCATTCCCAGGCACTGGGAGGCAGGGGGTCAGGGCTCGGCAGGAGACACCAGAGACATCCACAGGAAGCAAGGCGGAGTCAGAACAACAAGAGGAACAGCGAGGTAAGGGGGTGATGGGCTGCAGGGGCCCCGCTGAAGAAACTCAGCAGGGCTTGGCCTTTACAAGGGACCTCTGCAAAGGTTCATAGGCCTTTGCAACAGGTCATACTAAGATGGAAGGTTTTAGTCCTGAATCAACACAGTTCTCTGGCTCCTAGTGTTGGCTACCACAGCCTTCTAGTCAGTGGCTTCCATCTCTGCCTCTCAGAGAGTTATAGGCAATGCAGTGCCATGGTCCAGAGCAGGGGTTCTGGAGACATAGCTGCTTCCTGGCATGCTGATCAGTAGCTGTGACCTGGAGACCATTACTTCACCTCTGAGGACCTCAGCTCCCTCATCTGTAAAGTGGAAGTAAAGATGTTCCCTACCTTCTGAAGACTACAGGAAGGATTAAATGGCTCATCAGGGCATTGAAGAACTCATGGGACTTAGTAAACAGTAAATGTTCAATGCCATGGTTATTTGTGCCACAGATCCTAGTTTAGGCATTACCTCTCCTGAAGGACCACTGTCAGCATCTTTTGGCCAGCTGAATCATGGAGACTCAATTTGGGCTTTGCAGCAGGAGGACAGACTTTCGGGTACATCGTGGACCCTTCTGCTATACTGTGTCTGTCACGGAGGGTTCCAGCAATCCTGGAGCCAGATTGGTTTCTGCAGGATCACCTTATTCTCAGCCTCTTGGACTGCTGGGCCCAGAGACCGTCTCTGTGACCTGGCCCCTAAGGCTCCTGCACCTGGTGTGGGTCTGTCTGCACCCTTGCATGCCTCAGTCTGAGCTGGGAAGTTGTTGGTCCCTCTGCTGTCTTGGGTTACAGCACCTGTGTTCTGTGTTGAAACTCTGACCTTCTCCCTTTCCGGTGCCCTCCGGTTGCCCATCCGTCCACATTGGAATCATCTCATAGTGTCACATAGCCACTTAGCCTTTAGCCAACCTACTCAAAGTCCATACTGGCTGGATTCTGCATGTGTACAAGGACCATTGCTCAGGCTTCCCAAAGCCTTGGGCTGAACATGCAAAACAATTCCTCAGCCTCCATTCCTGCCAGGAATATCTGCAGCTACTGCTCAGCCATGTGTGTGAAACTTACACTGGACTGGTCCTGTCTCAGGTTCTCACAAGCCTGGGGACCAGGGGCTGAGCTGGCTGCATGTGGAGAAGGGTGGGTGTTAATTCAGGGCTTTGACTGGCATAAGCCTCAGAAACCAGACTCCCTAAACAGCTGTATTTTCTCCTCAGGGCCCCGAGATGGCAGAATTAGGCTCCAGGAATCCAGACTTGAGGATACACCCTGCCATCATCACTTAGCAGGTGTCACTCGGTGCCAAAGCTGTGTCCAGGCAGCTGGAGAGGTAGGGGTACTGACCGGCCACTCCCAGAAGTCACATAGGTGAGTGTTGTGTCTGACAGTCAGAGGCAGCAGCACCCCATCCCCACCCATGCCCTCCTCAAGCACTTTTGTTTCATCTCATCTCCAGGATGCCCATGGAAGAGAAGCAGTTGAAAGAGGAGGATTCCTCTGCCCCTTCCGAGGAAGGAGGAGACCCTGGCACAGAAGCTTCGATCAACAAGGGCCTGGCCAAGCACCTGCTGAGTGGTTTGGGTGACCGACTCTGCCGCCTGCTGCGGAAGGAGCGGGAGGCACTTGCCTGGGCACAGCGTGATGGTGAGCTGATTTCCCTTGTGGGCCTGCTCCTGCTTGTCCCTCCCAACCCACGTTTACTGCTTTGGGGTTCCCGGCCTACTCAGGAGAGCTCCGTCCTTTGTTCCTATCTATCCCTAAGACGGACTCTTGGTCAACCCTGAGGTTTCTGGCCCTGGGTGGGGATCCTCCTGGGAAGTCTAAACATTTGGTTCAGTCCAGTTCTCTGAGAACAATTGAGCTTATGGAGGAAGCAGCCAGTGCAAGTGTCTCAAGAGCCTGGGAGGTGAGGCGGGTGACGCCAAGCCAGGAAGGTCTCTAGAGTGGTGAGGCTCACAGGTATCAGAAATTGATGGGATTCAGGCTAAGGGGGTCCTCAGATCCAGGCCACCCCTCTGCAGCCCTTTCTAACAATGGGTGAACTTTATAAAGCACAGCCCTGGTCCCACATGTTACTCGTTTCATAGAGATCTCCAGGGTCACTGTCCCACTCCAGAGAGGGAAGCCCCCAGTTTGTTCAGTCATGAGCCAGCTCCTGTAGGATCCTGCCACTCCCAGCCTGGATTCCTGACACACACCAGCCATCCTTCCCTTCCCGGATCATCAAGCTTGTCTGCCCTCTGGGGCCTTGGCACTAGCTATTTCTTCAGTCTGGAATGCCCTGGCCACCCCTTCCTACCTGATGGATATGAGCTTACTCATCCTTTGGGGCCACTTGTGAAGTTCCTGGCCACGTCACCGTCATCTTCCCATGGTCTTTTCAGCCAGGAGCACCATAGTCATCCCCGTGTCTGTGGGTTGTCTCCCTGAGTGGGAATGAGCTCTGGGAGGGCAATACCTATTCCTGAGAAACTCTGAGTCGCTTGTGCCTACTTGGGACATGATTGGATATCTTGGATGTGTGCTCACTGGGGTGCTTTCTACCTACCAACCATGGTTTAGTCTGAACCTTGGCTCTTAAAAAAAAAAAATCAAAACAACACCCCCCCTCCTTTGGGTAAGGGCAGGAGTGGCCTTTTAAGGTTTCCTCTTCCAATCTAGTAAGTCCCCTGGACTTAAAGGAAAGGCCACCCGAGTAGCTGCTATGTCTTCCCATTTCTGGTAGCAGTAGGGCTTGGGGGATGGGGAGGCTGGATGGAAAACTGTGCTGGAAGTAGTGTGGATTAGTAATATACTGGGGAAATCCCTGGGGCAAGGCTGGGGGTGGGGCTGGCCTGGCCGAGGGAGCCGAGGCCACCGCTGCCCTAGGAGTGCATGTTCCTAAGAGGGCGGCTACTGCCAGACAAGCCTGTTGAGTAAAGTATGAGGAATGGCCAAGGAGCCCAGCTTCCCTCTTCCAGTGCTTCTGGGTAGAGGTTGCTCCCTGCCTCACCTATGCTCAGTGGTTGTCAATGTTGTGGTGACCCCCAATCAAAAAATTATTTTTGTTGCTACTTTCTATCTGTAAGTTCGCTACTGTTATGAATTGTAATGTAAATATCTGATATACAGGATAGCTAATATGTAACTCTTGTGAAAGGATCATTTGACCCTCAAAGAGGTTGTAACCCACAGCCTAAGAACTCTGCTCTATGTAATCTCCCCAAGGGGGCTATGTGCTTGAGCCCTCTGACTCTGTTCTGTTTCGTGGTCAACAGGCCAGGGGCCAGCCATGACAGAGGACAGCCCAGGCATTCCATACTGCTGCAGCCGTTGCCACCACGGACTCTTCAACACCCACTGGAGATGTTCCCGCTGTAGCCACCGGCTGTGTGTAGCCTGTGGTCGCATAGCCGGAGCTGGGAAGAATAGGGAGAAAACAGGTGAGGAAAAACAGATTTGCCTTTTTAGAGTCCTATAATTTATATGTGTGTGTGTGTGTGTGTGTGTTTTGTCTGCGTGTGTGTGTGTGTGTGTTTTGTCTGCGTGTGTGTGTGTGTGTGTGTGTGTGTGTGTGTGTGCGAAAGTCAGAAGAGGTGGGGTCAGAGCCCCTGGAACCAGAGTTATAGACAGCTGTGAACTGCCGTGTATGTGCTAGGAACTAAACCTGGATCCTTTGCAAGAACAGCTAGTGCTCTTAACCACTGAGCCACCTCTTCATCCCCTTCTTACCCAGTTTTTAAAGAAGTCACCTGGGTACTGGGGATATGAATTTGGTCAGTAAAGTGATGGCCAAACAAACAGGAGGACCTAAGTTCAGATCTCTGACACCCGTGTTTAAAGCATGGTGGCGTACTTGGGGATCAGAGACAGGCAGGTTCCTGGAGCTCATTGACCAGCCAGCCCGGTTGAATTAATGAACCCAGTAAGAGATCTAGTCTCAAAAGATAAGGTGAACATGTACACACATGCATGCACGTGCGTGCGTGCATGCACTGGGGTGCACACACACAGAAGTCAGGTGCCTTCTCGCACTTCTCACTTTGATCAGCTTTCACACTGACATTGTGAAATGGGTGTGATTGTATCCGTTATCCAGATAAGAATAACTCAGATGATCAATGACCTGTCCAAGGTCCCCAAACGAGTCCATGTTATAGTTGAGATTTTAGACTCAGGTCCTCTGATTCAGTCCCATCCTTTCCAAGGTTTTTAGCTTCCACTTCCCTGGCTCAACTTAAACATGGCTAAAAAGAGTTCTAGAATCAGATACATTTTTATATGACCACCCTGGAATCTTTGGTGAAAAAAAAATTTTGATTGATTATTTATTGACTGATTGATTGATCTATTTATTTATGTATATGTGTGTGTGTGTGATGCATACATACATGCATGCACTCACCACAGCAAGCATGTATGATGGTCAGAAGACATCATTTGGGAATCAGTTCTCTCCTTCCACCATGTGAATCCTGAGACTCAATCCTTAGGCTTGGTGGCAAGCTCCTCTACCTGCTAAGCTGTCTCACTGTCCCCCACTTTAGGATCTTGCAAAGTAGTGCAGCATATGAAAACCTCTGCATTCTGAAAACAAGACTTCCACATTGTTACAGATACACAAGCTTCCCAGCAAGCGCTTGTTTTGTGGCTTACTGAGCTCCTGATTTAAATACCATGTACTTGGCCTTCTTCCTTGACCTTAACCTGTGGTTACCTTGCTTTCTGGACCTGCAGCTCCTCTCTTCCTTCCCCACAGGCTCTCAGGAACAGCACACAGATGACTGTGCCCAGGAGGCTGGGCATGCTGCCTGTTCCCTGATTCTGACCCAGTTTGTCTCCAGCCAGGGTGAGCCATTGTGAAGGGGCGGGGCGTGCAGTGGGTGGATTCCAAGGGAGACAGTCAAACTGTCTCTCGTTGTTCCTGACCCTGGTGATATGGCCGTCTGGTTGGTGAGGCCAGGCTGCTCCATCTCCATCCCTCTTCTCACACACCCAGCGCTGGCAGAACTGACCACGGTGATGCACCAAGTCTGGGCCAAGTTTGACATTCGGGGACACTGTTTCTGCCAAGTTGATGCCCGTGTGTGGGCCCCTGGGGATGGGGGTCAGCAGGTAAGCATCAGGGCATGGTCTGAGTGACAAGCATCAGTGGGCGCCTGTACTGAACATTGTGCATGTGGGTGATTGACCTTTATGAGGAAGAGCTGGCCTTTCTCTGAAGGCCACCATGCCTAGCTTGTGGAATAAGCCATTCCCCACCTTCCCAGAAAGTAGCATCCAGACATTGACTCTAGCATGTGCCTTTTCCCTCCATCCCCTACCACGAGTCCTCTCTCCCTGCTTCCTAGAGTCCTGCCTTAGTCTTTTAGGTCAGCCCTTGTCACTTTACCTTTCTGTTGCCACCCCAGCCATGGGTCCTTTCTGTTAGATGTCAGCTTTCTCCATAGCTCGGGCACCTAGCAGGCACTTAACATGCACTGTGAAAAAACAAATTTTTTTTTAATGAACTTTGTGATTCTATGATAAAAGTTACTCACTTAAGAAAGCATTAATTAAGCCGGGCAGTGGTGGCGCCTAAAGAGTCCTGGCACTTGGGAGGCAGAGACAGGCAGATTTCTGAGTTCGAGGCCAGCCTGGTCTACAGAGTGAGTTCCAGGACAGCCAGGGCTACACAGAGAAACTCTGTCTCGAAAAAACAAAAACAAACAAACAAGCAAACAAAGCATTAATTATGGGTATTTAAATTTTTAACATTTATTTATTAATTGTGTATTTTATGGGGGGAGGAGCACAGCACATGCCAAGGCCCACATGTGGAGGTCACATGACAAATTGTGAGAGTTGGTTCTTTCTTTTCCCAGTGTTTGGGTTCCAGGGATTGAACTCGAGTTCTCAGGCCTGGCAGCTGCTCTTGTCTGCCAAACCATCTTGCTGATCCTGTTAGAGTGTTTCATGAGCTGGGCATGATGGCACATGTCTTGAGGGGTAGAGGCAGGAGAAATGGGAGCTCGAGACCAGCCTGGTCAACATAGGGAGATTGTCTCATTAAAAACAAGAGTTGGGATGTAGTTCTGTGCCTGAGTGCTTCCCTGGTGTGCATTCCGTCTGCTTTGGCCTCCAGAGTGCAAGGACCACAGATGTAGGCCACAGCACCTTAGCGCAGAACAACAAAAAGGTACATTTTATTGTCCTGTGGAGTTTGTTTGTTCAAAGATAAGGTCTTGCTGTATAGCCCAGGTTAACTGAAAATTGTAGTCCATCTGCCTTGGCCTCCAGGTTACAAGGGCCACAGATATAGGCCACTAGACCTGGCTGAAAAGTACATTCTATATACTTTTTTATTTATCAATATACCTACATAATTATATACAAAACACTGCCACACATCCATGTGTAAAATTCAGGAAATGCAAATAAGTATAATTAAGAAAATAATAGTGAACTCTTTATTTTGTTCTTAACATTTTTACCCAATTGTTTGTCTCTGTATTTTATTATTTACTGTTATTTATGCCTCTTTTAACACACTGGGTAGACCATGCCCTATGGATAAGTGCATGCACAGTTTTATTTTTCCTCTATCCATCTCCTTCCCCGCCCCCTCTGTTTTTCAAACATTTCGCTTTCTTGCAAACAACTTTAGGACTCATAAGAACACATTGTCAGAACTGGAGAGATGGCTCAGTGGTTAAGAGCACTGGCTGATCTTCCAGAGGACCTGGGTTCAATTCCCAGCACCCACATGGCAGCTTACACCTGTCTGTAGCTCCAGTTCCAAGAGTTCTGACACCCTAACATATATACATACATATATACATACATGTAGGCAAAACACCAATGCACATAAAATAAAAATTAAAAAAGGAACACGTTGTTAACTCTTGAACATTGACTTCAGCTGTGTCTGCCATTTTTAAAACCTCTGCTTGGATTTTGGGGGTGGTGGTGGATGGGTTTAACAGAAGGAACCAACAGAGAAAACTCCCCCAGCTCCACAACCTTCCTGCAATGGAGATTCCAATCGGACCAAGGACATCAAAGAAGGTAAGTGACTGGCTGCCCATGCCCCTTGGCCTGGGAGTCCAGGGGGTCAGTAGAGAATGAAAGTCTCCAGGAGAAACTTGGTATTGTTTGGGCAGTCAACTCCCCTCACCTGCAACACACAGAACAAGAATGGCCATTCCTCACCTCAAGACAGGTGTCCTGGCTCCTCCATCGAGATTCTCCTGTTGTTTACTGATGCATTCATTCATTTCTGCCTTACTCCCTTGAGACAGGGTCTCTCTGAACCCAAAGCTATATTGGTGGCCAGCAAACCTCAGCCAGCAATGTTCCCAGCTCCATATCACCCCTTCCCTAACCCAAAAGCTGAGGTGGCAGGCATAATGACAATGTTTTGTTTGTATGTTGTTTGTTTGTTTGTTTGTTTTTGTGAGTGTCAGGGATTTGAATTTAGATTCTCATGCTTACACAGAAATTCTGTGTGCTTACCTGCTGAGCTGTCTCCTAGCCAGAGACTCCCATTTGGAGCCACTATTCTTAGAGCTTCTGCGACTTCCTTTAGGAAGGCAGAGATGAGAGGACACTCAGACAGACCACAGTAAAGTTGGGGTGCTATTGAAGTAAAAGATTAAAGGCCAAGCAGAAAGTCAGTCACTCACTATCTTCTTCTTCTTCAACAGAGACCCCAGACTCCACTGAGAGCCCAGCAGAAGACCGTGCTGGCCGGTCACCCCTTCCTTGTCCCTCTCTCTGTGAGCTGCTAGCCTCTACTGCTGTCAAACTCTGCCTGGGGCATGAGCGGATTCACATGGCCTTTGCCCCAGTCACCCCAGCTCTGCCCAGTGTGAGCAAGGGCTCAGAGGGAGGGCCAAGAGCCTGAGGACCAGAGGCTGGGTGGCCATTCTTAATCAGTCTAATTGGTCCTGAGCCTTCTTGCCCCTCCGTTCCTGCCTCCCCACAGGATGACCGAATTACCAATATCCTGGACAGCATTATTGCGCAGGTAGTAGAACGGAAGATACAAGAGAAAGCCCTGGGGCCAGGCCTGCGAGCAGGGTCAGGGTTACGCAAGGGCCTGAGCCTGCCACTGTCACCAGTTCGAACCCGCCTGTCGCCTCCTGGAGCTTTGCTGTGGCTGCAGGAGCCCAGACCTAAGCATGGCTTTCACCTCTTCCAGGAACACTGGCGGCAGGGCCAGGTAAGCTGGCCTGCCTCTCCCTTCCCAATGCTATGGCTTTGCCTGGTTCACAGGATCCTTGGTACCCAGGCTCAGAGTGTCCTGGTGCTCAAAGTGTCCTGGTGCTCAAAGGCTGCTCGTCTTAACCCCTCCCCCACAGGTTCTGGAGATGTCACAATATGTCCCAGCCTGGCTGCTATGAGCTCCCCAACAATTCTTTTCTTTTTTCCTTTCTTCCCTGCAGCCTGTGTTAGTGTCAGGCATCCAGAAGACATTGAGACTTAGCCTGTGGGGAATGGAAGCCCTTGGGACACTTGGTGGCCAGGTGCAGACGCTGACTGCCCTTGGGCCTCCGCAGCCCACAAGCCTGGACAGCACAGCATTCTGGGAGGGATTTTCTCATCCTGAGAGTAAGTATTCCTGACATAGGATAGAGGGAGCCGGGAGCCTAACCCTGGGGCTTCATGTATCAAGGGGCCCCTACAATAGCTCTGGAGGCAGAGGGTTCAACATAGAAACTGAATTTAGGTGTGGGTGCCACGGGAACAAGAGTCTCTGGGCCAAGAGACTCTACTTTGGGTCAGTGACATCTGTCTTTTCCCTTAGCACGTCCAAAGTTAGATGAAGGCTCTGTCCTACTGCTACACCGAACCCTGGGGGATAAGGACGCTAGCAGGTATGTACAGTGCCAAAGACCAGCCCTTTCTCTCAGTCACCAACAGTCCTCTCCTCCCCAGGCTTCACCCTTAATACCCAGGCCCTCTAATGGGGCTTAGGAATGGAAGCCTAGCTAGAGCAGGGATGAAGGGTCTGTCTTTGGGGGAGTGATGGAAATTCCTGGGGATGCAGTTTGCCCTCTGGACAGTACTCCAGCAGTGGGAAGCTCTGATGGATCTCAGGGGTCTGAGTTGGACTTGCTATGCCTGATTCTCCCTGCCAACCCCTATCCCCAGGGTGGAGAACCTTGCCTCCAGCCTTCCACTCCCAGAATACTGTGCCCACCAAGGGAAACTCAACCTAGCGTCCTACCTCCCCCTGGGCCTCACACTGCATCCACTGGAGCCCCAGCTCTGGGCAGCCTATGGTGAGTGCCCTTCTGCTCCTGTCTACCCCAAACCTCTACCTTACCGACCATCTTAGGGCACATGCACATCTGTGCCTAGGTGTAGGGCTGAGAAACCATTTCTTATTTAATTTCCAAATGTTCTTGCTCTACCTCCACACAGGTGTGAACTCACACCGTGGACACCTGGGGACCAAGAACCTATGTGTGGAGGTGTCTGACCTAATCAGTATCCTGGTGCACGCTGAGGCACAGCTGCCTCCCTGGTACCGAGCGCAGAAAGGTTAGTCCGTGGCCGGAGACATCAGCAAGTCAAGCTGTCGATGACGTCTGCCTCTGCCTACCCTGGGCTCACCTGAGCCATTTTTCTTCTGCAGATTTCCTCTCGGGCCTGGATGGGGAGGGGCTCTGGTCTCCAGGTAGCCAGACCAGCACTGTGTGGCATGTGTTCCGAGCCCAGGATGCCCAGCGCATCCGTCGCTTTCTCCAGATGGTGAGGAGGGAGGGAACCCAGAGTCTATTCCTTGTCCCTGCCCATCTCTCTGTGCACTCCCATCTCCTGAGATCTTGCTGCTTACCCTAGTCCTGAGGTGAATTAGCTAGATTCAGGTACAGATGTGGAAGGAGCAGGTTAGATATCTGATTCTCTGGTGGGGCTCAGAGGAGAGGATCTAGCAGGGGAGTCAGAATCCAGTGATGAGGTGAGGCAATAACTATAAAGTGGGCATAGTGTTAAGGGTCTTGGTGAATTGTCTCAGTTAATGAGTACCCTTCTTTTCCTCACTTCTGAGCTGGCAGGGGTGAGGGCAGTTACTTTCCCATTTTATGGATGAGAAAACCGAGGCTCAGTGGTAACCCTGGGATCTGAGCTTACATTCATGACAACTCTAGGCTCCTCCTGGGAACAGGAAATCTCCCCTTCCTGGGCTCCAGGGCTAAAAGAAACAGCTGCTCTCTTTTTTATAGTTCATACTGGGAGGAGAGACCTCTGAGGAAAGCACTACCCATGAAGAGGGCTGAGGGAGGATGGTGAGGGCACATACCTACCAGGATAGGTACCTAGTGGTAGAGATAGGGAGAGAAGAAGGCAGAAAACTCCAGAAGGACAGGGGGGATGGGAGGCCAGGGTTAATAAAGATTATAGCAGACAGGGTATAGTAGTACTGAGACAGAAGGGTCACAAGCTTAAAGCCAGCCCAAGCTATGTAATGAGATCCTGTCTCCGAAATCAATGAGCCAGGCATGGTGGTATATACCTATAACTCTAGCACTTGAGAGGTAGAAACAGGAGGATCAGAAGTTCAGGTCATCCTCAGCCTACAAGGTTAGTTTGAGGCAAGCCTGGGCTACATATGACTCCTGTCTGAAATTTCCCCTGAATACCACCACCACCAAAAATAATAATAATAATAATAATAATAATAATAATAATAATAATAACAATAATAATAATAATAAAACTGTGTGGTGGTGATGCATGCCTTTAATCCCAGCACTTGGGAGGCAGAGGCAGGGAGATCTCTATGAATTCAAGGCCAGCCTGGTCTACAGAGTGAGTTTCAGGACAGCCAGGGCTATACAGAGAAACTTTGTTCCTCCAAAATACCCCAGTAGTGGTGGTGGTGGAGGAAGAAAAAGGAGGAGGAAGAGGAGGAGGAGGAGGAGGAGGAGGAGGAGGAGAAGGAGGAGAAGGAGGAGAAGGAGAAGAAGGAGAAGAAGAAGAAGAAGAAGAAGAAGAAGAAGAAGAAGAAGAAGAAGAAGAAGAAGAAGAAGAAGAAGAAGAAGAAGAAGAAGAAAGAAGAAGAAGAAAGAAGAAGAAGAAAATAGAAGGGTGGGCCTGGTGATTTCGAAGTCCAGCTGAGTCCCAGTTGTCCTAGAGAGACCAACACTCCTGCTAAGATACTCATGCAAGTGTCCAGATGACATTGTCCACCATGCACTGCTCACCACACACACACACACACACACACACACACACACACACACACACACACACACACTCACAGCTGCAGATGCACACCCAGACGCTGTGACATGCAGAGGGGAGCCTACAAGAGCACCATCATCAACAGACGGCCTTGTCTGCTCTGGGTGTGGTTGGCTGTTGGCAGTCTCATATGACCCAGTGGGGTGACTCATGGGGAGGTCTGAGGGGCACTTTCTCACTGGGTGGCCTGTGACTGCTGTAGCCCCAGGATAGACTTGAATCTTTGGAACCAAGGAACCTTGGCATCCTCCTGAGACTCCTCTTGGGGATGTGGCTCACACGCCTGCCTCTCAACCCATCCAACCCCTGCCAGCACCCTCTCAATCCAGGGACAATGGCTGAGGTCTTAGCTGAAGGGAATGGGTTTAGCTGGTGGCCAGTTGGAGCCTTGTGCTGGCATTCACTTCTGCAGGTGTTCCCTGGGCAGCCTGACACAGAGCTCTGACCCTGCCTGGGCTGGTGTCAGTCCCCATAACTGGATCTGCTGCAGAGGCCTCAGCCTGTCCACCCACTGCAAGTCAGAACTTCTGTGTGGCCCCGCGTTTCCTGGATCCAGGATCTCCCCCCCCCCTTAGCCCCCACCCCCATGGGAGAAGCTACTGGTTTCTCCCCAGTTTGGCTTACAATGCAGGCTGTTTACAAAAACTTAAGAACTCCTTGTGAAGACAGTTCTGAATGGGGCTTGTGCAGGACATCTTCCTGGGTTTTGGAGAAAGGGACACGGAGAGAACAACGGGTCAGACCAGGGTCACAGAAGCTATGAAAAGCACATCCCAGGAAAGGCAGGGATTTAGACCCCTCCCCCACCCCCAGCTTCTGCATCCTTTAAGCTCCTTCCAGTCCATGCTGGACCTACCCTGTCCCTTATCACCACCCCCTCCCACTTTCCTACCTCTTCCTTCTTTTGCCTGCCCTTCAAGACAGCTTCAGCACCCTATGACACCCCATCTTCCAAAGAGATCACACCCCTTCCTCTCTGAATCCCTGCCTTCATCCCCAAGAACATTCATTCATCTGCCTTTCTCCTCTTGAAGGTGTGCCCAGCTGGAGCAGGAACTTTGGAGCCTGGTGCCCCAGGCAGCTGCTACTTGGATGCAGGGTTGCGACGTCGGCTAAGGGAGGAGTGGGGTGTGAGCTGCTGGACCCTGCTGCAGGCCCCTGGAGAAGCGGTGCTAGTGCCTGCTGGGGCACCCCATCAGGTGCTTCCCTGGTGGGTGGGGTTTAACAGAAGATCAGAATAACAGGCGTAGCCAGGACACCATATCAAAGTCATGATCACACAGCATTCTCTACCTGATAGAAAGCTAGGCAGGGCAAGAAGCCAAGCAGATAGCAAAGCTGAGGGTCTTGAAGTCTTCAAAGCTATGCGGGGCTCCTCCAGAGATCTGATCTAGTCTTGGCCAGCTCACTCAGGACTCCAGCATCTCTCAAGTCTCATTCTGGCCATTGGGATGTCTGGTTCTGTAATTAGGGTTACTGCTTTCTGAAAGTTGGATAAAGAAGTAGACTTGCTGATCAGAGGGATGGAAGGGGAGTATGGTTTGAGCCTCAACTTACCCTCTTGCCCTTGTGCCCCCACCCGCCCCCATGGCACAGGTGCAGGGCTTGGTGAGCACCATCAGTGTCACTCAGCACTTTCTGTCTCCTGAGACCTCTGCCCTCTCTGCGCAGCTCTGCCACCAGGGAGCCAACCTGCCCCCTGACCACCGTATGCTTTATGCCCAGGTGAGTGTGGCACTGGCTTGAAGCCTGAGCGTGCTGCTTCCCTAGTCTCCTTGGGGCACAGCCGCAGTAGGCAGGACAGATGTGTCTGAGGGAGCCAGCTGCTGGCCAGTCTGTACTGGGTAAAGGTGTTCTTGAGAAGGGTAGGGAGTGAGGGTCGGGGCTGGAATGTGATTGAATTCTGTGTCATTTTTCTTGTTCCTAGATGGACCGGGCTGTGTTCCAAGCAGTGAAGGCGGCAGTGGGGACATTACAAGAAACTAAATAGGGGATCCTGGTGCCTGGAGGGGTGGTGGGCAGGTAACTGAGTGTTCAGTCTGCATAATTTCAACGGGGAATGGTACTGGGGAACTAAGACAGTGTGGTCCATTCTACAAATATCTCTTTGGGCACAAACAGGGAACCCTGTTCCTTACCCTGGCCCTGGCTCTAAAGGGAACAACTGTAGTGCTTACAGCTGCTCCCCTCTCCATGGTATCAGGTTCACACTCTAGGGGTACATGACTCCTTCTAACCCCTGTACTCCACCCCAGGGAATGAACACCCTTCCTTGGGGAAGCTTGGGATTGTTTTGGTTTAAGCAACACTTCCTCTTGCTGCTTCACCCTGTGTTGCCCCCCGGCACCCCACCCCCACCCCAGCTATGCTATAGTTCACCAACATCCACACAAAGCCCTTCCGACTGTAGGTCTGCTGGACCGAGAGCCACAGAATTCTTCTCTTACAGAAGAGCTGTGGAGTTGGGGAAGAGAGGGCCTCAGTTAATGGGCCAGACTGGCTGGAGGGAACAACATGGGCTGAACCACTGGGCTCGGCTTCTGCCTCTCTCCTTCCTGGTCTCTATTAAAATCGGTTGTTTGGTGACTGCTGCCAGCATAGTTGGCCTTACTCTGCCAGCCACGTGGGCTAGGGAAAGCAGGCAAACACGGAAATCTGATCTGGACAGGGTGAGCAGGGACTGGGGACCTGGTGACAGAGACCTCAAATTACCACTGCCAGATCTTTGGGAGGCCTGGACCCCTGGAGCTTTCTGGGGACTGAAGATATCCCTGACTGACAGCGGGAAGGCGGAGTTCTAAGGTGCAGCACTCAGATGGCCTCCCTGGGTGGCATCAACCTGTGGAGATTATAGAACCCCCTGCCTCTGTCCCACCTATCCTGTGTGCTCTGACCTGGAGAGACATCCAGGATAGCTGTGGCTCAACCCAGCTTACTCGTGGTGCCCAAGCCCCCAGGACAGAGCTTCACTGCCTCAGACAGCTGACCCTTACCCCCATGGCCCTTTCTGGTGCCAACAGCTGACCCCGACCCCCATGGCCCTTCTGGTCCCCCTTTGCTTTGCTCCCTCTTCCCCTGTGTATCTCAAAGGCACACACGCGCCAGCTCTTGTTATACTTAACAGTTCCTGCTGTGGTTTGGGGATTTTTTTTTTAATTAAATAAAAGTTTTTATTATAAATAGAACATCTGTTTGGAGCATTTAAAAACAACCACGAAGGCGCCCGGGATCGTCTATCACCCAACGCAAACATTGCAAGATTACATTGTATTTCCTTCTAGCGTTTTCTTCAGGGAATCTTGATTGCTTTCTTTCAAGGGTTTGTTAGAGCTGGGTGTGATGGAACACACCTGTAATCCCAGTACTAAGGGAGGCAGAGAAGCAAGAGGCCAAGAGGCTAGCCTTGACTACTAGTGACTTTTAACATCAACGTGGGTTTCATGAGACCCCATTTTAAAAACAAAAGGTTAGGCTTTTTTTGTTGAAGAGTTTAGTCATTATTTATTTATTTATTTATTTATTTATTTATTTATAGGATTAAAGGGAGGCGGCGACTCTAGAGAACAGCCATGTTTTACTGTGTCTCTTTATTTTCACTTAAACCATTGCATTTAATCCCTGACAATGTTTTGGAGTACAGACGATCTATTTCCATTTTACAGAGGAAACGGTTTGGTGCTAAGTGGGTCTTAGGAGGCTCTGCAGCCAGTTTAATGACAGAATGGGATTTGAACCAAGTTTGCTGACTCTAGACACCTCGTTGACATTCACATTTTTGTGCTTCATGGAATTTAAAGACAGGCTTGTCTACGTCTCCATCTTCCTAGGAGATGACTCTAGCACTGAATGACATGTTTTTAACACTTGGCCTTCTATAGCCTTGTCCTGATGTCACCCTGAGACAATATAGAACACTTCTCAGGAAAAATGAACTTTTTTGTTTATTGGGGTGGGGTGGCAGGGGTATTCAGGGCCTCAACGTTCCCTGTACACACCCCTCTCCCACCATCACAATGCCCTTGAGGGTGGATTTGTCTGGCCCTTAAAAACAGCAGCCAGACCAATGTTCACTTGTTCTAGGATTGGACCAAGAACAGAGCCAGCCCAATGTCTGACCCTGAGTGCCAGGACCCTTGGTTGGCACTTTTCTCTGCAGAAGCCCTGGAGAGTCAGTGGTTCCTTGTCTTCTCTCTGATTCACCATGACACCAGCTAAAGAGCTGGGCATGAGCTTTGGGGTGTCTTTCCATGAATTCACTGCTTTTTTCTTTTCCTTATAAAACTCTCCTACATTTTATCTTAAAATAATTGTAGATTTACATTCAAGTTACAAATATAGCACAGACTTTTAATCTCAGCCTCTGAGGCAGTAAGTTCAAGACCAGACAGGGTTACGTAGTGAGCGCCTGTCTCTAAAAAACAAACAAAACAAATATAGTACATAAAGCTTCCAGTTACCCTTGACTTAGTGCCCCCCGATGGGAACATCCTATACACACATAGTCCTTTTATTATGGCCAAGACCTTGGCATCACATTCAGGACAGAGTAATCCCTTCTAGGGAGCCACAGCCTTACTGGAATCTCATCAGTGTTCCCATTTTTGTCCCCTTTTGTGTCCCAGGGTCTAGAAATTCCTCAGTCTGATCTACATTGTGGCCATGACTCCTCCAGAGTCATTCAAGGAGTTACTAGTACAGCCCTTCCCCCCACTGCCCTTCTCACCTGTCTCTTTATCGGGAGACAGGATTTGCTACATTGTAAAGAACTCCAGCATCGCAGACACCCTTGCTCAGCCTGCCTGCCCAGCCCTGGCTGGGTGTCGCTGACTCTGCCTACACCGTATCTCCTTGATCACAGGTCATATACACATGTGCATGAATGCACCCTAAGATGGCCTGCTCCCATAGGCGCTGGGGGAGTTGTACTAGTGGGACCATGCTTGTCTGAGGCTACCCACTCCAGGAGTATTCTCTACCCCAGAGGAAAGAAGACACGCTTGAAGAGGACAGTCTCAGTGTCCTTCCCTGTCTCATGATCCCCTTTCTGTCCAAGACTCACCCACCTGTCTCTGACCACTGCTCTTTATCCCAAGGCCTTAAGAAGTCCAGCCTTTTTGGTTGCCTCCCAAGCACTCTGGGAAGGACTGTGCCCCCTTCAAATGCTTTCTGTGTGTCCCATTCACCGTTTACAAAGGGCTTCTGGTGTTCTATTGCTTCCATGTGGCTTATGACAAGGCAATTAGGCCCTCCACAGCAGACGAGTGCTTTCCCCTTCCCCCATGATAATGGGGGAATGGAACTGCGGTTGTGGCGGCCTTTGCTCTTCCAGGCAGTTGGGCCGTCTGCTGTTTATCTTAGGACGCCTCTGCAGCTCTCCCAGCCTGCCCAGACGTGACCTCACCCTCTCCCAAATCATCCCTGGGAGGCAGAATGGAGTCTCTGACAAGTGCTGCCTCCACTTCACAGATGGGAAAACTGAGGCACTGAGAGATCTAAAAACAGGAGGGTGGAGAGGAGAAGAGAGAAGAGAGAAGGGAAAGAGAGGAAAATAGAAAAGAGGAGGGGAAGGGAGTAGAGGGGGATGAGGAGGACAAGAAAGAGAGAGGTGGAGGGGAAGGGAGGGGAAAGGAGAGAAGAACTTTAACAAGTGGTTGTACACCCTGGGGCCTGATCTTGCTCCTCTGCCAACAGTTATCTGGAGGTAGGAAGTCTTCAACAGCCTCAAGCCAGAAGTGTTCAAGTGCCTCAAGATACTGTGAGCCACTGTGTCCAACCTCACACAGATTTCTTCTCCAGGGAGTTTGCATCAGCATCAGGGAGAAAGGCTGAGACTAGTCCGGTAGGGCCAAGATCACTTGCCAGTCAAGTCTACAGAGCACAGAAGTGTTTTTGTTTGGTTTTTGTGGTGCTGTGAATTGAACCCAGGGCCTTGTGTATGCTAGGCAAATACTCTACCACTGAGCTACACTCCCCAGTTTCACGGTTTGTGTGTTCGTGTGCATGTGTGGTGTGCTCTATGGGCTATGGCTTTGAGATCCTACCTGGAGAACAGGTGGGCTGCCTAGTGACAGAGTTCAGGTAGTCCCCAGCTTTTCCCAGGCTATCTTGGCTTCTTAACAAGCATGGAAAAGGAGGGCTGTCACAGACCTACTGTACAGATGAGGACATTGAGGCCACCCAGGGCACAGAGCAAGTCAGCCAGCAGTGGCTGGATATCTGGCTTAAAATCCAGAGTTTTGTCAGCACCACCAAGCCACTGTCCCCCAAAGGAGGTACACAGAGCCAGCGGGGGGGGGGGGGGGGGGGGGAAGGCTGGGATGGGGTGAGGAGCCCAGACTTGGCCTGCTTTGTGGATTCCTCCCAGCTGGCCCTGCCTTCCTGTCCTGAGTGGAGGTTAAAGAAGCTCAGAGGAGGAAAGGTCAGGCTGGGAGAGAAGCAGGAGCTGGCCAAAACAACCCACACCCTGTTCTCCATGGCCAGGCCCTGAACGCTGGGTAGGAGGGCACCACCCCTGCCCTCTAAAGATGTAGTCTGCTTCAGAAGCCTTGAAACTACATGGGAAAAAAACGTTAAGCACTGGAATCGGATGCAGGCTACAGTGCTGACTTCAAGCTCTTTTAAGCTCTTTTTTCATCCCCCCCCCCACAAAGCTTCTTCTCATCCCCAGCCTTGTCCCACCTAGACCACCTGTCCCATCCCTCCTCTGAGGCTTGTCAATCACGTCCCCCCCCAACCCCCAGACCAATCCTATAGCCTCAGACTTTTAAAATGTCTGTGTCCATCGACCTAGACAGATCAGAATTTCTAACGCAACGTTATGTGCTTCAGCCATACGACATTCAGAGCATCTTAACGAAGTCAGAAAGTTATTTGGGGCCTACTGGTCCTGAGCACTTCTCTAGTTTGTTTATGATAATAGCTGGACAGTGGGAGCGAACGGCGGAGCCTAGGCTTCCGTAATGTCATCGGACGAGTGACGCCATCGACCCTGGTCACAGTGGTGTTCATCACCCTACAGGCAGGATGACATCACCGTCGGAACCCGCGCGGACAAGTGCGTGCTGGGTGAATTAGCTAATCGCTGGGGAGAGTGTGGAGTGAGCGACCAGCGGCTAAAACCCGGGAGAGGAGGGGGCAGAGAGAGGATCCCGGCGCCCCGCCCTCTCGGTAACCGCCGGGAGCTGGCCAATCCGGGCAGGCCGCAGTGATGCGCAGCCTATCAGCGACCAGGTCTCTCCCGGAGGTTCCGCGTTAGCCTTGGCCCTCAAGGCAGGGGAGGGGGCGAGGGCGCAGCGGCCCACCGCAGCTCAGGTTCCTGCCGCCTGCCTCCGGGGTTCTGGCAGGTCCGGGCTTGCCACCTCCCCGGAGACTTGATGGCCACGGAGGGCCTGGTAGGGGCGCTTGGCACCGTGCTGGGGGGGAAGGGGTTGCTGGTGCAGAGCTGTGACTCGGAGCCGGCTGGCAAGCCGCTGTTGCCGGTGCGGCTGCGGAAGAATGTCTGCTACGTGGTGCTGGCCGTGTTCCTCAACGAGCAGGTGAGCGTCCGACCGGCCGCCGGCCTTCGGCTGGTCTCGGGAGCGTGCCGCCTGCCCTGATCGGAACAGGCAAGCCAACGGCCGGCCGCCGTCTGTACGTGGCGCTTCCCAATGTTGCAAAGCACTCTCACACTATCAGCTGAGCCCAGATCGTCCTTCCGTAGACTCTATAATATAGAAGGAGAAGCCGGGGTCCCGGGTTGGTTTATCTCATCCACTAGACCTCGTCCCACACCAGGAGAGGCCTGTGGTATGCCTCCTTCCTTTCCGGGAATCTAGTAGTGCCTGATGTGCACGGGGATTTCCTAGACTCTCCCAGGGTCATGGGTAGTAAGTAATGGGGAGCTTACATGCAGGCCTCTCTGATCCTCCGAGAGTTCTTTTTAGTGATCACCTCTGTACAAGTCAGCGTTATAAAATCCTGGCCAAGTAGGGGTAGGCTGGTATGGAGGTGGAGCTGAGTTTCAAAGCCTCAGACCCTACACTGAGGATCTGACACAGGCGGTTTGTAAGGCCTATGGGAACAAGAGCAAGACAGTGGCAGTGGCATAGATGAGTCAGTATAGGAGTGGTGGCACTCTTCAGGATGAGGCCTCCGTAGAGCAACGCCCAAGGACCGCAGCCCCTTTCTACAACAAATCCCTCTGGGTCCAAAGTTGAGTTACAGCAAAGAGGAGGCGGCCAACCACACCAGGGCCTGGCTCCTGGGGATCCAGAATCCTGAAATTGTCTATCTACCAAGAAGGGAGCTTTGGGCCACCATCCAGGTAGGGGCTGCTCTTCTGAAGCCCCCAGACTGGCTGCATAGTGAAGATTGTCTTGCTTCCCTCTCAGGATGAGGTGTTGATGATCCAGGAGGCCAAGAGAGAATGCCGGGGAACATGGTACCTCCCTGCAGGAAGAATGGAACCAGGGGAGACCATCGTGGAGGCCATGCAGCGGGAGGTGAAGGAGGAGGCTGGGCTGCTCTGTGAGCCAGTGACACTGCTGTCTGTGGAGGAGAGGGGTGCCTCCTGGATCCGTTTTGTATTCCTTGCTCGACCAACAGGTACAACCCACCTGGTGGTACTTAAGCAGCTTTGTCAGAGTCCTTTATCCTTAGCAGGTCCTGCTGTGGGCCTCTGCACATTGCCATTGACCTACTCCAGCTTTGGGGTCTCCCTCTGGGGTGTTTGGTTAGCCATTTCCTCTCTCAAGCTCAACGCTTCTCATACTGGTCCTCTCCCCATCCCCCAAATCTCTCCTAGGTGGAATTCTCAAGACTTCCAAGGATGCTGATTCTGAGTCCCTACAGGCTGGCTGGTACCCACGGGTTTCCCTGCCCACACCGCTTAGAGCCCATGATGTTCTGCACCTGGTAGAGCTAGGTGCCAAATTCTGCCAACAAGCCATGCACCCTCTCATTCTTCCTCAAGAGCTTCCCTGCAATGTGGTCTGCCAACGGCTGGTGACCATCTTTACAACGGTCCAGTCAGTGTGGGTGTTGGTGGGCACAGTGGGGACACCTCACTTGCCCATCACTGCCTGTGGCTTTACCCCTATGGAGCAAAGGGGTGGCATCAAGGTGGCCATCTTGAGGCTGCTACAGGAGTGTCTGACTCTACACAGTTTGGCAGTGGAGACCAAGGGGTTGCTTGGGCTGCAGCACCTAGGCAGGGACCATGTGGATGGGGTCTGCCTAAATGTACTGGTGACGGTGGCTTTTCGGAACCCAGGAATCCAAGATGAGCCCCCAAAGATTCGGGGTGAAAACTATTTTTGGTGGAAGGTATTAGAGGAAGACTTACAGAAACAGCTTCTACACAGGCTCCAGGAATCTTCTGTCGTCCCCCTGAGCAGATAGAGAGACCCCAGCAGCAACCAAAAGCTGAGCAGCCACCCTCCCTCCGAGGCAGAGAAGAGGCTGGCAAGCAGGGATCTCTCACTGCACACTGCACGGGTATAGGGACCACACACTGAGCCCAAAGGGAAGGTGCCTTGAATCCAGTCTTCAAGGGCTCAGTTGTTTTGAGGGTATACAGTGCTTCTCTTTACGTTGGTGAGATTTTTGAACCCTAAAATGGCACCATCTTCTTTGTCCACTTTGGAGAAGACTGCATGTCAATCCTTCCAACCCCATAGGAATGTAGAGGGGGATGGGACATGGGGGATGCATCCCTCAGGGCAGAGTCCTCATTGCTGAGTAAAAAGGTGTTGCTTCACTTGCTTACTTGCCTACATGTCTGTGTGGGGAGGATTCGGGGCACTGTCCCACCCACAGCCACCCCTGTTCTTTCCTCACCGTGTACACACTGATGCTATGCAGGGGTGTAGGGCTCCTGGGGTAGACATCACTGCTTACTGAAGCCTCGACCCACCCAGGCTCTCTTTAGTGTTCCTGTCCTGTTGGGGCGGGTGTGGGACTTTGAAGTGACCACACCTCTAATAAAAACACAGCTCAGACCTGTCCAGGTGTTGAACGGTTCCGTCTGGTGAAACTCCCTATAGAACAAGAGGTGAGGATGACACCTTGGCTTCTGCCTTTTTCTTTTCGAGCTTCCTGGGCTCCGACCTCTACCATGTGCTCTCTGGCCCTGGCTTTTTTTTTTTTTTTTTTTTTTTTTTTCATGCCCTATCCTCAGTTCATGTAGCCCAGGCTGACTGTGAATTCTTATAATGTAGCTGATGATGGCCTTGAATATCTGTTCATCCGGGTTCTGCAGAACTCAAGCACTTTTATCAACTGTTACATTCCCAGGCTATCACAGGATTCTGCTTTCTTAAGATAGACTCTGCCCACATAGACCAGGCTGGCCTTCATCAAGTTTGTTGTGATCTTCCAGCCTCTGATTCTTGAGTCCTGGGAATACAGATGTGCTCCAGCATGCCAGTGTCAAGCTGCTTCTGCTTATCATTGTCATCATTATTATCTGATGAAAATGTTGGGGTTGGAGAGAGATGGCTCAGCTCAGCATTTAAGAGCATGTGCAGTTCTTGCCAAGGACTTGAGTTTGGTTTCCAGTACTCGCACCAAGTGGCTCATAACCAGCTCCAGCTCCTGGCTTTCCAGCTCCCTCTCTGGCCTCTTTGGCCATTCACTCAATGTGCACATCTCCTACACAGACATACATAATTAAAAATAAAAGTCAAGCGCTGGGTGGTGGTGACGCACACCTTTAATCCCAGCACTCGGGAGACAGAGGCAGGTGGATTTCTGAGTTCGAGGCCAGCCTGGTCTACAGAGTGAGTTCCAGGACAGCCAGGACTACACAGAGAAACCCCGTCTCAAAAAACCAATAAATAAATAAATAAATAAATAAATAAATAAAATAATAAATAAAAGTCAAAAGCGATGGGGCAAAGGAATACGTGTTGCTAATCATCACATCTAGGGGAAAGGTTTCTGATTCTGAGCATGGAAACACACTTCCTAGCATTGCTTTTCACAGAGGAGGACACTATTTAGCTTGAGGAGCCAGGAAACTCCCTGATCCTTTCCTAGTGCTCCAGGCCTCTTTTGATAACCGTCTTGTCTGGATTGTAGAGAAAAACCCTCCTTTGACTCCCTGAGGACATATCTTCCAAATGATAAACCAAAGTGAGGTGTGGTGACGCATGCCTTTTATCCCAACATTCAGGAGGCAGAGGCAGGAGGATCCCTAGGAGTCTATATAGCAAGTTCCAGGACAGTCATACTACATTCAGCGGCCCCGTTTCAAAACATGGAACAAAATAAATGAAGTCTTTTCTATTTTTTTATTTCTGGAATGCTGTGGGTTGAATGCAGGGGCTCACACATTCTGGGTAAAGCAGGCTACCTAATGATCTCAGTGAAAACCAAAACCTTTAATTCAGGTCAGGACTCTTCCAGTTCCTCCACACACAGAGAAGGGGAGTGACATTCACTTCCAACTATTTAGCCTGGTAGTTTTCGATCCTGAGTACACATCACTGTCACCCAGAGTTCTCAGTTCTGTCCACCCACTTATAGTGACTAAGCAGCTGAAACCAACTGGGTGCTGGCACTTGTGCATGCATGTGCACATGTGCAAAAGCTAGAGGAGGATGTTGGGAGCCCTGTTCTATTGCTTCCCACCTCATTCCCTTTAGACAGGGCCTGGTCTATCACTGAGCCTGGAGCTAGACTGCATGCAGCAAACTTCAGTGAGCTTCCTGTCTCCTTTACCCAATGGCACTCGGACTTCAGATGGGTATGCAGTTATGCCTCAATTTCTCACCTGGGTGCTGGGAATAGAAACCCATGTCTCTGTTAACAGTTTCTCTAATCCACGGAGCCATCTCCCTACTGGTATCAAAAAAAAAAAAAAAAAAAAAAAAAAAAAAAAAAAAAAAAAAAAAAAAGAAGCCTAGATTATTTTTAAAAGAATGTCTTTTAAAATTTCTGTGTGTGTGTACCAGCATGCATGTATGTGTCTCTGAGCTAGAGTCACAGGCAGTTGAAAGCTTCCTTATATTGGTGCTGGGAACCAAACTTAGACCCTCTGCGCTCAGTGTGATGCTCCATTGGAACCCTGCTGAGGACCTGCTTCTCAAATCTCTTGGTTGCCTGACACCCTGGACTCTCTTTATGACTCAGAACACCCATTCCCATACCATTTGAAAAACAAAACACGTTGGGCATCATAGTACATACCTGTAGCTCAAGCACTCAGGAGGCCAAGTGAAGTTACTATCCAGTTCAAAGCCATCCTGGGCATGTATACAGCATGACCCTTTCTCAAAAAGTCCAACCCACCAACCAACCAACCAGAAAGAGCAGTGTTAAGGACTGAGCCCAAGGGATTTACCCATGCCAAATAAACACTTTTTTGTTTTTTGAGAGTTTCTCTCTGTAGCCCTGGGTATTTGGAACGAGCTCTGTAAATGAGGCCATCCTGGAACTCAGAGATCCCTCTGCTTCTGCCTCCTGAGTGCTGAGATTAAAGGCACATGTCGCCACTTCCCAGCTAAATCAGGGTTTTTAGCCAGAAACGGTACCTTTAGATCTTCTCTCCAAACATCTATTGTGTAAGTTTTCATCAGTCCTGTTAGGACTGACATGGTCACATAGGACACAGCAACATACAAGAAGAGGCTACCACACTGCCTGGTGACTCTCAAGCTGGCAGGCTGTTGTAGGGGAAGAGAACTGAAACAGTGTTGCCCAGCCCAGAGTCAGTTCCTGCTGCTGCGGAGTATCAAAGTTACAATGTCGGTCAGATGCCAGGACTCAAACTACTTCCTCTCCCTCTCTCCAGGGTAGGAAAGGGAATTTGGTTGACTTCCTTGGGGTGAAAGACCGCATAAAGGGGCAGAAAGGCTCTGGGGAAGAGAAAAGTAGGCTGGGAGACAGTCAGCTGTCCACACAATCACAGTGTTTATTGCTGTGCTGTTGTGAAGACACCATGCAAATGCCAAAGTGCATTGAGTACTGCCCGGCCCCTTAAAGGTGTAAGAATCTGAGTGTAGACCCACTCCACCAAGATCTGCTCCTGTCTCACACCAGCACCCATGTGCACTCACAACTCACGCGCGCACACACACACACACACACACACAGCTCTCACACACACAGGAGTGCATGATGTTCTTCGGAGCAGCAGAGAAGTCCTCCCCCGCTGGGAGGAATGCGGGAGAGGGAGAGGTCATGGAGTTTCCTCTTCTTTCATGTCACCTCCTGGCAACCTGTGCCTGGCTGTGAGAGGCATCATGGGCAGGAAAAGGAAGCAAAGGGGGCTCTGGCCTGCTCCTCCTTGCCCAGGAGCGAAGCCAACAACTGCAGGCCTGTTGTGAGGTAATGCCTGGCGCCGCCCAAGTGTTCTTGCAGGTTGAGACAGATTCGGGCCGGGTGGGGTAGCAGCCCCAGCCATGGAGGACATATGAAGAACAATACCAGAACTATCTGCTTCTGTCTCAGCCTATCTTCACTAGGCTTCAGGGGTCTGAAGTTGAAGTGCCCTATCCCATCTGTACCTTGAGTTCCTGTGCGGCCCAGGATCACATTCCACTAGACTCCCTGGGCACTAGGCAAGATTCAGAGGGCTAGGCCAACCATCCCTGGTCAATGACCTCTCTGCCCAGGTGTTTTCGGACTTGCTGAGACGGGTTCAGAAGGCGCCAGAGAGGAACCAGCTGGAGCTGGAGCCTGGCACCCAGCTCCCAGCTCCAAGGCTCTCGCCTGCCCTGGCTGCAGCTGCGCCAAGGCTCTTGTTAGCAGCTGCCCCCGCCTGGGCGCAGAGCATACTTTGGGCATCTGCCATGAGGCGGTTGAGAATTTTGCAACAGTCTCCAGGAGGGTAGAGCAGGAAGAGGGGCTTCCCCTCAGTCCCCTTCTCTGTCTCCTTCACTACTGTTCATGAAGCCATGGAGACACCTGCCGAGCCTCAGCAGCTTCCATGACACCTAATGTAACAGACAGGGTTCTTGGCCCCCTATCCCTCTGGACTGGATTTTTTTAGCCAGCCTCAAAGGCTTGCCCCTTTCCTTGCCCCTGGAGTTGTCTCATGTTGTGGCCCCGGTCACAATAGAGCAGAGATAGTCACGCAACGCATGCAGGGCAGCATCGAGGCGCTCACTGGCCATCCTCCAGCTCCACTAAAAGGCTCCGAGAATACCACTGCCTTAGGAGCCAGCACCTCCCGGAAACCTCAGGTCGTGGTCAACAGGTGAGGTGTCCTGCAGCTTAAGTCCCCGGCACGGCACAGAGGACAGAGTGGCAGCATGGCCAGGCAGGAGACTGCCCGTGGGCAGAAGTACAGGCAGGAGTCTTCCCCCACCCATCATGCTCCTGGCTCAGACTTGCCCTTCTGGAGGTGGAGAGAAGTTCAGGTAAGGACCGTGTGGGGGAAACTTGACAAACGCAATGGCAGCCAGCTCCTTGCAGAATTCCTCAAGAACTACCACGCCCTGGAGTAGGGTCTGATGGTCCAGACTGTGGAGACAGTGGCAGGCAGGGGACGATGGCATGGCTGGGTGTCAGCAGATGTGCAGTCCATGCTTGACCCAGGACAGGCTCCTCAGTGCTACCCTCCCAACCCTGGGCACCTACTTCCCTTGGCTACTTACTGCTCTCCGGGAATCTGGCCCATCAGTTGCTTGCGTACCAGGAGCAGTTTGCCCGAAAACTGGGGTACCCTCTGAATTCTTTGCATTAAGTCACCGATCACCTAGAGCCCAGAAAGGACTAAGATGAGAAGTGACCATGTCCCACGACTGCCCCTGGCTCTACCATCCCATGGGAGGTGGGCGGACAGGACTGGGAGACCTGTGCTTTCCTGATACTGGTAAGGGTGCCTATTCCAGTCCCACCCCTTGCCTTGCTCTGTCCCTTCCTGTCACACCCTCATCCTTACCCTGACAAGCACAGAGAACAGGCTCCTGCAGCCAGGGGCCAGGCTGATGTAGGGATCCAGGAGGTACTCATGGATATGGGGGTGGGGGAACAGGGCGAGCCGGGACAAGACTGAGGTCACTTGTAGGTTCAGGCTGTACGGCTGGAGGGAACAAGATGGACAACGCTGAGGGCTGGCAGCCGGTGCTGGGCTTGTTTGCCCTCCCCAAGCAAGGCGCCTGGCTGGTGTGAATGTGTGCGGGGGTGGGAGGCTCACGTGATGTGTCTATGTCATGGATTCCCTGGGGCTGAGGACCAGAGCATGTTAGGGCGTGTGGAGAAGAGGCGAGACAGGGCTTCCCGCCTGGAGTAAGGTAAAGGGGCTGCAGAACTGAGGAGCCAAAGAGGGGTCCACCCTGGTCACCAACTCCTACAAGGCCCAGCCTGGAGCTTTCCTAGGCATGGTCTTTATGGCTACCTGATCCAAAATCCGAGCAATTCGATCAAAGAGCACTTGGAGGAAGCGGCCCTCAAAGAAAGGCCTGTCAGGCTCATGAGAGTCCAAGGGTGCCGGGCCCGGGGGCCAGCCCCAGTGGGCCACACGGGAGCTGCACTCCTGGAACTGAAGCAGAGGAGGGGAAGAGTTGAGGGACCCCATTAAAACAGTGTGTGGTTGAGGCTGCATTGGGGGATATCACAGAGCCTGGAAGAGAGGGAGCCACAGGACCGTCACTCACCAGGCCGTAGGCATCGTGCACATATGTGTCATATCCATTCTCCTCCAGGAAGGCTGATGTCTTGGCTTCCTCAGGGACCAGGCAAAGGAAGCTAAGAGACAGGGGCCTAGGTGTGGAGGCGCCTCCCCAGGTGTCCCCCACTCTCTGCTGTTCACAGGGTCCCAAAGAAAGAATATAATTCAGGTGACTCCGATTGCCTAACCTTCTTCCCACCTGTTCACAATCTCCGTCACTGCTGTTTTGCCATCCGAACTGGTGGCAGGAGCTGGGGGAGGCTTTGTGGAGGGCTGAAGGCCAGAATCGAGGAAGCCGTCGGTGAAGTAGGGGTCTTCCTCCAGATCCCTGCAGGCAGGGCGATCACCATGCCCAGATGAACAGAGGGCTGAGTGGGTGTGCACGCGTGTGCTGAGTCCTGGGCAGCACCCTGCCTCCCTCTCTGTTTTACTTACAGGGTATCCTCATAGCTCTCCGGCTCTGGCGAGCCCCGCGCCACATACAGGCGGCCTTCAAGGTTTTGCAGGACCAGGCTGCGGATGGCTCGCTCATGGGGCTTCTGCAGTAGCTCCTCAAATAGCCTTAGCGTGGCAATGCTGATCTAGAATGGGGGGGTAGGGAGGGCAGCAGGGGACCCTCCTGTCACCCTCCTAGCTTCTCTCTCTTTCTCTCTTGTTTTTTTTTTTTTTTTTTTTTTTTAAAAAGACAGGGTTTCTTTGTGTAGCCCCGGCTGTCCTGTAACTAGCTTTGTAGACCAGGCTGGCCTCAAACTCAGAGATCCACCTGCCTCTGCCTCCTGAGTGCTGGGATTAAAGGCATGCACCACTGCCTAGCTCCTCTTGGCTTCTCAATGCCTGAGAACCAATGTCAAATAAATTCCTCTAAGGTAGGGTCAACTCCCTTGTTGGTTAGGGGCTAAAGAAGGGTTCCACTTCTCATTCGATGTGCCATCTCAGGTAAAGACATTGGCTTCTCTGTGCCTCAGTTTCTAAATTAGGAAAAAAATGGAGCTACTTCACAGAGAAAGCCGAATGAACAGAAAAGCAGTTTGCAAAATATACAGAAAACCACGACAAAGACAACATGGCTGTCAATCATACACTGTCACTGCTTTGGCTTGAGGCCTGAGACTGAGCTACCTGGGCCAGCAGGGAAGAACCTTCTGGAAGCCCTGTGTGAACTGTGGCACAAACTGAGATGAAAGCTTACCTCGTCAGAGAGATGGTCACAGTGCATGATGAGGTGTGTACCCAGAGTGTGGGGGCTGTCCTCCATGGCTGCAGGCTGCTGCTCAGTGCCCAGGAGGAAGCTCATGGCCTCCTGCAGCAGTGCAGGAGAGCGCAGCTGACGTAGCAAGGCTGTCAGCAGGGCAGTGGAGGTCAGGATGCTCTGCTCAGACCTGTGGGGACAGGGACAGGGACAGCAGGGGAGTGTCAGTGGGAGTACAGAACCTTTCCATTTTCCTTCCACTGTTGGCTAGCCTCCCCGTCACTCATGAGGTCCTACAGTTAGGGGTGGAGAGGCTGTCACTTGGAGCCATGTGCGTGTTGGACCTGGCAAATATTAATAGGAGGTCCCTGGCCTCTGTTCTGGCAAGAGGCCTGGTAGGGTGGGCCAGACACAGACAAGAGCCATGGACAAGGGACTGAACAGACACTTACACATGCAGGAGCTGGGGCTGCAGGGTCTCTACAAACAGCTTCTCAGCCACAGCCTTTGCCAAGGCGTCTGCAACCACCTACGAGCCAGAGAGCATGTCTTCTGCATTCAAACCCCACAACATTCATTCCTAAAAAATCATGTGTCCTCACACAGCCCCCAGATATGTCAGAGAGGCCTGGTTAACCAGGGCCAAGCTGGCATTCGGCCCCAAGTCATCATGTGTCATCTCTACTCCATCACTGCCATGAGACCCTTGTGGAGCAAGGAAGAACCCTGATCACACCTGCCCCACTCACCGTGTGTGCCTCTGTGATAAGGTGGTCGCAGTAATCGAACCAGCCCAGGAAGGCAGCCAGAGCCTCCTTGCCAGGGAAAGCGGTCTCATCAGATGGGGCACTGGGTAACCTAAGAGAAAGGGAAGCAAGAGTCTGGAGGTTGGGCAGAAAGCTTCAGGTTCTTTCTGAAGGATAGCTGAGAGGTGGTCTCCATCCCATCTAGAACCTCTGCTGCTGTGGTCAGATTGTAGTGAGGCTTCTGGGAGGCTGGGAAGGGCCCTTGGGACTGGCTCTCCCCCCCAGGAAGAAGGTAGCTGGACTAGCAGCCCCTGAAGGTATTTCCCAGTCTCCCTAGGCAGGGAACCCACCTCCAGCTGATGCCCTCTAAAGTGGCAATGTCTGCTGGGTCAAGGCAGGCTGGCATGGACCGGTAGAGTTGGCAGAGGTGCTCGGCTATTGCCATACAACAGGAAGTACTTTGTGTCAGGTAGGTGGCAGCTGCTGGTGAGGCCACGCTTACCAGCAGCAGTATGTTCTCCTGTGCCTTCAGGGCCAGCCGACTCTTCTAGGGCATGGGAAGATGATGTCTGAGACAACAGTTCGCTCCACCCCTCCCACCCCTGCCAGCTCTGTGGTCAGACCTTGCTCTTGCACAGCCCGAGCAGCGAGGTGATGAGATTGCTCTCCCCAGGCCCATTTTCTGGCCCCTCAGTCTCGGCAGGCAGGTGGATGCGCAAGGCTGGGACCCCACAGTGCTCCTTATCCAGTCCAGGATCCCTGTTGGGAGCATCACTGTGGGGACAGTCCTTGTCCCTGTAGCCAGCTGTATCTTTAGGTGGAGCTGTAGACTCTCTGGCTGTCTTCTTCTTACCTATCATCTTTTTACCCTGAAAGAAGGTGGGGTGAGGCTAAGGTCAGAAAGGAGATCACTCCATCCCACAGGATGCTTACTTGTGAGTGCATGGTTAAGAGTCAGGGGTAGGGGAGCACCCCCGTAATCTTGGAAGGCAGAGGGAGGAGGGTCACGAATTCAAGTCCAGCTTGGGCTACACAGTCTCACTGTGTGTCTTGCCAGGCATCGGAATACATATTAAAACTTCAGAACTTGGAGGATTGTAAGATTAAGGCAAACTTGGGATGTAAGTGTGTGTGTGTGTGTGTGTGTGTGTGTGTGGAGATAGATAGATAGATAGATAGATAGATAGATAGATAGACAGACAGAGCTGAGTACAATCCCCAAAACCAATGTTAAAGTGGAAGGAGAGAACTGTACTCTGACTTAAACACACTCATACACACACTCACACATACACACCCACACACAAACACACACTTACACACACATGCACACGCACACTCACACTCATACAAGACAGGGGCTGGAAATATGGCTCAGTTGGTATGGTGTTTGCCTAGAACACATGAAGCCCATAAACTGGACATAGTGGTACATGCCTACAACTCAACACTAGTGAGAGAAGAGCTAGAGGAGTCAGACATTCAAGGGCATCCTTGACACTACACAGTGAGTTTGAAGCCAGCCTGGACTATATGAGACACCTCCCACCTCACCCCACAAAAAAAAATCAAAAAAAAAAAAAAAAAAAAAAAAAAAAAAAAAAAAAAAAAAAAGAAAGAAAAGAAAAGAAAAGAAAAGAAAAAGAAAAAGAATACAGAGTGGGGGAAAAAATGAGATTCATCCCAGAGTGCCTGTGGGCACTAACTTCTGCTTCCTCAGCAGGGTCAAGAGTGCTTGCCTCCAGGGTTCTGTACCACACTCTGTTCCCCACAGAAGCACTTACTTCCAGAATATAGGCCAGCAGCTCTGGATCCTGCTGTATCTTAGAGCAGAGGACACTAGTGAACTGAACTTCCTCCTTTTCTGTGAGGGATCCAGGGACTGTCCCTCCAAGTCGGAGAAGTTTCTGCAAGAGAAACAGGACAGACACCCAGAGGGATGGGGTGTTGGAAAGGGAAGCCCTATGCCCAACACCCTCTGTCTCCTTGGTCCTCACCTGCACAGGCCTGTGGACACTCAGGTAGTGCAGCAGTGGGTGCTGCACCTGGGCCAGGACCTTGCTGAAGAACTGGAATACCTGCTGTCGCATGCCTGGGGGGTACTGAGACAGAGCATCCTGTCAGAGGTCTGCAACACTCCTCTCCAGAGAGCCACTGGGCTCAGAGCCTTCTTCCCTGCCAGGCCTCTTTCTTCCACACGGCATGTAAAGCAGATCTTCCTTTCTTGCCCCAAACCCCTTTCCTGAATTAGCTCCTTTCATGACTGGGTTATGACTGAACACAGCACTCCATCTGTATCTACTAGTTTTGTATCTGTGGGTTCAATCAGCCTCAGATCAAAAATATTCAGAAACATGTACAGACCTTTTTCTTATTACCTAATTACTGCAGCTCCATGAGTTTCATAGTACTTACACTAATTGTAAGCAACCTAGAGATGACTTAAAGGTAGTGTGTGTAGGTAGGCTATCTAAAAACAGAGTCATCTCTGCACGGCCGTAGGACATTGAGGACAATGGTTCTGGGAATCTATCTGTCTATCATCCACCAATCTATCCACCATCTCTATATCCCTCTCTCTTCTTTCTGAATCCTATGTAAAGGTTTATTTATTTATGCATGTGTACACATACATACATGTGCCACATTGCACATGAGAAGGTCAAAGGACAACTTGCAGTTCTCTCCTATCATGTGGGTCCCAGGAACTGAATTCAAGTTGTCAGAGTTGGTGGCAAGCACCTTTCCCACTGAGCTATCTTGCTGACCCTCAGATCCCATTTTATATAAAAGACTTGAACATCTACAGACTGCATCTGAGGGAAGGAGCAGCAGGGTCCTGGGACCAATCCCAGGATAAGAAGGACCCACTGTTCGTGACTATCCTGGCCCTCAATCTCAGCCCCCAGCACCTAGAATAAAGCCCAGCAAATGGCAGGTCCCTTTTGCTGAGTGATGGGGTGAGTTATCTCAATTAGTCACAGTCTTTGTTCCATTAAGACAGAGGAGAACAGGAAGGAAAGCGTGGGATAAGTGTTTGACTGGGGTGGAAGTTTCCAGATGCCCCAGGAGCAGTGCCCACCTCTGCTTTGCCCAGAGTGCACAGGGTCTCCAGGATCTTGTGTTGTAGCAAGTATTCCAGACAGGGTCCAGCCTCACCAGAGGATGCCTGCTGCTTTTCCTCATACACCAGGATGTCCAACATCTGCTTCAGTCGCCAGGGGATATCTGTTTTCTTGGCCGGGGTGTTTTCATCTAGTTAAGGAGAAAGACACAAGGGTAGGCGGCAGAAAGAGCACCAGACCCTCTCACAAGCCCAGAAGTTACGCCTGAGATGGGCTGGGTGCCACTGGGAAATGGAAGTTTACAGCTGACACTTGTATATTTAAAAAGACAAAGTGGCAGGGGATAAGGGCCAGGACATGGGTTGCTGGCTGAGAGTGTGTGCTTGCTCCAGTGTGTCATCAAGTGTACAGCAACATTCCCTTTTAAAGTGAGAAGGGGACCCCTTATGAGCCTAAAGGAAGACACAAGTCCATAGGAGATGTTTTGAGAGTTGCCTATCTATTCCAGGCTTAAGTGGGCAGCTACAGAGTCTGTCCGATGATTGTCCAGGCTATATTTTAGCAGCTTCCTTCCTAGCATCTGCTAGGGCCTGGTCTTCCCCTTTTTCATTGTGGGAAGTCACAGGAAAGTGCAGACAATCTGTTGGTCAGGTGGATGCTGCACCTAGGCAGAGAAAGGTTCCTAGCTGGCCTTGGAGCACCCCCTAGCTTTCCTTTAAGGCAATGGCTGTTAAGCAAACTGTGTTTCACCCTCTCCCTATAACTCTGGTCTAGGGAGCACTCTGGAAATTAAAGGCCTAGATGAACTAAAGGCCCAGGTCAGGTGGAAGGCTTTGACAGCTTTAGGCTGGGCTTGGTGGCCTAGACTGTAACCCTAGCTTCTCAGGAGGCTGGCAAGGCAGGAGTATTCAAAGTTCAAGGCCAGTCTAGACAACCGAAGTGAAATCTTGTTTCAAAATAAAAAGTAAAAGTAGCCATGGGATGTAGCTCAGTGGGGCATGGAGACAGGGAGAACTACTCTGGGTTCAACCAATTCCCAATACAGAGAGAGACAGAGCATATGACTTAGTATAAAAGAGTGGCTCCCAACTGGAAAGAAATTCTTCCCCTACCCCAAAACATCTGTCAGTATGAAGAGACATTTACGGCTGTCACAGTTGAGGCAGGTGATACTAGAATCAGGTGGGGAGAAGTCAGAATTGTTGCTCAACAGACAACACAGTTATTTACCCTTCAATACAAACAGTCCTGACTCAGTGTCCATATGCCAAGATTGAAGGGATCCTGGCCTAACCCAAGGTTCCCCCAGAGTGCTGAAAGGCCATTTTAATTTCATGGGCTAGCTCAAGCTGGAAAGAAAGCCTCTAGAAAAGTAATAGGTCCAAACACAGTCTGAACTCAGGGACATGAAAAGCTACAGATACAGGATCTGGTTACCTGGCAACTAGGCTTACTGACTACTAAGTAACCAATCAGATCCTGACCCTCTCTGAGTCATGGTGGGTTAGCACATGAATGCTTTGGCCCTTTGGGATGTCAGTCAGGAGAGAAGGGACCCAGAAGTGGTCCAAGCCTTAGCTCTCCTCCTTGGACTTCTTTTTTTCCTTTTTTTTTTTTTTAAATAAAGAATTATTTATTTACTTTATACATATGAGTACACTGTAGCTGTCTTCAGACACCAGAAGAGGGCATCAGATCCCATTACAGATGGCTCTGAGATACCATATGGTTGCTGAGAATTGAACTCGGGACCTCTGGAGGAGCAGTCAGTGCTCTTAATTGCTGAGTCATTTCTCCAGCCTTGTACTTTTTAAGGTAGCCATGGGAAAATGATTTGTTACACATCTTTCTCCTTTTCCTGAATCTCTAAGACAAGGTCTCATGTATCCCAGGGTGACCTTGAACTTCTGATCATCTTGCTCCCATCTCCTAAGTATTTGATTACAGGCATGCACCATTGAGGACTAAACCAGCAGGTCTAGGTGTAGGCTAGGCAAACACTTTGCCAACTGAGCTACATCCAAGCCCTGGTGCATTTTCTTTAATCAACCGTCCTACTGACAAGCACTTAGGACTGAAGGACTGAGGACTTCATCCAGTCGGAAACTAAAGCAAGCAGAGCCACCTTTATCACCAGTCAGGCCAGTGAGGTCCCCAACCTCCTTGTTCTCATCACTCACACAGCTCCTCCCCCAAAAAGGTCAGAGTGGGGTCAACAACTTAACCATAAAGACCAGCATCGGCTAGGGCTCCGGTTCTTATTCCCATCTGTCTGCATCTCTGGCTCAATGATGATGGCTCAGGACAGAGATGTCCTGGTGTCCAGAGCCTTCACATGACCTCACCAAGATACCTGTGGTCACTCTCTGCCCATTCCCTCAGCTCCATCCTCGGGTCCCAGGCTGGGGAGGAGCAGGGCTTACCTGTGCTCTCGATATAGTAGTGTGTGATGCCTTTCCAATGCTCCACAAAGGCCTGCAGCAGGTCAATGCTGGGCTCCCGCTGCAGAGAGAGTAGACATGGTCTTTGTGGGAGTGTCAACCAATGGTTCACTAGCACCAGCACTCACTCACAGGCCTGTGTGCCTGCTCACTGTCCAGTGAGTTCTAGGCCTAGAAAAAGCATTCTGTTGCCAGCTTTTCAAAGTGAAGAGTAATTCACCTCTCCAGGACACAGCATCCCCAGAGGATGTCTCCCACATGTCCCTACCCCATAGGCTCTGTCCCCAAGAAGTAAGCATGCTGGAGGAGGAACAGACACAAGTATTTCTGCACAGTCCAAAATCCATACATGCTACAACAGAGGGGCTGCCATCAATACAGGGTTACCTGAGAAAAAAGATAACAAGAATGATACACATGGAAAACGTATTTGGTTCCTCTCTGTTGGAGTACAGGAAAGCCTATGTTCAAGGACATGGCAGGATCTACTCAGACAGTTAACACTTCTATACCCTATAAAGGCAAGGCCTTGCTTATAGAGAGCTTCAGTCTTTTGTCCCAGGCTGAAGTCTACACCCTAACTTTTGCCCAGCTCCTTCTGTCAACCTAGAGGCTTCAGACTCTGCCCCTGCAAGTCCCTCAACTCCCCCTCCCCAAAAGTATTCTCTCTATCATTGATTGATGTTGGTCATCGGTGCTGCAGTAGAGAGAGAAGCTCGTCAAGATGCTAAGCCTTCATTTCTGAATTAGCAGAGAGGTTCAGACTTCTCAGGAAAGACTGACACCCAGCTAGCTCACTCCAGTTATTTTCTTCAAACATACAAGGTTAACTGGGGCTGGGAGAGGTTCCAACTACAACGTTTTCTTGCCCTTTGCTGCCCTCACACAAATCTCAGTCCCTTTTGACCACGGCTAGCCATAACCAAAAGGAGCAACTCCAGGGTTGCCAGGAGGACCTTAGGACCAAGGGTGGTGGAGCTGCACGCTCTCAGGGAGCACCAAGTGCAGATTCTCTAGAGACATTTCAAGAATCGGTCTTATAACAATTTCTGAGCCTCTACTAATTGACCCAAAACATAGCAAAGGCTTCATTGAAACATTTTACTCAAAGCCAGAGGCAAAGGCTTTACTGTAGATATCTCTCCACTCCACCCTTGACCTCTAGTTGGCACTGGGCCTTGGACCGAGGGTGACTAACTGGCTTGAGAAGAACAAAACAAACAAACAAACAAATATTCTTTCCTTGTACAATAAATGTTTATAGGCAGAAATGCAGAAAACAACCGACTTTCCCAGCCCTGACTAATACACCACAATATACACCTACTTTACTTTAGGTAAAGTTTGGGAAACACTGCAGAAGGGAGCCCAGGGGTTAGGGGGTAAGTGCCAGAGGACCAGACCGTCTGATGCAAGACAGTGTCTTCCATGTGACAGGGAAGCTGCACCCATGAAATCTCAACAATACAGTCACCTAATCAAGACAATATGAACTGGCATGCCAACATGGATGGGGGAAAGTTCAACAGGCCCCACCTCTAAATGAAGAGCTACAGACAGTTAATAGCTGCTGAGAGACGAAGAATGTCTTCCCCAAGGCCTAACACCCTGACAGATTATCCAGTACCAATGGTCAGCCCCTAAATGTGTGCATATGAACAACACTCGCATATGAACAACACTCAATGGACTCAGTAAGGGGTGTGTGCGTGCGTGTGTGTATGTGTGTGTGTGCATGCATGCGTGCATTCATGCGTGTAACAGGAAGAGGTCATTAATGTGAGAGGGGTTGGGCCATGGGAAAGTTTGTAGGGGGAAGGTAAGTGGTCAAAGTATCTAAATACAGTACTCCTAAGAATCTAAAAAAATTTTTTTTTGTTTAAGGAAAAAATAATTGTTACCAGAACAGAAATGCATCAACAGTCCCTACCATAGGTGTTAATTTCCTCTAGGTCTTTGCTCAGGCCACAGTGTCCTGGGGTCCATCATTCCTTTACACTTGGCTAGGTCCTGAGATTCCTCAGTGAGATCAGTGAGATATGCCACAAGCACTCTAACACTGAGCCTCCAGTAAACGTGCTGTCACCAAGACAAGAATATGAAACTGCACTCCAAACCAGTCATCTATAAGGAGCAGCAGAAGTGGAAAAGGGCCTCTTAAAGGGACTCATTTCTAGAGGCTGGAGTGATGGCATTGGATGTTCCTCAAAACAGTAGGGGCTTGCTTCCCCAAACCCACATCAGATGCTTCACAACTGTCTGTAACTCCAGTTCCTTGGATACAACCCCCTCTTGGACCTTCCACGGGCAGCTGAACACAAGTGAAGTAGATTTGCATATACACAAAGTAAAAATAAAAGTTAAGTCTTAAGAAAAGAGGAGCTGGGGGCTGGAGAGATGGCTCAGCAGTTAAGAGCACTGACTGTTCTTCCAGAGGTCCTGAGTTCAATTCCCAGCAACCACATGGTGGCTCACAACCATCTGTAATGGGATCCGATGTGTCTGAGACAGCTATAGTGTACTCATATGCATAAAATAAACAATTCTTAAAAAAAAAAGAGGAGCCACTAATAGATCCCCTTCAAGATCCTGCCAAAGAACAAATGCTCCAACTGGATCCAATTTCAGTGGTGCAAGGGAGACATTCCCCACGACAGATCTGGTCAGAGGGCATTAGGGCAAAGGCTATGAGGAGGATGTGGGTCTCCAAGGCCAAGTCAAAAAGCCTGTTCTGTTTTTTTGGGTTTTTTTTTTTTTTGTTGTTGTTGTTGTTGTTTTGTTTTTAAGGCAGCAAGATCAGTGCCAACTTCAGAGGAAGGTTTTGGAAAGATCTGTCTGGTAGTGTCAGGCAGAAGAGGAGACAATGGAGGAAGCTGGTCATGGCAATGGGGGAGTAAGGTACAACTAAGTCCGAGACTTTTTTTTGTTTTTGTTTTTTCGAGACAGGGTTTCTCTGTGTAGCCCTGGCTGTCCTGGAACTCACTCAGTAGACCAGGCTGGCCGCGAACTCAGAAATCCCGCCTGTCTCTGCCTCCAGTCTCTTCTTTCAAAATCAGTTGTCACCATGTGTGGTAACAACATATCTTCATTCCTAGTATTACTGTCAGAAGGCAGAGGCTTCCTGACAGGCTGCTGAATGAAGTGACCCACTCACAGTGAGCGGCCAGGGACATGCACTCCCCAGAAAAAAAATAGCCCAAACACAAACTGACAGTTGTACACACAGAGAGAGAGAGAGAGAGAGAGAGAGAGAGAGAGAGAGAGAGAGAGAGAGAGAGAGAGAGAGAGAGAGAAGCCCCTCAGGCAGGATGACGTCCCTAACTCAAGGTCAGTTCGGCTGTGGCCTGAGGTAAGCCTGCAGAGGGCTGCTTCCGGGTTCTCGAGACCACCCACCCCGCAATGCTCTCTATCACCTTCCTGGGGACTTATGTCACTCAAGGCCGCAACTCCCATGCTAAGAGGGAGCTCAGCGCGGAACTCCTGCTCCCAGTAGTTGTCTGGCAGCTAAGAGAGGAAGAGGAAGGCTGTCGTCAATCCCAGGTGAGGAGGGATAGAGGAACGTACGTCAGGAAGGAGAAAGGAAGGCAGACGGGCCGAGGAGGAGGCGTGGGGGCAGATCTGGGAGGAAGGGCTGGTGACAAGGGGAGCTCCGGGGAGAGAAGAGTCAGAAAGCTTGTGAAGCTCTCGGGCGCAGGGAACGTTACAAGCGGCCGTGCGGAGCGCAGGTCCGGGGACTGGGGCACGGGAGGCACAACAGGAAGCAGCGCGGAGGCGGGATCAAGGGATCCGGACTCGGGATCAAGGGAGTGTGGCTCAGGGTCCCGAGAGTCGGGCTTAGGATCAGGAGAGCGAAGCGCAAGATCGAGGGAGCCGGTCGGTCTGGAGAGAACCCCGCAGCTAAGACTCCTGGCGGCCGCGAGGAGGGACCGTACCCGAAGACGAGGCCCGGAAGCGGCGTCGGGGCCAGGGGAGGGGCCCTGCCCAAGGGGCCCGCACCCGCCCACCCGCCCGCCCCTCCGGTCCGACCAGGGCCCGGCCTCACCGCCCCCACGGCCTCCTGCAGCAGTGCCCCGAGCCGGCTCAGCATGATGGCGGCCCGGCCCGGCTCGCGGCCCGGCTCTCGGTGGCGGCGCGGCGGTGGCGGAGGAGGCGGCCCAACCGGCGGGAGGCGGGACTGGGCCCTGAAGCCCCGCCCCTGCCGGAGGGCTCGGGGCGCTCGAAGCCCAGGGCTGGCCAGGTCCTAAAGGAGAGTCAGTGTTGGAGAGGCGTCCTGGGGAGCTGATGACCGCCAGCGAGCTGGCCTTTCCCTAAGGTCCCTTTGGGTAACACCCAGAGACTTCTAATTCCTCGTGCACCCTCACAACCCTACCGAAACAGTAGCCCGGGAAACAAATGTACTGGTCCTGACAAGCTGTGTCAAGGACACTCCAGAAGGCAAAGACATAGTAGGGAGAAAAAAAGATTAGATAGCTTCACTATTGATATTGACGACACGTTTAAATGTAATGGGTTAGGTTATGGCTAATATTAATTTCACCTGTTGTTCAGTAATTTTTTTTTAAAAAAGTAGTAATCGGAAAAGAAGCTCACTAAGGTTTGCAGTTGGATTAGGGATTGATCAGAGGAGTCCCAACCAAATCTGTCTCATGTCCACCACTCTGGAGGGAAAGAAGGCAGTTACAGCACACCTGCAATCAATCCCAGCACCCGGTAGTATCACCAATTCAGGGAGGTAGTGAGATCCTGTAACAAACACACGTTCACAACACACATACACACACACTGACACACACATTCTGAACACACAGAGAGAGACACACATACAATATACACATACACAACACTCACAGAGAGATTGAAGACATGAAACTTTTAAAACAAAAGCCAAAACAATAAAAATAAAAGGGCTGCGTGAGGCTCTTGGTTCAATCTCCAGGATCAGATAATTTAAATACATAGATGGGTAGATAGTATGTAATTAAATTACTTATATAAATGTATTTATTTAAATTTATATAGGTGTTTACATAAATTATAAATTATATCTATCTTAAATATCCAGGCTGTCCTAAAGCTGACCATTATTTTTTGTTTCATCCTCCCAAGGGTTGAGACGGTAGGCTTGTATTGCCATACCTGAACTGCATTGTAAATTCTAGGCCAGTCTTAGAAATATAGTGAGACATCAAAAACAAGAGTTGGGCATGTAAGTTGGACTTGATGTCACATGCCTTTGATCCTAGCACTCAGGAGGCAGAGGCAGAGGCAGGCAGATCTCTATGAGTTCAAGGCCAGCCTGGTCTACGGAGCAAATTCTCCACAGAGAAACCCTGTCTTGAAAAAGGAAGCAGAGTTGCCATATTTAAAAAAAAAATATATCAGATATCTTTGGTGTTCATTGATTTCATGACTGTAAAGTCATCAACTCCTGTTTTCTTTTTTCAAGACAGGGTCTCATATGGACCAGGCTAGACCCAAACTTACTGTGTATCTGAGGTTGACCTTGAACTTGGGATGTGGCATATGCCTGGTGTGTCCACTGCTAACGAGAGGCCAGGGCTCACGCAGGTAAGCAAGCACTCGTGCTGCTTTCTAAGCCCTTGGCTCCCGATTCTAAATGGTGAGGTGTTTAGTAAATAAAACCAAAACAAAAGCTTAGAAACCACTGGAATAAAGTTGCCCAGGCTTTACACCTTTGTGTCATGAGAAGGAAGTGTGAAGGACTCTCCCTAAGGCTTTGTTTTAGGGGTCAAGAGCCTCACTTTGAAGGATCCTAAATTCTCAGGAGTTCCAACTCCTTCAGGTCATACGTTGCTTCCCTTGGTAACCAGGGAACTTAACATTTTCTGCAGCGGCTGTGAGTTCAAAGTAAACAGGGTGATGTCTGATAGCATAAGGGGAGCCTAGTCCTGCTTCCCCTGGACAAATATATCTCCGGTGCTGGGCAGCTGGAGAAGTAGTAGCTCTGTAATAAAGTACTTGCCTAGCATGCCCAAGACCCTGGCTTTGATCCCCAGCAATGACCACTCCCCTGAATGCCCTCCCCCCCAAAATGAGATAGAAGATTGCCCAACCCCCCCCCCCCAACCACACACACACACACACATACATGGTCTACTCATTGGTTTTATGTAGCCTTGGGTTTCAGGTAAAACATCCTCTCATTTGTTGGAAGGCGTCAAACAATCTCTCCTAGTGACCTCACAGGTTTATTTCAAGGATAATGCTGTAAACATAAGCCTACTTAAAATCATTGTTCGGGGGCTGGGAGTATAGTAGGTCTTTTAGGCAGAGTGCCTACTTAGCACACACAAAGCCTGGGTTGGCTCCCCAGCACCAAGCAAACCAGGTGTGATGGCACACACCTGTCACCTCAACACTCAGGAAGTGGAAGCAGATGACTCAAGGCAGTCTTCAACTGCAAACTCTGGTTCAAATAGTAATAAAATCATTGTTTCATTTTGAATGGTTCTGATCTATTTGCTTTTGGGCCCGCTAGTCCTCTTCCCACGTGCACGCACATCCCCTGTCTTCTTTTTGGTCTTCCAAACAAACTGCACACTCAGCCCCACCTCAGGCATGCACCTCTTCTGTGGTTGCAGGCAGAAGGCTTCACCAAAGCAGTCAGAGTCACCACCGCCTTCCCTGGCCCCACTTGTTCTTTAGTGACCAGGTCTCCATTCCTGCTTCCTCTGCTTGGTGCTGGGCAGCCTCCCTGCTGCATATGTACCTTGGGTTCTAGGGAGGCCTGTCTATTTGAGCTTATCCTCTGAGACTCCCTCTAACTATGAAACATAGGTTTCTGGGCAGTGGTGGTGCACACCTTTAATCCCAGCACTTGGGAGGCAGAGGCAGGTGATTTCTGAGTTCGAGGCCAGCCTGGTCTACTGAGTGAGTTCTAGGACAGCCAGGGCTACAAAGAAACCCTGTCTTGAAAAACAAAAAACAAAAAAAGAAAGAAAGAAAGAGAGAGAGAGAGAAACAAACAAACACAGGTTTCTGTCTCACAGAGACCCTGGAGAAGTGGCAAGTAGCACTCACTCTATCTAGACCAGCCCCTGCTCCTGTGTCCTAGAGAAAGGAAAGTTATTGTGAGTATTGTCTCTAAGCCCCTCTAGCTCACAGAAAACTTTTTCCAAGGCTTTCTCAGCCTGATGTCACCTGTCCCTATGACTCAGGGTTGGTGACTTATAAAGAAACAAACATGGGTTATTGATGTTGCTCAGTTGGTAGAGCACACACCTAGCAAGCAAGAAACCCTGGGTTTGATTCCCAGCACTGAATAACCCATAGCTGTTGGTGCATTCCAGCACTTGGGAGGCAGAGGGAAGAGGGACAGGAAGTTCAACCTCACATACAAGTAAGTTTGAAGCCAGTGTGAGCTACGTGAGACAAATAAAACCCACAAATATGTGGTATATGCCTGTGATCCCAGCACTTGGAAGGCAAACACTGGATCAGGAGTTCAAGGTCAACCTCGGTTATGTGGCAAGTTCAAGGCTAGCCTTTGCTATGAGGCACCTTATTTCAAACAAAACAACAAAACAGAATAAATGAATGGATAGTTCTGGCTTCTGGCCTAAGCCTATACTCCCAGATACTTGATACTGAACCAAGAAGACCAAAACTTCCTGAGCTACAGAGTGAGAGGTCAGGTCTAGCCTGGGCAACTCAATGAGAATCTGTCTTAAAATTTAAAAGTTTTTTAAAGAGATAAGACTATTGATTGTGGTAAAGTGCTTATCTGACATGCACAGGCATGGATGGAAACAATAGATTTAGGACCCAGTGCAACCTTTTAATTCCAAGCAGTTACCCCTACCAGCATGATCACACACACAGTGGACAGGGAGTGCCAGGGTCTGGGTAAAAATGAAACCCAGACCTAGGCAAAATAGATATGTATATATATGTATAATTATATACACTTACATATGTGGACAGACAGGACTGGAAGTGCAATTAGGTAGGGCAGGGAGTCAGGGAAGGGAAGCAGCAGAGGGTGCCCCAATAAATTACATTCTGTAGAGAGCACAGTAGGAGATGCATGGCAATGGAGGGACCTGGGAGCCTGGGCTCTCAGAGATGTCCTAAGCTAGGCCTCTCCATCCCATCTAAGGGAGGCTGAGGCCTGGGCTCAGTGGTCCCAGGACAGGTGCTAGAAGGGAACATCCTATCTGGTTTTGTCTGGAGGCTGGTGGTGGTGAGGCATTGTGTGAACAGCATCTCGGCTCTTAGCCACAGCTTTGAATAAGCCCTGGGTCTTGAGCAAGAGGTTTGAAGCTTAGGGGTTGCAAAGTACAGGACATACAAGCTAGAGAGAGGACGGCCTCCCAGCTGGAGGAGGCCCAGGTAGAGCCTGCTTCTGCCAGTTAGAGAAGCATCTGGCCCGGAGTGCAGGAAGCTGTCAGGAGTGCAGCTGGCTGGAGCCTTTGGGTGGGCAGGCACAGGGTCCCAGAGCTGCCGCCTCCCCCTGTACAGGACAGCAGACAGACCTCCCCCATGAACCCCCCTTCATTTCTCCTTACTGTCTTCTGGGGACCCTCATGTGGGGTGACAGACAGGGAACGGGTGCAAACATTGACTGTGTGCTGGAGTCCGGGCTGGGTTTGGCTAGGCAGTGGAGCCCAGGGAAAAGGTAAGGCCCCCTGGCCCATCGTGGGGAAGGAAGTCCATGCCTCATGACTCTGGGACTGTGCCCTTCTTGGCTCTCTCCCTGAGGAATGGAGCCCAACACTTCTGTCCTGTCTCCTGCTGCTCCCAGCCAGCAGAGGAAGAGGACGCTGTGGGGTCTCACAGCCCCAGCTTCAGGGCCTCAAAGCAGCAGAAGGAAGGTACTGTCACAGACAGGACAAGCTGGCAGGGATGTCAGAAGAGGGAAGCTTTCTTCTTGAGTTCGTTCCGCTTCCACAGGGCTAGCTTGCCAAACTCTTCAGGAGACATGGCGAAGACCCTAGAGAAGTCCTCTGCTGACAAATGCCTCTGTGGGGACAAGGGCAACTGAGTGATTAAGGAGGTAGCCTCTACAGCCTCAAAGTCAAAGGCAGCCCCTCTGGGTGGCCCGTCCCCCATGCCACCATCTTTCTTGCATACCTCAAGCCTCATGCGGTCCACACCCGGAGGCAGCTTAGTTCTCCCCTTGTTGGTCACCACCAGCATCTCATAGGGATAGATCTGGAGAGGCAGAGAGAACCCTCTTAGGTTCCTAGTCTCCTGTGCTCATACCCCCTTGATTCCCCTGGTCCCCCCTGCAGAGGCCACTGGGATTCATGCCATCTTGCCATTCATCTCCTTTGTCTTCCCTGCTGCCCACCAACCCCCACCCCGTCATCTCCAGGAGCACCCTGAGCGCATTCAGCTTGGTGGGCTTCACCACCCCCCTGAAGCCCACCCCATTGTGGTGGTCAGGTCCCCTGCCCTCACCTTCTGCTCCAGCACACAGGGCAGGGAGTTCCCCCGATCCATCCTCCCCCTCTGGCCCTCTCCGTTCTGGGGAGACCAAAGCCGCAGTGAGCCAGAGTGGGTCAGGGGGACCTTCTCAACCTTACCCTAGGTGTCTTCAGTCTTCGCCAAGCAACTTGTTGGGCTGTATCCCCTCCCCCACCAGTACCCATGCCTGGCTCTGGTTTCCTGAGGTTCTCCTGCTCCCCTCCAAGGGGTGCTCACCTGCAGGCCTAAGGAGACAAGAGCCAAGGTTTAGAGACAGCTTCAGAAGCTGAACCTTCACCTGATCTTAAACCACTGCCCACCTTGGACAATGGCTGTCTATAAAGTCTGTGGAGACCCGAGTCCCAGCGATGTGTGACCCCACTGCTCACCTGGGCTCCCAGCCTCACTTCCCGATGGGCTGAATTCTGTGGACTGTAGCTAGGAAATGATACAAAGAAATCAGAGGAAGCTGAGGACGACCTTCAACAGACTCCTTTACTCTGAGGGCCTCCCACTACCCAACACTTCCAAATGCTTGGCCACTCAGAAGCAACGGTGGACACACACCTCTCCCATGCAGCCCCGGCTTGGTCCTAAGGCCTTACCCTGCTCAGGGTGGTCCTGCCATAGGAAGGAAGGGAAGAGGATTTAGATGTTCCCGAATGCAAGGCTGAAAGAGAGCAAGAGGGCTCAGGTTTAGTCCCGTGACTCTGCCAGTCCTTCCTAAGACAGCTGCCTCCGTGGCTTTCCCTGGCCAGAACTCAGCAGGCTTCTGTGGACTTCCACAGTGAGTGCACTGTGGCTTCTGCTGAGCCTGTATCTTCCCTCTTCTCTCTAACAAGAAGTGAGCCAGAAGTCTAGAGTGAACCCCAGGCAAAGTTAAGGCTCATGTCATTCCAGTCACCGAGAAGTAAGTTCGAGAACTTCAAATACACAAGAGTCTAAGTGAAATCTCGAAGGTATGACAACAGTATTAACAGCGGTCAACTTCTGGCCATTTGACAGCACAGTTCCAACATAGTCGTCATCTTAGCACAGTGAATGCAGTCAGGATAGTTCCCGTTTGAGGCTAGGTAGCTGCCTCAGTAGGTAAGAGGGCTTGCTCTGCAAGTATGAAGACCTGAGTTTGGATTCTAGCACACACTTAAAAAGTAGAGCATGGCTGTGAGCACCTGTAACCACAGCACTGTGTGGGGTTGAGACAAGGGGATCACTGCCAGTCCAGCTTCCACTTCAAGTAAGGCAGAGAGCAATAGTGCAGAACCCCCAATGTCCTCTCCTGGCCTCCACATATGAACATACCTGTATAGTCATCTGTCTACACTACACACACACATGTATACACATAACACACTTCCTATTTGCATCACTGGAGATCATTTGCAACTTGTACCTTTTGTAAATTGTTGGGAGCCGACTTTAGCAGAAAGCGGCTAGATCAACTTTGCAGCCATCTCGAGCCTTTATACCCTGATAAGAGCCTTGCTTTTCAACAGCCTACAACAGCTGAGCACACTCTGACAAACATCTTTATCCCACATATCTTGTTTTGCTGTTTAGTGACCCCAGCTGCATGGTGCACGTGGTAAAATGTCTTCACCTGTGTTCTCCTGCTTGTGCTTACAAATACCCAGGATTTCCTTGTAATAGTGTCAATAGGAGGTGGGAATATAGTCTTTGGGAGACAGTAAACGAGACTTGACTACACACTCTGTTTTGTCTCTATTCTTTGTGTCTCTTCCCCTTCTTCCCCACACTCTCTCTCTTGCTAGACCCTGACCCTCGGACAGGAGCAGCAGAGCAGTCTGGGACATTTTGGCCCCCAAGCATGGGGCAGCTCGGGCGGTCAGGAGCAGTAAATCACTAAATTTTTGAACAGTACAAGTTATAATTACAGAGATTAGTTTGCAACAAGGGTTTGTTGTTGTTCTCCACCCCCCCCCCCGGTCTATGTAGCCATAGCTGGCCTTGAACTCAAGATCCACCTGCCTCAGCCTCCTAAGTGCCGAGACTACAGAAATGTGCCACCACGTCTAGAAACTAAAATTCTTTGTTGTTGTTTTGAGACAGGGTTTCCTCTGTGTAGCCCTAGCTGTCCTGGAACTCACTTTGTAGATCAGGTTGGCCTCAAACTTACAAAGAACTGCCTGTCTCAGTCTCCTGAGTGCTGGGATTAAAAGTAGTTACCACCACACACAGATAGAAGCTACCGTTCTTCGTGTGGGCCAGCCTCCAAAGCTCCTTTGTCTCTAACTAGTAGAAATGGCTGGTATCCTACTGCAGTTGCTTTGATAGGCATTTTGTTAAATGTCCAGCGTAGGTAGGTTCAGCACCATAAGCGTCAGTCCTCTAAAGTCTACTGGAAGTTCAGTGCCTGAAAACAAAACAGGCTTGGGGAACCCAGCGCTTATTCTCACATAGGTTTAGCATCTCTAAACTGAAAGTTCAAAATCTGAAATCCAGTCTCCTCTGGATTCCAAACTTTTTCAGTCTTGTTGGTATGGTTTTCAGTTTTGGATTTGGAAGTATTTTTCATTTTAGGATTAGGGGGTCTCTAATGTGGTAAAATTTATTCAAATATCCTAAAATCCAGGAAATGAAACAAAACCCTCTTTAAGTCTGAAACTCTTCAAATCCTAAGCGTTTGGATAAGGAATGATAAACCTGCATAAGAACTGAGCAGCTCTCAGGGCTGGGGACTGGCTCAGGGTTAACTGCTTGAGAACACAAGAACCTGAGTTCAGATTCACAGAACACACTAAAGGGATGGGGAGGGAGGACAAAAGAAAGTCCCTGGTTCTCACAGTCACCACTCATTGCTGAAGTATGTCACGAAGTTGTAAGAATAAGGAACATTTATATTTTGATGGACAGAATTACAATACATCAAGTACATATAAAATGTTTTCACCCCAAATCACTTTCAGAATGCATGCTGGCTGTTTTTATGTCAACGCGACACAACCTAGAATCACCTGGGAAAGGGGAACCTCAATTGGGAAAATGCCCTCAACAGACTGGCCTGTGGGCAAGCCGGTGGGGGCAGGTTCTTGACTGATGATTGATGTTGGGGGGCTCAGCCCACTGTGGGTGGTGCCACCCCTACAAAGGTGGTCATGGATAGTATAAGAACACAAACCAGACAAGCCAGGAGGAGCAAGCAGTAAGGAACACTCCTCCATGGCCTCTGCATCAGTTCCTCCTTCCAGGTTCCTGCCCTGCCTTCCCTGGATGATGGACTACAAGCTGTAAGACAAAATAAACCCTTTCCTTGCCAAGTTGTTTTTGATCATGGTGTTTTACCACCACAATAGAAACTTTAACTAGGACAGAATGTTTGTGTTTGAAAGTGACGATTCCAAGGTAATGTCTGTTCGTGACACTGCAATGTTGAGCCTGATTAGATCTGTCAGGAACCCACCTATATGACCACATGACATATATAGATAGCTAGGGTCTTGTGCCAAAGTAAGGAGGGAACTTGAGTATTTAACTTTACAAAGCCAAAAGGGAAGTCACAGAGCTCATCTCTGCAGCTGAATAGAGGAATCTGGAACACCGAGACTGTATCCACCCCTTGGGACAGTTTGTATTACTCTCGTTCTTCGGGCCTCAACTACAGACTTTATATTCTTTAAAATGCTCTTTGCAAATCTTCCCACCCACCTCAAACCTGAGGCCTGGATGCTGTTCATGCATCCTAGCCATGGTCACTTTACTGGTCCTTCAGTTCTGGATGTGGCAGCAAATGCCTATAATCATAGCACTTTGAGGGCCAAAGGCAGGAGGAGAGTTCAAGGCCATCCGCAGCAAAATAAGAGTTTGAGGCTAGCATCAGTTTCCTAAGATTGAACATTTAAGGCATCTGAGCATAATGGTGCATGCCTTTAATCCAAGTACTTTGTAGGCAGAAGTATGGAGGCATACCTCCAACCAACCAACCAACCAACCAACCAAACAACCCCTACCAAAAACCAACCAACCAACAACAAAACCAAAGCAAATATTCCCAGTCCTACTGGGTCTCTTTGTTCCAGTCTTCTACACTCTTCCAAAGAGTAATGCCCTGGAGACAGTTGCCTGGCACTGTAGTCCCTCAGCACCTTCTTTACCAAACGCTGGCAACAGATCAGCCCATAACTTCTTATTCCCTCAGCTATGGATTAGAATCTCACGTAGGAAAGACCTTGCAATATTCCCACCAAGCAGTCCAGCCTCTGGCTCAGCAGCAATAGTCCTTCCTTCAATGGCGGAGGTCTTCCACGGCTGCCTCCCCAGCACAGGGCTCTATTTCCTCCCCATGCTCCTCAGTCTAGATTTTCCTTTTCTTAAAGACAGGGTCTCACTATCCAGCCCTTGAACACGGTGGTCATTACTGAGCTAAGGCCTCATGTTCTGCAGGCCTGGTCGCTCAATTCCCCTTTCCTTTCTCCATGAGTAATCTTACTTTCTTTTCCCACTTCCTACACATATTAGCTGCAGACCCTCCAGCTTCTAGCTTGCCAAACTCAGTTGCCAACCATTTGTTCTACATGGATAAAGCCCCGACACCTCTCTCCCTTATCCCCCTTCTGATGGGTCATAGGATTCACTTCAGTGGATTTGATCTGAGCAATTCTCAGATCTATCCCCTTTTCTCTGAACCCCAAAAGATGTGTTACTCTTAGGATATGGTTTCAGTATATTGCAAAGCTTCAAAAATTATGAGAAGTTAAGAAGGTAGGAACAGGGCCACAGAGATGGCTCAAGGGGTAAAGGCAAATGCCTTGCAACCCTGACAATGTAAATTTAATCCCCTGAATCCACATACAAGTTGAAAAAAATAGAACTGACTCTACAAAGTTGTTCTCTGATATCTATCCTCAACACACAGACAGACAGACAGACAGACAGACACACACACACACAAACACACACCTTTTAGAAATTTGGAACTAGAGAGATGGCTCAGTGGCTGTTCTTCTGGAAGACCCCCAATTTGGTTCACAGCACCCACACGGCAGCTCACAACATGCAGCCCTAGGGGAATCTTACACCCTCCTCTGGCCTCTGTGTATGCATGCAGTGCACAGACATACATGCAGACAAAACTCCCATACATAAAACAAATAATTTTTAAACAGGGTCTCACTATGCTACTCTAGATGACTCGGAACTCCCTATCTAGGTCATGGTGGCTTTGAACTCACAAAGATCTGCCTTTGTCTGCTTCAAAGCACCAGGATTAAAGGTGTGCACCACCAAACCAGGCTCAGATAGTTTTTTGTTTGTTTAAATGGTTTATTTTCTTTTTTTTGTTTGTTTGTTTGGGTTTTTTTGTTTTTTGTTTTTGTTTGTTTTTTGTTTTTTTGAGACAGGGTTTCTCTGTGTAGTCCTGGCTGTCCTGGAACTCACTCTGTAGACCAGGCTGGCCTCGAACTCAGAAATTTGCCTGCCTCTGCCTCCCAAGTGCTGGGATTAAAGGCATGTGCCACCACCGCCCGGCTTGGTTTATTTTCTTTTATTTTACGTGCATTAGTGTTCTGCCTGCATGTATGTCTGTATGAGAGTGTCAGATCTTTTGGAACTGGAGTTATACAGGAGGAAGAAGAGGCAAAAGAAAAGGGGGAATTGTCTCAGATCTAAGGGCAAACCCTATGTGAGCTGACATTTGGGTGCTGGGAATTGAACCTGGGTCCTCTAGAAGAGAAGCCGGTGCTCTTAACTGCTGAACCATCTCTCCAGCCCTGCTCTAAAAGGTTTTTTTTATTTTGAAACAGGGTCTACTACATTGTCCAGGCTAGACTTAGACTCACTCTGAGTCTTGGTAGGCCGTAAACTTTTCTTTTTCTTTCTTGTTTCTCTCTCTCTCTCTCTCTCTCTCTCTCTCTCTCTCTCTCTCTCTCCCCTTCTCCCTCCCTTCTTCCCTCCTTCCCTCCCTCCCTTTGCTCCTTTCTTTTTGAGACAGGATCTCTCTATGTAGCCCTGGCTGTCCTGGAGTTCTCTATGTAGGACAGACTGGTCTTGAACTCACAGAGATCCACCTGCCTCTGCCTACAAAGTACTTGGATTAAAGGCATGCACCACTACGCCCAGATGCCTTAAATGTTTAATTCTCTTGCTTCAGTCTCCTGAGCAGCTCAGATTCCAGGCCTGTTCCACAGGTCTAGCCAGGTATTTCCATACAGGGACAGAAGGCTGATCAATCTGTTCATCTACAAACCAGTTGGGAAGATCGTTTCCAGAGGTAACCTGTAACTCTTCCATATACTGCGCTTCCTTTTTTAATGAAACCTTGTAGCTCCTTCAATCTGGGACAGAATCTATTCTACCTTGAGTCTAGTTTCATTTCTAGAAAATCTACATTTTTGTTATTGTTGTTGTTTTGGAGATAGGGTCTGTGGTAGTTTGAATAAGAATCAACTCCCCATAGGCCCCATATATTTGAATGCTTAGTCACCAGAGAGTGGCTCTGTTGAGAAGGATTAGAAGAATTAGAATGTGTGGCTTTGTTAGGAGAAGTGTGTCACTGGTGGTGGGCTTTGAGGTTTTAAAAGCCCATGCCAGGCTTAGGCTTTTTCTTTTCCCTGCCTTCGGATCAGGATGTAGCTCTCGGGTGCTGCTCTAGTGTGGTGAGGGCCGCCATGTTCCCTGTCATGATGATAGTGGGCTAAGCCTCTGAAAATGTAAGCCAGCTCTAATGAAATGCTTTCTTGTATTGTTGCTTTGTTCATGGTGTATCCTCACAGCAACAGAACGTGATTAAGATAGGGTCTTTTCTTTTTCTCTCCAAGCCCAGGCTAGACTCCTAGTTCTGGGATTAGACTTGCACCACTGTGCAAGCTTTGGTGTCTTGCTTTCACCAACAGAATGCAAAAACAGTGAGTTGTCATGGCTTCCAAGGTCAGGTTTTAAGAGTTCTCATGCCTTGCTCTTGGGGTGCTTAGCTCTGTCCCTCCTGTCTGCAGCTACCAGACTCTAGAGAAGTCCGGGCTAGTTGGGGTTGCTCAGAGGCCAGAACTCAAGGTCCCCTTCACCCATTTCTCTGCCTCGCCGCAGGCTACTCTATGGTCAGGCTCTCTGAGCTGCCACACCGGTTCAAGTTCCAGGCCTTTTGTCCCAGGCAGTTCTTGACATTTGGAAGGACCTCTGCACCATTTATTTGCCTTTCTAAGACTTAGGGGAGGCTGGAGAGGTGGCTCAGTGATTAAGATCACTGGCTGTTATTCCAGAGGACCTGGGTTCAATTCCCAGCACCCACATGGTAGCTCATATGTCTGTAACTCCTGGGGGTCAGACATGCTCATACTGACACACGCAGGCAAAACACCAATGCACATAAAATAAGTAAATAAATCGTTAAAAAAAAAAATACTTAGGGGAGCCTACCAGGTCTCCTCACTGGCCTTTCAAAGTGCTCACTGATATTCTGTCCCCTCACCTGCCACACTGCTCCAAAAGCCATGTAGATTTACACGTCACTTTCCTCCTGGCTAGAGGAAAATGGCTGTATTTTTCACTCATAATGTCCCCAGTGCTTAGCATGTCCCTCACTGAGTGTCCATTAAATGAAGTGAGGGCTCTCATGCTGCTCGTACTGTGGATCTCTATCTGTTCTGGCTATCGGCTCATATTCTTGCCCTAAAGGCAGACTGAGTCTTTTAAGTATAATGGCTCAATAGCCACATACACGCATCCGTCCACCCCACACCCACCCCTGGCCAGATGATCCTGAGCCCACTCCACAGCACTTACAGGTATGGAAGGGTGTCCGGTCAGGCAGAGAGCGTGTTTTCCTCCGGATGGGCAATGACTTTTCCATCTCTTCTTTCAAGATCATCTTTCCCAAGTTGGAAGTAACCTGTTTGGGGGTGGAGGAGAATGGTGCCCAGCCTAAGACACCAGCTTCCCACCTCTGAAAAGTGCAAACTTGGGGTTCAACCCGGGAGGATTAGCGATGGCTTTCCCAGGTGGCTAGTCCATACTTGGAGTCCCTTGATCTTACTGGACACTCAAACATATTAGGTTTGCTGATGATGTCAGTGGTACCCTTCCACAGCTGCTTCTCTATTCTAGGTCACCATGTCAAGAGCACAACCAATGGCCTTCCCATGACTCTGAATTCTCTCTCCTCCCCTAGATCAGTCTGCTGAAACCTGGAGCTGGTACACCCTCCTTTTCCTGTGCTTTGGATCTGAGTGTCCAGGAGCACTGTTCCAAAAGCAGCCTAAAGCCCAAGAATCCTGGTAAAGGAGAGGCACCTCCCACCAGGTCAAATGCAGATGTTTCTATGGCACTAGCCTTTGAGACTGGCTATGGGGCGAGAATATTTGTCACTTAAATGGCATGAGGTGGCAGGGGTGGGGAGGGGCAAGATGCTACCTTACTGAGTTCCTCTTTCTGTCGCTCCCTGATGGCCTTAATCTCCTCTTCAGAGTCATCATCTTCCTCCTCCTCCTCTTCCTCTGCCCCCTTTCGAGATGCCTTCCGTTTCCTCCATTCTGTCTCTAGGAGATAAAGGCCCCAGAATCAATATGGCCACTCAGCCACTGGCTTCTCCAGCTTGTGGAACAGGGCTGGACCTTGAAAAGAACACTACAAAGTCAGTCAGTCTGTCTGTCTGTCTTTCCTTCCTTCTTTCTTTCTTTCTTTCTTTCTTTCTCTCTTTCTTTCTTTGTTTTTAGAGACAGGGTTTCTCTGTATAGCCCTCGCTGTCCTGGAACTCACTCTGTAGACCAGGCTGGCCTCAAACTCAAAGATCTGTCTGCCTCTTCCTCCCAAGTACACTACACCTGGTTAAACCCTTTTTTATTTTTTACTTAATCAAAGAAGAGCAGTGCACGACCTTAACCACTGAGCCACCTCTCCAACTCCCACTCATTATTCAGTCACTTAACAGACATCTCTGAAGCTTCTACTATAGACAGACCCTGTGATAGGAGATTTGGAAAAGAGAAAAATAAATGAGAGGCCTTGGTCTCCAGAGCCTGAGCTACACAAAGAAACCTGTCTTGAAAACCCAAAACAAAACAACAAAAAAATCAAACAAACCCACAAAAACTGAGACAGGGTCTTGGCAATGCTGCCTGTGCTAGCTAGTTTTCAACGCCTGGGCTCAAGTAACCCTTCTGCCTCAGGCTCACACATAGTGGGGTATCACCATGTGCTGCCATGCTTAGCACTACAAATTCTTTTAAAAACAAACAATCAAACAAACAGATAGACAAAAGGGTACCAGGCTAGAGAGATGGCTCATCATTTAATAGCATTGGCTGCTGTTGCAGAGGGCCTGAGTTCAGTTCCCAGCACCCAGACAGCAGCTCATGGCTGCCTCGAACTCCAGTCCCAGGGGAGCTGACAACCTTTTTCGGCCTCCCTGCGTACTAGATAGACAGATAGATAGATACATAGATACATAGATACATAGATACATACATACATAGATACATACATACATACATACATACATACATAGATACATACATACATACACAGAGAGAGAGAGAGGAAAACGTACACATAAATTAGAAATAAGCCTTTTTTAAAAAGATTACAGAGAGAGAGAGAGAGAGAGCTCAGCAGTTAAGAGCATTGGCTTCTCTTCCAGAGGACCTGGGTTCAATTCCCAGCCCCCACATGACAGCTCACAACTAAGTTCAATTCCAGAGAATCTAGCACCCTCACAGATATAGGCAGAAAACATATAGGCAGAAAACCAATGCACATAAAAAATAAACAAATCCTAAAACAAACAAACATGACAGAGTACAGAGCTGAGAGTGCATGTAACTTAGTGGTAGGTATGTGCTCAATGTATAGAAGTCCCGGGACAGTCCCAATTATAATAATTATAACAATGTGAGTAACATTAATAACAAGACAATAAAAAATAATAAACTGAATAAGAAACACGTATTTAAATTCCCTGGGGGCCAAGACTTCTCACTATTTCTCTCTTTTCCAAATCTCCTATCACAGGGTCTGACTATAGCAGAAGCTTGAGAGAGTAATGAGCAGAAGCTGGAGAGATGGCTCAGTGGTTAAGGCCATACACTGTTCTTCCAGAGAACCTGAGTTCCATTTGCAACCTACACGGGGTGCTTCACAACCCCCTGTGACTTCAGCTCCAGAGTGATCCTTCACCTTGGGCCTCCTAGGCACTGCTGTTTCATGAACATACCCTCCCCCACACATGCATACATATACATATAGTTCAAATAAAATAAAACCTTAAAAAATAATAATACAGGGTTGAAGAGATGGCTCAGTAGTTAAGAGCACTGACTGTTCTTACAGAGGCCCTGAGTTCAGTTCCCAGCAACCACATGGTGGCTCACAACCATCTGTAATGGGATCCAGTGCCCTCTGCTGGTGTGTCTGAAGACAGCTGCAATGTACTCATATAAATAAAATATATAAATAAATCTGTAAAAAATAATAATAATGAGCGCCGGGCAGTGGTGGCACACGCCTTTAACCCCAGCACTCGAGGCAGAGGCAGAGGCAGAGGCAGAGGCAGAGGCAGAGGCAGAGGCAGAGGCAGAGGCAGAGGCAGAGGCAGAGGCAGAGGCAGAGGCAGAGGCAGAGGCAGAGGCAGAGGCAGAGGCAGAGGCAGAGGCAGAGGCAGAGGCAGAGGCAGAGGCAGAGGCAGAGGCAGAGGCAGAGGCAGAGGCAGAGGCAGAGGCAGAGGCAGAGGCAGAGGCAGAGGCAGAGGCAGAGGCAGAGGCAGAGGCAGAGGCAGAGGCAGAGGCAGAGGCAGAGGCAGAGGCAGAGGCAGAGGCAGAGGCAGAGGCAGAGGCAGAGGCAGAGGCAGAGGCAGAGGCAGAGGCAGAGGCAGAGGCAGAGGCAGAGAGGCAGAGGCATGTGGATCTCTGAATTTGAGGCTAGCCTAGTGTACAAAGCGAGTTCTAGGACAGCCAGAGCTGTTACACAGGGAAACCCTGACTCAAAAAACAAAAACAAAAACAAAAGATGATGATGACGACGATGACGACGACGATAATGATGATGATGAAAGCAAGAGGGGAAGAAACAATGAACAGGACCTGCACAGCAACACAGAGGTACAGGGGGGAGGTAAGAAATGAACTAGCAACTGAGTAAAGTACAAAAGACCAAGAAGTAACAGGATTGGGGTGGGTGGGAATTGGGATCATGGGACCAAGAAAGAGTAGTGAACGGGGATCCTTGGCCTCTTTTCCTTTTCCTGGTTTTTCCTACCCACAACAGCCAGCGATGGGGGACACGGCCAATAGTCAGTCTCTATCTTGGCTGGCTGGTTGGGGTCAGGGGGCTGTGCTGCTGGGAACTTGGATGATTCAATGATGAGGTCCTCGATGAGGTGCTTGCTCTGAGGGCTGCCTCCCACGGACTCTGCAGATAGATCCAGGGTCAGTCCGCACACCACCCCTGCTAAACACGAGGCTAGCCAGCTTGGCCCCACCCTCATCTCCTGCTCCCTCATCTCTCCCAAGAGAATTCAGCTGTAACAGTGATACACATGATACAGACCTGGAGAAGCTACTCTCCCATCCCTCCCCAGCTCTCAGCACATGGCCCAGCACCACCCCACCAGTGTGTGCCAGGAGAAGCACCCAGGAAGTCAGGGGAACCCTCACCTCTCTGCTTGTAGATGGGTGGCTTCTTGTAGATGTTGGAATCCGGGCGGGTAGTCTCTGAGAGACAGAACAAGAGTAAATGAGAAAGGGGACATGATGGCAGGGGGTGGTGGCTCCAGGCACAAAGTAGAGGTAAACAGAATGGGGCCATGAGCAAGACAGCTCAGACCATGCCTCATGAAGGCGGGGACGTTCTGCACTTTTCTGGGTAGGTGAGAAGGAAGAGACGGCAAGACCACTAGTTCTGCCTGGCACCCTAGTACCATAGGGTCTAGCTAGAACTAAACCCAATGACTGAGAGTAAGGGGTATGGGGGTCCTGAAGGAAAATTGAAGTCCCGAGGAAACAATGTAGCTGACAATAAACCCTACCAGGGTGGTGGAAATGGGGCAGGCTGGTCCTGGGGGTCCCTGTGGTCCTTGGTGTTGAAGCCTGAGAGATGATTCCAAGTGTCCGGCTCTCCGCCCACACCTATGCAGAAGTATGCAGCTTGTAGCAACCACCCCACACCCCTTCCCACTCCCATGTGCATGGCTTTACCTCAGGCCACCTTTCCCATCCGCCTACACCAGTGTTCCTATACTCCAACCCCAGGGCAATGTCATGGCAGAGGAAGCACATTCAAGGACTCCATCTGCCGGCTCAGGGTTGACTACCCAGAGAGAAGGGGTTAAAAGAAGCCCTTGGTCTGGCAGACAGATGAATTGGCCAGGGACCAGCCAGCCAGGATTTGCTGACTCCATCATCCCCTGGGCTTTGCTAGGCTGGGGCTGGGCATGTTGGGGGAGGGGAGCTGAGGGCCCAAACCAAGCAAGACCAAAGCCAACTGACCTCTGGAGATGGTGGGGGGGATGTGGATCTAGGTGACAGTGAGCACTGTGAATGGAGAGAACGATCAGAGTCACAGGTAGGATTAAGCCCTAGACCCTCAGAGGGACCATTTCACCCCCATCTAACCAGCTTCCCCTACTTTCTGAGCCAACCCTCTTCCCTCTGCCGATCTCTGGCCTGGCCTTAAGCCTTCCTCTGCCAAGTATTCTCAGTCTTTTCATGTGAAGCTCGGATCTGGGAGCAGTGTACCTCCTGCCCTAAACTAAGTATGACCCTGACTGCAGAGCCTGGTAAGGAATGGAGGGACCATAGCAACAAAACAGCTCTGATGGAATCAGGTCTCCTGGGCCACCTGGTACTCAAAGTTTTCCAGTCTGTCAGCTGTCCACTCCAATATGACCCTTTTCCCTAAAATTCAAATTGTATTGTTTTAATGTTTACTTTGTGTGTGGGCACGCACATGCCACGGCATCTGTGTGGAGGTGAGGGTCAGTTCTTTCCTTCTACCATGGTTCTGGGGATCCCACTTAAGCCATCTCGCTTACATGTATCCAAGCGCTTGCCTGCCTTTGCCTCTGCCTACTGAGATTAAAAGTGTCATCATGACCATGACCTCTTTTTTGAAGACAGGTGACAAAGCACCCGACTAAGCATTGCCCCATATATTGCCTTCTGAGGAGCATAAGAACCACCACTTCCATGTGACAGAGGGCAAACTGCGGCTACAATGTTTCTTCACTCACTAGCCTAGAATTTCTGGAGCTCCTTCTGTTTATTTTGTTCTTCTGGCCTTTCCCTACAAAACTTCTTTTCATGTGGCCACTGTTCAGCTATGGCTGCTCCTGCTGTTTCCCGGCCACACCTCAGTCTTGAGCTCACTTTACTCAAACAAGTGCTCATTCTTGCGCATAGTCTGTGTCTGCTTCCAAGAAGGACTGCCACTCAGGCCTGCACAAATGATCCCTTCTTACCTCCCGGCTTCTGGGCAGCTCTACGTGTTCCAGGAGGGAATAGGTAAAATGGGGCTCGTAGATCATGAGGTCAGGTCGTTCAATATCCAGGATGGCCTTGTCCTTGGGGATGGCAGCCAGGTCTTTATAGCCCAACACCTGGTTGTCCATCTTGGCCTGAAGGGAAATGGTCCAAATGGAAGAGTTCTCCATAGCATCACTAGGACACTGGACTCACTGGCTGGACTTGGTTATCAGGAAAACATGTTAGACGGCAATTCTCATGTTAGCAACTCTATTCTGTTCGTTCTAAGGACCTAGAATGAGCCCTTATTTTCATTTTTGAGACAGAGTTTTATCTAGTCAAAGTTTGCCTCAAACCCTCTCTATAGCCACATCGTGTCTTGAACTTCCTTATCATTCTATTTCCAGTTCCCAGATGCTGGTACTATAGGCTTGCCTCGTGCTCTCTCTGGAAGGTCCCTTAAAAAAAGAAAATGCTCTTTGCCTCTGAGGCTCTTTGCAACTAGACCAGCCCTTTCCAAGGCAGTAGGAAGCCTCCGCTGGGATCTCTGGGTCTTCCCACCTGCAAGAGTTCACAGGACCTCCCTCCATGCGGGAGTGGGGGTGGGAGGGTGAAGGGGATCCGCCCCTCCCTCCTCCCAGCTGAGGGGCAGGTGGCCGACATAAGTACTCACCACGATGCTGGAGGGAGAGCCGGGCACACTGGAGTCTCTGGAGGAGCTGACGCTCCCCGGGGAGGTAAGAGGTTGCTGGAGAGAGCGAGAAGGTGGCGGAGTGGGCATGCGCGTGGGTGCGAGGGTGTGGGAGTGGGTCTTGCCCTAGGCCTCAGGATGGGGTGGGGCGGGGAAACCCAGCGTACTGAGCGGTGGTAGCCACCAGGTGGCGCCGGCGACTCCCGAGCGGACCTGGGAGAGCAGCGGTCCCCACCCTGGCCCCGGGTGCATCCGGCTCACCTTCTGCAGACGTTCCATGCGGCAGCCACTGGCCGGCCGCTCCCTCGGAGGCCGGTGCGCACGTGGAGAGGACAGACGTCAGGCTCGGCCCGGCTCCTGCAGCGAGGGCGTCACAGCGTCTTGTGGTGTCCTCATCCCTTGGGCCTCTTTGGGCTGCTGACCGCGGGTGGCTGGAAGGACAGAGAGCCCCAGTAAGGGCGTTTGGCTGCCAGGTTCAGCACTGGCGCTGGGTTCAGCACCAGGGAGCTGTGCGTGCATGTGGCCACACAGCGGCTGCGTGAATCGGCTGCACTTGTTTTTTAAGCTATTGTTCTCTGGCTTCAGAGGAAATGACGGCAGGGGTCAGCTGGCATCTCAGGGTGGACAGGCTTCTATATCCTCAAGCTAGTCACCCCTGCCCTGGCCCTGCTCTGGCCTGGGCCCTCTCCCAACCGGTGCTGGCCCCTCTCCCAACCGGTGCTGGCCCCTCCCACTCCAGCCACTGGTTTTACTCCCCAGAGTTTGCTCAGCCAAATCTTTATTTTCCCCAGAAAGTTAACAAGGGGGACACTAAGCCATTAGTTAAGACTTGAAGCATAGGGAGCCAGAGGCCCGAGGAAGAAAACCCATGGGGATCGGGTAGGATGGTGAAGCCATGGCCATAACCTAGAGCTGCTGCTGGTCCCCCGAAGCTAGTGCACTTGGCTTTTTCTCTGTTCCCTACAGGCAGGCAGTATGCTGTGTAGACAATGTAAAATAGCTCTGGGGCCATAAAGTGCCCAGAGCATTCTCAGGGGCTGTCACACTTCTCTATGAGTGCCTGGTAGCCTCCTTTCACACCTGTTCCTAGAAACAGGCCAGTCTATGTATTAGGTGATGGCCACAGACCATGTCCTCTGCTTCTTGGCCACTCTCTCAACTCTCTTTCCCTCCTCCCAATACTGGTCCTCCCAATACTCAGCCACAGACCGAGAAGCACTGTGTACAGAAGGGAAAGGAGGATCATGTGGTGGTTTCAAACAGGACCTCTCAAGCTAGGATGCCCAGTGACTACTACTCGGATGCTGTGTGGGCTTGGGTAAGACATTTACACTCTGCACATGCTAACATCCTAGCACTTGGGAGGCTGAGGCAGGAGGATTGCTTTGAATTCGAGGCTAGCGTGGGTTTCGTAGAGAATTCCAATCAGCTTGAATTATAGCATGAAACCTTATCTAAAGCAACAAAGTGAGGGGTGGTAACCGTTTCTTGTCCTAGACTGCTCGGACAAGTCAATAGTATTTATGTATTTATTTATCTTTATGTGTATGGGTGCGCTGCCAGCCTGTATGTCTGTGTACACATGCATGCCTCCTGTTCATGGAGGCCAGAAGAGGGCATCAGATCCCCTGGAACGGGAGTTACACATGAGTGGCCATGTGAATGTTAGGACCCAAACCTGAGTCCTCCGAAAGAGCAGGCAATGCTCTTAACCACTGAGCTGTCTCTCCAGCCCCAAAGAAGCAGCTAAGTTAGTGCATACACGATGAATAAAACATGTTCTATTCCATGTAGAGGGTAAGCTATTAATAGTATTTCTATTTCCACAGGGATTAGTGAATTGAGGGGGCTTTTCTGTAGCCAGTTATGAAAGAATGAAGTCCCTGCTTGTTTCGCTCTTTCTGGGGGCAAAGCCATCTCCTCTTAAGTCTTCCCATCTTTCCTCACAGGGTTGCAATGTCTACCCCTGGCCAACCTCAAATTCCCAATCCTTCTACCTCAGACCCAGGCTCCCATATGCCTGCATCATATAAGGTAAGAGGCCTGCATCACCATGCCTGGCTCTCCTGATCTTTTTCACCTGTACTTTACCTCAGCCGTTCTGCCGCCCATATGTCACCAAAACAGTCAGCAGTCCTTATCCCGCTTCCAAACCTCGGCCCACCCCTCTGCCTCCCTCAGGCCACCTCATCCTCCTAGATCCACGTGGAGGCCAGTGCCATCCTGTTCTAGTGCTTCCTGCTAGTGCTAACCCTCTGCGGAACAGCGACTTTGCAGAGAAGGTGATATTTAATGCTGGATGCTGTTCTCCAGGCCTGGGGTGCCTTTCTTCCTGAAATGAACTGGCTGCCAACCTCCAGAGGGCAACTGCGATCCCCCAGCGGTCACTGGTGAGCATATTCATTTTCTGTAATAGATGCTCTGTGTGTGCACTCGTGGAATGCTGGAGTTTGAATTGAGTGCGCTCTTCTCCTGAGCCATCGACTCTGCCTTCTTTTATTCTGATTTTTGAGACAGGGTCTCAGTTACTCGGGCTGGCTTTGAACCACTCTCTAATGCAGGCAGGCCTTTTAGCTTGTGACCTTCTCCTGCTTCAGCTCTCAAGCAGCTGCACTGGGTACCATATGCTAGATACAGGTAAACACTACATAAAGATTATTCTAATTCGTTCTTACAACAGTCCTGCAGGGTAGACCAATTTCACAGCTGAGGAAACCAAGGCTTGGGGAGATTAAAGACCAGTCAGTCTAAGGTCAACTATCTCAAGTTGTATGCCTTTGGCATGGCATGGTGCAGAGTGTCTGCCCAGTAATGAGCCATGCAAGTCTTTCTAGAACCAGAGGCCAGGTGTGGTGGTATATACCTTTAATCCCAGCACTTAGGATACAGAGACAGGCAGATTTCTGAGTATGAGGCCAGCCTGCTCTACAAAATGAGTTCCAGGACAGCCAGGGCTACACAAGAGAAACCCCGTATTGGAACCAAACCAAACCAACCAACTAAACAAACAAACAAAAGAATTCTAGAAGCAAGGCATCTCCATCAGACAACAGGAGGAATGTGGGGTTTGTGTAACAGGATTCTCATTCTAGAGCATCACACTTCTCCAGCCTTCTTACTGCTGATTTGAAAAGCTTTAACTAGGTGTCTGATGAGCAAAATGCACTGTGGTACACACTGAAGAGCTGTCAGTGTTCTCTCTCTAGGCTCTGCATTTTATTTTTCTAATAGCCATTGTCACAAGGTCTATACCTATGGCTTAGCCCTAGAGGTGAATGCTTGTCCCTCCATCCACCCATCTACCACCTAGGAGTAGATTTGCTACTGATCTATCCACCCATCCACGTTGAACCATCTCTTACCCACAGAGCACAGTACCAAGCTTTGTGCTGAGCCTCATGGAGAACAGGACTGACTCAGGCCCCTCCAGGAAAAGGACTTGCTCATAGATAAGTTCTACGCAAAGTGGAGAGGCACACACCCCAGATAAGGCAATGGGCTGCAGAAAGTCAAGAGAGGGTGTCTCTGGGGAAGTGGAGAAGTTTTTTGTTGGAAGCCTTAAAGCAGCGGCTCCCAACCTCCCTAATGCTCCCTGAACAGACCCCTTAAGACAGTTCCTCAAGTTATGGTGACCCTGAACCATGAAAGGATTTTTGTTGCTACTTCATAACTGTAATTTTGCTACTGTTATGAACTGTAATGTAAATATCTGATATGCAGATTATCTTAGGTGACCCCTGCGAAAGGGTCGTCATTCGACCCCAAAAGGGGGTCATGACTCACAGACCTAAAGGTAGGAGTCTAAATGTGAGATTGCTGGTAAGGAAAGGTCAATCCCAGGACTCACTTTGGGAGGTGAAAGAAGAGGGTTAGTACATCACATAAAGTATGGAATAAGCTGAAGGGAAGGGAGGGGGAGGGGAGGGGGAGGGGAGGGGAGGGGAGGAGGAGGGGAGGGGGAGGGGGAGGGGAGGGGAGGGGGAGGGGGAGGGGAGGGGGAGGGGGAGGGGAGGGGAGGGGAGGGGAGGGGAGGGGGAGGGGAGGGGAGGAGGAGGGGAGGAGGAGGGGAGGGGGAGGGGGAGGGGAGGGGAGGGGAGGGGAGGGGAGGGGAGGGGAGGGGAGGGGAGGGGAGGGGAGGGGAGCGGAGGGGAGGGAAGACAGAGGGGTGAGAAGGCCAGCAAAGCCAGAGGCCAGCACTGGGGTTGAAGTTAGGAGGCTCCTGGAGAGGTGAGAGAAGGCCTGTGCACATGCAAGGAAGGCCCCGGGCTTGAGGCTGAAGCAGGGAGGCTGGCAGGGAATAAAAGGATTGTCAGCACCTGGGCGGGCGGGAGGACAGGCTCTGGAGAAAGCACTTGCTTCTCAATGAGAAGGGGAAGGGCAGGAAATTGGGTAGTAAGGGAGCAGAGCATGGGGAGGCAGCCAGTCAGAGGAGGGCCTCTATTTTACCAGGAAGGTGGCCTAGAGTACAGTGGAGCTGTACTGGGCACTCTGGAGAGCACAGACAGGGAAGCAAAGGCTGACGACTCACGGGAGGAATGATGTTCTAGCACCTCACTCAGAACACCAGGTGTGGGGTGCATCAGGAGCAGTGGCTGCCCATCAGAGCAAAGGGTCCCAGGAGATGTGGCCAGATATGAAAGCCCCGGTTACATGTGAACAAGCACCAGCATCCCCACACACAGCCACTCAGGACCCTGATTCCAGGCATCAATGGGCAGAGTTATATAACAGTTGGTGTTTACAGACCATCATGCTTGAATGTGGGCTCCGAAGAATTTCACTGTCTTGGGTCTTGCCTTTCGCCTGCACCCTGACATCTCAGTCCTGTGAACTGTTCTCTCGGGGGTTGTAGAGTGGGAAACTGAGACTTCAGGAAGTACTGGGTCAAGGATACACTTAAGCTGACTGACCACAGTACCACTTCCGGTTGGCATACTGTGCTCCCCTGTCCCTTCCCCTTCCCAGGGCCTCCACAGCTGGCCCCTGCCTGAGGTGCCCCACAGCACTACAGTGTTCCCCTTGGCTCCATCCAGGTCCTGCATCCCTGTGTGGTACCAGAGCACACAGATCAGCACCTTTTGGGGAAGTGCTAAAGGCAGAGCCTTACCTCGGTGGGGACATTTGCATTTGAATGAAACACTTTGGCTGTGAGGGCTTTGTTGGTTTGTTTTAAGTAAGAGTTCTCTCTAACCCAGGCTGGTCTCCAACCACATAATCCTAACCTAGGATGACCTTGAACTTCACCTCTGGGATGCTGGAACCTTTGGCACTACATAGCATGGCTACACCTGGTGGCGGGGATCAGCCCAGGGGTTTCATGCATGCTAGGCACTAGGTAACTAAGCTACAAGCCCAGGCTATGAATAAGGTTCTTGCTGGGGACATTTGAGCCTGTCAGAAGACCAGCAGGAGAAAACATTTTTTAGAGTGGAAGACGAGAAAGGAAAGATGGGAGTGGGTGGGAAGGAGGTGTGTGGGGAGGGAGAGTGATTTTTCACTTTCTGTTAAGTCACACTGCACAGGCATCTGCTTACTGCAGCCACGTGGAGTCCCCTCACCCAAGCAAATTTCTCACTTTCCTCCTCCAGGCCTGATCCCTCTCCCATCCTCCGCAAGGTCCCGCTTAATTCATTCAGTACACTCCACAAGTCCTGTGACCTCTGTGGGCACAGACTAAAAAGGTCAGGCTGCAGCAGGAAAGGAAGGGGAAAGAAGGGAAGGGGTGGGGGTACAGCACCACAGAGGAAGCCAGTCCAGGTGTCGGAAGATACTCTTCAACCTCCCAGGCTCAGGTCAATAGCCAGCAGGCTTCCCATCCTTCCATCCCAGCCGCACCCACCTTCAGCTGGGCGCTCCAGCCTTATCTGAGCCACCAGCCAGGCCCCACCTCAAACCACCCACCCTCTCATCTCCATAGCAACCAGAGCTTTGCAGCTCCCCAGGATGTGGGTGATAAGACTTGCCCACAGGGATCTCCAGGTTCGAACCCACCCATCCCAGGCTTTTTGCTTCAGGCAGGGATGGATTCAGATTAAGGGCCCTGGACTTGTAGAAATGAAAGGTAGAAAGTTCAGCAGGCAGACAGATCCACCATCTCAGATGGGGTCTGGTACAGCCCTTGCTCCCATCCCAGGTCAGTACTGCCTTCTCTTTGTGGGTGCCTGTGCTGGGCTTATCCATATAGGCTGGCTGGACTTAACACATTGGCGTTTTGCTCACTTACAGATGAGAACAAAAGAACTAAGAGATGAGCTTACCCAATGCCACCCAAAGGAAGACAAGCTGGATGCAGTTCTATCTGGGTTGTATTTAAGCCAAAGGAATTTCCTGTGCTTCCCAATGCATCCCCCAAAGATCGTGTCTTAATATGAACTTGGGCCTCTCTGACTCTCACCTGACCTGTACGGCAGGAGCTGGGAGTCAGGGATCTGGCCCTGGAACAACTGGGCATCATCAAGCCACGCTGGAGAGGTCAACAAGCGGGCCACATGGGCTAGGTCAGGCAGGTGGGAGGTCTGTTCTCTGTCTGTTTCATTCAGTGTCTCTTTCTTTCTTCCTGCCTTCTTTTTCCTTCTTCCCCTTTTCTCCCTCTCCCCCTCCCAGCCCCACTTGCACAGTTGCTGTGGTAACAAGTCCATGCCAGAAATAAAGACAGGCTCCAGCTAGGTCACCCGTTCCCAAAACAGCATCCTAGGGTGGGAGAAGGGTGGTGTAGTCAATAGGGCGGGGACTGGGCAGGCACTACATGAATGTGTGTATTGTAGGGTGGGGTGAGACACAGGACAGCAGGGTTTGGGCCTGCTTAGGCCAGTGGCTCACCAAAAGCCTTACTTAAGTCAAGACTATCCGTGCCCTTTTCTCAGGCCAGCGAGGCCCTGTTACTTTCTCTTCTCTCATTGTCTCTCATGTAATGTTTCCTGAACCTTTTCCCATTGCTTTGGACTAGGCATTCCTCATACCAACACTGAGTGACACCTGTCACACTGAACAGGCTCAGGCAGCTTCAGGAGTAGATAACCGAGTCCATCGGTTCCAGGACCTGCCTACCCACTCTCAGTGACAACAGTTCCCCTTTCCCTCTGACCCCGCAAATATGCCTGGGTTCATTAGAGTTTTCTTAGGTTCCTCTCTTGACTGAGTTGCTAGCCGTTTCTGGGCACTTTCTTCAGAAGAGGTAAGTTCCTCTTTTCTAGGTCCCTCAGCCCCTCCAGCTTGCTTTGTCCAAACACATTCCTGTTCTAGCCTTATAGATCTGAGTCCTGAGCATGGATTACAGCTGGACTTGCAGATCTGGGGAGGGAAGGAAACTCCCATTTCAGAATACAGGGGAGATCCTCATTCCACTCTCCTCACACATGAGGTCTGAAAGAATTCTGCAGACATTGCCCACCAGTGCATAGATGCTGTCCCAGCCTCAGAAAGACCAACTAGCTGTATTGAGACACGACTCCCAGGAGCATACAGGCAGAAGAGCTCTGCCTGGCACATGGCTGCTGACAGAACTGCACATGGGTGCATACAGGGACTCTGAGCACTCGCCCACTCTCCCTGCCAGACCCCCACACAATGACACATGGTGCTAAAGACACCTACTTGCACCCACCCACTGATCCTCCCCTTGGCATCCGTTATGTGTGCTCACAGCTCCCTGGCATGGTCTGCTGAACCCATCCCTGTCCTGAGCATATGGACCCCAAGACTCACAATGCCCTCTCCTGTCCCATCCCCTGGGGGCTTCCCCACATCCTTCTACTCCCACAGCACCACTGTCTTGCTTGTCTTAGACATGCAGCATGCAGCCTGGCAACCAGTCTTCTGGGAGGAGACACACAGATGTGCCTGCCCAGCAAAGGGAGTGATGCGTGTCTGGATCTGGGAAAGGAAAATCTCTTAGGACCCCAGGGCTCTCTGGGTCTGTTCAGCACCCAGTCTCTCTCACTACACTAGCTGCTGGCAGGCAGTGGGCCAGGCTAGCACCGCAGTCACACCCTGCTACACAGCCTCATTCTTCATTGAATCCCTACCCTAACCTCAGCTAGGAGGGGCTCCAGAGTGGGCTGTAAACCAGCAGCTTTGGGCCCCTCACTGAACCCCTGCCACTCCGGAGGGCACCTGGCCTGATGGGAGGGAGGCTGGCAAAGATGTCTTGCATCATTCAGCAAAAAGCTATCAGCTCCCGCCACTGACTGTGCCCCCATACCCCCACCCCTTGAAATTCTGGCCACAGAAGCTACAGTAGGCAGGGTGGAAAACCCATGAAAAGGGGTGCTGGGGGCCATATGGACTCTTTGCATGGCAATAGCCTAGATCCTTCCTCCCAAATAAGAAGGGAGTTTGATCAGGTCAAACCCAGTTGAGCACCTTGTCTGGCCACCTAGGCCTATTCTCCCACTGACTATCTTCCAAAGCTGACCCTGTCCTAGCACCCCTGATATCACCCAAAACCTTGCCCAGATCCAGAGGTACAGCCCCCAATACCTAATGGAAAGAAAGAGAGGCAAGAGACCCTGCCACCTACCTCCTCCCAGACAGTGGGGCCTAGGCTCTCTGAAGCCCCAAGAGGCAAAGGGCCTAGGCCCTGGTCCACGGGTTGCCGCGTTTTCTCAGGAATCTAGGTAAGAGGCAGCTTCTCCAGGAACCCAGCCACGCTTTAGCGAAGCACAAATAACAGGAAGAAAGCCGGCTTAGGGTAGGTGGGTGGGGTGGGAGCTGGCGAAGGAGGGGAGCTGGTCTCAGCTCAGCGGTCTGATCTCCCTTCTGAACCCCCACCCCCTTCACCAGTACCCTGCTGCTCTGCAAGCCACCAGTTGGGTTCCCGGAGCTGGGGAGTCTGGTGTCTGGTGGGCGGGTAGGATGAGCGGTCGCTGGGCGGGCCCCTCCCCACCAACAACTGATAGTGGCCAGCCCCAGGGTGTGTGTGTGTGTGTGTGTGTGTGTGTTGCTGGTCCAGTTCACCTCAGCTGCTACTGCAGCTGATCCATTTCAAACAAGGGGCTCATTTGCTGGCATCATGACGAAGCAGAATTGGCCGCGCGTTTTCCCCCTTTCCCACACCCGGGCTCTGCAATATCCACACTCGCAGCCCCTCCAGCAGAGTTCAAGTTAGTGGCTGTTACTGATAACTGAGGGAAGCTGTGCCCACCCAGCTCTCCAGGCACCTGCAATTTAAAGCCCATTCATAATGCTCCACCATCTTCCAGAAGCAGTTTAGAGGCTCTGTGGGGATCCCCACCTCTGGGATGGGGAACAGCAGCGGTACCAGAAATGGCTATCCACGCATTAACCCTCTCCTGAGGAGGAGAGACAGAGGGAGGTAAGGAACGGGTCGTAAATACATAAGATTCACATTGGATTTTCTGTAACCTTGATCCCCTGGGGATCGCAGCGGAGAGAATGGAGGACCTGACTTCTCCCCAGGAAAGCTGTTTTTGAAAAAGGAGCTTCCTATCAGATGGCATCCATTTCACCACAAAAAGTAAAAAGGCATGCCTTCTCTTTGCAGCAAAACTTCAACCATTCCAGGCCCCCAACGCTGGCTTTAGGGTGCATCTAGAAAGCCTAGCCCCTAACCCCTGTTAGTGCTGACTGGCATCCTCCCCACCTCCATGGAGGCTGCAGACTTGCCTACCTAGGCAGCCTTGCCGTTGCCCTGGTAACCACTGCCCACAGCCGGTCAGCTGATGATATCAGCAGCTATTGGGGCAAAGCTAGGATCTGGAGAGGGGGCTCTGGGGTTTCTGAATGGAAAAATCTCAGGGGGAGGGGCTTGAAGAAGACAGGTAAGACTATGGCCTCAGCGTCCTTCTTCAAAGAAAAGAGGACTGGAGGAGACAGGAAGGGAGGGGTGTATTTAGATTAGCCGAGGGGGCAGAGATGACTGTAACCTGAAGGTGGCTTGGACAGAAGGAGAAATGACGGAAGGCAGGTACCTGAGTGGCCGAGAGAAAGGGGAGAGGAGTGCGGGGAATCCAGGCTTAGCTGCTGGGGTGCAGTCACAGTGGGCTCTGTGGAAGGTGGGGGGGGGGAACCTGGGCTGGAGGAGGGACATCCAGTCCCATGGAGGAAAGGCCAGGATTGCTGCATGGGGTATACCTTTAACATGTAGGAAGGGGACACAGCCTTGGAGGAGGAGCTACCTTTTGCACAGCTAGTCCTGGCCCCAGCCTAGCCTCTCACTGTCCCTTCAACCCCACCCTTGCCGCCGGAGTCTGGGTCTGAAAGAGTAGTAGGGAGAGAGGCCTACTCCTAAGCAGTCCCCATCCCTCTGGAAGACCAAGTGCCCAGGGATCTGACACTCAGCCCTTCAGATTCCTGACTTTGCTCCTGCCTGGTTTCCTCCTCCCTTGATTACCAGCCCCTTCCACACCCCACCCTAGGAGACATGTTTTCCAGTATAAGGGTCTCCAGAGGTATGCTGGGAACAAGATGATGTCAGAAAGGACAGCTGTAGACAGGAGCGTAGAATGAGGTGGGTTAAGAGCCCTGGGTAGGATTCTAAAATCCAGGAGGGGAGTCCCTTCCTGATGGAAGTCAGCCTATAAGGTAGGGGAAGAGAGAGTCCAGGAAAAGGACCAGGAGGGGGGAACATGAGGGAGGGTTCTCAGTACCTTCAAGGGCCCGGGGCGTGGGGCAGGAACACAGCAGCCTCTGCGGTGACATACACCTCCATCCCTCAGCGCATCTCTTCTCCGCCTCCCGTTGCCAAGACAACCTCCTGGCAGCCCAGGCCCAGCTCAGCATCGATGGGAGGGGGAGGAGAAAACCTGACTCCTATTGCTTCTTCCTCAGAGAAGGGAGGGGGCCTGCAGAGCCTATAATGCTGGGGCTGTGCCCCCCAACTGTACCCTACCTACCAAGGTGCGCCCGCCTCCTACTCCCTTCAAAGCCAGGATAGGCTACAGGAGTGGTCTGGAGGGAACCATAATTCAAGGCCAGACAACAGACTGGTTGGAAAGATAACTGCCTTATTCTAGGCAGCCCATCCAGTAGGTGGGGAAAGGTGACAGGGACACGGGAGTCACAGTCCTGGTGTTGAAAAACCACATTCCAGAAGGTCACTGGCTGGGCTGGACATGTGGCCATGGGCTTCCGACCTCTACTGTCTACCTGGGTACCTCTCTCAAGTCTCCAACCTCCCTCTACCTAGACAAAAGTCCAAATCCAGAGAGCCTCTTCTAGTCCCTCCAGGTCCAAATGCACTCCCCCAACACCTGAGTCACATGGTGTTTGGGAATGCCCCCCAAACCCTTATCAGTCAGACACCTCCGGCAGGAATATTTTTAGAGCCCAGCTGGCTCTGGAGCCAAGAGGCCCAGAGAGTTAGGGCTCCCCCTGTCGACCTCACGTTGTCAAGGTCATCCTTTGCTAGGAGGAATGTGGTGTGGAGGTAGGGGTCAGGGTGAGTGTATGATGGTGGTGGAGGTTAGTCGGGTCAGGAGACCCTCCTCTCGATAGATATCTCCACTCTCTGATCATCTCTGTCCTGCAGTCCTGCCCTATCTGTGAAGAACAGGGCTCCCTTCAGCCCGGTTCTCGAAGGTCCAACTTCCTTTGGAAGTCCAGATAATCTGAGTTTCCTTTTCTGACCCCTTTTCCTCCCTGTCACACAAATTTTCTTCCCCAGGAGCTGGCAACACTAACCCTGGGTGCCAGATGACTCTGACCCTAAGTGAGCTTCGTCCATACCCTCAACCAACCGGCAAGGAGGCCTCCCTCAGACAGGACAGGTATACCTTTGGAAGCTCTCAGGTCTTGTGAGTTAGCATCAGCAATTCCCGCAGGGGATGTTCACCCTTGCCTCTGGAAGAAAGAGGGATCCAGGCCCAGACACCTACTTCTGGGCTACTTTCTCCACAAAGGTCACTGGTGCCACACTTCCTGAGAGGACTGTGGCCCAGGCTTCTCTGTCCATGTCTTACTCCAGTGCCCAGGCCCCACCCCTTGCACCAATCTGTTGGGGAGGGGTAACACCAAGGGTGACCCATGATATCTAAATATTAACTCCTGGAAAGGTTGAACCAGGGCACCTGGAGACTGTAGAGGAAGGAGAGAACACAAAGAGCCAGGCCCGAGAAAAAGAGAGGATGAAAGCCAAAATTAGCCAGTTTAGGGTAGGTGTGGTATCATATGTCCGTAATCCCAACACTTGAGAGGCTGAGGCAGGATGCTGTGAGTTTAAGGCCAGCCCAGGCTACACAGTTTGATTCTGTAAACAAACAAACCAACAAACAAACAGAAAAGGAAAGAAAGAAAAGGAAAGAAACAGTTTAAGAAGTGACTTTCTCAGCAGAGACTGAAAGCCACTTTCTCTTCCTGCTAGAACAGTGGTTCTCAACCTTCCTAAGGCTGTGACACTTTCATACAGTTCCTTTTGTTGCAGTAACCCCCCCCAGCATAAAATTATTTTCATTGCTACTTCATAACTGTAATTTTGCTACTGTTGCTACGGTTATGAATCTCGTACTGTAAATATCTGTGTTTTCCAATGGTCTTAGGCAACTTCTGGGAAAGGGTTACTTGACCCCTGAAAAGGGTCACAGTCCACAAATTGAGGACCGCTGAGCTAGAGACTTCTAAGACCCCAGAGACACCGAGTCTGTCACTAACTTCTCAAAGCCCCTTGAGAAGGCTTCTCTTCCTTGCCGCACACAACAGCAAAACCAACCTTCATACTTTGACCTGACATTCCAGCTAATTTTCATGTAAGCTCTCAGCTCCAACCATACTGGGCTTGGGCAAGGATCCCCACTGCAGGACTCACTTGGGTAAGGAGAATAATCTTCACAGCATGGCTAAGGCAGTTCACGTGAGCCTGCCTGCATGTGTGCTGCCTGGCATAGCTCTAGAGCTTAGTACATTTCAATTCCTTATTTCCAAAACTTTTGTCCTTTGGAGCCTCCGTAGCGCAGCCTCAAAGGTCCACCAACCGGTCCTTTCTAAGCCTCCCAAGTGTTGGTATTAAAGACCAGCTTAATTTCCAAAACTTCTGACCCACTATTTGGGGATCTTTTTTTTTTCTTTTTAAGAGAGAGTCTCATATATTATATAAGTAGCCCAGGTTGGCCTTGAACCTGAAATACTCACGCCTCAACTCTCTGATTCCCAAGTGATAGAATTACAGGCTTGTGCCACCACACCTGGATGCTCTTTCATCTTCATTTTAAGAAGGAGAGAGAATTCCAAAAATGCAATGAAAGAACCATGCTTTTATGGGTTAATCTCTCCAATTAAATTCAAGTGCCCTGAAAGCTCCATCTTCTCCAAGATTTTAATTAACGGGAGGATCTGCACAGTACCGAAGGGAGGAAATGAATACTTAATTCAAAGTAAGTGCTCAGGACCTTCTCTTCCCAGAGTATACCTGAGGGCTCTGGCTTCCCATCCTGCCTGCACTGTAATGATAGACATAGCGCTGGAGGAGTAGCCAGACAAGAGCACACTAGTGGTGAACCCTTCAGAAACTGAGAGATGGGCACTGATTGCAGTGGCTCATACCTGGAATCCTAGCACCTGGGAGACTGAGCCAGGAAGACTGTTGCAAGTGTGAAGTGAGCCTGGGTGGCATAGGGAGTTCTAGGTCAATGTGCCCTGCAGAGTAAAACCCTGTCTCATGAGACTGTATATATGTATGTGTAGGTATGGAGAGTGACAGAGGAAGACACCTAACATCAGCCTCTAATCTGTTATACAACACACACACACAAACACACACAAATAAAACAACAAAAACCAAGGGGCTAAAAAGATGGCTCAGCATTTAGGAGCACTTGCTGTTCTTTGTGAGGGCGTAAGTTCAGCTCCCAGCACCCATTTCAAGTGGTTCACAACTGCCCATGACTCTAACTTCAGAGTATCTAGCCCCCACTTCTATTCTCCAAAGGCACCAGGCACACATGTGGTACACAGACATACATGCAGACAAAACACCCATACACATAAAATAAAAACAAAAGTTTATTTAAAAAATGAAAAACAGGACCAGCGAGATAACTCAGCATTTAAAGGCACTCGCTGTGAAGCCTGAAGACCTGAGTTTGATGGCTGGGACCCATGTAAAGGTGGAAGGAGAGAATCAACTCCAGCTGTTCTCTGTCCTTCACACAAGGGCTATGGCAAGTGTGTTTACACATATACCATGCCACACACCACACACACGCACAGTAATAAATAAAATAAGCAAAACAGAAGGGGTTGTTCTTTGTGTGTGTGTGTGTGTGTGTGTGTGTGAGCACGTGCATACATGCACACGTGCTCACAGGACAAGTGTTCTTGTTTGCTATGTCTATAAAAGCTTCACGTGGAGGCTGGACAAGTTTGAAAGCAGTGCTAGTGATGGGCTTCACAGACACGTGTGTTTGGCAAGTAAGAGGATGCAGAGGAGTAGGTAGGCAGAGACGTCATTTATATAGAACCTCAGGAGGTCTGCCAAAGAGCCTTGCCAAAGCAGTGTGTGCAAGGGAGTGACAGCTGATGGGGGCTCATGGCTTCCAAGATGACAACACTCAGGAGAGAAACCCATAGAAAGACTTAGAGATGTTTCTACAGGAACAGGGCAGGGAAGCCAGCCAAGATAAGGACTGGAGCAAGACTTTGGCTTGGTAAGTGGGGCACCACTGGCTACTGGCATCCATTGGACATTGTTAAACTATGTGACTTAAAATAGAACCAGCTGTGTGGCACTGGAAGTGGATGGACATCATTCCTGACTACCTTGCACCAGATCCTTTGGAGAGAGGATGTCGAAGGGACAGACAAAGGAATGGAATGCTGTGGGGTCTGTTTGTAGAGTGTGGTACTGCTACGTCATAGGACTGGAGTCGGAGGTCTCTGCTGCCTCCCTCCACCTTTTCTCCTAGCAAGAAGCAATTGTCAAGAGTCTGTGCACAAGAGGCTGGGGCTGCTCGAGTATCCTGTGGACCTGAAAGCTATTGAGAGGCCACTTTCCTATCACAAACTCCTTCAGCTGATATCCAGTGTCCCTCACCACCAGGGACCCATTCCTTTTCACCTGTTTCACTTATGTATTTATTTATTTAGGCAAGGTCTCAATCTTCTTGTCTTAGCTTCCAGAGGACTGGGATTACATGGGTATGCCACCATGCTTGGCTCTGTCTTCTCCATTGTTGTGTTTCCCCATCAAACCTGTCCAGAAGGCTCTGGGATGTGAAAGGCTACCTAGGGTAGGGAACCTGCCTGCTGGGCGGAGACACTGAGAGTTGCACTGAAGAGTGGGGTTTGAGCCCAGCCTGCGATGGGATGGATTGAAGACTCTCTGAGCTGCCCCGGCTTCCGTACAACTCTGCTCTCCAAAGTTGCCCTTCACTCTTTGGCATACATACTCTGTCCCTGCCTGCCAGGCCTCACCTCAAAAAGCAAGAAAGGAAACAGAGAGGGCTTTCTGGAGCTGGCCCCGAGAGGCCTGTCTGTGCTGGGGAGGTCAAAGAGGGAGGGAGGGGCTGAGAAAGGCCTGAGAAGAAAGCCGAGGCCAGACAAAGGGCCCAGTCCACCTTTGAAGCTGTCTCTAACCCAAGAGGGAGGGTGGGGGTGGGCCAAGGCCCGGCTGGAGAGGCAGTCTAGAGTCTTAAAGAATGTCTCAAATTCCTGCAATAATCAGAAGGATCAGACCCCCCCCCCCCTTCTCAGAGTCCTCCCAATCCCCCAAAGTCCCAATACTCTACACCTTGGGGGCCCAATTCTTTGTCCTCAAGTAATTGCTGGGTGTTGCCCCAGTTTTAAAGTCCCATTGAACTCGCCAGTTATCAGCTGCAGCCCCAGACCACCCGCCCTACACATACCCCAGAAAACTACCCCCAACACGTCCGGCGGTCTTCACTGGGATTAAGGCTCTTTGTGATGGGGGGACAGAAAAAAAGCAACCTGGTGAAAGCAATTATGACGAGCTGGAAGGAGAATGTCAGTCCTAGGCCTGCGGGACCTCCCTCTTGGCTGCTGTCGGCTCCACCTTCTAAAAGGCCCAGGGTTGGGGGCGGGGGTGTGAGTGTCAGGCTCTGTCCCAGCTCTGAGTTGGTTCTGTCTGCTGCAGCCCACCTCCGGTTCGGACTACATCAGTGCCCTCGCCCTACAACTTCTGTTCTGGACTTTTTGAAGTAATTCTTGGGAGAAGTGGAAGAAGGTTAGCTTTCATGCTTTTTCATCTCGCTTCATAATTCTCCTCTCCAACATTTTCTTAAAGGAGAAAACTTAGGCTGAGGATTCCATCAGCAATAAAGAGTGCAGAGGGAGGGTCCCAGACACAAGAACCTCCTCCCCTTGACAAGATTAAAAGACGAAGCACCATAGGAAAGGCGGTTTTATGGTTTCCACCCCTAGGCACACCTGGAAGTCTCTGGGAAAGCCCACCCGAGAAGCTCGGTGGGGGCTGGGCGCCCTCCTCCTCCATTCCCAGCCTACGACCGCTTCTAATTGAGGCTTGCCCTCAGGTGTGCCCCCGCCTCCGCCCCTAGGGGGACGGGAGAAGAACAAGGGGACACATTCTTGCCCCCACCCGCTTCCGCTCGCCCCAGACCTCCTCCCACTCCCAGCCCAGCTCACCGGAAAAAAGCAATCTTGCTCCCTGCGAGGTGACTTCTGGCGTCCCCAGGCTGTGATCCTGCCACCCCCCTCCTCCCCCAGGCCTGGGCCCCACAGGACGCCTGTCCCTGCCAGCGGCGCTCAGGGCCGCGCCTAGGGGTTGGGTTTTCTTCTCTCCTACAGGTAGCAGGGACGCGTCGCGTGAGGCTGGACATCGGAGCCCGTGGAGGGAGGGGCCGCCAGTCCCCCGGCCCGGGCGCGCCTTGGCCTCTCGTTACGGCGCAGCGGGACACGCAGGCTGAAGCACCAGTGTGCCCAGGCGCCCATCTTCCCCAGCTAGCACCTGACTTCTCGGTGCCGCGAGCACCAGACACTTTGCAGTTGAGTTCTGTGGTCTGATTGCCCACCTTTCTCCAGCGAACCCGGTTGCAGGAAAATGGTTTTATTCTGGGGCTTGGGGTGGGGACGCAGGCCTGGGGCGAGAAATAGAGTGACTGGCTTTTGTTTCTCTTTCTGTCTCTGTTTTTTGGAAACAAAACCCTAAATCCCTATTGTCTGGCCAAGAGTTTGGATATTTGGTTCAGATTCAGAGAGGTTCTGGGAGCAAGATTTGAGCACAGTTGTGCAAGACCTGGAATCTGCTGACCTGCCCGCTTACTTCAGGTAGACGCTGGGAAGCAGGCATTTTAGGCCAGGGAGACTGTATTTCTTCTCCCCTCTGCCTCTGGCCTCAAACCTGTTTCATAGAATGGTGCCCACCCTGGGATACACAAGTACTATCTCTTCCCAGTGGGACTAAGAAACTTCATGCCCTCGGGGTCCTTTTGGTGTCTGGTTCCCCATCTTCCACCCCAGCCCCCATCTTTGGATGAGTTATAGAAGAGAGGAAAGGCTGCTGAGGGGCATCTACCCAGCCTTGCACACTACGGCCTCCCTGACTACGTTTGGGACTGGGGCCTCCGAGTGCGCTTGGTCCTGCGAGTGGGGGCGGAGCCCACGAATTCGAACTGCTTCTGCCTTTCAGCGTGGTTGGGGAAAGGCAGCTGGCCTTGGTAGAGGCGCTTGATGAAGTGGGCCTCTCGCTGGTTCTGGCGGCTCCTGGAGGCCTGGCGTGGCCGGCCCTGCCGAGTGAAAGCCATGAACCAGCCCTCATGCCGGGCGTTCTGGAAGGCTGTGTAGTTGTTCTCCAGGACGATCTCGGTGAACACGCAGTCTTTGCTCTTCCCGCTCGGCTACGGAAGAAAGGAGCAGAGGAGGGGAATTTGTCCGTTCACTCTGGCTGGGCTGTCTGCCTTTGGGCCTAATTTTTGTAGAACCCATGTGGGAGCAAGAAATCATTGTGCCCCTGTCTGGTGGGATGGGCATCTTTGTTAGCAAGGCAGCAGTGGGCAGTACATACAGGCCGTGCGTGCTTGGAGTCAGAGCTGATCTTAAGTAGGCACTTACATCTCTTGAAGCCTTGAGAGAATATTGAATCTCAGTTGCCTCAGATGCTCACATGTAGGGTCAAGATCGGGTAATAATGATTCAGTGCTGGGGGTGGGGTGGGGATCTGGCTCCTGAGAATTCTATGCTATCTGGGCGAAAGCTGTCACAGGGACAGGACAGGAGAGAGGGGTCAGAAATAGCTGTCCCCTTGACCCCACATGCTTTGCCTTCTTACAGGTGAGAAGTGAGAGGTTATTTGGTGAGCATCAGTCAGAGCTAGAAGTCAAGATTGGTTGGTTCTAAGGAAGTGCGGTGCTGTCTGAACAGTGCTGCAAGGCTTCACCAGTCAGTGCTTGGTGTGAGCCTTGCTTGTCACTGCCTGCGAGCCCCACTGCGCTTGAGAGAGCTTCAGCTGCGCACGAATGCCCCAGCTTCCAGCCCTCATCACCTTTTAGCTCTCCGTATGGCTGCCACACAAACATATCACATCCCACATCACGTGGATGGTGAGTTCCTCCTGGTCGATACTGATTCCTTACATCAGCACCAGGTTTCTTATGGATGCCCTGTCCCTTCATCAGGTCAGGAGCGACAAGAACTCTTTTAAATAGAGATTGGGGGCCTGGAGAGATGGCTCAGTGGTTATGATGACTGGCTGCTTTTCCAGAGGACCAGAGTCTGATTCCTAGTACCCACATGGAGGCTAAAAAGTATAACTGGTTCTCAGGGATCAGACGCCCTCTTCTGGCTTCTACAAGCATGTGGTACTTAGATATGCACACAGATAGAAATAAAGATTTTACGAATCAGTAGAGAGTTGGAGAGATGGTTCAGTCATTAAGAGCACCAGCTGCTCTAGCAGAGAACCTGGGTTCCCTTCCCATCACCCACATGGCAGCTCACAACCACCTGTAACTCCAATTCCAGGAAACCCAATCCCTTCCTACCTCTATAGGCACCAGGCACACATGTGGTGCACAGGTATGCATGCAGACAAAACACATACACACGAGAGAAAAATACATCTTTAGACAAATAAAAAAAAATTAAATAGATTGGGGGATGGGGTGGTTGTCAAGATAAGACCTCATCCTGTCAAGCAGGTGCTCCAGCTTTAACTGGGTGAACTGGGTCAGCAGCAGGAATGAGATGCATTCACTGTCCTTACTGCAGTAGGGGAGACACATCTGTCTGCTGCTTGTGTTCAGACCTCACCTTCCCGATCAGCTTGCCCCTCTTGTTCATACAGATATACTTCTCACTCTCTGCCCCCTTGATGCGGACTCTGCTGCCGAATGTGTCTGTCTCCACGATGAGCTTGGCTAGGATCAGGGAAAGGAAGAAGGACCTTAGTCTATGAGGGCTGTGGCTCAGAGACAGGCAAGGGTTCTTTCTCCCCAAACTGGCAGTCAGATCAAAGAGTTGGTGGACTATCAGGTTTGCAGCATCTAGAGGCTTCCTCTCTACCCACAATACCTCAAGCCCCCTGACCCAGGAGTTAGGGAAAAGAAACCCAGGGACTAGTCTAGGCAGGGTACAAGTGGTCTGGGGCAAGGGCCAGGTCTTACCGAACTTGTTGCCATCCTCAGCGGTGGCAGAGATTCGACGCCCGGTGACCTGCACATGCTTGCCACTGGTCCGGCTGTAGAGCTGGTACTCACGGATTTGCCGCCTGCTCAGCTGGTCAGTCATAGCGCCCTGGTCCCTCACGTACTGGTTAAAATTAGGAGACGGGTGATTCTCCCCCTTTGCGGTTACCAAGGGAAAAATAGTGTCAATTTGCTTTGGGTGACACCACCATTGGCCCATCTGGGGAGAGGGGTGAGGACCTGAGTGAAGTGGGCCGGCTACGTGCCCTGCAGTGTAATGGTGCACGCTGAAGACTGTCTCTGCCCACAATCTTCCCTGGATGCTGCATGGACCAGTTGTTAATTTTGGAGACTTGTGACTGTCAGTCTTGGGAAACACAGGCTGTACACATATGCAATCATGACAGGTTGCTAGAAGAAACCTAGAAGGCTGTGTATCCTGTCTCCATGTGCAGGGGACAGGCAAGTCACAGCCAGAACGTCTTCCTCTTTCTCTGGGATCTTGGCTCCATTAGTCAGGATCACTAGACTGCCTCATCCACATATACAACCCAGCCACTAGCCCTGAAAGGCCCCAGCCCCAGCACATCTGCATAGAGCAGATGGTTTGTTAAATGGGTGGGCTTAACCACTGGGGGAGTGGCCTCTTAGGTCCTTATTAAAAATGTCCTAGAGGTTCTTCAGAGAGAGAGAGAGAGAGAGAGAGAGAGAGAGAGAGAGAGAGAGAGAGAGAGAGATCCCTGATGTAGGGGGTAGAGGCAGCAATAGAAGGTGGTACCAATAGCTGCTCTCACTGCCGGTTGCTGTCTGCCTGTGGCAGTTATCTAGGTACTTAGTAGTCTGTCTGCCTCCTAGGGTGGTTCAAGGAGCCATTTCCAGCATGCATCAAGCCTGTTCAGTACCACATCTCCACACTGGGGTTTGCCTTACCCAGCCTTACCTGAGTAGGACAGAAACATCACTGCCCCATCTCCAAGGTGCCCTCTAGGGTGACAGTTGCCAGCTGCTGGTTATAGCTTCAACTCAGCCTGCAAAACTTATGTAGGGACAACCCTTCCCTGCTGCTAATGCCTAATTCCAACTATAATAATCTCAGGCCGAATGCCAGTCGCTTGGACCAAGACAGAGTTAGACCCAGCTCAGCATGTATTAGGAACCAATATCCTAGACGGAAGGGTGGGTTATGTCAACTTAGGGGGTGGTCACAACCTCAAGGCCAAGGTTTAACCCTTTGAACTTTCTGTCACTGTCCATTCCCAGCACCAGCCTGTACAGGTCAGGAACTGCCAGACCTCTGGAAGAATAAGAACATCTTTGGGACCTACTGTGCATCCCACCCTAGAGAAACTTGAGAGCAGCGCTTGTGGTGAGAAGCCTACTGCTTAGCTCTCACAGGCCTCACTCTGGGGTGGGTTCCTGTCTATCTCAGCCTTAGCCTTCTGGCCCAGGTTCAGGATGTCCGCCCCACTTGGCGGGCAGCCTTCTCCTGGCAGTCTCTTCCAGGTCAGAGGCAGATAGCAGCCCTTCAAAGCCCCCTCCTCTCCTTGTCCCCCTTCAAGTCTTTCACAAAAGTAGCCCACGCCCTCCCCCCCAACAGCCCACAGCCCGCAAGTCCCTCTCCCACAGGACCTTGCCTGTTCCTTTCATGTTCCCGCTGTGGGGGGACCTCCCCTTCTACCACGGTAGACAGCTGCTTGTCAGACAGCCCCTCAAGCATGGCTGTGGTTCAGCCTGTTGCCCCCCCTCCCAGGGGGGTGAAGGGGCACTTCAAGGGGGAAAGGACAGCCTTGCCACCTTCCCTGAGTCCTGAATGGGGCCTCAGCCAGGCCATAAACGCCCAGGCCTGCAGCACCATTGTGCTAATTTCCTTTCCAGAACAGGTTGGACCCACCCCCCAGCCCCCTCCCTGCCAGGCTGGGGGCTTTCTTCTTACTCTGCCTAGATGTGTGAAGCAAAAGGCCTGGAATGGGCTAGAGAAAAGGGGGGAAAGAAAAGAGGGGTGTTGTCTCTCTCCCACCCCTCCACTGCTTCAAAGGCAGCCCCTTCCCACTGAAAAGGCATTTACCTTAAAAAAAAAAAAAAAAAAAAAAAATTCCCCAGTGGATGGGAAGAGAAGCAGGCCTCTGGCCTGGGAAAGCCAGACCATCTCTCCCCAGAGCGGTTCTGGACCAGTGCATTTTAATAGCTGCACTCTTATGGAGGATCACAAAAAAGGGACAGGGCCTTGAGCTGAGGCTTGGGGGTGGGAGGTGCGGGGGGAGCGGGTGGAGAGGTAAGCCCTGAATTCCATTCCAAACAAACCTCTAGGCTTGACCTAGGAACCCTAGAGGTAATGGAGTCTACCTGGTTGGATACTCCAACTGTGCCCGAGACCCTGGACACCTATGATCCAAACATGTTAGTAAGAGTAGACAGTTTCGAACCCCAAACCCTTTAGGTACCTGCAGGTACAAACCTTACCTGAGCTCTTGCCTCCACTGGCTTCTAACTGCCCGGGGCTCTCTCCCACAGGCATAAACAACACCTGGCCCTTAGCCTCTGAAACCCAGCACAGAGGGATGAAGCATAGAGATCCAGGATGGTTGTTAGAAAGGCCTGAGAGGCAAACCTCAGTCTATCCCCCATTCCGGTTCAGTCTGTTCTCCAACCCACCTTCTGAACTGATCCTCCAAACCTCAATAGTTGCTTGGTTAGGGGAGGCCAGTCCTGCCTCCCCTCCTTCGAGGTGAGGTGGGAAAGGTTGGGGGTTGGGGGCTAGGCAGGGGTGCCTACCTGCGTTTGACAGCAGAGAATCAAGAGCTGCAAGCACCTGTTTGGGGAGACAAGGCAGTTCCAGGTGTGAGCACCCCAGGGCACACCCACCCCCCACCTTTGTCTTGCCCCACCTGCCTGGGGTGGAGGATATAATATTCCTGGGGCTGGAAATGGCAAAAAGAACTCCGGGCGCAGGCATCACACTTACAGGGTAAGGTTAGGCAGCAGGCGGGCGGCTCCCATCGCTGGAGAGACTTCTTGGGGCGATTGCCCCTCTGCTCCCCAAACTCAAGAGCGGATGTGGGCAGGCCCCTGGGGTAGAGTCCCAGAGAAGCCAAGGTCTCTCGGAGCCACAGGTTTTCAGGGATGAAAGGAGATGGAAGGAAGGGAAAGGCTAGCCGAGGGGGAAATGAAGGGGAGGCGTAATTGAGAGACTGAGGTGCGAGGTGTCCACCTTCCGGGCCAGTGAGGCTGCGAAGCCGGAGCTGGTCTGATTGGCGTACTCGCTCTCTTGGGCTACTGGCCTCGGGCAGGGGTCCCCGGGCGCAAAGGATGGAGCTGCGAGCGTCCTCTATCAGGAGGCTGGCCCTTGCGATCTCTCGATTTATTCCTGACCCGCACCGACCTGCGGGTCTCCGAGAAGTGCGGGGCCAGCGGCAGGCACAGGGAGGGAGGCGCCTTGCCCTCCCCCCTCCTCAGGGTCAGCAGCTCCCGCCCTCAGGTTTGATGCGGCAACCTCATCTCCTTAAGAATGAGCTGCAGGTACCGAGCTGGGGCTGGGGTCTCGAATTCTGGCTCGGGGTGGGAATTCCCAGAAGCAGCCTTAAAAGGAGGAGCCTCCCTCCAGGGAGCAGGGGTGGGCTTGGCTTGAGCGACTGCTGGCTCAGCTTCTCTGCTTGTCACCCCTTGCCACCAGGAAGGAGGGGTAAGGCTGCGAATAGTGGGTGCAACAGGTTGAGGCCAGAGATGGGGAGTCAAGTGTAGTTAGGGCTCTTGAACGATTTCAATGTTCACAAAAACTGGTCTGAGATGGAGACTCGAAGAAGAGTGGGAGTCACTTTTGCCTGGTCCTTCATAGTCATTAAAAAAGGGGGGGGGGGGGGGGGCTCAGCTACCGGAGTGTTGGAAGACCAAATGAGATGACAGTGAGTCAGAGTGGAGATCCCTAAGATGTCTGGGCCTAATTTGGGGGTTGATACCCAGCCCTAGTCCCTCAGGCCCCAATCCACCAGTGACCCTAGTAGTTGCCTGGAATGCAGCGCCGAGCAGTACGGACATATGACCACTAGTCCCATGTAGCTGGGTACCCAAATCAGCTATATTAACTGTAGTTTGCTGATAGGAAACTGGCACATTGGGAGAATAAGCCAGCTGGTGAGTGAAGGAGCCCATTCCCAGAATCTAGGCTCGTTTTGTTCCTCGGAATTGTGACTTCACCCTCCAGGTCCCAACCTGTCACTGGCTTTATTTTTATTTAGCGCTCAGAGACCTTGGTAGATTTTTTTTTCTCTTCTACCCTGGACACGGTCTCACTATGTAGCATCGACTGACCTAGAATTCACTGTGTAGACCAGGCTTGCCTCCAATTCACAGACCCACCTGCCCCTCTCCCAAGCGCTGCGATTAAAGGTGTGCACCACTGCATTAGACAGGTTTAAGTAAAGTGTAAAAAAAAAAAAAAAAAGACTGTAAAGTGACAGGCAGCCGGAGGATCTGAAAGCTGGTGACCAGTTCTCTCCTTACAGACAGGTGGGTGGTGCCGAGCTGAAAGGAGGAGCGATTTGGGGAGTCTGGGCTCTGGCTCCCTTTCCCCAGCTCACAGAGCAGCACAGGTGGATTTATTTGCCTTCTCACCTTCCTGAGTTCCGGCAATCCACAAAGTGTCTGCCACCCTGTGCTCCCTCCACCCCCCATCAACTCCCAACAAGCTAGTCCCCTAAACAGGGCCTTTGGCCAGCTCTGGCAGGGGCCTTTAGAGCTCCGCCCTCTCTTCCGCAGACTCAAAATGCCGCTGCAGGGGGCCTAGGAGTGAATTTGGAATTGCTGTTGGAGAAGGTGGGAATTACCAGGGGGGAGTGGAGGGGCTTGGAATCAAATTTAAAGAAAGCTAGGACAGGGGGTTGGCTGGGGACTCCGTTCAGTTGGTAGAAGGCTGGCCTCGCATGTAGGAATTTTGGGGTCCTAGCCCTAGCACGGCTGAAGCCAGGTGTGGTTGCACACCTGTAATCCCAGTACTTCAGAGGCTCGAAGCGGGGATCAATTCAAGAATCCATTCTACTTAGCAAGTCTGAGGCCAGCCTGGGATGGGAAACAAACAAGGCAGGGCATGGTCGTGCACACCTTTAATCCCAGCACTCAGCAGGCAGAGGCAGGAGGATCTCTGAGAGTTCGAGGCTAGCCTGGTCTACAGAGTGAGTTCCAGGATAGCCAGGGTTATATAGACAAACCCTGTTTTGGGGGGGAAAAGCCAAAACTAGAAGGCAAATGATAACCCATGTCTAACAGCAAGTGACTGTGGCTGGGCCAGGGGGCCAGGGCCAGCGGAGCACAGTGCTGCAACCCAGCTTGGTGTTCTCAGAAGCAGCTTCAGCCTGCTCGCTTCTCAGCCCGATTGGGCACACCTCTACCTCCCAGCAGATCCTTCGCATCTTCCACATTCTTGCCACCATTTGAGGTTCACCGAAGTCTCTGCCTCTTCAGGGAAACTTCTCCTCTTTCCATCAGACTTGTTGACCCCATTTCCACAATCCCTACTTGCTCCTTGGCACCCCACCCTCGTTCAGGCAGCGAGCAGGTAGGAGGGCCCAGGCACATGGAGGAGACAGCTAAGACTTGGGATTCAGTGGTGATGGTGTCATCTGGGAGCAGAAGACAGGCATGGGGCAGCAACACCGAGTGTTCTTGAGGCTCATTCTATGAGTCTGAGCACCTGACTCCTGTCACTGGGGACAGGACCCACTGTCACTCACGAGCTAGCCCTCAGTGCAGCCTAAGTCTCCATGGTAACAGATGCCAGCAGTGAAATTTGGTCTTGAGGCTCAGTCAGGATCTGGTACCAGGGAGATACGGGGGATAGTGAAGGGTAGCCTGCTTTGTGTGTGAGCTATCTTTGACTTCTCCATCCCTTGTTATTTGGCATGTCCGGGCCTGGCTTTGAGGTTTGTTCTCTATGTCCCGAGGGAGGCGGGAGCAGGCCACAAGTGGGAGGCAGCACTGAGAGGATAGGAACTGGGTTCTGGATCTTATCTCCACCCTCCATCCCTTGCTATGTGACTTGAAAAGTTGGTTCTCTGGCTCCAGGTTCTTTTTTAGGAGGAGGAGCTGGGCTGTGGTGGCACATGTCTTTAATCCCAGCACTCTACAGACAGAAGTAGGCTGATCTCTGAGTTTGAGGCCAGCCTGGTCTACAGAGTGAGTTTGAAATTGCTGTCCTGTCAGTTGAGACAAAGACTCATTCTGCAAAGAGGGGGAAGGGGGACAATGACCCTCAATGTGGTTTGGTCTCAGTTTACCTAAACTTAGGCAGACTCTCTCTCCTGGTGGGGTGAGCTGGGGAGGCAAGGTTTATTTAACATTTATGGGGAGCTTTGAGATGTTAAGTGGAGAGAAAAGCAGCTACCAAAATTCTAGTTAATCCCCACCATTTAGTACCAAGTCTAACCCAACCCCTTTCCCCGTTGGGGCTGTCTCACACCTGTACCCAATAGCCCAGCTACTGCAAACACTGCTACCAGTCTCAGCCTAGCCATCCTTTTCCCGTAGAAACATGGGCAGGTTGGGGCAAAGGCACCCCAGCAACATAGACTGGCATCTGACTCTACTGGCAGTTTGTGCAACAACTCAGGTGGCCACTGGTCAGGCTCATGTACGGATCTGGTGTATTTGTTAACCACGCCTATCTGTAGAGCCTTGCCTGGGGATGCAGGAGGGAAGAAGTCTCTATGTCTGTACCTGGCCATGAATAGGCTCTCCTCACTGAGTACTGCACTGTAGCCTTTGCCCTCGGCTCACAAGATTGCCTGCAAACTGGCAGCAAATTCTCAATGAGCATAGTGGTCAAGAGCAAAGGCTCTGACACCAGACTCTCTAGCTCCCCCTTCTGCTCCATGACATCGGTGCAGACTGTTAACTTAATGTCCTTTGATTCTTCAAGAAATGAAGCTAACCTAACCTCGGAGTATAATTGTGGTATGAGGAGCCAGTCTGGGGACAGCATGTATATCCTGGGCTTGTAGCTACTGCTGCCATGATAGCCATCCTTCTGCATGGACACTTTGGAGACGTACCCTGACTCACAGCAGATGCATTCACAGGAATGGTCTTGCTAGCTTCCCCCCATCCTCCATGTCAGCTGCCTCTTCAGATCTCTTAACACCCTGGTTTCCTTCCTCCAAAGCACTTGCCAGGAACTGAAATCATGGTGTTGGCTTGGTGTTACCACCAGGCTCAGGTGACTTTAGTGGGGCGGGGGCGGGTAGCTTGGTTCTTCCTATACAGCTGTGACGGATGCCGGTGAACCAGGCTGGATGAACCTCATCTGCACCAAGGATGAGGATCTGTCGAGGAGATGGGCCGAGGAATCAAAGCTTGTATCTAACCTCCTGGGACTCATACATGGGGTTCTGGGCAGCTCTTTGCTGGCTTGTTTCTGGCTTGGCCTACAGGGATGCTGTGGTTGGGCAGGAGTCGCTTAGCTCAGATTCCTCCACAAGCTCAGCCCTTTGCCCTAGGATTGCCTTGTGTCCTACTCAAATCAGGGATGAAGCCATGGCCACTCGCCAGTGAGGAGGCTCCAGAGCTACCTCAGCATGCTGAGGAGGCCAGGCAGCCAGAGCCATGCAGTGGTCACCCACTGGTTCCCAGCTGTCAGCTGGCTCACTCTGATATAGGCCTTTGTCCTGTTAAGTGTCATATGAGCCTTCATCTTATAATAGCAGCCTAAGTCCCCTGGCCCCCTGTTGTCCCATATACCATTGACAATAGCCTGCTAAGAACAGGGAAATGGAAGGGTCTGACCCAGGCCCAAACTGCTCCAGGTAGCAAAGAGGGTTGAATCCTAGAGCCCTGCACATATAAACCTCACCTGGCCCAAAGAAAGTAGCCTCCTCAGCCCCAGCTCACTGAAATCTGAGGCTAGCCCCCAAGGCTTTCCCTTAATCCTGGGGTAGAAACCTAGGAAAAGCAACATGGAGCTGGTTTCTTGCTCGTGGTTGCCCTCTGCTGGGCACATGAGCTAGCGCAGCAGCAAGAAGACCCACCCAGGGAAGGGGAGGCAGAGAGAGGTTCTGATCATGCAAATTTTATTGTGGCCCTAGGCGTACTTGCTCCAGAAACTGAGGGCTGGGTTGCGGGGCTCCTGTATGGCTCACACACACTTTTATAACATTTAGACTAAGGTGGTGGGGCTGGATACCCGCCCCAGAGCTGGTAGACATCCCGCCTTGGACACAGAAGATGCTAAGGTGAGCTCATTTCTTGGACACCAACTTCTTAGGTTTGGGTGTAGATTTCCCCTGTGCAGATAAAAGACTGAAGAGTCTACAACCCTCCCTGGCCTGGCAGCCTTCCCCAGGGCCAGCCCCAACTGCTCTTTGCTCACCTTCTTCCAGGGGCTCTTGTCCTGAGGGCTGGGCCTGGAAAGGAATAGGGACAGAGTGGGCAAGAGTGCAGCTTTATGCCACAATCGCGTCCTCCGGATAGCTGCATGCAGCTCATCTAGACAGGGGACCTGGCCCAGAGAGCTAATTTCTACCTGGTCACCTCTCCTGGTTTGCCTGTGGGGGGGGGGGGGGGTTGCATTTATTTATTGAAGCGATAGGGATTGAACCTAGAGGAAAGCACTCGACCACTGAGCTGTATTCCCAACCCACCTTTAATTTTTTGTGGTGTTGGGGAACAGACTGTTAGACTGTTTCTGGCATGCTCAGCCTCGGCTTTGCTTCCCTCCTTTTCTGCTCTGCCTCCTTTAAGAGTGTGTTTTCTTCTCAGACTTCCTTTGTTTTCCTTTCAGGTATAAAAAGTGTTCTTTTCATACCAAGAGAGGGACGAGTGGTAATAGGGATGGCTGGGGAGTGTGGGAGGATAGGCTCAACAGACAATATATACTTAAGTACATTTTGTTTTGTTTTTTTTTTTGTTTGAGACAAAGTCTATTATGTAGCCCTGGCTGTCCTGGAACTCAGCCTGTAGACCAGGCTGGCCTTGAACTCAGCTCCACCTGCCTCTGCCTCCCCAGTGCTGTGCTGTGATCAAAAGTGTGTGCAGCCACACCCAGGCTTAAAATTTAGTGTAGAGAGGCAGATTGAGTGATGGCTCTGTTAGACTTTGTTACAGGATCTTGTTGGTTAAGAGGCTTGTTGACATGACCAACCCTCTTGGAGCAGGGAAGGTTCAGAAGAGATTTGCCCTTAGGATTACAAACCAAAGAGACCTCAGAACTCCCAGTGATTCTGAAACAATGCCTGGTTTGTTCATTGTGCATAAGTGTACTGTTGGGTGTACTTGCTGCTCTGCCATTACTGGCTTTAGTCCCGGGGATCGGACAGGTCCACTCCTGCTTTGGGACTTCTATGCCTACATAGGTAGTGAGGTAAAAGGCTTTCTCCACCTTCCTTTCAGTTTCCTCAAAGTTTCCCATCCTTGCATCCAATCTGTCATTTACCCCTTAAGCTGCTCCAGGATCGTCTAGACAAACCTCAGGCACACTGATCTTCACATGCACCACGATGGGCAGGGCCTTGTTTGGTCAGCTCTTATGCCGACATTTAGGACTCTGCTCTTTCCAGGACTGCTGGGTAAGGATAGGCTGAGTTTCTGAGCATAGATCTTGAACTGGTTTTTGTTTGGTTGGTTTTGAATGAAATTACCTCGGATGGAGTCTGGTCAAAAGGCTAGTGCATGCTTTTCCAGAGCTGTTGAGGCTGCATGTGTGCATGTAAGAAACATATTGCGTGTACCTGCTTCCCAGGACTAGCTATCTCACAGGAAGAACTTTTGCTGTTTCAGCTGGGCCTGGTGTGCAAGCCTGTAATCCCAGTCACTAGGGAGGCTGAAGCAGGAGAATAACAAGTCTGTGGCCTGCCAGAGCTGTACAGTAGTCCAAGGCTAGCCTGGACAACTTACTGGTAACCCCGTTTCTCAAAATCAAACAAAACACCCCTCAAACCAAGCCAAACCCAAGTCTGGGTCTGTAGCTCATGCAGTTATGTGGGCTGTGGGGGACTTAACAGTGTGAATTACCTCACCGCCGCCTCCTCCTCTTCTTTGTCCACTTTCTTTTTCTGGGAACAAAAACCAAGTGTTATTTGGAAAGTTAACCCAAGACCCAGAGCCAGAACACTCTTGAGTGCCGAGCAGTCCCAACTGAGACCTGCAGAACTTCAGTGGAGGAGGCCTTGGCCTGTCCCAAATGCCCAACATGGGAGGCCTAGCTCAGGTCCTAATGCCCTACCTCATTCTTTCCCCCCCACCTTAGCTACGCTCATCTGCTTCTGGGGAGCAGCCCTTTTGACTTGTTTGACAGGTATCTCTTCTAGCGATACATCTGCATCTTCATCTTCTTCCTCTTCCTCTTCCTCCTCTTCTTCCTCATCATCTTCCCAGGACAGGTCTGAAGTCTCTGTAACGGGGTGGGAGTAGGAGGCAGAACTAGTGCATGGTGGGGAAAACCAGAGCATCTGACCTCAAGGCTCAACGCCCACCTCCCAATCCAGGGCTCCTTTGGCTCTAAATTTAACCCCAGGCAAGCGCTGGGTTGAGAGGGTTCATCTTCTGCAGTGGGCTGTATCTTTTCTCTCCCTCCCAGAAAAGTAGGGGCCAGGGTGAAGCAAGGGGCAGGAAAGCTCCACGGATGTTGGGGAAGGAGGGCAGACAGGAAGAGGCTGTGTATTGAGAATTGGCTGGGCCAAGGCTGGAGGTAGGTTAGCAGGGAAGGAGAGTAGGGTGGACTACAGGATGGCTTGGCCCTCAAAAGTGATGAACTGGAAACTTGGTCCCCAGTGTGCCATGTTGAGGTAGTGGGATTTGTTCAGAGGTGAGGTCTAATGTGAGGTGGATCTTTTCTGTTTTTTTTTTTTTTTTTTTTTTTTTTTTGACATATTTGTGTGTGTTTGTATGTGTGTGTGTGTGTGTGTGTGTAGCCATGGCTGTCCTGGAACTCATTCTGTAGACCAGGCTTGGTCTCCAACTCAAATTCACCTGCCTTTGCCTCCCAGAGCACTGAGACTAACGGTGTGGACCACCACCTGCCAGGCTGGGAAGTGGATCTTAAAGGTGCCAGTGTGGTGGGTCGCTGTGGTCCATGTTGTCAGTACAGCCATGCTCACTAGGAGCCACTCTGTGAAATGCACCCAAATTTGTTTGTAAGAATAAGAGCTTCTCTGTTTTGGGTGGAGGGTCTTGTTTTTATAGCCCAGGCTCTCTGTGAGCTGAGAATACAAGCCTGTGTCACCATGCTCAGCCTAAGAGCCTTTTGTAAGACCCTATTTACTCTACAGTATTTTCTGAAGCCGAAACAAGGCCCCCCATCACTCATGATAAAGCTGAGGCCTGAGGCCTGAGACCCACAAAGGACATGGAAAGGTGAAAAGCCCTTAACACTTCTAGTTCAGGCCACTGGCCATCACTTGCTTTGGAGGGTCAGTACAAAAAGTTCTCTTGAGGCCTCAGGTACCTCAGAGATAACTTACCATAACATTCCAGGCCACTGAGGAACACTGGTCCCGAGCCAGCTCTGAGCCGAAAAGTTACTGGAGGATAAAGCTCCATACCTGTCACTGTGACCTGTGGTGGGAAGAAGACATCAGGGCAACATAGAAGACACAGGTAGCTCAGCCTGGCCCCTGGTAGATGCTGGTCACACAATGCTGCAAAATCCCAGGACTGATGAGGCAGAGGCAGGAGGATTGTAAATTCCAGCTGTTCTGGGTGACAAGAGACACACTGGCTCAAAACAAAACAAAAACTCCAAACACATAAGCAAATGTCCCCCTTCCCCATGTGACCAAACTGAATAAATTGCTTTTCTGCTTTTCACTTTTAAGAATGGAGGGGGTCAGTGTGGTGCACACCAGTATCCCAGCACTTGGGAAGAGGCAAAGTCAGGAGGACCACTGTGGGTCTGAGACTAGTTTAGGTTACATAGACTATCTCAAAGAACAACAAGAACATAAAACAAAAACAAGCAAGGAAGGGAAGTGGGGTGCTCAGGTGGTGGCATGGTTCAGCACAGAAAGGTTTGCTGAGCCGGCCTAGTGGTCAGAGTCCAGCCCCTGACCTCCCAGAAGATGAGATAAACGTCTCCACGAAACTGCTTTCTGACCACCACATGCTGTGGCATGCATGTTTACACCCCACCCACCCCAGGAATCCTTAAGAAAGATGGCAACATGTTAAATTCAGAGTTTGGATGATCTAGGAACCCAAAAAGGCTCAAATATTTTTCTCCCAACATAATGGTGTGTTAATGGATTGGTGAAGAAAGAATCTGAGATCATGCCGGGCGGTGGTGGCGCACACCTTTAATCCCAGCACTTGGGAGGCAGAGGCAGGCGGATTTCTGAGTTCGAGGCCAGCCTGGTCTACAGAGTGAGTTCCAGGACAGCCAGGACTACACCGAGAAACTCTGTCTCGAAAAACCAAAAAAAAAAAAAAAAAAAAGAATCTGAGATCAGGTGAGTCAACAAAACATTTGAGGGGCTGAAAAGAAGGGTCAGCTAGTAAGAGCACTGGCTGCTCTTCCGGAGGAGCTGAGTTTGAGTCCTAGCAACCATATTGTGTTTGGAAAACCTCTGCAATTCCACTTTCAAGGCCCTCTTCTGGCCTCTGTAGGAACTAGGCGTGAATGTGCTCTGCAGAGCATAGGCAGGCAAAACACACATGCAAAATACAAATAAAGCATTTGATAAAGTTTAACTCCCTAGTCAGGAATGAAAATTAAAAACTTTAAATCGTAGCAGTACCACATGGGGGCTTTATTAATTTAATTTGGCGAGGCATTATTTGTCAAGTACTTCCTGGAGAGCCATCTTAAATCAGGGAAGAGGAAGAGATGTCAAACACTCAAGTCACATTTACCCAATTACAGTCCCCAATTACCCAGGAGCCTTTGGCTTTACAATGTTGCAAGAGTTAAACCCATTTAGCAGAACCACACGCCTGAATTCTGATCTTTTCCTGGGCCCGTGATATGTGATAAAAATCCTGCCTTAACCTGGCCAGTTCAGTGAGCATCCTGATACTCTCTGTGCCCTGGTTTCTCTAAGGGAGACAGATGAGGCCTCCACAGCGTTGTTATGGGGCTAAACAAAGGGCTTCCAGAAGATAAGCATAGTAAGTCATTTTCCAATTACGATATTTTAAACTCACAAAGCTAATTTTTAAGTCAGGGAGTGTTTGTATTATACCAAAAGTCCTAGCCCATGGGGCAATGCAGTGAGACTATAGAAAAAGGAAAAGGGTTTGTGTTGTCGCATATGCCTGTCATCCCAGCACTGGGGAAGGGGAGGCAGGAAGAGAACTTTGAGGCTATTCTGTGTGGTACAATATGAGACCCTGTCTCAGACAAACAAGGGCAGGCTAGATGGCTCAACAGGTAAAAGCATTTGATGCATAGCCTGGCAACCTGAGTTCAATTTCTGGACCCCACAACAGGAGAACCCTAACTCCTGGGCTGTCCTCTGACCTCCTCAGGTATTGTGCTACATGTGCCTGAACTCCCTCTCTCTCACTCATACAGGATTAGTTTTTAAAAATCTCCAAATTACAAACCTGCCATCATTCACATACAATGATGAACCACACAGTGCGAGACACAATACTAGAAAGGAAGAACTTACAGACTCAAAGCTCAAATATAAGGCACAGACAATGTCTTGGTGGCTAGTATAAATGACGTAAACAGGATACTGTCCAAGAGGACATTTGGCTTGCTCATGGCACAGGCTCTGGAAAGCAGGAATTGGGATGGTTTTCCCGGTCGCCTTTATAGCATGGCTAGAAGTCCAGGGCATGAAGGCATCCACAATTACGTCCTGGCCCATCTGAAGATGAAGTTAGGGCAGTGATAGCTTCCCTGGGCCTGCAGGGAGAGAAGACTCACCATAGGCAGGACGGAGGCCTTCAGCGTGGCAATAGTGATTGCTGGTTTTCTCTCTTCCTGGGAGAGGATTTCCACACGATTCACCTCCTCTTTGGCCTTCTCCCCCAGGCAGATCTGAGAAGGGTGATGGGAAAAAGCTGTTAGCTGTTGAGGCTGGAGACTCACTCTTGTTCCATCCTTCTCCTCCTCCTCCTTGGGAGATACCCACCGTGCTGAGCAAGAGTTTACAGGTGTCCCTCTTCTCGCCTTGGGCTCTAAAGGTGCAGATCTGCTTTTCCTGATTGAGCTCACTGCCTGCACAGAGAAGGTGGCAGTGTGGGGCTGGAGGCTCCTGAGTTCTTCCACATTAGAGGCACAGTTCACCAGCCAACCCACTCCACCTTCGCTGGGGACAGCCTTAGCCCTTACCCCACAGTATGTTCCTTGTAATGACTTCAGTCACACTGTCGGTGCTATGGTGACTCATGTCGATTTACTGGGCGGCTTGGTGGTGGTGTTATGGAGAAGAATTATGTCTGTGATGAGGCAAAGTCCTGGGTCCCTTCTTGGAGCTCAGCTGTTATCACTGTTTTCTGAGTAATGCAAAGGCTAGCTCATAGCCTTCCGTAGGGGAAGCTTCCTTGAGTCCTGGGAATGTTGACTATAGCCAACAGCCATTAAAAACTAGAAGCCAAGTTTCCCCCACCCCCCACCCCAACTGATCAGAGCATCCCCAGACCTGAGACAGACACACTCAACACAGCAGTTCAAGGAATGGTGGTTTTGTCTAGCCCAAGTTTGGAAGCTTGTTGAGAGACCACATGATTGCCCTTGGGGCCCTCCCAGAACCCCAGTGTGGAGAGGAAGGGGACACCAGGATGTGTGCCCAGAGTGAGTCCCATTCATCCCCTGCTCACACTTACTGCGCCGCCAGTCATAGGTTGCACCTCTACTGCAGGTCTTCAATATGGCTTCAGGGCTTCGTCCAAGGGTCAGCTTCCCACCGCAGGCTGTTAAGAAGCCTGGGGAAGAGGAGGGGAAGGGAAGGTGTGTAATCCCCTCCTACCCTAGAAGCACCTGGCTCTCCGTTAAAACTTGATTTTTGAGCATTGCCTCTGCTGTTTCCCATTGAGCAGGTCTAGGTAGAGCCAAGAGAATTTGCATTTCCAACCAATTTTCAGGTGAAGCTGCTGATACTGGTCCAGAAAGAAGCCCCTATGTGAGAACCACTGTTGACAGCCAGTGGAGACTTACTGGGGTTACCGAGACAGAAGCTGTCTTTGCTACTCAACTTAGAGATGCTTTGCCATCTGGCAGGAAGCATCAGCAATGACGACCGTCATACATTTCTATCTACACTATATGAAAACGGTAACTGCTCTGCACCTTGCCAACGGTTGGCATTGCTGGTGTTCTTAAACTCAACCATTCTAGTAGCTGTATCTTGTTTTGTTTTTATTTCCCTCAGAGCAAATGTTCGACCACTGGGCTATATCTTCAGCCTCTTAGTGGTTGTTCATTGTAGTCTTTAATCTGCATTTCCTTGATAACAAGGGGTGTTGAATTGTTAAACTGATTACTGGTAATGTGCAAACTGGCATTTTCAAAATACCTGTTAAGTTATTAAAATTGAATTATTCAAGATTATTTTTGTTGAGATTATAATTTATAGATGCTTTTTATATATACTGGATATTTGTTTTGTGTCAAACATATGTATTTCAGAGATTTTTTTTCACTACAAATTATGTCTTGTCTCCTTCCTCCCTTCCTCCCTCCCTCCTTCCTTCCCTCCCTCCTTTCCTTTCTCCCCGAAACAAGGTCTGGGTATGTAGCAAGGCTGCTCCTGAACTCAAAAGATTCTTTTGTCTTTCCATCCCAATTGTTAGAATTTATAGATGGGCAGCACCTCCATCTCTACACCTGACTCTAATTTTAGCTTTGATTCTTAGATGCATAATCTATTTTGAGTTAGCTTTTCTAGGATGGTGCTGTGATGGCTAAAGAAATTTCCTTTTATGCCAGGCATCTGTCCTGACACCCGCTAGCCATTTGTCTTTGACTCCAATCCCTGGAAGATAACTTCCCAGTAACCCAGACGTATTCATCCTTACGCAAAAATGTACAGCTGTGCCATCTACTTGTTATGATAGGATGCCTTTTTGGCTTCTGTAACTTGCTTATGCAGACATTCACGGAGTATTTTGAAGTTGCCTTGGGTACCTAATCTTGGCAGACAGAACAGCTCTTGGCTTGCTTGTGCAGATATTCAACGTCTGGTGACTTTTGCCTTTTAACATCCTTCCCTCACTCCCTCCACATAGCAATTTCGTTTGGTTCAGAGATTGTTGTCCTGCTAGCAGCTTCAATAAATTTAACTAACTACAATCCAGATTGAATCTGTGGTCTTTCCCCAGGGGTTATGAATTCTGCAACAGCGTCACATATTGCAAAGGTTGGCATTAAACTTGTGAACATTTGTCTCTGCCTCCTGAGTATCTGGGACTCCAGGCATATGCTACTACATTATTTTGAGTCCATTTTTATTTATGTAGTAGAAAAGGTTCACTTCCAATCTCTCCCCTCCTGCTTTCTCCAAATGAATATCCTCTGACACCAATCCTGGAAAAGACTATCCTTTCCTGTATGCTGACCTAAGCATCTTTGTTGTCTATCAATTGTATCTGTCAGTCTCTCTTTGGGCTGCTTCTGTTTCATTGGTTTGCATGTCTGCCCTCAAGCTAGAGGTACCCTGGTTTGATAGTAGATCTTGGGATCAGATGGCATGAATGCCCAAGCTGATCTTTTTATTTTAAACAAATATTTTAAGGCTGAGTGCTGGGATCACAGGTGTGTGCCACCACTGTCTGTCTCCTTTTCAAACTTCTATTGGAGAAAGTCCGTAAACAAAAATGTTTTTATGGAGCCCAGTGAAGTAACCACACCTTTAATCACAGCACTCGGAGGCAGAGGCAGGCCTGATCTACATTGGAAAAGTCCAGGACCGCCAGAGCTACATGGTGAGAACCTGACTCAAAAAAAAAAAAAAAAAAAAAAAAAAAAAAAAAAAAAAAAAAAGTCTCTATGCAACCCATCTCTCTGTACAATGAATATGCACTACTAAAAATTTAAAGTTCTTACTTGAAAAATTTCAGATTTTATTGAATATACAGACCAACGTCAGGGGCTGGCTGCAGATGTAATTTCATGATGAAGTGCTTGCTTAGCATGTATGTTCTGTCTCTATAACGACAACAAAACCACCACCAAAAAAACTCCCCCAAAAAACAACACCCCCCCCCCCGCACTATGAAGATAATCGATATCACAGTGTTTTTAGATCATGAACAGATTATAGTCTAGATTTCCTTGGTGGTATTCTATAGATTTCAGCACAGATGGAAAATGACTCCTGTATTTCATAAAATACTTGCCATAAAAATAGTATATATTTTAAAACTTAATATAATTGTTTTTAGTACATACAAATAATCTTTATCACCCCCTCCCCAGTGGTATAGAATAAATCTAGGCAAATCTAGGGTCTTGGGCATGTTAAACACATTTACATTTATTTGTTGATGTGGAGGTGACATGGAGAAGAGGAACAAAGGACAAACTACTGCACATTAATATGAAGTGCCATGATGAAACTCATTGTAGAACTTGACAATTAAAACCTTGCAAATACGCCGGGCGGTGGTGGCGTACGCCTTTAATTTTGGCACTTGGGAGGCAGAGGCAGGCGGATTTCTGAGTTCGAGGCCAGCCTGGTCTACAGAGTGAGTTCCAGGACAGCCAGGGTTATACAGAGAAACCCTGTCTCGAAAAACCAAAAAAGAAAAAAAAAAAAAACCCTTGCAAACAATTTACTTTAATATATTGATAATAATAAATATTGCATTCTGTGGTTTTGCTTAATTCAACTTAGTAGTTCCATTGGCTTTTTTTTTTTTCTCTAAATCATGACATCTGAGAATAAACACAAGATTCCTTTTCCTTTGAGATCCATGTGCTTTTTCTTTTTGAGTTGCATTCACGTGGCTAGGACATTTTGGTAAAACATCCACTCTCTTTTTGAAGGAGTATCTCACTATGTAGCTCAGGATGGCTTTGAAGTCAAAGAGATCCACCTCCCTCTGCTCCCTGAGTGCTGGGTTTAAAGGTGTGTTGTACTATCAAGCCTGGCCTGACTGCCTCCCCCGCTTCTCCCTCTCTTTTCTGCCCAAAACAGTCTTCTGATATAGAACCCAAACTGGCCTTGAACTTTGAGCCCTCCTGCCTTAGTCTTCCAAGTGATAGGACTGCAGGTCTGTGCTACCACTGATACCCTTTTGCTCTCTTTAAATGGGAACGAGTCCATTTTAACCATCAAGTATGTTGTTGGGATTATACTGGGCACCGAGAATAGGCCCTGAGTTTGTTTTCTCCAATACCAGCACTCACAAAAAGTTTTGCTGAGTTATTTTTGAGATAAGGTCTCATATAGTCCAAGTTGTTATTGTTGGTGCATGCCTTTAATCCCGGCATTTGGGATGCACAAACAGGCAGATCTCAGTGAGTTTGAGGCCAGCTTGGTCTCCAGAGCAAGTTCCAGGACATCCAGGGTGACACAGAGAAAGCCTGTCTTAAAAAACCAAAACCCAAAACCAACCAAAAAAACCCAAGTTGACCTTGAACTTCTAATTTTTTTGTGTTGGGCTTGATGTTGTGCTAGGGACTGAACCAAGAGCTTCCTGTGTGCTAAGCAAGCACTCTGTCGACAGAGACATCTCCAGCATGGTGTATATGTGTGTGTGTGTATTGAAATTTAATGAGTTTAAATTTTCATTATATATTTTTTCTATATCTACCGAGATAACCTCTAATTTTTCCTCAGTTCATGTAGTGTTACAGTTATGCTTTTTATAGAATGGTATTTAAGAAAATTGTGTGTATAGGTGTTTTGTCTGCATGGTATGTCTGAGCACGTCAGTGCCTAGTACCCAGAGGCCAGAAGAGGTAGTTAGATCCCCTGGAATTGGGGTTACAGATTGTTGTGAGCAACCATGTGGATGCTGGGAATTGAACCCAGTGCTCTCTGGAAGAGCAGCAAGTGTTCTTAACTGCTGAACCATCACTATAGCCTTATTCTTTTGAAAATTAAATCAACATTGCATTCTAGACTCAGCCACTTACTCCTGTTGTATCATTCCTTTTTATATACATAGATTTTGGTTAAGAGTGCATCTAAATTCCTAAGAGATAATAGTCTAGAAGCTTTAAATTAAAAACTATTTTTATGTATATGGGCGCTTTGTAAGTCTGTGTCCAATGTTCGAGTCTTTGGCTTGAGAAGGCCAGAGAGGGTGTTGAATTTCCTGGAACTGGAGTGACAGGCCATTGTGAGCCAACACGGGAGCACTGAGGATGGAACGTGGGTCCTCTACAAGAGCAACCAGTGCTTTTAACTGATGAATCATGTCTCCAGCTCATGAAATGTTATTTTATTCCTTTAATGTATTTGGTTATCTATTTGAGGCTTAGTAAAATGATGACTTCCTCTTCTGAGTTTCTGTGTGACTGGCATTCATTTTGCAGAAATGTTTGATATCTCTAGGGGTAGGGTCTTCTCCCACGTTCACCCAGTGCACTGCCAGTCTTTACAACCCACACCCTAGTCTTGCCCAATGCTTTCTCTTTCCCAGTCAGGTGTCAATCATTTTGAAACTAGGGAATCATAGGAGAATCATTTAAATTCAGCTGATCACAAAGTTGTTTTGAGTCCACCTCTCAACATTCCTCAACTTCCTTCTCACAGCTCTACCCTTGGTTCACACATGTCCCATCCGTCAGGCTTTGGAGCCTTTGGAGGTTTAGAAACCGGTTTTTAGGATTAAAGCCCAAACTCTTGCAGGCCCGTTCTTTACTCTGACACAAAGAGGGCTGCACTAGCCTTCTTGTCATATTATTTCTGTTATTCCTCACAAGGCGTTTCATGCCTTTTTGTCAAGACTTCTTAGTCTGATCAGGGCTTCCCGCGAGCTGTCCACTGCAGAGCTCCCCTTTGCGTCTGAGACTTCCTCCACGCGTTCAGCACTCAAACCTTGGGACAGGGACTCTACGACAACCGCTGTAGATTTTGGTGTGAGGACGCGATGCAAATAAACTCAGATTCCTGCAAGCGCAAGACCCAGAGGAGATATACCTTGAGTAGGTTAACCCCTCAGTTACAGCCGGAAACCACCGGGCGCATGAGTCCTTACTGCGCGTGCGTGCAACAAGGGCGGGTTAGGGTCTGGGGATTCGGCGCAGCCCAGATGCAACCCTAAGGGGCGGTGTCTCCTTCTGACGCAAGGGACGCACGGGATCACTTCCGGGGTAGCGCAGCCGCCGGCTTTGATTCCAATCGCTGCGGCGGGCCTTACTGGCATCTCTGGAGGGACTTCACTCACTCCAGTACCTTTTCCCACCCTCTGCTTGTCTTCTGCAAACTCATCTGCGGCCACAAGTCACTCATCAGGACATGACCTTTGGTGCTGACTTGAAAGGAGCATATTTTGGTTGCTGGGATAGATAAGGGACAAGGTTAGGATCACTTCAAACGAGCAGGTCCTAAAACTACACATGGGGACAGCAAGGAGGGAAGATTTGGGTTTGCAGATGAGCACAGAGTATAGTTCATACACTGACAAGAGCGGGTTCTACAGACGTAAAAGGGAAGGGTGTGGCTGCTGAGACCGAAATTGCAACTGTCTAGCTAAGTGGAAGAGTTCTGCTGCGGTGCTTATAGCTTGTCAATAAAGTTTGTAACGCGACCTTTTTTTGTAATATGTGTCCCAGACTGGATTTAAGAGGTGGCTAATCAGATGGAGAAATGGCCGGCTGCATTCTTAAAATTGTTTTCATTTCCACTCTCGGATGTTTTAATACCAACTACTCTTGAGGGCAGGGGAGAGGCTTGCATTTTCTGACTTTGGGCTATAGTCTCCACATTTTTTGCTACTTGTGGGAATACATATTAAGACTGTGTAAGTGGCTCTTTTGAGACTTTGGGGGCGTTGTTGGGGGAGAGGGCAGCCATATTATCCTTGGTTTGATTCTTTTGCTTCCTTACTTCTGGGATTACAGATGTGCACCACCATGTATAACTCCTCAGAGCCTTTTCCTAAGACTATGACCACTATTCATTCAAAAAACTTCTCTACAAAAATTAAGTATATATATGTGCACTTGAATGTAGGGCCAGAGAGGTTGTTGGATTCTATGGAATTAGAGTCACAGGCAGTTGTGAGCTGCCTGTTGTAGGTGCTAGGAGCTAACTTGGATCTTCTCCCAGAGCAGCAAGTGCTCTTGGCCTGGCTCCGCTAGCATCACCTTCCTTTTGTCCGAAGACTGGATTTCAGTTTGTAGGACAGACTTGTGGTGTTTCTCCACCAGCCTTTTAAGTGCTGTTATCACAGGCCTGAGCCACTGCATCCAGCTTTTGACTTTTATATTGTGGGCTTGTTCTCCAGACCTCGATCCAGATGTGTGTGACTGGCTAATTTGTGGTTTAGTAGAGTTAGGTGATTTCCTTCTGCTCAGGCTGAACTCCTTTGCAACCCAGCGATGAGATGGGTTTGGCTACTGTTTCTGTGTGCTGAATGCTTTTATCAAATCTTCAATTAAAAGTATAAATGAGCCAAGTAGTGGTTGCGCACGCCTTTAATCCCAGCACTTTGGGAGGTGGAGGCAGGAGGATCTCCGAGTTTGAGGCCAGCCTGGTCTACAGAGTGAGTTCCAGGACAGCCAAGGCTGCTAGAGAGAAGCCCTGACTCCAAAACAACACACACATACACAAAATATAAATGTGGTGTATACCGCTTTAATTATACTGTCCTGGGAGAGTAATGTTCCAGTAACCTGTACTGAATTTCTTCTAAGCACATGGGCATTTTCCAAAATAGCCATGGCCCAAGAACATGAATTAACTTAGCCAAAACAGCAACCCAGCTAGTTCTGCCCAAACCAGAACTGACAAGATCTACAAACCTCTGTGGTATCTACTAATGTGTCAAACAGCAAAGCAGAAATGGAGAGGAAGAACAGTTGGGTTAACCTGTAAAGCCTTACTACACTTGGGAAAACAAATCTAAAGGAACTAAAATGTGTCCCCAACTACAGAGACACCTCTATTAGCTAGGTGCGGGGTCCTGTCCAGGGAGGGTCTTCCTTTCAGCTATCTTTGAAGTCCATGACTCTTGAGTGTTTTCCAGACTTTAAATGCTGGCTGGTCAGCCACTTTGGTATACTTGAGAAACGATGTCCATTAAAGGAGCCTGCTACTGGACAATGGGGCTGAGACCATCGGAGTGAAAGGTAGAATCAAATTTGAAAATGACTTTCCTTTCTTAGCAGTTCATGGTTCTCTGTACCTTTGTCATCTGTTCATTCATGACACATATGCCATCTGTGGGCCAGGGCCTTTCTGATAGCTACAGAACAGGAACCCATGGAATCAAAACATTTAGTTCAACTCTTCTGCACAGAACCCATTAGTAGTAAGCACTGACTTTAAAGGCGAACAGGCAGGTTGTAGCCAGTGGAAGAGTGCTTGTTCCGCATGTACAAACCCTGATTTTAATCCTCAGCAATCCATTCCCCAACAACAGTGAACAGCATAGATAACCACAATATACACTTTCCATGATATCTGAGAAAATAGGAAGTTAAAGATAATTGGATTTCCAGCAAAATATATAAAGAACTCAAGAAGCTATCCTCCAAAAAACCGAACAACCCCCCCCCACCAAAAAAAAATGGGATACAGAACTAAACAGAATTCACAACAGAGGAATCTCGAATGGCCAAGAAGCACTTAAAGAAATGCTCAAAGTCCTTAGTGGTAAGGGAAATGCAAATCAAAATGACCCCGAGATACCACCTTATACCAATCAGATGGCTAAGATCAAAAACTCAGGTGACAGCACATGTTGGCAAGAATGCAAAGAAAGAGAAACTTCTCCATTGCTGTCAGGATTGCAAGTTGGTACAACCACTCTGGAAATCAATCTGGAGGTTCCTCAGAAAATTAGAAATAGATCTACCTGAAGACCCAGCTATGCCACTCTTAGGCATATACCAAAAGATGCCCCACCATGCTACAAGGGCATGTGCTCCACTATGTTCATAGTGGCCTTATTTGTGGTAGCCAGAAGCTGGAAACAACCCAGATGTCCCACAACAGAAAAACTGATACAGAAAATGTGGTTCATTTACACAATGGAATACTATTCAGCTATCAAGAACGAGGATATCATGAGTTTTACAGGCAAATGGATGGAACTAGAAAATATCATTCTGAGTGACGTAACTCAGACACAAAAGGAACATGCATGACAGGAGTCTAGCATAGCTGCTCTCTGGGAGGCTCTACCAGCAGCTGACTGAGACAGAAGCAGATACTTACACAACCAATGGTCTGAAGACCCCATAGGAAGACCAGTAGTCTTAACAAACCTGGACCCCTGAGATCTCTCAGACACCGAGCCACCAACCAGTCAGCATACACTAGCTGGTCCAAGGTCCTGACACATATACAGCAGAGGACTGCCTGGTCTGGTCTCCGTGACAGAAGAAGCACCTAACCTTCAAGACTTGAGGCCCCGGGGAATGGGGGGGAGGCCTAGTGAGGTGTAGGGACATACATCTTTTAAGACGGGTGTGGGGGGTGGGATGAGGAACTGTGGGAGGGCAGAATGGGAGGGGATAACAACCAGACTATAAAAAAAATTATAAAAAATTACAAAGTAATTACAAAGTTAAAAAAAAAATCCTGGATTTCATATTAGGTTAAATTTTATGAAATTAGCAATGTGTGTTTGGGGGCAGGGTATCATGTAGTCCAGAGTGACCTTGCTGTGTAGCCGAGGTGTATCTTGAATTTACACAGCTCGGGCCAGGGCAGGGCAAGCGCAAGCACTTTGCTGTGACTGCACAAAGCTGCCACCCTCCCTGTGAGTTTCTTGCCTCTGGAATTACTTTGTAGGGGAGAAGGAAGGACACTGGGATTTTGTTGACCAACTGTTACCTCAAGATTTTTCTAGTACTTGTAAGAAAGCTTCCGAGCCCCTTTATCTTACTTACTTTAGAATCAGTACCCCGGGTTCTCCTGAGCATGTGCCAGGATGTTTTTTCTAGGACTCCTAGAGTATTCAGGACTGGCTCTTGGGCCCTTGCAGGTAAGATACCCACACCTGCCCTATACATAGGTTCATGCTTTTTCAATGGTCTTAGCCATGGGACCCCTCATAATGAAAGCACTGTGCAGTACAGAGCCATCAATCACGGAAACTAGTCCTCATTATTTGCTTAATCTGGCTGTGCGTTCTGTAGTATCCCAGGGGAAAACATTTGCCACTGACCTTGTCTAGTCTAATAAATGAAGCCCAACTTGTATCAGAGAGGCAGATGTGAGGACTAACACAATGGGATTTTCTTCAGCTACTGCTTATACGTAGGTTGTCACTTTATTATCTGGAAAGAAGTAGATAGTCTTCATTTTGACAACTCTGGAGAACATTATGCTTTAAGTATGTCAGCTGTGCCGAGCAATGGTGGCTCATGCCTTTAATCCCAGCACTTGGGAGGCAGAGGCAGGAGGATTTCTGAGTTCGAGGCCAGCCTGGTCTACAGAGTGAGTTCCAGGACAGCCAGAGATACACAGAGAAACCCTGTCTCGAAAAACCAAACCAAAAAAGTATGTCAGCTGAACCAGTCATAGGAGTTGAGTCAGACATAGTCTGAGTTAATTTTACAAGGTGGAGGGACCTCTGCACCTACTGGCTTAAAAAAAAAAAAAGTGTGTTTGTTTAAAATATCTTCATGTGTTTACAGTGAGACACATCCCTGAACACACTACACTTGACTGCTGAAACCAAGTCAGTAGAAACCATCGAAGTTTATTGGCGGTCACAATGCTTACACTGTATGCAGCAAACACCCTTACAAGTCTATCCGCAACCTGATCACGCAAGAAAAGATTCACCACACAGTCGCCAGAGGAGAAGGAAAACTAATAGGCTTGTTTGTGAGGGTTGAGGAAAATAAAAATAAAACCTAATTGATAATGTCCCATGGGTAAGCGCTGAACTAGAGATGTGTACAACTAGCAGCAGTTGTGGGAAATACAAGGCAAACAGCTTTCTCCGTCCAATGTTCCTCTGTAGGCTCACTTTTCTTTTTTAATATTCAAAACATTTATTATGGTTTTTATTTTATAAAAATGTATATTTTTCAAGGGAGAATGTTAAATACTTCATGCTAGGTAGACCTTGTTATTAAGAACCCCTCCCCTGTAGTAACTTCCTCCAGTTCATACATTCATGAGTGCAGGGTACATACATAAATATCCACACACACATCCATACACACTGCCTCAAGGGCCGGGGAAGACAAAAGTTATGGCCACACATATTAGGCCTCTGGTGGACTCATGCAAATTGCTCAACAAGAGAGCAAATGGCTCAATTCTCTGTTGTCTCCTACAGAGACCAAGAATCCTAATACATAAATCCAACTTTTAACAGCAAGAGGCATCTTTTTGAGGATGAGGGTAAGTAAAATGGGAGAAAAGATGGAGATAAGAACACCAGAAACTTTTAGCTCAAGTTATCTGTCACTGCAGGAGGCTGGGGGACCCAGGGCAGCGCCCATGGATGGGAGGATGTTGCTCCCGCATGGCTCAGAGTTCCTAATAACAAGGGTTAACACAGCATCAGGAACGCATCATTGGGGGTGGGGTGGGAAAGGGCATTAAGAAAAAATATACATTTGGAGTTTTTCCTTTTTTGCCTCTCTACACTGTGTCACTAAATATATCTCTGCACTTTCACACATCCTTGTCCAATAAAGCTTCAGGCCACCACAATACACATTTTCTTCACTCACCATACATAACCCCTCACATCAGCATTGGTGCACTAGACTCTGTAAAAATTTTTCAATCACACTTTTTGTTTTTAAACTTGAGTCAATATAAACCTTGTTCAAAATGTTATGAAAAAATGTACATGTTTATACAAGGCAGGTTGTGGCAGGACACTGGGTTCTCCCTGCATGGGTGACCCCAGGAGTGGGCCGGAGTCTCAGATGCTTGTGCCTCTGTCTCCTCCCACCACCCTTCCCACCCAGTCCCCCAGGAACCAGCAGCGCCCTGCCCCTCAGTGAGTGCACGCACACCCCGTACTTCCTGGGGAAACAGCTAGTTGACCTTTGCCATTTCCCCCATACCCCTGGAGGAAGGAGCCGGGATCAGCCAGACTCTCTCCCTTGCAACTGTTCACCCTCTGGACCAGACCAAAGGGACGCTGCTCTGCAAGGTAGAGTCCAAGAGTCGTCAGCTCATCATGTCATTGCTATTCACTCCGTAAGTGGAATTCTTCATTGAGTCGTTGACTTCTCGACGGAATGCTGACAGGTTCTGGGTGAACCTGCAGAAAGGATGCACGTGGGTTGGGGAGGAGGTAGAAAGGAAAGGTCTTTTCCTAAGCACAGAAATAGTTACTGGGAAGCAGAACACAGCAAATTGTGTCTCATCAGCTAACCTCTCTCTCAGGACTATTAGGGAGGGCCACCTTGGGCTTGCGGCAGCAACACAGACATATTAACTGCTTGACAAGAGATAGGAATTAACCTTAGGAAGTAAAGACAGAAGTGACATGAGGTTGTTACAGTTCTCAGAGCTGTGTTGTCCAATATGGAAGCTGCTCATCACAAATGGCTAGGGAGCACTCGCCTATGGCCAGTGAGAGGGAGAGGGGAGTTCAATATTTACATTCAGGTCTCCATTCACAATCTAATCACTTTTATATTAAAACACTTTCACTTAAATTATATAAGTTAGATAAACCAGATAGTTAATTTAGTTCTTAGAAAACTTTGATGTCTGGCACAACCAGAGTACAGAATCCTGCATCAACTCTAAGTTTATGAACTATAATTCAGATTAGGTGTTTCTGACAAAAACTTAGCATAGAAATGCTTCTAAAGATTTAGCTTACGCTCTCAATAATAAAGCTTATATTCTCAATTTAAGACATCACATACCAAAATAACTATAGATATTTCGGGTTACCACTGAAACTTGTCATGGAGAAATCTAAATTATACACGTAGCTTGCCTTTCTACTAGACAGCACTGCTTTAAGCAATCACATCTGTGAACAGAGATGCTTATGGAACTGCACTTGTTTTAATGGTTTGAAAACTAACAGCACTTCTTGCAAGACCTAGACATTTACCTGTCTCTGTTTTTCGTCAGAAGATTCCGCTCAATGCCTTCCATCAAATTTTCAAAACACAGATGCATGGCCTGCTGTTTCTCTGGTGGTTGGCTATTGACGATGCTGTTTCTTAGGTCAGAAAAATACTGTGGGTCACAGAACAAGACAGAAAGTGAAAGAAGGCAGATGAATGCTCTCCAAAGGCAGTATCTACCACAATTCAATTTGTATTTTAAAAATTCAATCACTTAAAGGATGATGTCTTCATATTAAAAATAGAAACTTTTAATTTGTAAGGTAGCTTGCTCCAGATGACTGCATCTCCTTTCCCTGTGGACCATGGAATGGTCACCATACTATTTTTTAGGTAGGGTGTCTCAAATGGCTTAGGATGTCTTGGAACTTATGATTCTGAACTTGTGGGTCTGCCTGCCTTCCTCCACTTCCCAAGTGTTGGAGCTGTAAGCACTTGCTACTAGACTTGGCATCAGGTGCCCTTTCAGGGCAATCTCAGGGCTCTGTGAGAGAGCTAGATCTAGAGCTTGGGTCTTAGGCGCTGTGGAATCTAGGAACATGGTTCCCTTTCAAAGGATTTATCTCACTGCTTAATGAAAAGTGCTCTTCCATCTTTTCATTAACTAGTTGTGTTGTTGTTGGTTTTTTTCCTTCTTTTCTTCCCTGTTCTTATTTTCAACAGAGTCTCATGTAACTTAGACTAGCTCGCTGTGGATGATCTTAATCTTTTGATCTTCCTGCCTTCACCTCTCAAATGCTGGGACTGTCTGCATGGGCCACCAAACCTGACCGTACAGACAGCGTACTTTAACAGAAAGTAGGAACAGGACATACTTAGTCAATGCCTTCCCCGTACCTGCTTGCAAAGTGGTAGTAGGAGTTTCCCAGTGCCTGGAAATCATAGCCCTGTGAATACTTATTACTTTATAAGCCTTTGACTTGCCTACCTTTCCTTTTTGTTTTCAGAGATTTTATTTCTATCGTTTTTCTGTGTTTGAGTCTAAGTGCCCTCAAATGACAGAGAAGTGTTAGATTCCTTGGAAATGGAGTTATAGATGGTTGAGTGCTGTCTGATGTGGGAGCTGGGAATTGAACTTTGGTCCCTCTGGAAGAATAACAGGCTTAATCACTGAGCAATCTCTTCAGAACCCTTTTCTTTCTAAGCAAGAGTCTCACTACCTGGCTGTCCTAGAACTTGCTATATAGACCAGGCTGGCCTTGACTTCAAAGAGATCATCCTGCTTCTGCCTCCTGAGTGCTGGCATTAAAGGTATATACCACCACACCTATCAACATACACACACTCACTCTTGAGGAGGAGTGGCAGCTTGAAGGATGGTTCTGCATTCAAGAGCACCGTCTGTTTTTCTAGAGGACCTCCATTTAGTTCCCAGCACCCACATGGAAGCTCACAACCACCTATAATTCCAGTTCCAGGAGAATACATGTCTTCTTCTGGCTTTCTTTACCAGGCACACATGTGGTTCACATACACACATGCAGACAAAACACCCAGACATAAAAAAATAGAAAAAAAAGATTTTAATTAAAAAAAAAAAAAAAAAAGCTTAAATTCAGGTTGTCAGGGTTGGTTTTAAGTACCTGAGCTCCAAAGCCTCTTGCTGGTTTTTGCTTACCTTTTCATTAAGTAGTATTAAGCCAAGCAGGGGTCGAGACATAGACCACTGATTCCTACAGTCTTCAAAGATGATGATGTTCAGCACCGTGGACAGCATCTACAAACAAGAAGGTGGTGATCTGCTTTGGCTACCTAACATGAGAGGACCGGCTCCCAACAGGCCTTTTCTGTGTAAGCTAAACCAGGAAAATTGTGAAGCTCCATTTTGGTCTTTAGTTTTAAGGAAAATTTTTATGGTAAAATTTTATTTATAGGTAGTCTTTCCCTGTTTATGTTTTTGTCAGGACTGAGGAGTGAACCCAGGGTCTTTGTGTATCCCAGCAAGTGCTGCCACATCCCCAGCTCTGCGCTGCACTCTTCTTCCTACTTTGCAAAAAAGGGCACAAGCCAGTCCTAAGAAGGCTAGACACAGTTAACTCAATACTCCACTTCCCAGCAGTGATAGAGGAATGCAGTTTTCATGGAAGAAAGAGTGCTCCTGAGATAGGATGAAGATGTGGGCTTGGTGACAATCAGCTCATTTCAGATGTTTTTTAGATATAGAAAATTAAAAATCCAGTGCCATTTTAGAGATATGAGCACAGTGAGATGTGAGTCACTTGGGCCTTTCCTCTTTTGAAGACGCTCATGCATGGTGGAACACACTGCCATCAATGAGCCCGCAGACTCCTGACCTGCTGGATCATGGCTGGATGCTGCTGCATGATATGCAGAAAGCAGTCACTCTCCCGGGTCAGGGGTGTTGTCCTTTTCTTGGTGCTCCGTGACAGCTGTTTGAAGAGATACGTCACAATATGGTCCAGGCAGGAACAGCAGCCTGTGCACACCATGGTATCTGGAAAAAGACGTAGACATTAGGAATGCTGAGCTGCTGTTGATTTGGGTGAATAGATTAATATTGGCTGCAATCCCATAAGGGTACTCAGTTAACCTGGGACCTCAGCCAAGGTCACCATGGAGTATACACAAGGCCCAATTTTAAACTGGAGTTTAATATATAATATAAATATTAAATTAATTGGTTTAATGTATTTTGTTTCATTAAAACAAAGACAATTCTATACAGCTTGAGAACACCTACCTTGGTTAGAAAGGGCAATGTACTGGCCTCTATCTCTAAAGCATCTTGGGAAAACCATAGCTTATGTGTGCTTTTCACCAAGGGACACTGTAGTACATGCTGACTAGGAAAGGCTACTAGGCTAAGTGAAGAATACTTGAACACATAAATCATTTCTAATTGTCCTGAGGAACTTGGCAACGTGCCTCCCAAGTCAAGGTCTGATACCTTGGGGCTAGACTGCCCTTGATATGGCTTTGTCCTAGAGGAAAGTGTGGATGTGCCATGAAAATGGCAGTGAGGTGTGGATAATTCAGTTGATAATTCCTTTGTAGAGAGATATTTTCCTGCTACATTTGCAATAAGGCTCAGTGATTGGGCTGTATGAAAGGTAGGCGGAGTGTGGAGTTGGGAGGAGAGGAGAGAAAAGAAGGAGAGATGGCTGCAGATGTATGTCTGTCTCTAACAGTCTAAGGTAGTTATAATATCTAGGTTATTTAATTGGGTAACAATTCTAATTGTGTGGGCATCTTGTTGATTGAGCATTTTTAAATACATTAAATCCATCGGATAATCTTTAAGCATTAAGAGTCTTCATTCTACTGGGTACTGCGGACAGAGCGGGAATGGTCTGGGCTCAGTGGACAGTGTGGTGGATTGGTAGAGCTAGCCACCACGCTGGAGTCTCGCAGGTGCCAGGGCCGGTGTTTCTAGATAGCTGGAGCTGCAGTCTAGAGATGGAGTTGTGGGGAAATAGCGACTTCCTGGGAATAAGCCAGTCTGGGCAAAGTTTTCTAAATATTACCCCTTACAGTCCTTTCTATCAGGACTTTTCAGCCTAAATATCGAAGTGGTTGACAAGACAATATAGTCTAGGAAGGTATATACTCCCATAGCTTCTAGTATGCTCAGGAGAGTATCAACCTACTGTGCCTATGGGGACTGTGCCTGATTTGTATTACTGCCTGCATATTTCAGCTTGATTTTATCCCTCTATAATCCTGCACAAGACAGCTAGATTTCCTGGTTTCCTCTTGCCTATAAATGCTAGTGCGTGCTGTTCCTGCAACCCTCATGACTTCCTATCCAAGTTTTACATGTACACTTTGATATGACTTCTCATAACCCAGAGCTTATTTATCCCTCTGTAATCGCCCCTATTATTCTATGTAAGGTGTAATTATGGCACAGACCACACAGCCTCAGTGCTTACCAAGTGCGGTAAGTCCTTCGGAAATAGAAGAGAGGATGTACATGATGACATGAGGTTCCAGGCTTGCAATAAAGTTCATATGGTCCTGGGTCAGGACTTCCAGTAGTGAATAATAAGACTGGCTGAGCTTGGGGTAATCCTGGGAAGAGAAAAAAGAAAATCAGTCGAATCATTTGGTACTTTACCTGGGAAGGAGGTCATTAGCAAAATAGTTCTTTCAGTTGAGAAAACAAAAGACTTAGTTATAGCAGAAAGAAATGAGGTTGTAGTTTCTTGTTTGTTTGAGACACGATCTTTCTATATAGCCCTGGCTGGCCTGGACTTTGTGTTGACCAGGCTGTTCTTGAACTCAGAGATCTGCCTTCCTCTTCCTTCTAAGTATTGGGATTAAAGGCGTGAGTTGTAGTTCCTTAGGAAAAACATTAAATCACAGTCACAGGCAGAAAAAAGAATGAACACAATCTGAGCGTGAAGCTGCCAATGGGGCTTAGGGCTTACCAGGAGGTCACTGTGAGGAATAGAGAGGAGCAGTTTGATGAAGGTCTGTAGGGCATTTTCCAAGGCATCATCTCCATAGAGACGGAAGACCCCAAAATTGACATAACTCCCACTGAGGGCAGCCTTCAGCATGGAGAAGCAGATGGAGATACCCTTGAGCTTCAAAGCATACACCTGATCCTTTGGCACCTCTCCTAGTGTCAGGATACGATTGCCTGCAAAAACATGTAAACTATGTCTACAACTATGTTCATAGTACTTTTTTTTTTTTTTTTAAATAGGGTCTTACTATGTAGTTCTGCCTGGCTTTAAACTTACAGAGGTCTGCCTGCCCCTGTGAGTTCCAAGTATTGAAATTAAAGGCATTCATAGTTTTAAAGTCACCCTAATGCCCCTATTCCAAAGACATATACAAAATACATTTCAGCAGGTCTTTGGTGCCATCTGGCATCTAATATTTATAAACAAGAAACATAAGACCCCATGGAAATTCTGTCCTGGCTATTGTCCATCTTACTTGAGACCACACACTACTGGATTCACTTCCAGGGGCAGAGCTTTCTAAAGCACCTACCATACATTGTTATCATCTTGCTGGTTTCTCGGAAAAGTAAGATGCCATTGGGAGATGAAACATCAAATTGGAGTCGCTGAGATCTGAGCAGAAAATACAGAAAGATAAAAGGTCAAAGGTATTTCTTAGGAGATCAGGATCCCATAGGTCCTCACTGGTGCTTCATGGGTGATCCAGCACTACTGATACAAACTGCTTACTCCACTGAGGAAAGAACCATACTTTTTATTCAACAATGTTGCTCCCCTCATTTATTTATTTATTTATTTAACCCCCCCTCCCCCCCCAATAGGGTTTCTCTATGTAGCCCTGGCTGTCCTGGAACTCACTCTGTAGACCAAGTTGGCCTCAAACTCACAGAGATCTGCTTGCTTCTGCCTCCTGAGTTCTGTAATTAAAGCCCTGTGCCACTATGACCTGGCTGATGTTGCTTCTTTTTTTTCCCCCCTCCTCTTCAACACAGAATTTCTTTAAGGCCCAACAATTTAGATTCAAGTTCTGCTCCTCAAACAATGAAAACATTAAAATACAACCAAATCAAACCGAACAAATCAACAGGACAGTAGATAAAACTAAGGTTTTAAAATTCTCAGTTTTATTTATGGTATAGCTTCTACCAGTCATTTACTGGTACTAACTCATAAGTCTTCGTTTGCATATACTCACAGTCTTGGTGGCAAGAGAAGCAGTGGTGAGCACTGTTACCTATTCCCTCCCTCCCCGTTTGGAACTCACTCAGTAGCCCAGGCTGGTCTTGACTCACAGAGATTTGCCTGTCTTTACTTCTTTAGTAGGTATTAAAAGCAATGTGTCACTATGATCAGCAAAACCATTGGTTTTTGTTTGTTTGCTTGCTTGCTTTTTGAGATAGGGTTTCTCTGTCTAACCCTAGAACTTGCTCTGTAGACCGGGCCTGTCTCTGCCTCCTGAGTGCTGGGATTAATGTTATCCACCACCACCAATTGCCTGGCTTACTGTTACCACTTTGTAAGAATACAAAGAGATCTGGAATGCTCTAACACTCAAATACCAGACAGGGAAGGATAGATGTTAATAATCGTAGTTTTGGTTCCTGGCTGTTCTTAAAGCCAGAATATGTGTTTGCTACCTAATACTGGAGCAAATGTCGTCTGGATCATTAAGGCCTTCATGATCCAGAGGTCCTTCATGACACCCTGTTGACACTCAAGATGTACTTCTAAAATAAGCCCTAGAGCCACTCACTTCCTATGTGCTTTCTGTTTCCACTCTGGTTTCATACAGCTAGAATAACCTTAAATGATATAACCACATCATGGACAAAGTTGCATGAAATCTTGGTGCATTCCTACTATAGTGAGGAGAAATGTTCTTTACCACTACTTGGTACTTCTGTGCCAAGACTGAGCACTGGCACCTCTGCCTACAACCTTCATTTCCTCTGTGAGCTGTGCTTGCTCACTAGGATCCAGCCATGGAGGCAATGTTCTGCCTTAAGTCCCAGCAGGTTGAGCCTATCACAGGATGTTAAAACAGTATGTCCTGCTTACGGTTTTTACCTGGAGTTCCACCAGAATCTGTCATTCAGATCTTAGCCTAAATACCAATTTCTCTGAGAGGTTTTCCTTGACCCTCCCTCCAACTCCTTTCAATTTTATTACCTTTTAAAAAACAATATTTAATCACTGCTAAAATTCTTTTTGTACATCTTACTTTTGGGAGCATGGGGTCTAATGCTGCACTCCAGGCTGGCCTGGTACTCATTAAAGCCCAACCTGACCTCCAACTTACAATAACCCACTTGTTCAACATGTGCTCACTCATTTTTAGTGTTTTTCTTACTAGGTTACATCAACTGAGGGCAGAGACTGTCCATAACAGCTAAGAAGTTGCTTGACAAAGACTGGGTGCTCTCAGATACTTATTGTATAAATTAATAGCTCTTGAATAGGCCTCATGGTAAGTTATGGCCCCTCTGAGTATTACACACTTCACCACTATAATAGTTTTAAAAATTCTTGTTCAAGGCCTGCCTGGACTACAAAGTATTCCAGGACAACCAGGGATACATAAAGAAACTCTCTCTTGAAAAACTAAAACCCAAACAAACAAACAAGGTGGGGGCAGGCCCTGAGTGAAATTTAATTCAAGAGGCCATGGTTGCTGCTTAGATCTTTCCTTTAAAAGCAAAGTGGTGATGACACACGCTATTTAATTCCAGCACTCAAGGGCAGAGGCAGGCAGATTGAGGCCAGCCTGGTCTACGGAGTGAGTTCCAGGACAGTCAGGGTTAAACAAAGAAAGCCTGTCTCAGAAAAATCTAGAAAAGAAAAAAAAGTGCCATGAGAACTGACGACCACACCCACAATGGCAAAGCCGAGGCACTGTTTGTTTCTTTTTATCTTAAAAAGCAAAACAAATCTAAAATTTGATGTATTGAAAACTTTTATTACCTTAAAAAAGGTCAATCTTTTTTAGTCTAGCTATAGTTAGGCTAATAAACAACTGTGTGTGTGTGTGTGTGAGAGAGAGAGAGAGAGAGAGAGAGAGAGAGAGAGAGAGAGAGAGAGAGAGAGAGAGAGAGGTGGGGGAAAGAAAGGGGGGTGTATGCATGTGTATACATACATGTGTGCTTGCCTATGTGTCTGGAGACCAAAGGCTAGAGTCTTCTTACACTCTTCTCCAACTCTTTTCTGAGACAGGGTCTCACTATGTAGCCTTGGTTGGCCTCAAACTCAAGAGATCCACTTGCCTTACTCATTATGTACTGTCACTATGTCTGGCTTCCCCACTATAATTTGAGACGGTGTCTCCTGTACTGGTTGGCCAGCACACTGTAAGAATTTGCCTAGCTCTCTTCTTTCAGTGTATGGACTATGAGTCTGTATAGCCATACTTAACTTTTATATGGGTGTTGGGAACACAAACTCAGATCCTCCACTTGTACAGCAAGCACTTAACCCTTCGCCTTTTTCTGTTGTTTTGAGACATGATCTCACTTTGTAGACTGGGTTACCCCGAAACAATCCTGACTTAGTTTCCCATGTGAGCCATCGGCCATAAATCTTTATTAAGAAAAGATTTAAGCTGGGTAGTATTGGCATAAGCCTTTAATCCCAGCACTTGAAGGCAGAGGCAGGTCTACAGATCGAGTTCCAGGACAGCTAAGGCTACACAGACAAACTTTGTCTTTGAGGACCCACATTTGGTTGCCAGCACCTGTGTCATGGAGCTCACAACCACATGTAATTAATTACATCACAGGTTTAGAGGGAGCCAATGCTTTTTACCTCAGCAGGCACCTGCACTCATAATTAAAAAGATAATAAATTCTCATGCAAACAAACTACAGGCACTTTAAAACAGTGTATCTTTCTTGTAAATCCTTACTCCGAAATACAAAATGGCAAGCACCATCCCCAAGTGCCAACTTGTATATGTTTGGGCATCGGAAGAAAACAAGCACCATGCTTGGCTTGGGTGTGTTTGTTTGGTCGAGTGGTAACACACACCTTTAATCCCAGCACTTGGAAGGCAGAGGCAGGTGAATCTCCATTAGTTGGAGGACATCCTGGTCTACAGAGTGAGTTTTAGAACAGCCAAGGCTAAAAGCCAAACTAACCAACAGAATCAAACCAGGCAACAACACCCCCCACCCCCTTGAGTCTGGGCTGCCAAGATTCCTTTTTTTCTTTAAAGATTTATTTACTTATTTATTTATTTAATGTATATGAGTACACCATTGCTCTCTTCAGACACACCAGAAGACGGGCATCAAACTCCATTGTAGATGGCTGTGAGCCACCATGTTGCTGGGAATTAAACTCAGGTTCTCTGGAAAAGCAGTCAGTGCTCTTAACCACTGAGCCAGCTCTCCAGCCCCCAAGATTATGTCTTAAGAATTGATATCCTAGGAGTAGTGGGGGGAAAAAAGAATAGCCATCTTGGGTTGGGGATCTACCTCGGTTAGTTAGGTGTTTTCTGGCATGCAGGAAACCCTGGCTTGATCCTAAACACTGCAAAAATCAGGTGTGTTGGTACACTCCTGTAATCCTAGAACCCAGGAGGAGGGATGAAGATCAGCAGTTTCAGGCTCAAGTTGAGCAACTGAGACCCTGTCTCAAAACCCTGCTTCCCTTTCTACAACAAACAAATAAAACAGGATATCCTGAGCCCTCTTGGTAATTTATTTCCTGCAGATAGCAATGGCTGAAAATATTTTTTAAACATCAAGATCAAATACACTTTTAGAGATTTGCAAATTTGATAGCAATGCGCCCACAGCACAAGAAAATGAGTTACCTTAGGGGTTCTCAAGTAGCAGAGCACCCAGCATTGTGCTTACCTGTTATGAACTAACTCCGCCATCAGCTTGAGCACAGGTGTGGTACAGGCTGGGTCATGGTACCAGAGCTCAATTGCCCGCTGGAGGATGGGCATGTAGGAGGGGTATCTATGAAGGAGGCGCTAAGGAAGAAGTTCTGAATCCAGACGTCACAGATTTTTATTTTTCAGTGCTTATCAAGCACAAACCCATACTATAGATCCTCATTTTCCTATCGTGCTTAGTTTCCTGTCATGGGGAATTCTTGAGCCACAAACCTTCCTTCCCCTTCTCCTTCTCACTCCTATCACATAACCACATTCCAATTATGGTCTGTGCAATATGTTTCCAGTCTGAGTTAGGATACATCCATTCGAAGAGCATCATGAAACTGGTCTTGGCATTGAAGGCAAAAGCTATTCCTCTTAGGTCTCTCACTAGGCCGACAAGAGTTCTCTGTAGCAGGATATAGAAAGAGAAGAAACACCTCAATTATAATCCTCTGACAGGAATTCCAGGCAATTGCAAACAAACTCTTTCACAGCTCAAAAAAACAAAACAAAACAAAACAAAAAAAACAAAAAACAAACAAAACAAACAAACAAACAAAAAAAAACCCAAAAAACCCCCAAAAAACCCTTCCCCCAATATTCTAATTCTATTTCTTAATGCTAGAATGGAATCTTTTCACCTGAAAAATTAAGTTTTGGAAACTTAATATGCAGGCTGAAGATTTCTTGTAACAAAATCTGAAATCCAAAATCCTCTATAATATAAAACATTTTTAAAGATTTATTTATTTATTTGCTTTAATACAATTTGAATTACATGAAAGTATTAAGGTCAGTTCTATTTTGAGGAACTAGTGATACAATAGATGCAAATAGTCAAGGAACAAGCAAGACAATAAACACAAATAGTCAAAGAACAAGCATGGCAATAAACAAAGTCCCGTGATCACTGTTTCTAAGGGCTTATCAGGATGACCAAAATATCTGAGCCTACTTCCCAGTCCTAGCCCAAAGTCATTTTCATGCCTGAAGCCAACTTCTTTGTTCACGCCTAAGATTTAGATTCCTGTCTGAAATTATTCTTTGTTCTGGGCTTATTTATTTTATGTAGACTGTACATAAAATACTGTATACTGTAGCTGTTTTCAGACACACCAGAAGAGGGTGTCCATTACAAATGGTTATGAGTCACCATGTGGTTGCTGGGAATTAAACTCAGAACCTCTGGAAGAGCAGTCAGTGCTCTTTAGCCCAAAATGTTTTTTAGGTAAGCGGGGCAGGGGCAATCCTGAGGGCCTCACATGTGTGAGAAAAGCACTTTACCTGATTCCACATCCTACAGTGTTGAAATCTCAAACTAATTTATAGTATGCCAGTAAATTCTATGTTATGAAACTGTTCTTACACAGAATTACACAGAGCTAGGAGGCAGGTCAGTGCTCTGATCCCTAAGACCCCTGTACTGCAAACGAACAAGAAAGTCCTCATGAACAATAATAAAAGCACAACATTACCTTCAGGCCAACTGCATAAAGTACATGTGAAACACAACTGGATTTTGTATTTAGACTTGAGTCCCATTGTCAAAATATGTCATTATTATATATATGTAAGTATGCCAAAATCTATTAAAAAAAAAAACCCTGAAATCTCAAACATTTCTGGCCCAAGCATTTCAGGTAAGGGATATACACTCTATACTCAGAAAAATAGTATGGTTTACAGCTCACTGTTGCAAAATGAAGTTAAGCTATTTTGTTCCCCATGTTGGAGCTTGAACCCACGGCCTCATGTATGCAACAAAAGGACTCTTGAACATGTAAATTTTAAGACATTAAAGAAATATATAAAGATCAGGAAAGCAAAATAACTCAGTTGTACCAAAGGCAAGGGGAAAAAGCTCGCATGAAGGCAGATGAGGCTTACGTCCCGAGTTCTTTATCCTAAAGGACCGTAAGTGTACATAGACTGTACCAAGAAGAGAAGGGGAGTGTACACAGTAACTTCCCTTGTACCCTGGCTACCTGGAAGTAAGACTGATGTGTCAAACCTCAGAGCTGTTTATACATTACAGTCTCTATTTACAGCAGAGGCCTAGTAACTTTCCCATGGTCATATTGCTTCTCAGAGTAGGGCATGTAGCTTCTATCAAGATGCCAGATCTGGTGCTTGGAAGATGGCTCAATGTACTTTCTTTGCAAGTTGGTGACCTGAATTTGATCCTGAACTGTGTAAAGGTAGAAGAGAACTGACTCCATCCACACAGCTGTCTCCTGCTTCCACATACACTCTGCAGCACATACCGCACAACCACATCCAACATACCACATACTCTGTTTCTCTCTTTTCTCTCTGGAGCTATTAAATCCAATAGTTTGTTTCTCAACAGAATTTCTACTTGGGCATCCTGATTAATAAGATGACTATTTTAAAAAGCTGGGTAGTAGTGGCATACACCTTTGATCCTAGATCCTATGATCTGGAGGCAGAGTCAGGCAAACTTGAAAACAAAGGTAGAAAAACACAAAAAAAAAAGTAAAAAAGTTCTTTTTGTTTTTCTGCAAAAACTAATGAAAAACAGTGAAATCACTAGTAAACAGCATTAGAAATTAAAATGAGACACAAATCAAAATACAGCAGTGATTCAAAAGACAATAAAAAACTGTTACTTCATGTTACATGTTGAAACATCTAAAAATGTACATAACAATCTCCAGACATGATTAAAATCCACTTTAATATGAAAAGAAGGTTTCAATTTAAAATCCCAAGAGCACAAGAGACTCAGATGTCAACCAGGGGATAGTTTGTAGATAAGCGGCACCCTTTTGGTGGCTACCCAATCCTTGATTTACCAGAGACTGGTGGAGGACTCACCTTTGCCTCTTGTTCATTGAAGCTGTTTGTGCTGAACATCTGGGCCACAGCCTCAAATGCTGCTGTTAGAGGAAGCATGAACTGTTCGTACTGATCTTCATCCTCTCCTGCAAGGGAAACAGCAACCCGAAGTGTGACTCTGATGCCAAAAACTCCAAGCTGTGAATGCTTGAGAAATAAGTTGGGTAAAAGAGGAGGCAGTCCCAAGGTAACTAACCCAAAGGCTCCCTTAACTATCCCAGTGGGTGTTAGTAGTAATTCAAGTCAAACGTTAGCTGAGACATGCATATGCACAAGGCACTACTTGCTGTTGGTTTATTTTGTACTCAGTGAGACATATCAGTTGAGAAAGGACCAAGACTATTTATTGTGTTAGAACTAGGTGAGATGATTCTGGAAACTTTACTCACATGCACTTTTCTTAGTCTTTCATAAACCTAGGAGGTGTCCTTTCATTTTAGTAGGATTAAATTAAAAACAACTCAAAACCACAATGACAACCACCACTGAGCAACAATGATTAGTTGAACCACCAGTGCTACTTAGGTGACTAACCTTCCCTGTTCATATGCACTGGACCTACATAATTAAACCTTTGTCAACTGGGTCAGGTGGGTTGCTCATTAGTGTGGGGTGGAGGTGGTTCTGGCCAATAAGAATCTCAATAATTCTCTTATTTTATAGAGAATGCAGTCAAAGAAAATTTTATTTATCTAAAAATATTATTTTAGACAAGAAATAATCTGGTTGGTCTGAAAACCACAGCCTTCCTGCCTCAGTCTCCCAAACAACAGAATAATAGCTTCACATGACTGTATTCAGCTTAAAGAGAATCTTAAAGATATGGCATATCAGGATGAAAACTTGGTTGCAAACTGTTACTCTGTTCCAGTAGCGGAAGCATGGCAGTTTAATGTGTTCATTGTGAAAAGAAGGGGTTATTTCAGATGTTTTGGTCACTGTTGAAACAACCGAGAAGACTTGCCCCATTTCTACTCTCTGTCCTCAGATAAAAACTTAATACAGGGCCAGATTACTTGTTGAGCCTCTAGGGTTTATTGCAGTACCTAAATCCACCATGAGGAGACGCCCAAGTGCTGTGTAGAAGGTAGTCCGACACCGCATGTCTGTCAGGTTGGACTGATTGTTAATACCCAAAAATGAAAAGTGCTCGCTCTATTAAAAAAAAAGAAAAACAAGTTAAAAGTCAGTCATTTCAGAATCACTGAGCCCTTGCACGCTAGCCCCATGGCCATACATTAAGGATACAAAGATGCTTTACTTTTTAAAGTTATTGTGGCTGTTATTACTGGTTTATCCCAAGTCTATACAGCAGAAGGTGACTTTAATACAGCTCAGGCATCCTGACCCCAAAAGCAGCTCTGTGATGGGAGTGTAATCTGGCAGAGATGCAGGACCCAGGGCCTCACTGAAACAGGGCTTTGCAGTGCTGAGGAAGTGTATGTGGGTGGAGAACAGACAGGGAGAGAGGCCAAGATCACTCACCGTGTGATTGTTCAGCATGAACTGTACAGCGCTAAGCTTCACTAGCTTCCTTACACTACTGTATGTAAAGACAAAGGGTCACAGTCAAGGAAAGTGTGGCACAAACTAAGAAATGTTCCAGAATAAATATGCTTTTCCTAGAAATCTTATTTTCTAAGCCACACGAGCACAGTACTGCCAAATAGGAAGTGTTTGTTAGTATTTAATTAATAAGAGAATACCCATACCAAACTGCTACTTTTAAGAAAATCAGTACCACAGCAATTTCCCCTTAGAATCTGATTATCCTACAGTAGCTCCTTCTGGCAGAGATTTTTAAGAGGGACTTTATGCCTTAAAGCCCTGCCTGAGTATCCACTGTGCATTGTAAATGGACTCCTCTCTTACTCTGAAAGGTACTAGCTATATAAAGTCTTTGGAAGAAGCAAGAAAAAGTTGCTTAAGAAATTGTACAATGGTTCCTGTACTTGCTGGCTCCTGACTGAGGAGCAAACTTTACAGCAGATGTTGTTCAAATCAAGGATAGCAAGCCACTACTTCTGTGGGAAAGCCTAGTGTCAGGATGCTTACACTGAAGAGCCATGAGGCTTTTCTCCCTCACTATGGATGCTAAAAGCTTAGTTAGAGAACATACCATCGAGCTATATTCTGGGTCCCTAATATTATTTATAAATCTTTGGACCAGTCAGGGATAAATCTGTAGTCAACTATTATACTGTGTGGTGCCTCACTTTTAGAGATTTGGAATTATTCTAGATTCTGTGTAGGTATTGCCTTTGGTGCCAGGAAAACAGAAGACACCTGAGTACAAGCAGGAAACTATGCAAGTTTCTGAGTCCCTCAGAGTCTAGTTTAAAGGATATCCAATGGAGAGGTCATTGAGAAGCTGCAGTGTCTTGGAGGTGATTGGCTCACAGCGACCCCAGTACTTCAAGTTGGTGATGCTGAAGGACAAAAAGAAAAAAGAAGCAAGAGAGACTTTTGATGTGTTTGATTTCCTTGAGGGAGAAAGAAGAAATTCATCAATCAAGTCACCACACATCTGCATCACCAATTCACAGACATCACGACCACAGGAAAAAAAAAAAAGGGTATAAAATCTCTGTACTTACATTTGGTTGACTAGAAAAATTATCCTTCAGATAATCTTCACTACTTGGTTCCAAAGCTACACTGGCCCATACCCAGGCCCTTGGAATTCTGGGGCACTCCAGGGCTGATTTCTGCAGCAAGGGTAAGAGATTTCTGCGGCAGTGATAACATGCAGACGTATGCAACTCTGCACCTGCACCATCCACTGTCAGCTGCAGAACTCTAGTAGCCCTTGCTTCTGGGTTCTTGGCTGGCAGAGTCCTTTAGACCCCCTTTGCTTTTTCCATTTTAAATTATTAACCAGCTCATGGATATCAGTGTTTAGGCTGGGACAGTTGCAAGGAAGCAAAATGTTACTTTGCACACAGCCCTGGGTTATTAATATTTGACTCCTAGTGTGTACTTTGATAAATTGAGCTCCTAAAGAGGAAAATATAACCAAGGGACATAACTTAAAAACAACAAAAACAGAAAAAGGGCCAATTAGGAGCACTGACTTTGAAGACATTCAAATAGCAGGAACAAATTTTGGAGACTCAAGACTCCTGAAGGAAATGATGTTTCCTGAAAACAGTAAGCCCATGTGAGTAAGGCTTTCCCCATGGGCATGGAGCAGGCATTCCTAATGGAAATCAGCACCAGAAAACAAAGGTCTACTCTGGGCATCCCAGACAGCTCAATGGTAGAGAGTGAAAGGACAAACACCAATCACCAGGGAGCAGCTCCATTTTGTTAGTGCCGTGACATGATTTAAACTGTGATTCCAGAGGCTAAAGAGAAGATTCGACAAAACTCTACACAAGCCTGGAATGCTCTGGGGCCGGGCCATATCTAAGCACAGCGTGTCACACACTCAAATGCACAATTCTCTGACGCAAACGATCAAGGCTGGAATAGTAAGGCAGTGGCAGCGCAGTGCCTGGGTCACAGCTCAGCTGCAACAGGACAGCAGGGCCTCTTGCTGACGGTGAGTCACAACACTTACACTTTTCCTATGAAGACACTCAGCACCATCGTTTCATCGTTCAACCCCAGAACTTCTGAGAGTCGGCGGTACAGCTGGTGTCGTGCAAAGTAAGAGAGAATAATCAGATGACAGAGATCAGAACCATCCATCATAAACCTGCGCTCTCTAAAGTATGTCCACACTCAGGGTGTAAGATGTCGGGACAGTCCTGGGAAGCATGTCCGCAAGGGACAGGCTAGCTTCAATGCTGATATTCTAGATGGACTAGCTGTATTCTCTTATTGGTCCCCTTCAATCCTGAGATTCTGCAAACACTGCCAAAACCACCGGCTGTTCTCTACAGCAGCTCATGTATAGAGACAAAGAACTGCCAATATCGAGGAATACAACAGATGTTCCAACTGGCCATTTGTTAAGCACATGGAGCACTAGAGAATAGGCCCAATGTATTGATTATTCTGAAAACATTTGGACTATCCAGTACTGGAAATCTGGACCCTTATTGTAACTGTGAACTGTTCCCCTCCATCAGCAACTGCACATATGAGAAGTGAGAAACGGAGCTGTGAGTCTGTTACCTTTGAGGATTTCTGCACCTGGTCCCCAATGTAGATCTTACGAAACTGCTCAAAAAAACTCAGCATGGCCAATTCGAGCTTCTCATTACCAGCCTGAGCCAAGCGGGAATCTGTCAGGTTCATAAGCTGGAGCACCCTGGAAGAGGAGGAGCAATGATTCTCTCAACAGCAGGATATCTTGGGCACTGTAAATGATGTAAGCTAGCTCAAAATCATCAAACATGTCTTTATCCCTCACTTTGGGAATTGTCTTTTCTGCAGGCACTAAATGTTAGTGAGGAAACCAAGTTTCTACTGCTTATTAACAGTGGTAAACACGAATATAAAGGTAATCATCTTTTTCTGGAACTTCCATGAGATTGTGGATGGAACAATCTTCTGCACTCAAATTCATCTATGCAGATGAGTGGGATTGGACTAGCCCACTGCTTCTTAATCTTTCTTTCTCACACAGCCTTGAAAGGGAGACACATGGCAGAAAGATTATGGGCAGAAACCACTTCCAGGGACGAACAGTAGATATACTACCTGTGACTTCAGTCTTTTGCTCTGTACCCTTCTCTGTCAAACAAGGATGTTGGCAAAGTAGAATAAATAAGAATGGCATTCTTACAGGTGAATTAATTGGCATTTTACAGAATGAAGATAGCAACTATTTGTGACATACGAGTAAATTAGATTCACTTACTGTGTTGCAACATCCAAGAGGACAGCCTATAAGACACTGTGTAAACTGCATTTATTATGACACATATGTGGTATGAGAAAGGTATTCTGATTTCATTCTTCTGGCATCTTTGTTCACTGCCTTTAGGAAATGCTAGCAGGACAATACCATGTACACTTTTGATACAGAAAAGGCAAAAGATAATCTGATAAACAACATGGGGTAGAAAGACACAAATGGGAATTTTTCAGAAGACTCAGATTTACAGATTGAGTTCCTAGGAACCAATACTATGTAAGACACAGGTTCCTGGGTGTCCTCCCTAGGAAGGGCATCTGAAAAGTTCACAATGTTTATTTAACAGTGGCAGCTCTCTGTAGGGCTCCATAATCATTTTAAAGCACACAGCAACATTCAGGTCCCTTCTTCTACTCTTACAGTAATGTGCAGTAGCTTTCTAGAAGCTGCAGGGTGTGTGGTATTACCACAGATGGATACAAAGATGAGATTCCTGATATCTTCTACATCACAGAGGTTTGAAAATTGTTGACTAATTTTTCTCATAAAGACCTTTCTTGTTCACTCATTCACTTGTTTCTGAGACTGAATCCAGAGTCTTCAGTACGCTAGGCATGTGCTTTCCTATCAGCCTGTATCCTTAGCCCCTTTTTCTACTTGTAGAAATTTGAGACAGAATCCTCTCTTTCAGCCTTTTCTGAGTAGCTAGAATTTCAGGCCTGTGCCACCACACTGGCCTTAAAAGTATTTGTGTTTGCATGTAATGAGCTTATTACTATAGTAAAATGACTTTATTTTTATTTATTTATTTTGAGACAAGATTTCATTATAGCCTTGGGTGGCCTAGAGCTCCATCTGTAGACCAGACTGGCCTTGAACTCAGAGATCTACTTACCTCTTCTTCTCCCCTTTAACTTAGAAAACTTTCAGTAACTTTTAACACCCACTTAGTGTTTTGGTTTTTGTTTTTTAATAAAAGGAGAACTACAGATAGAAAATAATGCAAAATGCTGTGGGTCAACAAGAGTATGGTAAAGGGCTGTGACAGGCTACAGGAGTGCTACCATTTAACTTCTGGTGATACCAAGAAGCCAGTCTCCTCTCAGATGCGTCAGCATTGCAAATACAGCCCACATTCTCTAACTCCTAGACACCACCCCTGAACAGATCAATGGTTATTCTCTCAGTTTTCCTAATTCCAGATACAACATTTCCCTGCTAATTACTGCTAAAATGTTTTCAGGGTAATTCATAGGCAGAGTTCTTACTGCATGCACAAAAGAGAGCTAGCTAGAGCAGCAGGTCCATGTCCTCATGGGCATTCAGCTGTTGAAGATTTTCTGGAGTTGATGAAAGTGTCCTGTCAGTAGGGCCTTAATGGGTACTGGGGAGTTAAGAAGAATGAAAGGCTTCCACAGGACACACTTACCGACACACAAGCTCACCATCCATTGCATCTTGCTCATCAGTGCTAGCGAAAGAAACTCGGCCACCAATCACAGCTCCAATGATGTAGACTAACCATGTCAGTCGTCCTGGAGTAGGAAAAAACTCTTTAGTGCCTGTCCCCTTGCCACTGTTGTAAAGACACTTCTTACTAGAAGAATCCTTGATCTTGAGAATCCTCTACTAAATCTTACTTTTCTGATAGAAGATGGCTACCATTTTACTCTGGTAAGGTTGATACCAAGAGGAAAGTGATCAGATAATGAGCATTCCTGTATCAGACAAGAATTACTTTAGGAATACAATATTCCTTATTCTGTCCTAGCCCTTTGTGGCACTTGTTTGCTCGTTCTTCATTTGTTCATTCATTCATTCATTCACTCTATACATGGAGGTGATAGCAGGTAATAGATCCTTTTTTTTGGCAGGTAAGCAAAGGAGGCAGCGAGAGGCAAAGGGGACCGACAGTATCTCTGTGCTCCCAGCGCACTGCACTCACCCTCCTGCACTGCAATGTCCATGGGGCTGGCACTGGCACTCTGCAACAGTTCTTGGTAGGACTGGGCTGACTGGTCAAACAGTTGCACGAGGAGCGCGCACGTCTTCTCATACTCACAGCGCCCGATGGTGGACAGCTGGTCCAACTGCTGCTGGACCAGACCTGTATCTTCCAGGGGGTCCTCCAGGCCATCCCTACTCCCAAGAAAGAGGGCAGCTCTTTAATTTCCTTGACACAGCAGCTCTTTCTCCTTAGTCATATAGGAGCAACATTAATTTTACCCAAGGAAGGATATTTAAAAAGTTTTGTGACAGATGTCTTTGTCCCAGCACGTTTGTGTTTGTCTAATATTGAATACTGGCAGTCTTATGTTTCTAACCCTTCTGAACTCTTGCATTTTCCTTCTTTTACTTTTATTTAATCAAAAATTTTTTCCCCTCCGAGACAGGGGTTCTCAGTGTGGCCCAGGCTAGCCTTGAACTAGAGATCCACTTGCATCTGTCTCCTGGGTGCTGTGATTAGAGTTGTGCACCACTACCACCCAGCTTATTTAAAATTCTTTAAAAAATTACATTTTAAACTATTACTATGTACACATGCATGTTAAAGTGTGCACATGTAGATGAGAAGACAATCTAAAAGAATCAATTCTTTCCTTTTACCTACTTGGTTGTCAATCAGGGTTAGAGGCAAGTACCTTTACTCACGTAGTCGTCTTGAAGGCCCATAAAGAGTAACTCTGCCCCCCCCCCCCGCCCCCTGTCCCTTTATTTGCTTTTGTGGTGCTGGGATTGAACTTGGTGCACATGAGGCAAGTAATCTATTGCTGAACTACCCTAGGCCTCCCTAGCCAATATTTCTGATTACTGTACACTTTGGAGACTAAACACATATTCCCATAATTGAAGTTATTGTGACCAAATGAGTTTAGGGAATTCCAAAACTTTCATGAGGAAGGCAGTATGTTTCTCCCAGCAATGCAAAAATTTAGATGAATCCTATATCTTATCAAATTCAATCTTGTTATACAGAAAACACATAACTGTAAGAATAATCATACTAAGTATGATTTTTTTAAACAAAGCTTATTAAATAGGCTTGGTTTATAGCCAATTTTGCCATGTATACTTTGGTACCAAACTGGCAGTTTAGCTTTTCATCTCTGGTTTCTGAATTGTGGCTCTGTGCCAGGTCTTGCCTTATCAACTATTCTTCAGATATTTGATGACACTTTGTCCCATGGTGAGATCTCTACTGTTCTACTGTAGCATGACAATGCCAGCAGCAGCAGCAGCAGTTGTATGTTTTCCACATGCTACTACATTGCTAAGTCATATTAATTCTCGTAAGATCACAAGATAGTCTTATAACTATTTGTTGTTTATAAAAAAAAAAAAAAGAAAAAGGAAACGCAGGAACATGCCCAAGTGTATATAACTACTACTACTGGCTTATTGGGTCTAGAATCTCTGCACATTTCTCCGCCCCCAGCATTGCTTCCTGGAAGCTTCCTGGAAGGCTTTCCAGTGAACTTCCGAATGCCTATTTTGAAATGACTCAAGCCATAAACAGACCACAAACTTGGGCCTGTAAGATGACTCAGCAGAGGCCGGGTGGTGGTGGCGCACGTCTTTAATCCCAGCACTTGGGAGGCAGAGACAGGTGGATTTCTGAGTTCGAGGCCAGCCTGGTCTACAGAGTGAGTTCCAGGACAGCCAGGACTACACAGAGAAACCCTGTCTCAAAAAACCAAAAAAAGATGACTCAGCAGATAAAGGGACTTGGTGTCAAGTCTGATGATGTGAGTTTGGCCCCTGGGACTACATGGTGGAAGAAGAAACACACAGATACACAGATACACAGACACAGAAACATATACCAACCACAGACTAAAGACAACTGAATGTCCTTGACTCTGAGCAAATAAAGGTCAAAATCCAAACAACCCCCAAAACCACAAACAAAAATGCCAAACAATAAAATATCACAAGCAAACCCCAACATTGTAGACCCGGATCCAAGTATATTATAAGGAATGCAATGAAAAGATATGAGAAGAGTCCCTAAAAACGATTTGATTTAATAAAACATGCCTTAAAAGGCCTGACAATTTTCTTTTTTAAAAAATGATTTAATTATCTTTATTTTATGGGCATTGGTGTTTTGCCTGCATCTATGTCTATGTGAGGGTGTTAGATCTCCAGGAACTGGAGTTACAGACAGTTGTGAGCTGCTACGTGGGTACTGGGTATTGAACGTGGGTTCTCTGGAAGAGCAGCCAGTGCTCTTAACTGCTGAGCCATCTCTCCAGCCATAGTCTGACATTTCTTTAATTATGGGTTTCTGGTCCAGTCAGTAGTCAAAGTAGATGGGAACTTTTATGCTAACATGACAAATAAATCATAAGCTTGATAGAACTACGTCTCCTTACAAGCTCCGAAATTAGAGTGAGTTATGACTTGACCTTGTAATCTCATTTATCTACTTATTTCTCTAGGAAGTCTCACTAAATTCCATACTTAGACAATCTTTTACTTTCTATGTCCTATAAACAATCCTCACATCTAACGAATATCAGTGGAAGGGCAAGCACATGCAGTTTGTATACACAGATACTGTTGTGGATACTGATACAAAAGGACATGAATAAGGTATTAGAAGGAAAGAAAGACAAAGACAAACAAACATAGTGCTAACACATGTCTCCCTTTGTTCGTTTGAGACCTAGTTTCTAGTAAATCTGACACAAGTCTGTTGATAAGGGAATGTGGTGGTGGTACGTTTCCTTACCTCAGAATGATGTGCACAGATTCCAAACGGGATGTGATATAGGCTTTGGTGACCTCAGGAGTATATGTTTCCAGCATATGAGGCTCTGTGGCTTTGACATACGGTACAGAGGCTGCCAGTCTCTGCCATAGGCTCAGGAGATAGTGCACACTATTTGGAGCAAATTCCCAGTGCTAAGATCAACAAAAGAACACAGGCATGTTTTTCATTTCTGTACACAAAATCCCAGGCCATCTGACACAAAGTATAGCAAAGTAAGTTTTTAGAGGCTCGCATCTGTGTATGCGAACTCATTTAAAGCTGTGAAGATACTAGCTGTGTAAAGATACTAACTGTGGTGGTTTGATAAATGTCCGTCATGAGCTTGGGCATTTAAATGCTTGGTCATCAGTTGGTAGTGCTGTTTGGGAAGGTTTAGGTGCAGTCTTGTTGGAGGGAGTCTATTACAGGAGCAGGGTTTTCAGAGTTCATAGCTTTGTCCAAGTTTACTCTCTTAGCTTTGTTCCTGCTACTGAAGATGTGAGCTCTCAGCTTCCAGATCCTGCCACCATGCTTGTCCCTTGCTGCTTGCCTCTCTCTACCACAATGGACTCTTTTTATTGGTTTCTTTTGAGACAGGGTCTCATTATCTAGCTCTGGATGATCTGGAACTCACTACATAGATGAGATTAATAGGGATTCACCTGCCTCTGCCTCCTGAGTGCTGGGGTTAAAGACAAGTACCACCATGCACAGTCCATAATAGATTGGAACCACAACCAAGTAAACTCTTCCTTCTGTAAGTTGCTTTTAGTCATGGTATTTCATTACACCAGCAAAAAAGCAATGAATACACTAATATTTCACATTCAAGAATTTAATGAGAGAAAAAAGTGCTTCAGTGCTGGCTGTATAAATCCATATAAGGAAAGATGCATGAAAGTGGCTCTGAGACATCAGAATGCAGGAAAATTGCTAGTCAGTGTCTAAGAAATTATAAGATGGCAACTCCCCACTCTGAAACTAGTGATCCAGAAACCATGGGGATGAGACTCAAGCTCTCAGATGAATGCTGTGTGATATAAATCACATAGCATGACACCTTCAATGTGCTGCTACATGAACAGCGAGCAAGCGAGTGAGCAGGGCGGGGTGCGCTCTATTTTCTCTCATTCTTCAGTCCAGGTCCCTGTTCTTCTGCTTTTCAGAGAGATAATAAAGACTTCTCTTAGTACTGGATATAACCTAGGGCTTGCAGTGTGGTAAGTAAGTACTCTACTACCGAGTTATGTCCTTAGTCCTTCTCAATTTTAAATACTGTCCTTATAATTTCTATACATTCCTCTAACCAAAATTACTGAACTGTGTTGCTTGTGGTGCTGGGATCAAATGCAGTCTCACAAATATTAGACAAGTGTTTCACCACTGAGCTACAACTCCAACCCTTTCCTTACACTCATAAATGCAAATAGTCTATAATAGTAACTACTTTGCAGCATATGTTAGAGGTATAAAATATTCCTTTTTCTTCCTGTGATTCTGAAGATTGAAATCAGAACCTCACACATATTAAGGAAGTTCTCAACCACCAAGCTATATTCCAACTCCAATAATGTTTTTCCCCCCAAATACTTATTTATTTATGTATGTGAGCACACTGTTGTTGTCTTCAGACACACCAGAAGAGGGCATCGGATCCCATTACAGATGGTTGTGAGCCACCATGTGGTTGCTGGGACTTAAACTCAGGACCTCAGTCAGTGCTCTTAACCGCTGAGATATATCTCTCCAGCCCTTCAATAATGTTTTCATAGGGTTAAAATTAGTATGTAAGAGAAGAAATCTTAATAATTAAACAGAAACAGTGATCAGAGACAAACCTGTAGGCTGGTCACTGTGAAGTTGGCTATCAACCGGATAACATCAGGGTAGTTTTCCACTTTTACCAGTTCTCCCAGTTGGTAGTTACTCTTTAACCGAGCCAGTAGTCTGCAGAACTCATGGTAATTGTTTGGGTCTGATAAACTCTGGCAATGGCATAGGAAGAAAATAAAAATGGACATGTGATCACCACACTCCAAGAATAACATATGCTTGGCATGGCAAGGGGAAGGGCAGGAGTCTATTTTTTTCAGCTTCTAGGCTGCAAATAATCATGATTCAGAACAACATAGTTACAGAAGGCTTGGAAACAAGTAAAACATTCCTTTTAAAAGGTTTGATCACATTTATTTTCCCATCAACTCAAAACATGCACCCATGAGATGGGATCATCAGCCTCAATTGGCAAAGGAGGGATCATACTACTTGTCTAACAATGTAAGGACGATCAGTGGCAGATACGGGCATCATCTCAGATATGTTCGCTTCTCACAGATTAAAGGGAAGCTAATTAATTTCATTTTTACATATGTTGAAATGATTGTTAAGTGAAGCACCTTAGTTTTTTTAATCAACAAAAGCAGAACAAGTGTTTCAGGTTGTATCACAACTATTAGGTGTTTATTATATACTAGTATATAATTATACCCAGTACTGTAAAAATGTAAATTATCAGTATATTTGTATTTTCTTATGAATATTATTCTCTACTAGTGATTAGGACAGAAACTTTGTTTTATTCATTTATAGAACCCTGGCACATGGCTAGTCTTAATACAGTTTGTTGAATGAATAAAGTAATTTTTAAAGAGAAGGACAAAGTTAAGTATATTTAAAGAATTTTTCTTTTCCAACTATAGAGAATATTAGAAGAAAAGTGGTATTTAAAGGAAAAAAAAAAGTCATCAAATTATGGAATGTATTTTTAGAAAAAAGTATTTCCCTTCCAATCTAAAGAAAGTCTTGTATGTTAGGTCACTTATATCAATGTTAAACACTGGGAAACAAAACCAACTTTTAGATTCTTAACTTCTTGAGAGAAAAAATTTCTTTAGCCCCCCAAATTCTTGGCTCCATCTCTGCTGGCTTGTATCTGATGACGACTCCTCCTATTATTGTATTCTGGAGCTACACAGCCCAAGCTCCTCTCCAGAGCAAATCCTCACCACAATTACCAGTTTATCTTTAGAGGTGCAGACTTAAGCTGCTTCCTGGGATTTCTGCCATTTGTAGCCCTTAATAAACTAACCTTCTTCCGACTTCTACAGCTAGCCATATACTAATTCAGTATATATATTCTCAGAAATCTTACCTGTGGATTTTCCAGTATTCGTTTAACACCATCAACAAGATGAGAGAGAAACTTGGCCCTCTCAGCATTGTTAAATAGGGATCTCCGGACTGAGGCAATCTGTACTAAGCAGGACAATACCTGCAAGCAAAGCACAGCATACATACTCAGTAAGACTGACAGCTATGGCCTCTGTAATATTCATTAGCTTTATCACAGAAAGAAGCATCCAACCCAAGTTCATCACAGCAGTGCCCCAAGGCTACATTCAGTTTGGAAAATTCCCTTAGTATCTCTGACTACTCCAATCACTTCTTTGAGCCTTCTTTGTATATACTTAAGCCTTAAAAATGCCAAGTGATTTATAGTTCTAATAAAGCTCTCAGGTCTTTTCTGTATGATCTTTTCCCAGGAAGGTGGACATATGTCGGCAGTAGCACAGCTGCTGCTCTTGCTCTGGCCTGGCTTCAGACATACAGAAGCACCAGGAGGTTGGAGGGTACAGAGACAAAGGTGCTCTCTCCCCACTCCCACTGCACTACAACAGGCAGTGTCTTTATAAACTGCCATAGCTTTGGCTGTAATGCTGTCTTCTACCACATAGGCCTCCACTCCCAGCAGCCTTTCAAAGGGCACGTGTCACCTGCCTTGTTGGGTCACTGTGAGTTGCTCCACTGTAAAAAGTCTGTTTTTACTGACTACTCCTCCTGACTGTGCAGTATCTTCCTGAAGTGACTTGCATCCATTACTTTACTGTGTTCCTATGTACTATTGTGTTTCACGTACAATAGTACTTAAGTCCACAAATCCCTGGACCTACAAGGTTTTCAAACTTGAATAACCTTCTGATTTATAGTTAAGTTATTGCTTTAAAAAACAGACATCCGTTCTTGACAGCTTCCCAGTGCTTTTTGGGAGAAAGGTACATTGGTATTTCATGTTATCATTTATCACTATGTGACTTTGGCCCCAGGGACTTTTTCTTCTTTCCCTCAAACTTGTTTTGTGAGAGAAAGGAGGGCTTTGAATTTCCAATACAGTGGCCTCTATTTCTCATGTGCTGGGATTACAGGAACCCCTGAAGGATTTAAAAACACCTCAGGCCGGTCTCAAAGTTTAGCTAGACATGTATCAAATGAATCTTCACACACTAGCCTGTGGCAAGCACTAGGGTTCCAGACACAAAGAGCTGACAGCCACAACCTGACCACAGAAAGAAGAAGAAATAAAAACAAGACTCTGCTACTAGAAGCTTCAGGACAACCTCAGCATCTTCTTGGTAACCATTTCTCCCTTTAAAGCAGGGTTTTTCTATGCAGCCCTGGCTGTCCTTAAGCTTAACATATAGACAGAGCTGTCTTTGAACACAGAGATCTTCCTGTCATCACATCTGGCCTACGTCTATGATTTTGCAAAACAAAAGAGATCCACCAATTACTCACCGACACCACCTTCTAGAAACTGGTTTGCTTTACAAACTGTGGCTCTGACTTACCAAAGGTGAGAATGAGGGAGGAATGGAATGATACAGGTCAAAAAACAGCTGCAGAGTCGAAGAATCTAAGAATGCTAGGAGAAAAAAAGACAAAGAACATGCCTTTACTATGCCTGCCTAGCCTCCAGGCATTTTCCCTGTATTATATATTAGGAACCATAGTCTTCTGATTATTTGTCAGAAAAGTATCATTTTCTTGGAAAGTGATAGACTAGTAGAGATTATTTTCTCTTTTTTTTCTAAGTTAAAAAAAAGTAAACAGGCTGGGCAGTGATGGCACATGCCTTTAATCCCAGCACTTGGGAGACAGAGGCAGTCGAATTTCTAAGTTCGAGGCCAGCCTGGTCTACAGAGTGAGTTCCAGGACAGCCAGGGCTACACAGAGAAACCCTGTCTCAAAAAACAAAATAAACAAACAAAAATAATAAGAATAATAAAATAAAAAATAAAAAAGTAAACAATCTGTTTGTCTTCTTGACTCTCAAGGAACTTTAGATAACCATAACCCCTCTTTCTACATGTTTGTCCTTAGGAAAAAACACAAGCTGAAATTCTTTTGTTTGTCTAAGACAGGGTCTTGCCACGCATTCTGGCCTTGAACCTGGGATCCTCTTATCAGCTGGGATCACAGGTAAGTAACATTGCCTGGCATTGCTTTTAAGTAACAGAAATGGTGGCTTGTGAGATGGCTAACCAGTTCAAAGCACTTGATACTCTCTCTTCCATAGGACCTGGGATCAGTTCTTAGCATCCACATGGTGGCTCACAACTGTCTGTAACTCCAGTTCCTGCAGATCCAATATCCTCTTTTGGCCTCTGAGGGTACCAGGAACACAAGTGGTACACAGATATACATGTAGGTAAAACACCCATACACATAAAAAAAAAACAAACAAACCTACCCAACCCCCAGAAATGTCTGGGCAGAGGTGTTATTCAGTAATTTTAAGTTCTCCATGAATTTATTGCTGCATGAAACCTTACCATGTTGTAAAGAAAGGCATGAAAACACTAAGTTTTGTTCAAAGTAAATAAAGAATTACAAGGCCTCTTTGGATTATTCGACAGACACACAGGGCAGGCAGATTTAGACTTAGGTTGGATCTGTTACCTGATCTCCAGCTGGTGGGGATCTGCACTGTACACAGGTCGTCTGAGGACTCATCAGTAGATGTGCCAATAAAATCAAAGTTCAGACAGTTGTGGGTGAGTTTGAGCAGCTGCATTAGCAAGCCATGCTGACTTTCATCATTCAAGTTCAGGTTCTTTCCTGATGCCTGGGAAAATTGTCACACAATGAGCTCCAAAGAATTTTCTCTTCTTAGGTTCAGAAGTAGGCTATTAAGCCAGAAAACGAGGACTATAACTTGAGCACAGTAAAATGTTTTAACTCCAGAAAGATGGTGTACTTCTTTTGCTTTTCAAGACAGGGTTACTCTGTGTAGCCCTGGCTGTCTTAGAACTCACTCTGTAGTCCAGGCTGGCCTCAAACTCAAGAGGTTTGCCTGCCTCTGCCTCCCAAGTGCTGGGATCAAAGGCAGCATATACCACTACTGCCCGGCAGATGCTACACTTAGAGAAACCCTTTGTTTAACACGTCTTCCTATGCTGTAGTCACAAGAGCTACTGGGGATCATGAACAACATGGGATGCGGCAGCTGATGCTCCGTCTTAGTCATTTCTAGGTGTGGCTGAAATAAAACCACGGGCAGAGTTTTAGAGTAAGCTTTCTAATTTCCTTCCTCTTTGTTAAAACCACCATTACCCAAATTTTTTTTCTTTTTTCTTTTTTTTCCAGTGGGGGCAGTGGGTGGGTTTTTTTTTTTTTTTCCCCCCAGTGGGCCAAAATTTTTTTCTAATGAGAATTAAAACGAAGTTAATTCTGGATATTACATACTTACCTATAGTATATCTGTAGACTTACAGCTAGATTCTATACCATAATAACTGTGGTAGCAGTTTCCAACTATTAGGGGTGAGGGGAAGGTCACTGCTGGTGAATTATTCCTGATAGGATCAGGGAGGAGAATTTGATCCTTAGTTTTCTCAAAAGCTCATTTTTTCAGTGGATGTCATGACTTTGCTGGTACCTCAGCTTTGACTGGCAGCTTGCTGGACAAAGGAACACTGGTTGATTTGGAGTATAACCCCAAAAACGGGTATCATTAATAGGGATAACAGAAAGAATACAAATTTGTCTCTGAAGCTAATATTGGAAAATCAGAAACTGAAAATAAAAACACGTAAGAGTGAACCAAAAGCCAGAGGCTAGCCCTAATTAGCTCTCCATGTTGAAAAAGCCACCAGACATTGTTATAAATGTGTATGATTCTCCCTGCTCCCTTCCTTAGTCTTTCTGAGACATGGCCTGGGCATTCTGCAGCCTGGGCATTCTGCAGCCTGGGCATTCTACAGCCTAGGCATGTTGTATGCATGTTGTCTGACAGGGTTTTTGTGGCTCTGGGGATCGAACTAAGCCAGGCTCTCATGTATAGTAGGTAAGTACTGTACTTGACTTTTTTGATTAATTCAATGCTATCAATAAAAATTAAAATAAAAACCAGCTCTCTATTTAAAGCAGGTAATTTCCTTATGGGATATTGCCTCTCCCTTCAGGTTATTAAATCCAAGTGGATGCTAAAAAATTTAAAACCTACTCCTCTGTACAGATGTTGCATGTTTATTTGCTGCTGTTAACTCAGCAGGGAACAGAAGTCACCTAGTTTTGTATGGTGACAATGTAGTTTAAACCTGTGTGTAGAACACGTAAGAATCTAAACACCATAAAGCTAACATGCTTCCATTTTGCATAGACTTTTTACGTGGCTATAAAAAAACAAACAGAAAAGTTCTAACTTTGTAGTAAACTGAAGACAGGAACAAGGAATAAATGTTCACCTGCTGCTTTTTACCTAGAGGAGCAGCTTTTAAATGGGGAAACCACTCTATCTTTCTTTAAGTCAGTGATCAACCTGGCTAGCTGTTTCTCTACCTCTAGATGTATATAATGTGAGAGATGAAGGGCTCAGTTAGGTGCTGACCTCTGACAAATCTCATTCATTCTTACTCTCAAAAAGAAGCTAGAAATTATGACCTAATTTATAACCATACCTGTTTTAGTAAATTGCAGGAAAGTGTGAAGATATCAAACAGTGATGAGTCTCGGAAAGAAGAGGCTATTTTTCTGTGTTTGGTTAAAGGATGGGTGGTGTCTGCCTGTGTAAGAAAGAATAAACCATGCAAGTTTTAAAATTAATTGGGGGGGGGGGGTTCACATAGATTTTAAATAAACCAAGAGGATTTCCAAATAACACAATATAAACATAAAATTCATTTTTATAGCTTAATTTATTATTAAATCAGATCAAATAGGACGATGTGAAGTCAGGGGATTGCTCTTGGCTATCACGACCTCAAATTTCTCTAGTGTATAGAGAAAGCAAAACTGTAAACACTGTTGGCATACACTGCTAGCAATTGCTGTCATGTCATATCATGGCTTAGTTAGGCATAGTAGCAAGGCTGGGCTTTGGTAAGTTAACCCATCAGGGCTGAAGTAACTGAACAATTTCAAAATAGCCATCAATAGTCATGAACTTGAATAAAGAAACGGCCTGTAAACTCACTTCATTCTCTAACCTATTTCAACATGAAAATGAGAACTTGAATGGTTTCAAGGGCCTCTTGTTTCATTGTGTTTTCTTTCCCCCCAGAAGCTACAGAACAGAATGTTGTATATTTTTAAACACACAGTAGATGCTCAACAAATGGAATAAAAGAATGAAAGTTGTCTATGATACTTATAATGTAACAACTCACTGAAAACTTAAATTTCTTCTATTTATCTATTCATCTAAGAGTGCCTCATTTTGTTTTAGTTACATTGAAGAGTCACATATAGTAAAAGTTTCTATAATGTCACCTCTAGGTTCAAACAGGAATGGCAAAGAGAAGTATATTTTCTGATTTAAATGTGCCAACCAATAAATAATGGAGAATTACTTAGAGGATCAAAATATTCTAATTTTATTATCCATGTCACTGTGTTATATATATCTTACATGATGAAGTATGATCTCTTTACTGTATGTGTAACAGTGGGTGAACAGTCCATTATTAACATGGAGTTTGGTGTTAAGACTAGGCTCAAATTAAGATATTGATCACTGTGAAACTATAAACAAATTATCACGTATCTCAGTTTCCTCATCTAGAAAATGGAAGCCATAATACCCACCTCATAAGACTGTTGAGAATAAAATCAGTTAACTTTCATTAAAGAGCTTAGAATGGTGGCTGGCCTATCATAATTACTCAAAAGGCTAAGCTATTGGTACTTTGATAACCACTGTTCACAATGGTAACTGCATCTAAGAGATAACACAGCAGAACCTCCAATCTTAACAGACTGTAATATAGAGCATTAAAAGAGTACCGACTTACAGTTAAAAATACAAGTTCTCGGGGTTAATAAAACAGCTGCATAATTTTTAGCAATAGCAACAGTAATGCCAATGTAATTAATATGCTGGCAACTTAAGTGTGAGATATTACAACTAATATCAATATTAGCCTGTTTAATAATTTTAAAATTCTAGCTAAATACAGAAGTAAACAACAAAACGATAAAGCCAAAGCAAAAAGAAAAAGGGAGGAGGAGGAGGAGGAAGAAGAAGAGGAGAAAGACAGCCACTGGTGTTTCCTCTGTAATATTTGGTTACATCAGTGACTACTTGAAAGAATGACTGGTAAGGGAACAGTTTATTCACTATGAAAAGATTCCCATGGGGACTGACTTTGATTTAGTAATAGATTTTAAAAATGTACTTTTTTTTTGTTTGTTTTTGAGATAGGATCTCTAGTCCAGGCTATCCTTGAACTCCTGATCACTCTGTCTCACCTGCCATTTTCTGGGATTTAGAGAAGTGCACCACTATGCCTAGAGTGTGTGGGTCTAATAAAGACCAGGGTCTGGTGCATGTTCTCTAAGCACTTTACCAACTGACCAAACCCCTAAGCCTGGAGACCGACTTTTAAATAACGTTAGCAGATCCTCCCACATTCTGATACGGTTTTGACATAGGATCACCATTCTCATCCCTAAAAGGAACACTGACACTAATCAGGAGAGCTTATATAGGAGAGTAAATTACTTTGGTAATCTCAGACATCAGAATCTCTGGTAAGTCAGGATAAAAAGAGTGATGTGGGTTGCCTTTACAGAGGAAGACCGAATGGATCTATTTTGTTTCAAGAAGGCATCAATCACTTACCGCAAAAGCACACAACTGCCAAAAAAGATCACCCCACACACAGCAGAAAGCATCAATACTAAGAAAAAAATGTGTCACTTACTTCAATAAGGAAGGCTGTAGCACTTACTTGATTAATTTCATTGGTGAGTTGAGATAAAATCGTGACGCCAATGATGCAGTATTCAACACTGTCCTGATAAGTAAACACACAGGAGAAAGTTGGTATATGGCTTGGTTTTGGAATGTACTCATACTACTAGATTACAGATTCCTTGTTACCAAGAAAACTGCCTAGAGAAGGCAGTAAGCAATTACTTTCAACCCGTTGTCTTGTAGAACACAGAAACCACCTTCTATTAAAAAAACAAACAGACCGCTGCATTTGACCTTATAAAATTTTGAAGTTCACCAAAGTACCACAGCATAAACATTATTAAAAGAGAAGTTGTAAACCATATCTCTGTAAGGCCAATGATAAATAACAGTTTTAAAAGAGACTGTTTACAACAATTAATAAAAAGGTAAAGATGGGGGCTGTAGAGACAGCTCAGCAATTTCCCAGAGGACCTGGATTCAAGTCCCAGAACCCACATGGAGGCTCACAAACGTTTGTAAATCCACTCCCAGGGAATATCAAGAAGGCACCAGGTCTGTAGACATACATGTAGGTAAAACACCCACGTACACTGGACAGAAAGTTCTCAGAAGAATAAAAACTTGTTCTGCCTCACTCATAATCCAAATAATGCTATTAAATATTTTTGCCTGACGAACAAGAAGAGTCTATTCTTAAAAACTGAAGTTTTTTGAAGATAATTTGGAAATATCTTTGAAAACCAGAACTTTTATCCTTCTAACAGATTAACTTCAAGGTTAGCTCACCTGACAAATACCAAAGCGTGACAAGATGTGTGCGTTGTGATAATTACTGAATACTTGATAGCTCTCAATTGAAACAAACTAAACGCTCATTTACAGAACACCAGTTAAGTAAGTTATTGCATTTTATTTGGTATAGTGTGTATGAAACTTCAGAATAGGCAGGATTTATTTATGCTAATATGCAAGAATGATCACATAGGTTAAAAAAAGATGGTGAAGAGTATTTCAGATAATGCAATTTATGTAATTTTTAATAAGTAGATAAGCTGTCCAGTCTATTTCTGTTGGTTTCCTCATTTTTATCATGGCACGTAGTGTAAACACACACTCACATATATGGATAATATACCTGTAAAAACCTTGTGACATCTGTGATTGCATTTCTGAAGACATAGTCATCCTTCTGGCAGTCAAACCAGCCCAGCTTTGTGATCCTAGCATATAGCTGGATGAGCGCTTGTGTCACGAAAGTCGCCAACTTTGGCCGAGTGGCAAGGTAGTTGAGCACATAGTTCCCTGTGAAATGACACAGTATATGCTAAGGAGGCTCAAAACAGAGGGCCAATGCTTAAAATACATTAAAATATCCAGAAATGGCAAACTAAGACTTAACTCTTTTACTTCTTTATGCTACTGAAAAAAATAGGGCTTTAGATTTAAGATGGTGATGATTTTCATGATTCTGGGGACTGAATCTAGGGTTCTGTGCCTGATTTAGCACTACTGAGCCAATTTTCAGCCTCCAAATTAAGGCTATTGAGGGATTGGTAAGCTGACCTCACAAGGGTTATCAAGATCACTAAGAATAAGATTGTTAAGAACTTTTTTTGTTTTTTTGTTTTTTGTTTTTTTTTTTTTTTTTGAGACAGGGTTTCTCTGTGTAGCCCTCGCTGTCCTGGAACTCACTCTGTAGACCAGGCTGGCCTTGAACTCAGAAATCCGCCTGCCTCTGCCTCCCAAGTGCTGGGATTAAAGGCGTGCGCCACCACTGCTGTGCTGTTAAGAACTTTTTAAAAAGTGTTTTCCAAGTCTGAGAGTGCTGACATTTATAAATAAAGAAGATGGAGATATTTAAAAATCATGATTTTCTTTTCAGAAAAAGTTATATAGTCTTTTGAATTTAGAATTTTATATCACCATAATGACAACTCTAAAATATAGCAGCTAATTGTACTCCTACATGGCTAAATAATGCTATTCATGCAGAACTAAAAAAGGCCCTAAACATATCCCCCCCTCCCCACCCCCAGGTATCAGTGACAATAAAAAAGAAAAATGAAAGGCAGGGTGTGGTGGTGCATGGTCAGTCAGCAGGTGTGAGGTGAGACAAGAAGAACGTGAGCTTGAGGCCAGCCTGAGCAGCACACGGAGGCCTTATCTCAGAAAGTAGGAAAAGAAAACAACAACAACAACAACAACAACAACAACAACAACAACAACAACAACAACAACAACAGTGTGTTAGCAACCAAAAGGGTGGCCTAGGGATCATATGAAGTAACTGCACTGGACCCAAAACTCTGGGGGAAACCTCCTGAATCCGAGAAACATTTAATTACACTCTTCTATACTTACGGATATCTATCCGCTGCTCCAATGGTAGGGGGTTGTTTGTTCGCGACACAAGCTTGGTAAGGCATGTAGCTGCTAGCAACTGGGAGTAGGACGACTGTGGGAAAGAGTGAAGGACAGTGAACACTGTGCTGGGCGAATCAGCTCTACAGCTTTTGTTTGAGATATTTCATACAGTTTTATTTTGTGACATTTCTGCAGTATAGCACTAGAATAAAAGGGAAACTGAACCATTAGATGGAATAGCCCACTGGGCTGCACAGTTCATCTTCAAATTGTATCTGTCCATTAGCACAGCTCTGGGGAGTGTGTATTATGGTTTTGCAGTACCTTCAGATCAACTATTTCTGAGAAAAATGATGTCCTAATAATGGAATATTATTTTATTCTCCAATGGAGCTTTAAATACATTTTGAACTTACAGTTCACTAAAACATGCAACAGGAACAGATTCAGAACTAAAAAAATTAACTGCAGGTCAAGGATAATTGTCCATGAAACTAAGTCTTAAAGACATTCATTCATGCTAGTATTTTTATATAACCAACAAGCAGAAAATATTCTTAACACTATGAACAAAAATGTTTGTGGTGCAACCCTGTAAGCACTCAGGAAACTGAGGCAGGAGGGCAGCTGTGAGTTCAAGGTTAGCTAATGCTATATACATTGAGAGTCTATCTCAAAAACAAAACAAAATGACTAATACAACTGAAAAAAAAGTTTCAAAAGAGGCTTAGAGGTGATTTATATTCATACACTTGCAGCTTACTGTAAAAATATAAACTGTAAATTTTTTTGGGGGGGGAGGGAGGGTTTGAGACAGGGTTTCTCTGTGTAGCACTGGCTGTCCTGGAACTCACTCGGTAGACCAGGCTGGCCTCGAACTCAGAAATCCGCCTGCCTCTGCCTCCCAAGTGCTGGGATTAAAGGTGTGCGCCACCACTGCCCGGCCTAGAATTCTATTCTTAACAAATTAGCCCCTTTACATTTTTTATATTCCTTTGGCCTAAAGGATATTATAAATTATTATTACTTTGGTGGTTTTAAGAGATAGGGTTTAACTTTTTAATGAAGGCTGGCCTTGAACTCATGGTGACTGCTGAGATTACAGGCATGAGCTACTCACTACCCCTGGCTTCTGAAAATTAAATACTTATAGACAAGTTATTTAAGGATACATACATTATTGTTCAAGACACAAAACTACACCACCATTTCTATTTCCAACTCTACCAGGCTCATAGTAATTATAGCTAATATTTGTACCTTAGTTTCTTTCCTTTTATCTGTGAAAAAGATAATATAGGTAGGCATATCTAGAAAGTTGTTTGGGCATTAAGAAAAACAAGACCAAGCTGGGCATGGTGTTGCATGCCTTTAATCCCAGCACTTGGAAGGCATAAGCAGGCAAGTCTCTCAGTTCAAGGCCAGTCTGGTCTACAAAGTGAGTTCCAGGATAGCCAGGGTTATACAGAGAAACCCCATCTTGGGAGGAAAAAAAAATCAAAAATCAAAACAAACAAACAAAAACCCAAACAAACAAACCAACCAATCAACCAACCAACCAGGAGTGAACTTAAATGTATGCCATTTCATTGTCTAAGGGAGGTGCTGATCCTCACTGAAGCGGGAGTTACAGATGTTTGCAAGCTACCTGACATGGATGCTGAGAACCAGACTCTGGGTCCTTTGTAAGTGCAGTTTGCTGATCCATCTCTTCAGACTCAGTTGGAAGAGATTCTAATTCTAAAACCTAAACTTCCCAGCCAGACATCATCACACTAAATCTTAGTATGGGAGGCCAAGGCATCAGGAGTTCAAGATCATCCTGAGATACATAGTAAATTTGAAACAACCTTGTACTATGTGAGATTCTGCCTCAAAAAAACCTAACAAAACAAAACAATTTAATTTCCTTTAATTTTCACTGTCTTGGCCATGTTTCCTTAGATCTGTTAAGTAAACATCAAGTAGAACTGAGGAGAAAAATGACAGGAGACAATCAAGTTTATAAAACTAGGACTCTTTATACCCTATAAAAGATAGGAGGTGACACTGAAGCATAAAAATAGAGAATGCATTCCAGGAATCTGGTGCAGAACAGAAATATATGTGTATAGAGCCTAGTGATGAGGCCATCAATGACTTGGCTGGTGTGACAGTATTCAGGAGTGAAATGGATACAGATTACCTGGAGACTCAGAGCAATGACTACCCCAGTCTGTCCCTAAAGTTAGAAGCAGAGCATTTTCCTTAGTTCTGCTACCCTTTAGGACTTGTTAACTCTTACGTACACTTCCTCTCTCGAGGAGCAGCTGGCACTTGCTCAGGCAATCAGGGCTGTTAGTGAATTCAACCAAGGCTTTCTCTGCCTGCAGTCGAGTGGTCGTATCTGTTGTTTCATACAACTGTTTACACAGATTCTCTAGTTGGGCCAGGCTCTGGAAAAGATCAGTAAGAAAAATGTCAATCTAGGCAACTACTTATCTAATGTACTCTAACTTGAAATTCCTGGACAAAGTCAACCATGCACAGTGAAGGAAGAACTCCCACTCACCACAAGCTGAGTAGATTTTATTTAATAACCACATGCATCTCTCTTTTTTTGAAGCAGAACACAAAATGACAGAATACTTAAAATAACTATTCAGTTTTGAGTCACTGTCTTGGAAAATAAACACAAATGGTATACTTTCTCTTGCAAATAATTACCTACTAAATTCTTCCAAAAAAATTTCCAACAATAATTAAAAACTTATTTTTTTGCTAATTGTAAAAGCAACACTAGGGGAAATGCTGCTAACATAAACACATAAAACACAATTTAAATGCAACACTAGTCTTAAATATTTTCCTTTTGGTTAACAGTTGATAGCTTGCAGCCACCTATATGGGTAAAGAGATTACCTCTGAGAAGCTTCTAGAGAGCATTGGAAAATAGAGTACACACCTTTCTCCCTGAGTCCCGCATGTCTCAAGTGCAGCACACGGTTCTGATATGTTTAAATTCTTGTTTCAGTTCCACATTTAAAGCAAGAGAGTCAAAATAAATTCAACCCTAGCATCTGCTTACTTGGAGATAAGGCAAAGGAAACGCCCCCAAACAAACCCGTCTCTCCAAATCTTGAACCTGTTCCAAAGAGGCGGGGAGAGTATGGGTGTATGCTTTGGTTACAACCCCAAAGGGATGCAAACAAATCTACTTCCAGTCAACATGTGTTCAAGGCAAAGGCAAAAAGAACTAGTTAAATCTACACTTAATCCACACATCTGTTAGTCTTTAAGGAATGGTTTGGACTTTAAGAACTTTCAACAGTAGTAAGCAAGGCTTGGGTTCAGTAGTTTCAGGGATCTTGTTATTAGAAGTGACCATTCTGACAAGAATACAAATGGTGATAATGAAGCAAGCTGTGGAAATTGCTTTCGATTTATTACATGCCTGCCTAAAGCTTTTTATGCAGTGACTTTCAGTCATGACTTCCAGAAGGCAGGAAAGCCCTTAGGGAAGAATTTCTATTTTATTCAACATGCTTAATAAATTCCCACCATAAAGCAAAAGGCAACAAAGATAGATACTATCAACGTCACTCCAGAAAACCCTCAAAACGTTAAAACAACATCTTTAATTCTCAAAAAAGAATAAGCAAACTATCTTGGGACTACAGTGAGACTCACTTGTTTCTCCTGACTTCCAGCTACTTCAGTAGTCTCAGCTTCAGAGCTGAGAAATCTGTAGCTGTGAGACCAAATTTTAAGTCTGAAGTTCTGTGAGAACTACCCGATTCACCCACTCTACATGGCTTACAAACACAGAAATAGAAGAGAAATCTAACTATATATCCCACAAAAAATGTAACCAGGAAACTCCCTATGCACACCACGCTGGCCTTGAATTTACAGAGATCCACCGGCCTCTGCTTCCCAAGTGTTGAGATTAAAGGTATGCGCCTCCTCCATACTTGGCTAATCCCTACATTTTTGAACAAAGGATTAAGTCTCCTTACAAGGTTTTGTTTTAACATTGGACTTCAATTTACTCATGTAAAATGACTGACTCCCTTAAAACAGGCAACAGGGACAACACCAAAAAGACACCATAGCTAAACAGGAAAGCTTGCTTTAAGTTTGATATTAGGTAATCACATCAACTGCCCAAGCTTCAGTGTGTACACTGAGGTTTCCAATACCCTGGACACTTTTTAAATAGACCTGCTGCTGCTTACAGGATAAGGATGCTCCTTAAGGTCTGATCAGTCAGTTCTAGTAGCTCCCCCATAGCAATTCTTCATGTTTATTTCAACAAAGCTGTTCGTTCTAGGATGGCCAAGCATTCCTTATTACTGAATCCTATATACAGGTCACGGTAGGGCTTTAGTTGCTGTTTTGATTTGCTACTTTAGCAGACGAAACACACTCATGAGTTAAGACTGGTAATGTGTTCTCAGCTCAGGAAACAAGACTGTTTCAAAACAAAAAAACACAGCCTGACCTTATGATGCCCCCACCCCCACCCCCACCCCCAAGCCTCCAGATATGAAAGTGTACTTACTGTTTCTAAAACTGTCATGCCTATAGTTCACAGAGCAACTTCTATCTGGTGCCACCAAAACAAAAGCACATTTACAACCTGGAAGGTGATCTTCAAATTAGCAAAGTATTGCTTTATTACAAGAAACTCAGACCATTAACCCCTAAGCTTAGAGCCAGAATGATTTTGCCAGTAGCCACAATGATGTTAAAACAAAACCCTAAAACCCAACACACATTCTTATGTACATACATATAAAATAAAAAAATCACCTATAATATTTATTTTATTGTGACATGGTTCTGCCATGTAGTTTGAGTAACCTCAAACTTGCTACATAGCTCATGCTGGCCTGGAATTCACGAGCTTCCTACTTTTAAGCCTATGGAAGCTAGTATGACAGGCATGTGTCACAATGTCTGGTTTATCATGTATTATTTTACCAGCAATATAACATACTCAACTTGGATATATAAAATGTAGTTCAATTATTCACATTTCAACATAAGAACTATTGTTGAGACCATAGACCTTACAATATCATGATTTAGCTGAAGAGTTGGTTTTAAATAAGGAAAATAATTTTGTTTGTACACTGGATATCATATTACCTCATAAAGCAGGAATTAGCATGGAATCTATCTTAGTTTGTATACTATTGGTTTTCAAATTACCTAATAGTCAAATTAGCCTCACTGCTTAAAAAAATCTCCTTGGGAGATGTCCACACACAGATTAGGATACTTGCTTTTTTGGAAGGGCTCACTACTTTCCCATTAATTAAACACAAGTAGTAAAATGGAAATGAGCATAGCCTACAGATCAGATGAGTGGGTGTCTTTATGAGTGTGTCCTTGACTTGTTATCTGATCATGTGAAGTGACAGAAACCACCATGATATTACAAAATGAATGTGTGGGACACAAGTCCCAATGGGAAAACAAACAAATCAATTACTCAACCACAACCAGAGAGGATTCACTAACTTAGTGGATGAACTTCCATAGTTAGGATGTTAAAACTATAAAAAAAGAATTGGTAAAAAAAAATTAGGCCATGCCCAACCCATTTAGATCCTCCTCACTGGCATTCTACATATTGAAAAAGGGTTAGGAATACTAGAAGATACTGAAATTTGCCAGAAAATGGGGTACTGTGAGGACCTAGAAGGTAAATTTGATGTACAAGGGTATACTTAGAAAAAATAATGAAGAGGGAATCTTATTGTTAATAACGAGTATCCAACCATCACAGATAGTAACTAAAGAACTGTTTAAAAAACTACATTGGCTAATTTGTGTGTGTGTGTGTGTGTGAACTTGCTATGGCAGGAGTGTAAAGAAAAAGACAATTTGCAGGCCTAGGCCTCTCCTTCCACAACATGGGATGGAGTTATTGAACTCAGGTTGTCAGGTCATGCCTGGTAACAAGGCCTCTACTTGCTGAGGCATTCTGCTGGCTTTTGATTTTTTTTTTTTTAAACAGAGAAGAGATATTTCTATGTAGCTTTGACTGGCCTGGAACTCAATATGCAGACCAGGCTGGTCTCAAACTTGTTTCTGTCACTGGGGTGCTGAAATTATAGGAGTGAACCACTATACTTTGTTTATAACTTGAATTAAAAAAAAAAAAAAGACTTATTTTTCCGTATGTGTATGTGCACCTAAGTGAGTTCATGAGTATCATGTTTATGTGGGTGTCCATGGAGGCCAAAGGGTGTTGGATTCACTGAAAGTAGAGTTTGTGAGTCACATGACTTAGGTACTGAGAATTGAACGTGGGTCCTCTAGAAAGGCATTAAGTTCTCTTAACCACTGAGCCATCTCTTCAGCCTCATAACTTGAAGTTTTTACTATAGCTATGTCATTTAAGAAATATTTTATTTTATAGTTGTGTGTATCTGTGCATGTGAATGCAGGTGCTTACAAAGACCAAAAGTGGGCTTTCGATTCTCTAGAGCTAGAGTTATAGGCAGTTATAAGCTGCCTATGTGGATGTTGGGAACCAAATTCCAGTCTTTTGTAACAGCAGTATGGATTCTTTACTTTTTTTTTTTTTTTTTACCCCCAAGACAGAGTTTCTCTGTATAGTCCTGGCTGACCTGTCTCTGTAGACTAGGCTAATCCTTAGACTCTGAGACTGGCCTGTCTCTGCATCTCAAGTGCTGGGTGCAAAGGAACATGCCCTACATCCCACATAGTATGCTTTCTTAAACTGCAGGCATCTCTTCAGCATAGATGGCAAGGTTTATAATACTCTGGAAGCAGGAAAAAAATGTCTTACCTTAAAGTCAGTTCCAACTATTCTTTCCTTCTTGTTTTTAGAAATCAGCTCCTTTAGAAATTATAAGTAATGGTCTTTAATAGCAACCAGAATTTATAAAGCCAGAAAAGACAGAGTCTACTCCAGAAGGTAATGAAAAATTGTATTTGTAACTAGTTTCTATTTTGTCCTAAATATTGGTGGTTTTGTTTTGTGTGGGCCTGGCTCGCTTAGAACTCAAGAGCTCTGGCTGTCTTTGCCTCTCAACTACTGAGATTAAAGACATATACCACCAAACCTGGCATATATTGGTAGTTTAATAATTTGTTTATTTTTAGTTTATGTGCATTTTGCCTGCTTGTATATCTTTGTGAAGGTGTCTGGTCCCCTGGAACTGGAGTTATAGACAGCTGTGAGCTGCCATCTGGGTGCTGGGAATTGAACCTGGGTCCTCTGGAAGAGCAGTCAGTGCTCTTAACTACTGAGCCATCTCTCCAGCCCCAATACTGGTAGTTTAAATCAGAAGGAGGAGGAGGAGGAAAAGGAAGAGGAGAAAGAAAAGAAAAAGGAAGGGGAGGAGGAGGAGGAGGAAGAGGAAGAAGAGGAAGAGGAGAATCCACTTAAGGTCTTCTATTTATAATGTTATTGGAAGGTAATCTTTTGGAGCCAAAGTCAACTTGGTTAATTTGATTTATTTACATATTTACTATATTATTTTCAGTCTTGACAGTAGGAAAAATTACCCAGCTCTCTGAATGTTTACACATGCAAATTCTTTAAAAATGTTTAAGAAATACAGAGAAATCCTGTCTTGAAACCCCCCCAAAAAAAGTTTAAGAAAAATGTTTATGAAACCAGTGTACAAAAGACACTAATATGCATTTCAGAGGTAACAAAGGTTCATAATCTCTGGCATCTTCAGGATTTAGCTCAAACCACGAAGATATTCTTTAGAATGGCTAAAATGGAAAGCCAAGATTACTGCTGGACTGTAGTTGAAATAGATTCACACACTGTTAGTCAATTCTGAGCTGACTCAAACACATCAGAACCCAGTAGTGTCTATTAAAGCTAAACTTATGTGGAAGTGGTTCCCAAATGGAACACATATTCCCATTAATAGCAGTATGGATAAATATTTTGCTTCCTACAGGATACCCAGGAATGTCTACTTTTATCTACCAAGCTGTTTATAATTTTTGCAGCTTTTTGATGTACAGGCTGACACAGCTCTTCTCAATTCTCCAGGAATTATTCTGTCCATATTTCTCTGATGTTAACTAAAGAGATGTTCATCAATATCCTGCAACTACACTGGAGACTATTTACATCAACTCATGCCACTAGGCCTCCTGCTATTTGTTCAGCAAATAAGTAAAGCAAGATTTCTGGATGTGTTTGGGGACATTCTACTTTTAAGAGTATTGAGAGAATAACATTTTTTGGCTGCAAGTGCTGTGTAATGTCTACTGACTTAACGCAAGATAAAATGTACACTTCAGCGAATGATACTGCTCTTCAGAGGGCTGTGTGCATTAGATAAGGATAGCAAGTGTGCCACTATGTGAGGCTGCAAAATACCATAGTAACTCAAAATATGAATCAATCTTATATAATAAACACACATGATCTTTGAAATGTGGGTAATATATAGCCAAACATGCTAACAAATTATTTTTATGAAATAAGCAGCTGACTACTTGAACATTTAATGTCCTTTTTGATTATATATTTAACCCATCAGCATTCATTTAATCTGTCACTAGAAGGTGGCTTAGGTTCCTTGTCATAGTGACAAACAGTACAGAGGCCTACATGTTGCAGCATTTAGATGTATTTGCAAATAGAGGTTTCACACAAACAGCCTGAAATGATACAAAGACATTTCTCATTTTGGCCTCAAGGTGTAGCTTTAAAGTTTGACAAAACTGTTGAACAAAATCTGGTTTTCCAGCTTTTCACAAAAAGTTAGAGGGTTGGAAAACATTGGTTCTTTATTTTGTAGTGTCATTAGACAGATGTTGCCAAGAAGCAAATTCTTCTAAGGGACAGGCTCCACACTTCCCTGGAAAAGCCATGGTTCTTTCCTTGTGTCCTACTACAAACTCTCACTTTAGTGGTTCACTCCAGGAAGACTGATGTAACAATCCCGATCCATTCTGAATGTACAACAGACTTTGGCTAAGCTCTGTTATTAATGCTGCCAAAATCTGACAACACAATCCTTTAAACATAGAGGGCTACATAAAACTTAGGTAGAGAAGAGCAATTCTAAATGGAAGGTAGCTTAGATACTGATCTTCTAGGTGTGTGACTCTGGGCAAGTTAATTACAGGATCTCATTTTCTGTAGAAATGAGCAGATTTCATTATATGAATGTCTGTTTTTTTGGAGACAGGGTCTCACTGTATAGTCCTGGCTATCCTGAAATTTACTATTTAGATCAGGCTGTCTTGGAACTTAAGACAAGCAGCTGCCTCTGCCTCCCTGTGCTGAGGTTGAAGGTGTAAGTCACCATGCTCAGCTTATCATTCTACTTTTAATTAGACAACAAATGTTGAAGTGCTTATGAAGACAACAATTAGGACACTTTTTTTTTTCTTTAAGAGTGAATTATACGAGGCCAGCCTTGTCTACAGAGTGAGTTCCAGGACAGCCAGGGCTACACAGAGAAACACTGTCTCAAAAAAACTAAAAAAGAGTGAATTACAGATGGGGGAGTTGGACTCAGTCAATAAAGTGCTTGTATCCGAGTTTGAACTTCTGTTAAGGGGTTAAAAAAGCTGGGCATGGTGGTATATGCTTAAAACTTCAGTGCTGGGAGGCTGAGACAAATGGATCTCAGAAACTGCAAGTCAGCCAGTCCAGCTTAGATAGTCAACTCCTTGGTTCCAGTTAGACCCTTCTTAAAAAACCCAAGATGGATAGCTCTTGAAGAATGACACCCAAGGCTGACCTCTGACTTCCATGAAGAGTGAATTATAGTATTAGCTGAGGGTAGGGAAGGAAAGAAAATGTATTTGAAATCATCTTAATTTTTCCTTCTTTTAAACAGAAGTCACACCTACTTCATACGGTTGTAAAAACCAATGAAGTAATACATATAAATTGCTACTGGTTATCACTAGAGGAGCTGTTATATTTGCTTGCACATAAATGTCCAAAAAATCTGTAATGGTTCTACTAAAGGAATTATAAGTGTCTTTTTCCTATGGAGCTAGAGGAATTGAGGGCAAAGGTTCTTACTCTTCATGAAGTCTGTTCTTCTGAACTCATTTACTTGTTAAAACATATTTACAGCCCACAAATCTACATTCACTTACAAAGCCATTAGACATACACAGGGAGAGGCCAGAGTTGTTGAACATATATTTTTCCCTAAAGAAAGCCTCTCACAACATAAACAAGTATACAGTCTTTTTTGTGTTTTATTTAATACTGTTTTGGGTTTTCACTTTTTGTCGTTTTGTGCTTCTTACTGATGATTTCACTGTTGAAAATGCCCTCATACACAGTGCTCAAGTGGTGGTTTCTATTTAGTGCTCTTGTGTTTATGAAGGCTATGATGTGCTTTATGAAGAAATTGTATGTGTCCAAATAAAGCTCCTGGCCAAGGGTTCAATGTTAATGTGTCAGTAATAAGTAGTAAATAATGTGTCTTTAAACAGAAGCCAGCCTGACTGGTTGATTAAAATGTGTCCAAAGGTTGGCAGGAACCTAACCCTGTATTTGTCCTAAGAGAAATGTTCCAGAAGCGGCGAATTCAGTGTCCCCAGTCATTATATTCAGCATAATTACAGGAAATGAGGTTATAATACAGTTGCATTTCTGTCCTCATAGTTGTTCAAATAGGAATTTACTATTCTATTTATATAACATATATTAATGTCTATAATGTAGTTCAAATTCTTGGGCAATTATTTTAAACGGTTGCTTTAACTGCTGCTGCTACTACTACAACAATACACACACACACACACACACACACACACACACACACACACACACACAGTCTTACTGACCACTAATAGAAACACTGAATGAAAAAGACAAGAGTATGTCTGGCACACAGTAGGAGAAAACGTCTTAGATAGTAACTAAATTCTTAAGAAGAGTTCTAAAGTGTCTTTGGGTTAAAATTATGATTGAGCACACATTAATTTTACTCTTCCTCAAACTCAACTAAAGCAAATAAAAAGATTAGGGAGGGAAAAAAAAAGTTGTCAACTCAACCAAGCAAGGATAAGAAAGAGAGGACTTTCAAGTCCAGAAATGTCAGTAGTAACTGATTTAAATAGTCTAAGATGGTGTAGTTCCTTTCCAGCAGGGATAAAGGAGAAAAAAAAAACTTGATTTATAACGTATGCTCACAGTAGAGTGAAGTGCCTGGCCCAAAAAAAGTATAGGCAAGCTTTTAAAAAGTCAGATACCTAGATATTCTCCCTTACTCCACGGCTCTAAATGCCTCTTTATAAGTATGGAAGACAGAGAAACAACAGGAAGTACACTAGACAACACACACTCTATATTCTAAACAGGCTCGCAATGAGTCTTTCCTCACCATGCTGGTGGATAGACCTTGTTCTTCAGGCAGGAGCTTGGACAAATTTCCCCTTCAAATACTGAGTGTTGAAGATACACTGACATGGACACAAGCACTGCACACAGGGAGCTGTACTGTGACACCCAAGCTCACCTACCTCATCGTATGCCCTCCCTATTAGCTCTTCATCTTGATTATGAGCAAGTAATTAAGGATAAGCAGCAATCTGCAGAAGACCTTAGCACGTCCATCCCTGACCTCTGTAACTGCAGACAGAGTATTTGAGGAGGGCTGAATTCTCACTTTAAGCTTTCATTTCACCTAAGTGTAGGGATTTCCAACCTTCTGACATTGCAATATAGACAACAAAGGTCAGACATGACTGTTTAATCCATGTTAAGGTTTAGTTCATAGAAAGAAAGCTGTCAGGCTGGTAAACAAACAACTTTAATTTCAAAATAAAAATTCTACTGTAGAATATTTTAGACTAATATTCCAAACACAAAATAACAGGTTGCCCTGTGCCCTGTATTTCATCCCTAGCACAGGAAAGTAAAAATGTTAGCTTTAAATTTGGCACTGTGTAATAGAATTACACTTAAAAGCCGTAGGGAGATCTATATAAGGCTGGAGAGATGGCTCAGCGGTTAAGAGCACTAGCTGCTCTTCCAGAAAACACAAGTTTGGTTTCTACCATCCACATCTGGCAACTCATAACAGTCTGAACTTCAGCTCCAAAGTTCTCTTCTGGCTTCTAGGGACACTTGCACTCAAGCGAACAATACCCAACCACAAACATATAGATAGGATTTAAAAATCTTTTAAAAAGAGGCTTTAGATATATAGAATTTGTGGCTTGTAATTTTTTTTTCTTAGTTTTTAATTTTAGTTTTTGAGATGGGTTTCTCTATGTAGCCCCAGCAATCCTTAAATTTGCTCTGTAGACCAGGCTGGCCTTGAACTCAGATTTGCCTGCCTCTGCCTCCTGAGTTCTGGGATTAAATAAATGTGCACCACTCTCTACTTACCCAACTTTAAGTTCTTTTTCTCTCCCAACCAACAACCAACCCCCCAAAAACACCCCCTCAAAACCCACAAATGAAAATACATAAGCAAAAGATCAATAATCCTCCCCCACCAAAAGCACAAACAAAGCAAAATGGGACAAAAACTCTAAAGCAAATATTTTTTTGTTTGTTTGTTTTTCGAGACAGGGTTTCTCTGTGTAGCCCTGGCTGTCCTGGAACTCACTCTGTAGACCAGGCTGGCCTCGAACTCAGAAATCCACCTGCCTCTGCCTCCCAAGTGCTGGGATTAAAGGTGTGTGCCACCACTGCCCGGCAACAAATAATTTCAAGTTCATTTGTGTTGGTCAACTACTTCTGGGCATGGGGCCTGACCTGAGATATGGTTTAATAGACCCTGTGAAGAGGCTGGAGAGATGGCTCAGCAGTTAAGAGCACCAACTGCTCTTCCATAGGTCCTGAGTTCAATTCCCAGCAACCACATGGTGGCTCACAACCATCTGTAATGGGATTTGATGCCCTTTTCTAGTATGTCTAAAAAGAGCAATGGTGTATTCATGTATGTATATGTATGTGTGTGTGTGTGTGTGTGTGTGTGTATATATATATATATATATATATCCCAAAAATAAAAATAGACCCAGTGAGACTCTGTTAGAGAGTGACTTTTCTATTGCTAGTGAGTATCAACTGCAGACAGGTTCTTGGTTAGGGGCTGGAGCCCACGTCTACTCCCCCCACCTTCTCAGTTCTGGTACCCATTTTGTTTGAATCTCCACAGACCTGTGTGTGTGTGTGTGTGTGTGTGTGTGTGTGTGTTTTGTTTTGTTTTTTGCTTTTGATTTATAAATGATGTTCTAATAAGGAAAAAAACCCACCAGTTTTTGTCACCTTCACTTTCTTCTTCATAAAAACACCAAGCTATCTCTCAAATGCTTTTTTATAAAACTTGATTCTGACATGTTAACAGCATTAAAAGACCAAAAACAATGTACACTGCTATGAAAATAGTAAGAGAAAAAAAAAAAAAAAAAAGGAATATGTACGGTAAGCAGGTCACCCCAAGAAAGTAAGCGGACACCTGGTTATTTGGGAGCCCAAACCTGCAGTTTAAAACAACCACATGTAAATACATTTTATCTGCTATTTTAGCATTTGTTATAGTTTGCTCCTCATATCTCATGTACTTGGTCCTCAACTGGAAGCACTGGATTGGGACCAGTTTATGGAACATTGTAGACATGGCCTCAATGTTATAAGGCCATAGAGGCTGCACTTAGGATTAGAGGGTGAAGTCTTCTCGGTTAGCTGCCGAGAGATGTGAACCAGACACCAAATGTTCTACCACTGTAGCCCAGAGAGTATTCCATCGCCACACTTTCCTCACTATGATGGGCTGTATTCCTTAAACTGTGAGACAAATAAGTACTTCTTCCTTTAAGTTGCTTTTCCCAAGTATTTTATAACTGCAACAAGAACATAACTAACAAACTATTCCGCTAAAAACTGTGTTTCTATACAGAAAGAACAATCCTCCTAACAGTTGAACATTCCTGATAACAGTGTCAGTCCACAATTCTAACAAGTTAAACTGATGTGATACTATCTTGATATTATCAGATTTTAAAGAAACTTAATAGTGATCTTTATTTTGTAGCAAGAATGGTTAAACAGTTGACTTTCAAAGTTCAGAAAGTAATAACCTATTAGTTAGGCATTTAAGGAGTCAATGTGTGGATGTTACATAAACTTTTATGTTGGTAGACTTAGTTTTCAAGAGCTTTTTGTTTTGAATTATTAGGTAACTTACTATAAAGGGCTGCTTCTGGGTAGTGTACATTGATGATTTTAAATCTATGCTTTTACTAATATGTTTGCATCACATTCAAGCTTAAGACTATTTTATGCAAAATCCTGTTAAAATAGTAAAATATTGAGATTAAAATAATAAAAGCTGAAACATGAGATTCAACAAAGTAAAGAAGTGATCACATTTATCTATTCCAGGCTTTAGACTAGCCATGTCGCCAAGGATGACCCCCAGTCTATACACTCCGCTTCTCTCTACACTTTTAGCCCTTACAGTTTCTAGGATTAACATAAAATGCACTAACAAAGGTAATCTAACTTGCTTAAAAGAATGAAAAGACTAGCAATAAAATGGAAGAAAAATCTTTGCAAAAACCTGAAACCAGGCAGGTACAAACAAAACAAAACAAAAACAAAACAAAACAAAACAAAAAAACCAAAGACAGCTTAAAACTCAACAATTTCTTTAAAATTCCCACCTCAAAAATTAAGATTCCAATATACACAACACACACACACACACACACACACACACACACACACACACACACGGCACAGTAGCTTATATCTATAACTTTACCACCCTGGGGAGGCTGAGGCAGGTAGACTGCTCTGAGTCTGAGGCTAGCCTGGGTAAAGAGTTCAACCCTGTCTTAATAAAACAAAACCAAGTCAAACCAAACCAGAAAACAAAACAAAATAACCAAAAACTTTCTAAACCAAACCAACCCGACCCCCAAATCTCTAGAAGATAAGGACACCTCACCAAATACACAGCTGGCAGGTAAGTATGTGACAAGCACTTAATTTCAACATCAGAGGCCTTAAATTCAAACAGCAGGGAGCTACCCTCACACTAACACTGACAATACAGATACTGGCAAAGATGTAAACCATAAAGACTGCTGGTGAGGGCACACACCCGCACAGCCACTTTAGAAGGCAGTTTCGCAGTTTCTTATGAAGCTAATCATACTCAACATATACCGAGTTTTTTCACACATATCCCTCAAAACTGAATACTCATGTCTGCCTCAAAACTTGTACACAAACTTTATAGCAAAAAATTTAGATAAGAAACTAAGAACTTAAATATATAAAAAAGCAAATTGAAAAAGTGACATATTGAATGATCCCAACTGTAAACAGAATATTCTGAGAAAGGCAAACACCACAGACAGAGTAGAAAAAGTAAAAAATTAGTGCTTGCCAGTTCAGAGTTGGATGGGTGAACAAGGAGAGCACAGGGGGTGTTTAAAGCAGTGAAATGACTGTATAAAACCGCAACAACAAATATATATTACTATAAGCCTTGTTAAAACCCAAACAGTCACAACACACCTCATGGAGAATAGAAGTGGGAAATACAGGGAAACTGTGGGGCATAGGACAGGAGATGGGGGGTTATATAAAACTGTGCTTTTTACTCAAAATTCCAGTAAACTAAAAAGAGTCAAGCAGAAAAACAAATTTAACAATAAAATTAGATTAAAAACAGGGCTGGTAAGATGGCTCAGTGGGTAAAGGTACTAGCAAGCCTGATGACCTAAATTCAGTTTGTAGGATTCACATGGTAGACGGAAAGAACCAACTCCTGAAAGTTGTTCTCTGACCTCTACATTCCCCCCAATAAACAAATGTAGAAATAAAAAAGAAAAACCCAATGGCAGGGGAAGGTGGTGGTGGTGTGCACACCTTTAATCTCAGCACCCAGGAGGTATTACACACAGAGGCAGGTTGATTCTGAGTTTGAAACCAGTGTGGTCCACAGATCAAGTTCCAGGACAGCCAGGGTTACACAGAGAAACCTGTCTCAAACCAACCAACCCACCCACCCACCCAAACAACCCCCCCCCAATAAAAAAAAAAACCACTTTTATGATAGGCAATAAAAATATTCAACTAAAAACCCCACAAACTCAAAATCAATTTATTGCTAAGATCTGCTTGCAGAAGATGTGAAAGAACATTACAGATTCTTTATTTTTTAGCATGCATGCATGCATAGATAGATAGATAGATAGATAGACAGACAGATAGATAGATAGATATTTGAAACTTGTTGCAGGAAATGACTAAGGGTAATTTATCTTCATTTTACTTCCTAAACTGGGATCATGTTTTTCTAAACTAAATTCTTATAAAGAAAAAAGATAGGGAGACTGTATCTGGCATGTTAGGAGGTTACAATATGAGTGTGGGACTGGATGACTTTTACTAAAGTCTGCTAAAACTTGGTTGAGTTGTCACCAACCCTTCATCACGCCTAGGGATTCCCACTGTCTTGACAGCACTGGCATCAACATAACCACATAACTCATAATCAGATACAAGCCACTTATGTATATAATTATTGTTCAGCATAAACTTAAGTTTGAGTGCCATCAATATTCTTTAAAAAGGATTTCTCAAACTACTGGCTAAGAACATAATGTTCTGAAAACAGCAGTAACTCAGCAACATACCAACTGATCACATATCTAAGGCTGCTATTGTCTTCAAGTGAGACCAAGTGCTGAGGGCTGAATTGATATTTAACCTAAATGGGCTGAATGGCAGGCTAATGAAAGAACACTGAGGAGGGTTTGCAGTAGTTATGTGTACTTCTGCTGGGCTGCTTTTATAACAGCAGAAATAGTTTTACTCTTCAAAGCCCCTTTTCTATCACATGCAAAATAAGATCCATTTAATGACAGATATGAGTGCCCACTATGTGCCAAACACCATTCTAAATGCTTGGTAATATTAGTGAGCAAAATAAAGATTGTTGGCCTCCTGCTGTTGGCATCAGCAAGGGAAGATAAATGTACTAACCATAGGAAGCACATTATAGGTAATGTGAGGGGTGATAAACACTGAAAACAGAAAGACCCTAAGGTGTACAGAGTTGCTGGCTAGTCTTGAATAGTTACGACAGTTTTCAGAGAGGGGTACAAAAAATGAGTACAAACTTTTAGTGAGCAAGTGGGGTTAGCTAAATAGGCAGGAACATCTACTTGTCTCTTGAAAAAAGGTTCTTCAGTGGATATTAGCACACTAAGTTTTCCTAAAAGGAAGAGTAGTTTGTTAGATGCCAACTATGTGCAAAGCACTTTAGACATGTTTTGTTTTCTGTATAAATTTAAGATTTTTACTAATTCTTATTTAAAATATCAGTAAAAGGTACACATGGTTTTTTACACCAGTTAGCTTAAGGATTTATCCTGAGGCAGACAGGAGACACTCTGTGTACACTATCATCTGAAACTAACTTGATGTTGTAGAAGCTGAAATGACAATAGCTATGTACCCAGAGCACAGATGTGAGCTTCGTAAACATCTCAGCAGAACTGCTCTAACAAACCTTACACATCTGACAGGGAGACAATCTGCTCTTCCTCAGACAAGCAGAAATTAGCTCCTGTAGTTTCTGAGCATGAATATTTTTTCCACAAATGATACTATGTTAATTAAATCTTCAGGCGAGTGTTTCTTTGGAAATGTCCTTAAAAGTCTAGAAATAAGTAAGATTAAAGACATTTCATCTGAGGAAATGAAGTAATTTTAGGTCCATTCAGCCCAACTGGATACAAAAATATTTTAGGGTATGGCTGTGAAGTAGCAAAACAAAGCAAAACCAAACTTAAAAAACAAACAAACAAACAAACAAACAAAAAACCTACCTAGCATACATACAATTTCTAAAACCTCAAACAAACAAAACTTATGTCCCAAATAAGAATGATCCAAGTTGCTGGGCTGTAGTTGCCCATGCCTTTAATCCCAGAATTTAAGAGGCAGAGGCAGGCCAATTTCTGAGTCCGAGGCCAGCCTGGCCTACAAAGCAAGTTCTAGGACAGCTAGGGCTACACAGGCTAACACTGTCACAAAACAAAACAAAACAAAACAAAACAAAACAAGACAGATTTTGTATTTTTTAACTTATCTTACCATCGTGGTAATTAAAGTGCTCATAGATAGCAACCATTCTATTAGAAATTCAAGATTTTCTAAATTACCAAAAAGTAAGTAACTGATATCAGTCCTTAACAAAACTAGTCAACAATGGTCACTATCGTGGGCATGACCTTGCCAGACTCGTGAGTTAGAGAATGGCTGTCATAATTTAGTGGTAGACTGGAGAAGTTAAGTCCCTTGGCTTTTAACACAGGTATGCATTCATATATTTATTCATTCATTCATTCATTCATTCATTCTCTCTCTCTCTCTCTCACACACACACACACACACACACACACACACACACACACACCTCTCCTCCCCCCCACATAGCTAGCTTTTTGTGGGGATTTTTAAATGCTAGCCCTTTCTGTAACTACTTAGGAACAATTAATGCATAAAATCAACTTCCACTGAATGGCAGTCATAGGGAGGCATCACACATCTCAGTTTCTGTCAGGGCCATGCTATTCAGTGGAAAGTGGCCCTCCCAGCAGTGGCCTCTGCAGGCAAGAAGCTGAGGCTGTCTGGCTGGAGCAGTAACTGAATTCCAAAGAGCAACAGATGGGTCTACTAGGAGACTACTACACCTGAAGCTACGTAACACAACTATGGAAATTGATGCTAAATGAATCTGGCTTGTGGTGTGAGTCTCTGCAACTACTACATCAGTTTATGAGATGTGGGGGAAAGCTGTGATTCAACACAAACTAGCGCCAATGTCTCCAGAGCTTTCCCTGGATACCAGCAAACCTTTCAACATTACTCTGATTTTGCCTGTTTCCCATTTCAGGATCCTGGCTTGCTAATTTGGTATTATTGACCAGGGTTGTTCCCTGGTGAGAACTATTAGCCATGGAGGAGACCATATACATTTAGGGCCCACATTCACTAAAGTTTTCACTGGCTTTTAAAGGGAGACAGTTTCACTGAAACAATCCTGTACCCACTAGTTTTAGAATGTGACATTTACTAGCACCGAGATGCTTTCTAAAGAAAGGTGTGTAAAGTAATAAACTCATTCAGGAATATTCTAGGTCCAATGCTTATTTTCCTGAGGATGAACAAAACAACAACAAATCCAGAAAATCTCAATTCTTCATCTTTTGGTTGAACCATATAAAAGTGTCAAAATGCTCATTCCTCTTGACCTGCAAAAATGGTTATTTTATACGGCTCAACCTAGTATATATAAAAATGATTTAAAATTTTCTCACCATGATTTGTGATTTTTTAAAAAAGATTTCATTTTAAAGTATATGTCTATTTGTCAATGTGTGCATTTGAATACAAGTGCCCATGGAGTCCAGAGAGGGTGTTGGATCCCCTGTAAGAGCAGCAGGTGCTCTTGACACCTCTGACCCACCTCCCCAGACCTCTCTATCATTTCTTGGTTTCAAGGACGGTGCATACTTAAAAACTACCAACAGCACTGCCACCGCCGCCGCCGCCACCACCGCCACCACCACCACTTCTTCCTCTCCCTTCCCCTCCTGCACCACCAGCACCAGCATCATTCTTAAAAAGACTTTATAACAGCCACTGCTTGGGTCATATAGTAGGTTTAGGTACTATATTATGCCAAACTGCCAGAAACTCTTTAGCCTTTTTCCCCTTCTAAGAATGTTAAACTGGATCTTTTACATATACACAGTTTTTCCACACCTACATGTAGGATCCTGCTTTTATGTGTTTAAATTTTATACTGTTAGACATGAAATACTGTTTAAGCCTAATGAGATCTTTCCAGCCTGTACATAAAAAACAAAACAATCCCCTAATAGTTGTCTTTATGCTGCATAACCAGTGTGTTAGACTTCTCAGTGGACTGTTGTGGAGTCTCCTGAGTCAAGAGCTCCAGTGTCACCTGCTGAGATTATATAGGATAGTTTTGGTATATACAGTTCCCAGAAGTTATTAAATAAATATACTGAAAAGTTCTTATCTAGGAGCTGGAGAGATGGTTTGCTTGGTTGTTGCTGTTCTTTGGAGAATCTTCCCAGCAATCAAAGCTTGGATCACTAACAGTCTGCAATGCAGTTCCAGAGGATCCAATGCCCACTGTGGCCCTTCACAAGGCACTCATGTGGTATAGACAGGAAAACACACCGAATAAAATAAATATTTTTAAAATATCCTTTTTAAAATTACCAATAAAATATTTTACATAAAAAAAAAACAAACAACAACAACAACCCACAAACAAACAAATCAGAGACTTTGGCCAGAAGAGAGGTCCTTTTCCTCAACATCAATGACTCCTTCATTGGTTAGAACTTCTGGAATACAGTACTTGACTGAAGCACTTAGTTATCAACAAACATTTGACATTACATTTTATGTTTCACCCAACTGCTCAATGTCAGAGGGTATTCTGAGATTTTTTTTTCATATATTACAAATACATTGCTTTTCCCCAGACAAAGTATGTCTACTGCCATTACTGGTTTGTTTTAAATCTCTCATCAACATGGTTGTGGGTGCAAGCATTCCTAAATCATCAAGGAAGAATGATGGGAAATCTGAAAGATCAGCCTTGGCTATGTAATGAAACTGTCTCAAAAACAAACAAAAAACCCTCATGAAGTAGTTCTGAATATTCATATCATACTGATTTCAAGTACTCAGCAGTACATATTTTTACAACATAATCATGTTAACTTATTCTTTGTTAAATGAGTTTATAACTTTGACTTGTAATTTTTAATTATCCTCCTTATACATTACATCCCAAACAGTTTCTTTCCCTCTACTCCTCTCAGTTCTACCCTCTCCCAGACCCAGTCCCATTTCCCTCTAAAAAACAGAGCAGGCCCCCAAAAGATATCAACCAAACATGATGCAAGTTACAGTAAAACTAGACACAAACCCTTACATCAAGGCTAGAAAGGCAACCCAGTAGGAGGAAAAGGGTTCTAAGTGATGGCAAAAGGGTCAGATATAACCCCAGCTTCCACTGTTGGGAGTCCCACAAGAATATCAAGCTATACAACCATAAAGTACATATATGCAGAGGACCTAGCTCAGACCCATACAGGGTCTGTGTTTGTCACTTCAGTATGAGTTTATAACTTACTTGATTACAATAGTCAATAATTTTGAATGTGCAAGCGGAATACACATATATGTATGCATGCAGCCAATAAATAGGTGCTTTTGGTTATTTTGTTTTGTGAGACAAGGTAGGTCTGCTTGGAACTTACTATGTAGCCCAGAATGTGAACTCACAGCAATTCTGTCATAGCCTCCCAAATGCTTGGATTACTGGCAAGTGTCATGAGGTCCAAATACAGACTTCTTTATTGTAAGGGAAAGGGCCATTTAAATGTCTGTGATACTTGGGGAGAAAAATGAGAACTCTTGTTTTCGTTTTACCCTCAAAATAGGAGGGAACAACATAAGGAATATTATGCCTGTTTAATAATATAACCCATCCCTTATATTATCAAAATTTGTTTTTCCATCTTAAAATTCTTTTCTTCAAACATATGTATTATAGCAAACATACACTTGTAAGAGAAATGTGCTCAGTTATGTGCTCAAATGTGCTCAAAGAGTCAAGGAGCTTATATATTTCTCAGATGATGTGAAGAGTATTTTGGAACACAGTGTCAATCACTCTACAACTCTAACACTACAATTCTAAATATTTTATTTAACTGATGACATTCTAAAGGAACAGCCATAAAATATCAAGTTCTTAATTTCTGATGAGCCAAGGAAAGGCATATTGTATGCCGGATACTTAGAAACATGTTATTTTCAGAATTTTCTTCAAAAATAAAAACAAGAGTGCTGTCGAATATATAGAAAATCCTCTGTTCCTCCACCAACTTCCCCCCCCTCACCCCTGTCTCCGTCCCCTAGACAGGGTTTCTCTGTGTAGTCCTGGCTGTCCTGGAACTCACTCTGCAGACCAGGCTGGCCTTGAACTCAGAAATCTGCCTGCATCTGCCTCCCAAGTGCTGAGATTAAAGGCGTGCACCACCAGTGTCAGGCTTTTTTTTTTTTTTTTTTTAAATTTATTTATTTTTTAATCTGGTTTAAAGTTCTCAAAAATATAGTTCACAGACCCCTGGAGCTTCCTGAGACTTCCAAGATGTCTCTAACACCCAAGCTACTGTACACAATGGCACTAAAATACTTTATATCTTTTAGTTGTACTGACATTTGCACAAATGGTACAGAAAAGGCACTAAAGTAATGGTAGATAATCTAATGGCACTTTAGCACAAACCATGACACTTACTTCAAAGCATATGGACAAGCTTTGAAATAGCCTTTATGAATGATAGAGGTCCTTAAACAGGAAATGAATAAATCCTTTAAAGAAATCTATAAAAACAACATAACAAACAAACAAACAAACAGTAGAAAGAAATGAAAACAGTTCAAGACCTGAAAGTAGAAGCCTACTCAACAAGGAAAACTCTAACTGAGGAAAATCTGGAAATGGAAAAATTTAGGAACCCGAATAAGAACCACAGAGACAAGCCTCACCAGATGGAAGAGAATCTTAGGCACTGAAGACAGGATAGAAAAAAAATGGATACTCCTGTCAAAGAAAATGTTAAATCTAAAAAACTCCTGGCACAGAAAAAAAAAAAAAATCCAGGAAATCTGGGACACTATGAAAAGACCAATTTAAGAATAACTGTAACACACACACACACACACACACACACACACACACACGAATACAGGAAAGAAAATAAATCCAAGTCAAATGCACAAAAGGCACAGAAAATATGTAAAATTTCCCCAATCTAAAGGATATATCTATCAAGGTACAAGAAGCATACAGAACAACCAGAAAAGTCCCCTTGCCACATAAAAAAAAACCAAAAAAAACTCAGATATCCTGCATATCAGATATTTACATTATAATTCATAATAGTTATGAAGTAGTAATGAATAATTCTATGGTTGGCGGTCACTACAACATGAGGAACTGTATTAAAGAGTTGCAGCATTAGGAAGGTTGAGAACCATTGTGCTACAAGAAAAACTCCAATGTAAAGAGGTTAACTAAACCTAAGAAAACACAGGGAATAGATAACCACAAACTAGCAAATAACAGAAGAGGAAGGGAACATACAGCAGCAGCAGCAGCAGCACCACCACCACCAAAGGAAATAACAAGAATCAACAAACACTACTCATTGATATTTCTCAACATCAATGGTCTCAAAAAAAAAAAAAAAATCCACTGTAGGTTTAGATTTTTTTAACATTTATTTTTAATAAGGTGTCTTAAATGTTTTAATGTCTTTTTTAGTCTATCGCCTATTAGAGGGAGTGAAAAGGAAAAGCTACTAGAGTAAAGGAAGATGTGAACCTGTTTAGAAATATTTTTTTGGAGTAATCTAATTTGTGTAGTCATGATATCAGTAGTTTATACAAATTAGTAGTGGAAGCCCAATCTACTTGTAAATATCATTTATGAAACAACAATTGCAGGACTCGAAAACACCACTGATAAACAGCAGGTTGATCTAGAAGAAACTGTAAGGCTCTGCCAATTTGCCTGACTCAGCAGGGGTGGCAAGAAGCCGCCAGAATATCATTAGAAGTTTTTGGTATGTTTTTCTTTATGAAGTCATGACAAATGAGGACCGGTAAGGAATGGTAAGGTGTACTACTACCCAGCGTCAGCAAAGCCTAACCATGACTAGCAAAGAATGGCAAGGTGTACCAATACCACATTCAGTATCAACTACTGTCTGCTGGGCTTTATTTATATCCTTCCTAAAACATCAAATGTTCTCTCAAGTATTTGCTCGAGTAAAATATCACATGTCCTTTTTCTAGGCTGTCTCCAGAAAAACATTGTGGATTTGTTTTTAGTAAAACATCTTTTCACATGTCTGCTTCAGCAAAAACACCCTCTCATAAGACAGCTATTTAAAAAAAAAAAAATCACATCATACAACCAAGTCTCTAATACCCAAATATGCTTCATTCTACCAGAGACACTGGCTCAACCATGTTCACTGCTACTCTATTCATGACTGCCTCAAATTAGAAACAACCTAAACTAGGAAAAAAAATATCACTCCAATTGAGTTATTTCAGACCCAGAAAGACAAATATGCTATACATTTGCCTATATGTGTATTATAGCTCTAATTCAAAGATAACCAACCAACAATTCATAGAAACACAGATGCTAGGTATCGAGCAAGAAACTATGGGGTATAGCTAGACCTTCTTAGGAAAGAGAAATGTTATGGATGAATAGGGAAACTGGAATAAGAGGATCAAATGAGCAGTGGTGAGGGGGATGAGGAAAGAAATATGGGGGAAGACAGTTAAAATTAAGGGCCTTTTGGGGGGAAATCTAATATAGTAGAAGATTCCTAAAATATATACAGGTATAAAAGTGATCTAAATGAAATCACCAAAAAATGGGGGAGACAGAGTCCCAATGGGCATTCTTCTCTGGCCGCCAAATGAAGTTTTCAGTACCAGGATTGGGTTACATCTAATTGAGTTATGGCCAAAGAGGTTCCAGGGGATCTCCAAATAACATTGGTTTCTACCAAGACTATACACAGGTTGCTTTCCACAATCTGACAGAAAGGTCCCATATCTGAAGACATACCCACACGATTCATGTTCTAATGTTTTTAGTACAGGAAGGTACTCTGGACACTCCCAGAGAGGAAATGTAAACACCAAGACAGCCACAAACCCTTTGATCTACAATGGTATCCTACTGCAAGATATTCTAGGGCAATAATGGCACAAAGCTTATGAGAGTAACCAACCAATATCTGATTTGACTTAAGGCCCATTCCACAAGATGGAACCCATCTTTGTGTGACCAAAAATCAGATTAGATAGCTCAGAGACCTAGGGTTTTAAAACCCTCCCCCCCAACAAATGATTCCTAATGATATTCTACTATATTCATAGATCAGTGCCTTGCTCAGCCATCAGCAGCAGCTAGGAATACAGACCACATTATACAGAGTGAAAGATCTTGGAACACTCAGCTCTAAATGAAATATCTCCTTCAAATCCCTCCCTTCATGGCCCAGGAAACCCTATTAAAGAGGGGGTGGTAAAAGTGAAAGAGTCAGAGGGGATGGAGAACACCAAGAAAATAAGGCCACCTAAATCATCTAAATATAAGACTTATCTTATATGTTATTATTTGTTAGAAGTGTATTTTCTTTTTTTTTTTTTTTTTTTTTTGTTCTTTTTGGTTTTTCAATCTACGTTCTAAAATTGTATAATCTTCTTTAATGTTGTAACAAGGGCTCAAAGAAAATCCAAGCTTGAATATTTTCAATACAGTCAAAGACTGTTTAAAACATGTACACTTTACATAATTATTGGCAGATATATTACCATTATCGAGCATACAAAAATTTATACTGACTACTTAATAAATCAACTTTATTTGGGTATATAAAATGTATTTCTAAAACAAATTAAATATTATCTTACCAACAATAAAGTTCAAAAAGATGTAAACTATGTATCAAAAATATTTACTCTTGAGCTGGAGAGATGGTTCAGTGTTTAAGAGCACTGATTGCTCTTCTAGAAGTCCTGAGTTCAATTCCCAGCAACCACATGGTGGCTTATAACCATCTGTAATGGAATCTGATGCCTTTTCCTGGTATGCCTGAAGACAGCTACCATGTACTCATACACATAAAACAAACAAATAAATCTTTAAAAAAATGTTTACTCCTTGAAGACAATGGATACATTGTATAGGTAAAATTCACATCTGTTTATTAAGCTATAACAAGTATCAATATGTGGAGCAAAAAAAAAATATAAGAAGAAATATAAAAATCACTTCCCTATATTATCCACTTTAAATTTTCAAGACTATTTTTCATGTTCCCAGTGAAAAGAATTATGTAACTAAAATCTGTTACCAAAATGAGAAACAAATAAAACTACTCCCAACAAAGTTAATCTGTAGTCAGAAGGGCCATTATCCTAAACATTGAAAAGTGTAGTAAGGGTTTTTGAATGCCCATGCTTCTCATTCTCATTAAGAAGCACATAAGATACCTCAAGAATTATGGCTAATGGTCTTTCCTAAACAGAGGTCCTGAAGAACAGTTTTATCTGCAAGTTCTCTGTGGGGATTTAAAAAGAACAGATTTTCATTTTGTGAGTATTAAAAAAGAAACACAAGTATATTTTGGATCATCTGGTATATCACTTTAGTAATGTTAGGATACAATAACCCATGATTTTAGAATACTTTCTAGTTTGCTGGTGGGCACTGACACACAGGTATACTTGTAACTGAAGGGTAATTAAAAAGGAGCAGAGGCAGGCTAGGTATGTAGAAGACATGTGATACAGAATGGTGGGATTATACTAGGAACAAGAGTTCTTAATACTCTGAATGAAAAATGGGCCATTGCATGACATGGTGGTACCAGCATGTTGAACTCAGGATTTACAGGGTTGTTTATGGTCATCCTGCTTGTTCTGGGTATGATGAAGATGTTCTGTAGTCAGATGGTGCTGATGGTTGCATATCTATGTGACTGTACTGGAAGCCATACTTTCTAATGGTGAATTTTATTTTAGTAAAAACAAAATGAATGTACAGCATTGCAATCAGTATTACAAACAGTATCACCTAGCATGTTAAGTATATGTTTTTAATTTTAATGTAATTGGCTATGTTTAAAATCTATAAATCAGTTTGTAGATTTAAAACCAAAACCAAAACCAAAACCAAAACCAAAACCAAAACCAAAACCAAAACCAAAACACCCAGGCTGGTGAGATGGCTCAGAGGTGAAGAGCACTGACTGGTCATGAATTCAAATCCCAGCAACCACATGGTGGCTCACAACCATCTGAAATGAGATCTGATGCCCTCATATGAGCAAATGGGAGCCCTGAGCAAGTGGGACTAGAGCAAGAGGAAGAAGGAAAGAGGGGGGAACCCCCCCCAAGAAAAATAACCCAATCTTTTCCTCCTAAAAACAAGAGGCAGCCCCAAGGAATTTATACCCAGTTATATGTTTGTCTATATCTATTACATTAAAATCTAAATAGTAAATTGATATTGCATCTTTGAGATACCATTTTCCCTTCTAAAAGGGTCTATATTTTAAGGTTTGAGAAAAACTGACATGAAACTCATAAATATTATCTTTACCTTATTTCTCTGACATTCAGTAATAAAACAGTTTAATAAAAGTGGGAATTTAGTGCAAAAATTGTATATCCTTTATAAATTACTCCAAGGCCTTAGTAATGTCCTTTATCTATATAACATTCTACTGGCAAATACTATGTATTGGTTTCAACATAGTATCTTCTTAGTAAATTCCCATTGTGTCATCAAAGAGGAAGAAAGACATCTAGAATTAGGTACCAATTTCCTTGGTGCTTCAGGATACTTCAGTTTTTGCCTAATCATCTACAGACAAACCTTAGTAGGCAGTGACTTCTACTGGTTTTAGTATTACCTTCCAGTAACTAACAAACATAAAACAAAACAAAACAAAACAAAACAAGAGTATCTGTGCCACCAGCTGGCAGCTATTGCAGAGGGACACTGCAGTGACAAGGAGCAGTGATGGGAACAGAAGGAAACAGCTAGGAGAATCGCTGCAATCTAAAATACCTAGACATGTTTGAAAAGGACACTAGGCTCAGCTCCCGTAGGGCCTGCCAGCAGAACATTAGTTAAACGCCTTTCCTGCTATACGTGAGCACTAACAAGTTTCCTCTTCTGAGAAGAGATCAAAATGCTTCAGCTTGAACACAATGGTTCAAGATACTTTAAAAATCAAATAGTTTGTGTTGTTGTTGTTTTGTTCTGAGCCAGGTCTCACTATGTCGTTCTGGCTGTCATGGAACTTACTATATAGACCAGGCTGGCCTGGAACTCACAGTGATCCGCCTACCTTGCCTCCCAAAGGCTGGGGTAAAATAAAAAGTGGATCATCATGCTGTGCTTCAAGTTTGTTTTAAAAAATAACTGATAGTCAAATAAAATTGGTTGATTAAGGTAATCAATATGTATGCTTCAGAGTGATAATTTACAATCTATAAATAATTGCATAAATTATAGACATTATTCTATACATGTTGAAAACTACAGAAAATACGCAGGTATAAATTTTCTTTGAGACCTTGTTATGCTTACCATTAAAGAATATAATACAATTTGAAACATAGATTTGATGAAGCCTGAGTCTATCAAGACTGATCTAGGGCTTACAACAGAGTAATCTTTTGTTTTTGCTTTTTAAAAAGGCATTTAAGGGACTGTGAAGTTAGTTCATGGGTAAACAGCACTGGTTGTTCTTCCAGAGGACCTGGATATGATATCCAGCACCCACATGGTGGCTCACAACCATCTGTAACTACAATCCCAGGGGAGCAATCTGATGCCTTTTTGTGGCCTCCAAGAGCATCTGGCATGCACATGATACCCAAACATTATAAATATCCATATATACAAAATAAATAAGAACTTAAAACATTTTAATTAACATATTAAAAATATGCTTATTCACTTATGTATGAATATTTATGTGCTATAGTGCCCATGTGAAGCTCAGAGAATAACTACAGGAATCAGTTTTCTCCTTCTGCCATAAATGTTTTGACAGCAAGCACCTTTTATACACTGAGCTATCCTGTGGGCTCCAGCATAAGTTTTGACTGTATTAAGGCACATGACTTGTGTAACAAACATTAAGTTAGACAGTGAGCAGCAGCACAGTAAACCACTTAGCTCTCAACTCTCACTTGCATTTTACCCTCCATACCACCTAGTAAGGAAGGTATTATTTTATACCCAATGGAAACAAAACTAAAACACCTCCAGAAAACTTTACCTACAGAACAGCAGGCATTTCACATCTGTTATTAAGATTCTATGAATCACAGAAATTTCAGTTTGGGAACTGCCAATTGAAAAGTAAAAGCAGTTTTAAACTAAAGTATACACAATATGCAGCTTCCCAATTTCTAAGTCCTATGAGCTATGAAATGCTTAGGAAATGCTGCTTTTCTGGCCCCTTTGGAGATCATTCTTTGCAGACTGTTGATGGTATTATTTAATCCTGGCAAATAACACTGATAAGGGAAGCACTGCATAGAAGTACTCTTTAAAGGGCAGAAAACCAGTGAACTGGATGTTATGCAGGACCACAGATGCTATGGTTCAAACTGTCTCAATGAAGCAAAAAGACAAAGAATCTTCCACTGGCTACATTAATTGATATGGAGTGGCCATGACAGAATAATAATTATTTAGAAGTACCCACAAATGCAATTTAAAAATAAATTAAAAAAAAAAAATGCCAGGAAGAGAATTCTCCCTTGAGCAGAGGCTGGTGATACATACCTGTGATCCTAGCAGCTAAGCGGCTGAGACTGCAGTTGTTACTATCATCATCAGTCTACCCACTAGTGGTTAAGAGTAAAACTGCCTGATAAAACAAAGGTCTATGAGAAATTTAACATTTTTGTTGTTGTTATTACTGTTTTGAAAAGAAAACCTCAGTGTTTAGGAGCACTTGTTGCTCTTCCAGAGGACCTGAGGTTGGATCCCAGCACACATGACAGGAGCTCACAGCCACCTGTAACGATAGCTCTCAGGGGATTCAATGCCCTTTTCTGGCCTCTGTGGGCACCTATACACATGTTGCATACACTTACACAGATACACAAATAAACAAAAAGAAATGAAAACAAAGTTCCCAGCATTACCTAATATGAGTTAGGGAGATAGAAAAGCAACAGAGCTGGCAGGTCAGTTAGCTGGATCTCATCCTCTATACATTCTCCTCTCTGGTGTCCTGACAGGTTTAATGTACTGTGGATTTAGTCAGTATAAAGCCTCAACACCATTTTACATACAAGAAAACTAAAGCTCCAAGGGCTAAAGTTCCTTACCAAGGTTGTACCCTATTCAATATTAAAATTTAGGTATTCCTTCAAATCCAATGCTTGTCTGTTAAACCACACTATAAAAATAAGTAATTTTCCTTAAAGTCCTAACTATGAGAAAGAAGGAAAGACTGTCAAATAGCTACAACTCTGTGCTTTTAGCTTTTAGCAGAAAGGAGGAGTAATAGAAGGCCATACCCTCCAAGCTTCCCCAACAGTACCATCAACTGACCAAGTATTCAAGTACAAGAGACTATGGGAACATCTGTCATTTAAACCAGAGTTTGAGATTAAAACTTTAATCCTGGCTCTCTGGTTATATGGCTTTGGGGGAAAAAAAATTACTTTCCAAATAGTTTGTTAATCTGGAAGAAGCTTGAATCTTGAAATAAAAAAAAAAACATGAAAATACTCTGTAAATTAGATTGAGTGAGTCAGGTGTGGGGGTACACACCTTCAATCCCAGTATTACCTAGGCAGAGGCAAAAGGATTTCTGAGAATGTGAACCTGTCCTGATCTACACAGTAGATCAGTCAGGGCTACACCGAGAAGAGCCCCTAAGTAAGTAAAGCAAGCAAGCAAGCAAGCAAGCAAGCAAGCAAGCAAGCAAGCAAGCATTGGGTCCAACAATATGAAAAACTAGTATGCTTCAAATTTTCCTGCCACAAACATCAACAGCTGGTATTTCAATAAGCTCAGCAGAAGAGCTCTTGCCTGGCATGAGTAAGATGCTGAATTGATCCCCAATATCACACACAAACAAGCAGACAGACAAAACCTTGGGCCACGCACAAGTAAAATACCAATCTTACAGTTTTTGTTCTGGAAAACAGCAAAGGGTAGGGGTGGAAGAACAAGGGAAGTATAGGGACACACACATGTGTGAGGTGACTCTCATGGAATAACACTGAGAAAGGAAGTCACAGGTAAAGGAACACACACACAGGGGAGGGAGGTGACTCTCCTGGAATAAACACTGAGAAAAGAAGCCTGCATCACAAAGACAGAGATACAGATCCAATACAAAGGTTAAGAGGACTGTACTAACAGAATCTGAAAAACTTCTTGGGGGTTGGAGGGAGCAAGACTAGATCTTGATTCAACATGGTTTTCATCAGATACAAGCAAACCCAACAAAACATGCATTTCTTCTTTTTTCATACAAATGACAACATAGAATAGATTCAATCAAAGAACATTACATTTTCTTAATGAAAAGTTTAGGTGCTGGGCAGTGGTGGTGCACGCCTTTAATCCCAGCACTTGGGAGGCAGAGAGAGGCGGATTTCTGAGTCCGAGGCCAGCCTGGCCTACAAGAGTAAGAGTGAGTTCCAGGACAGCCAGGGCTGTACAGAGAAATCCTGTCTCAAAAAAAAAACAGGAAAAAAAAAAAAGTTTAGGTTACTGTAAAATACTAGAATAGATATTAAGAGCCAATTTGAATTAAACATTAGGTTATATTTTTATGACATAGTAAGTTGTGTGTACACAACATGGATTTGCCTTGAGCACACATATGCTAACATATAACTTCAACTTAAGTACACAGATGGACCATTTCTAGTCTGAAAACCCAAAGTACGAAACTTTCTAAAGACTGGTATGAACCCACAAACAGAAGATTCTATTAGTGACCTTAAGTGAGGGTTCACAGTGCAAGTACGCCAAAAATACTATATAAAATAACTAGACTATATGCAAAAATTAATACAGAACAAATTTGATGCTTAAACTTCAGTCCTATCTCTAAGATTTTACAAAATATATGGCTTACAGTCCAAAATGCAAACAAACAAACAAACAAACAAACAAAAAAACCAAACACCCCCCCCCCCATCACACATCTGAAATATTCCTGGTGCTAAGCCTTTTGAGAATGGCTACCATAGTGAGTGCAGTGCTAAGAGACCGTCATGAAGGAGAAGGGCATTTTACTGAAGGACACTATTTACTACCGCAAAGGTCCTTATTTTTGTTCGTTCTTTCTTGTTTATGTTTTTTTTTTCTTTTTTTTTTTTTCTTTTTGAGACCGGGTCTCTCTACATATCCCCTGCTGTCTTAGAGTTCAAATTCACTATGTAGACGAGGCTGGCCTGCAACTCAGAAATCTACCAGCCTCTGGGATTAAAGATGTGTGCTACCACACCTGGCTTAATATTATTTCGGGTTTTTTTGTTTTTGTTTTTTTTTTTAGTATTTTACTTTAATTGTTTGGTTTTTGGAGACAAGGTTTCTCTATGTAGCTCCGACTGTTCTAGAGTCTTGAACTCATCGATTCACGTGCCTCTAACTCCTGAGTGCTAGGATTAAGGGTGTGTGCCACCATGACTTGTTTTATACTATTTGTTTAAAGAGCAAATTCTAACAAGAAGCCAAGCTGAAATTTTTTTTTTTTAATTAACCACATAGATAATCTGTTTTGGCATATACTTTCTTAATCTTTTTGCTATTATAACACCCCTGCAACTGAAATTTAGATGGTACACAAATTTGAGAGATGGCTTAATGGGTAAAAAGCAGTGGCTGCTCTTCTGCAGGACATAGGTTCAGTTCCCAGCACCCAAATGGCAGCCACAACTCCAGTTCCAGGGATCCAATGCCCTCTTTTGGCATCTGTGGATACTAGGCACATATATGGTACACACACATTAATGCAGGAAAGCACTCAATACACATAAAATAAAAATAAATAAATCAAATTTTATTAGCCTGACAGATATTATTCAGATAAATACAGACATATAGTAAAATTACTGTATTCACAAATGAAAGAGTCTAAATATTCAGCTATGAGTAAATAAAAACATCAGTAGATTGTCAGAAAAGTGTTAACTTACTGAAAATCTTCTCTTAATATACCCATATTGTAATAAAAAATAAAATACTCAACTTGAAGCAAACTACTGTTCTACACAATTAAGTCTACTTACTTATTATATTTAAAATTTTTTATTTTAACTTTATGTTTGTGGGTGTTAAAATGGTATATCATATGTTCAGTTGGTGCCCGTGGAGGCCAGAAGACGCTGTGGGATTGCCTGTAATTGGAGTGAGACAGTTATAAGCCACTATGTGGGTGCTGGGAATAGAACCTGGATCCCTTGGAAGAGTAGCTAGTACTCTTCAATGACTGAGCCATCTCTCCAGCTGCCATCTCTGTTTAAAAACAAGGGTCAGGACAATATTCTAATGTTAAAAAAAAGTACATATGCCTGGTGAACTAATGATTTATAAAGCATTGAAGCCTCAAAATACAGGAATTTTCAAATTATAGTACATTATTAGAGAACAGTAAAAATACTAACATAAAATCCAGCAAAAAGCTGGAGTCAGAGAGACAGTCCTATGGTTAAGAGGCCTAATTGCTCTTCTAGAAGACTGGGTTTGACTCCTAGCATCCACATGGTTACTCACAACTGGCTCTATGTCTAGTTCTAGGGGATCCAATGCCCCCTTTTGGCTTCTGCAGGCACAAGACACGATTGTGGTGCAGAGACATACATGAAGGCAAAATATCAGTACACATAAAACATTAATAAAAAAAAAAATAAGAAGACAATTTACTTCTCTTCTAAAGTCCTAGAATGTGACTTGTGTCTATTGGCAGAACAGTACGACAGGATATCGAACATAAAGTAATGCTTTCGTACTCCATAGAGACATGTCCTTGAGTTCCTAACAGGTTAACAGCCAACTAACTTTCCTTGAATGGTCTTATTCTGACCTTTATTTCTTTAGACTCATATCACATACATAATGAACAACCTATAATTTTGAGACTAGTATTTTACTACTTAGAATCTCCTCTGGCCTAGTTACATGTAGCCTAACTCCTGATACAAACATTTGAAAGTTAGGAAGAATGAAAGAGAAGACAAGAGATATAGGAACAAAAAAGGACACAGAGTTCTTACTGACATAAAAATCCACAAGAAAGCTTCTCATCTCTCCTTATCTCTTCCCATGAGAAAACCCTGAACACACTCTGAACTCTTTTAGAAGGCTCAATAAGGCAGAAGCATATGAAAATTCAAAACAGAACATTAAAGAAAAAAAGATAAAAGAAATCAGAAATACTTAATCTTGGAGCACTGTACTTTGATTCTGAGAAGAAAAAAAAAATCATAGTTCCATATTTATTCTCTAAAAAAAGTGAGAGAATCCCAAGTAGATACTTCTTAAGAGGCTTGGCATACACACCCCACACTGCTGGTTCTTCTTAGTCTCTGGAAATCTAAAGCATTTTCAATTCATTTTTCAAACTTACACTGCTATATAAACTATGAAAAACACTTTTCAGGAAAATTAAGTCAGCAAATAAGAACGACCAGACAGATTGTGATGTAAAAGATTTAAAACAATCTTCTTATAGAAGTTTTAAAAAGAAGTCTTTTCTGGATATTTCCAAAACAAGTTGATGAGGGACAAGCAGATGAGGTCAATTTAGAAAAGGGAATGGGTTTCTTGCCTATAGTGTGTAAAGCCCTAGGTTCATCCCTGGATCCTACTAACAACGTCCATCCATCTATAGACATAAAAGAAATCAAAAGCAGTTTACTGTTAAATTACCTTTAGCTGCTGTAGTGTTTAGATAGCAGAGAAGCAGGAAGATCCCTGTGAGATGGGGGCCAGCCTGGTCTCCACAGCAAGTTATGAGTCAACCAGGGCTACATACTGTGACCATCTCACAAACAAACTTACTCAAAACAAGATTTGCTTTCATTTGCCTCAATATAAAACAAACAAAAAACTTTAAGAGGTCACAGTGATCAATGTTGTATAGTTTATGCAAACCCCCAAGAATATGAGCTCTTCTTGCATAAAAGCATTCTAATTTTAGTACTGTCACAAAGACTTTGCTCTTGACAATGGTAACAGACTCTGAATTTACTTGTCCTGATTAGTTTTATGTCATTTTGACTCAAGCTAGAATCATCAGAGAGGGAGCCTCAGTTGAGAAAATGCCTTAATAAGATCCAACTGTAGGACAACATTTTCTTAGTGATTGATGAGGGAGGACCCAGCCCATTGTGGGTGATGTTATCCCTGGGATGGTGGTCCTGGGTTCTATAAAAGAGCAGGCTGAGTAAAGCATAAGGAGCAAGCCAGGAAGCATCACCCTCAGTGGCCTCTGCAACAGCTTCCTGCCTCTAGGCTCTTGCTCTGTTTGAGTTCCTGTTCATCTCCTTCATGGATGAACACTGATGTGGAAGTATAAGCCAAATAAACCTTTTCTTCCCCACATTGCTCTGGTCATGGTAGTTCATCATAACAATGATAACCCCAACTAACACAGAAACTGGTACCTACCAGGATACTGGGGTACTGCTGTAACAGATCTGATCACATGTTTTGAGGAGGATTGTGGGAGGACTTTGGAACTTTTGGCTAGAAGGGTCATTGAGTATTCAACACTTGGTAAGCTGTTCTGTGGAAGCTTGGAAGATGACTGTTGAGAGCAATACAGACAATGGGGCTTGGCTTGTGACAATCCAGAGGTGAGTAGGAAAGTTACTTAAAGATTCTACTGGGGCTGCTTCATATTGTGAGTTAAGGATGTGTGGTTCTGGTTAGTGAGGCTGAAGAACTGGCTGTGATAGTGAAATCTTTGCTGGGATCATTGATACTAGTCAACTGAAGCTGAGAAATTAGCAGTGATTATGCAGAGACCAGCATCAATGAGGTGAAATCTGAAAAGCAAATGCTGATGGGATATCTGTGTTCAAATGTATGTAAGTACCCCACACTCCATTCTTGAGACTCACCTTACTCACTGCTTCAGTATTCTACTCATACACACTCCACTCGGCAGCCGAGACAGACGGGAGCCTGTTTTCTGTCCACATTCATATCACTATTAATTGTTTGAGATAGTTTTAAGAAATAAGGGAATGAGGGCCTGAGAAAGCTACCTGCCATTGAGTTGTGGTGTACAAAAACCTGCACCATACACATACACACACAAAGCCATGTATATATATACTATACTTGTCAACCCACACCTGTTGGGTTAGCCTCTATCTTCTACCCCAGCTACTACATCTCAAGCTCTATTTGTTTCTGGTGTATACTATTGCTTCGCTTCTTACTTTGTCTATGCTGTATCAGTTTTCTCTGAGTTTGCCAGTTTCTGCAACCTACCAGGTTTCTTCATGTTTGGTCTCTTCTTACCACCAGCCTCATTCCTCACTTTACTCCTTTTTACTTCTATTCTCCTGGAATAGTCCAGGAATGCGCAACTTTGCATACGGTACTCTCTTTGCAGGTGTGTACTTATCAGCTTGGAGACTGCTAGGTACTTTTAGATCTAGCTTGACCACCCAACCACTTTAGGGGAAGAAGGCTTTCTTGGCTCAGTGAAGGAAAACTGACACTTGTGTTTCATGTTCTATGTGTACATATGTATATCCCTGATATCACTTCATAACTGTTAGAAGTGTACATCTCTAGCTATTAATGTCTTATTCTCATCTATACCCTCACGTGCCTAGCAATCTTGATGCAGATTATAATTTTTAAAAACCAGATTAGTAAATGTTCACTAATGCCTGTATTTACCCATCATTTCTTTACCTTACCAAATCACCAATACATTGATTCTGTTCTAAACAATGCCAGTCCGTTACTTAGGTGGCACATTTAAGGGACATCTGAAAAACATCAAGACAGGTAACAATGTGACAAGTTATATCTAAAATCAGAAATGGCAGGAGCTGTTTTATCATTAACCTTCTAAAAGCTTCTAAGACACCTTTATGTTTGTGACATATTTTTGTTTACACCTACATAAAGAATTATCACCATGTTTAGTTCTGCTAAGTCCTTTGGGCAAGAAACATTAAGTTGATTTTTTTTTAAGTTCTTAAATTTCATTTATCAGTATACTGCTTCTTGTCATCACTTGGTCAAGAGGACAGAACACAATGTAGGAAATAATCTTAAGTAAGTTACCCAATACATCTATTTGTATTCAAACACACTTGAAAGGATACTTTAGCTTATTTTTATTGGCCTATGGACACACCACTTTTGAACTCATGTTCCACTTCTGCATATTCTTTGGTCCAAAAGCACACTTATTCTAGATTAGCACTGTTCAGAAGGAATGTCTAGGATAGGAGGAGGTGGCTCAGTTGATAAAACATTGCCACACAAGAATGAGGACCTGAATTTGGATCCCTAGTACCCACACAAAAAGTCAGGTGCAGTGGGAGGTACCTATAACTCCAGTGTGGAGGAGGCAAATAAAAGAGTAATTCTGGGGCTTGCTGGCCAGCTAATATTGCCAACTTGGTGAGCTCTAGGTTCAGTGAGACCTTGTCTGAAAAATAAGGTGGACAATGATTGAGAAAGATATCCTATGTCTACCTCTAGCCTGTACATAAACACACACACACACGTCCATGATAATGGAAATATTTTGTATTTGCATGATGTACTATGACAGTCATTAGACACATAGTATGACTAAATAACTTAATTTTAAATTTAACTAAAACAGTGACTTGTGGCTAGAGGTTATCATTTGGACAGTGCAGCAGACATCCCAGAATGGCACAGCACACAAAATGTATTAAGGAATCTTTGAGTTTGGTTCCTGCCAATCTGGGCTTCGGTTACAGACATGCTGGGTTAGTACTCACCCTTCCCAAAATTCAGGCAATAGAAGTGAGGTGTGACATTTTCCCAAATACATCAGAAATCTGCAAGCTCCTGTGAAGGTCAAATGATGAGATCCTTCTTTCCCTAACTTCATTAAGTCTGACAGTTGCAGCCATTATACTCGTATCTAAATCTTCCAATGGTTCTCCAGTCTTCTGGGGATAGCAGGTCTTTATTTAGTCAATCCATTTCAAGGAAAATTCCATTACTAACATCTCTACAATACCTATCTTATAGAATGGCGCTGAATGTCAAATGAGAACACTATAAAATGGCAAGCACCTAAAAGCCCAATTCGTGCTAATGTGTAGGTAATTTCTACTTCTGTTTTCTCTCAAATATATCCATATTATTTTTATGGCAGTAAAAGCATGGGCATACATAGCAGTACATATTTGTGTGAAGTGGTCAAGAGCCAAGGATGCAGATATAAGAATTACTAAGGGTCTAGTTTTTGTGGTTAACAATTCCTTTCCCTTCCAAATGACTTTAATATATGCTCCTGTCCTGGACAGTTTTATGTCAACTTGACATAATAAGCTAAAGTTGTCAGAGAGGAGGGACCCTTAATTAAGAAAATGCCTCCATAAAATGGGGCTATAGGCAAGCATGTAGGGCACTTTCTTAATTAGTGATTGATGGAGGAAGGCCCAGCCTACTGTGGGTGGTACTGGGTAGGTGGTTCTGGGTTCTATTAGAAAGCAGGGTGAGCAAGCCATGAGGAGCAAGCCAGTAAGCAGCACCACTCCAAGTTTCTGCATCAGCTCCTGCCTTGAGGTTCCTACCCTCTCTGAGTTCCTGCCTTGATGTGCATGTGTAAGCCAATTTCTTCTCCAATATGCTGTTTGGTCCTGTTTCTTTGCAGCAACACAAACTCTTAAGTCAGCTCCCTCATGCTATCCTCATTCTATTAAGAATTTCCTGCTTTTAAAGAGGCTATAAGTAAAACTGAACTGCACTCTTCAGAGGTACTGTACTGTGGGGAAAGAGTAATTAACAATCCCATATTCAGAGACATGTTGACAAAAGCATGGCCTCTCATTATGAAGTCTTAACTCTATAACCCAGGCGTTTATTAAATCTCCAATTCACACAGAAAACCCTGAAGGTAGAGCACCACATTTGTGCATCCTTTCCAAGTCCCCACAACAACAGGACACAGATGGTTTATGTTAGTCACTATAAATCATTCTCAAAAATGTAATTCATAGTCCAGCTTGGTTGCACAAACTACTTGGGAGGCTGAGGCAGGGTTATCTGTGAGATTGAGGCCAGCCTGGTCTATAGAGCAAGTTTCAGTGAGGGTTACACAGAGAAACCATGTCTCAAAAACAAAAAAACAAGCCAAGCAGTGGTGGTGCACGCCTTTAATCCCAGCACTTGGGAGGCAGAGGCAGGTGGATTTCTGAGTTTGAGGCCAGCCTAGTCTACAGAGTGAGAGTGAGTTCCAGGACAGCCAGGGCTACACAGAGACCCTATCTCAAAAAACCAAAAACGAACCAAAAAAAAAAAAAAAAAACCCAAACAAACAAAAACAAAATAAACCCCATCCATCCATCCATCCATCCATCCAACCAACCAACCAGAGGAGGTGGAGAGAGATATTGTTAATTGTTAATGGGTTACGTGTGTATGGCTCTTACATATATGCAAGGCCCTGTTGTCAGCCTCTGCTACTGTGGGATTAAAAAAGGAATGACCTTCCACTAAGACCAAAAGGTCAAAAGAGAACCATTTGTAAATAACTCGTAAAGTTAATAAAATGTTGTGGTCATTTATACCTATAGAGGACCACTACCTTAAACTATAGTTGTAAGTCTCATGAATAACTTTAAATTATGGGCAAAATTTTGTGTAGGCACACTTCCTTTTTCTCTCACCAGAGTACTCACACAGCTTCCAATTCATTCTCAAACATGAGTAAGCTGAATAACTACTGTGTTTCCCCTGGCCTTCCAGTTGAATTGAAGTTACTAAGCCTTAGCTGAGAAAGCATACTTAAAAACTAAGTAACTAAATGACAGGGTAGGAGTTATCTGGAAGCGAGTGGTGGTGTGACAAGGTACAAGTAGGGGCATCAGGAGGGCTTCTGAGTACTAACAATATTAATTTAGAAGCTGGTTACAAAGGAATATAGTCACTTGATGAAATTTCATCAAGCTAAATAATGAAATTTCTTTACCTATCTTTAGGTAGACCATATTTTAGTAACTTAGAAAAGAAACAAAGATGAGTCACTCATACTGAGTAGACATTATTTAAAAACTTTGTAAAATGGTATACTAGGTGAGGCTGGTGGTGAAGAACTGAAGCCTCCTAACAGCAGCTGGTGTGGAACTAAAGCCCTCACTCCAACCAAGAACCTACAGGGAACTGAGCAGATTCAGTGCATGTGAATGAAATAGAATTGAAAAAGAAGGTACATTTGAAAGCAGATTCTCCATCCTCAGTCAAGCCTTGAAACTGCAGCCCCAGCCGACAGTGCAGATTGTACACTAGACCCTGAACCAGGACCATTGAGATAAGCCACTCCCAAGTCCCTGACCCTGAGAAAATCTGTGAGATAAGATGTCTGGCATTAAAATAAGAAAAAAAAAAATTCAAAACACTATCTTCTTTACACATATTGAAGGGAGCAAAGTAGCTGTACCTACAGAGAGCTGTTAGCTTATTGGCTTAAATAGGCTATTCTCCCTTCTTGAAGGGCAATGGTACAATACTGCCTCTAAAATCTAACCCGGTCAGAAATGCAGCTGGTGACTATGGAAGCTACTCCCTGTAAGATACAGACAGGGATTTCCTTGATGCTTCTATGATGTCAATCCAAATCAGAGACTATTTTATCCTAGCCATACTCTGTTTTACTGCTTAGTGTTTTAATGGTAACACACACATACATACACACACACACACACACACACACACACACACTGTTCTCAAGGCTTTTCTCATAGGAGGAAATCTAACAAATAACAGAGTTATCAAGTAAATACAAACAGGAGATTCTAAGATAGACATACTTGCCTGGCAAATATGCCTGCAGAATAGCACACTCCTGCAGCTCTAGCTATTTAGGAAGCTGAATGGGAATCACTTGATCCTGGGAGTTCAAGGCCAGCCAGGACATCACAGGGAGAGCCCATAACAAAAATAAAATAAATTATAGACATTATTTTGTAAATTCCCATTTGAGAGGGATTTGGGGAAGGGAACCATGCACTGAAATGAGTTCCCTGTCTCCATCTGTGTGGCAAGAGCCTGCTCTCTGATGTTTGTGCAAAAAACAAAACAAAACAAAAAACAAACAAACAAAAAAAACAAAACAGTATTTAGTACTTCAGCTTCAGGCTCCTGGGTCTTTCTCATTCTGCATCTTTTACACAGCAAAAGTAAGAATTTTGGTACTAATATGTTTAGTTGAAAAAGTTATATGAAAGTTACTATTATTTTCTTGTAGAGTTCTCAAAATGGACTTACTGTGCTATCCTCTCCTTGCACATTTCAAAAACCTGAAACAATCACTTTTGCTATATAATCAGGCTAAATTTTTGGACTCTGTTAAATTTTAACCTGCCAGCTGTACTGATTCTTCATAACTTCCTAGAGTTACACTGGCAGTCAATATTTAATTACTGCACCTGAAATTTCAAACTATGATTACTTTGCAAAGTCTTTCCTGTTACATAGTTATAAAGTAGAGCTCAATAACACATCAAAACTCCAGAATTATTCTTTTATTAAATTTGTATGTCTAATACATGTACATACTAAGCAACCTATTTAATATACAATTATACTGGATTCCTTCCTTTTTGTCTCAAATTCCTGTTAGCTATTAAAGTTAGCAAGTTCCTTCTTAATCTTTGCAATATCGCCATTCTCTGAGTCATCTTTATTTAGTTGCATTAACAAGCTAGTATGGGAAGACACTGAATTGCTACATCACCTCCACTTTATATAACTTTATATAACATTCTCTCTTTTTCTCTCTGCTTATCTACCTACCTATCCATCCATCAAGACTGCATAGTTTTAGTCCCCCACCCCCCCACACCAGGTAATGCTTTGTTAACTATACTATTCAAGGTTAGATCACACCTTTTAAGTAAGAAAATCATTACATTAAGGCCACTCTTCTAAAGACTCTTGACTATGACAATAACAGGGCTCAAAGACAAACCAAGTATTATAATTTCTCCATGACTAAAGTTTCACAGCACTTAAAATCTTCAATAAAACACAACCTGGCACACACCTATAATCCCAGCACTTCAGAGGTGGAGGAAGGAGGATCAGAAGTTCAAGGCCAACACTTGTCTACATAGGAAGTTTGAGGTCAGATGGGGACTCCATCCAGCCCCTCACACACATACCCAAAAGAACCCCAAGCCTACATACCTTAGAAAGATAATGTCTTAAGATTTCAGAAGCCTGAGAAAATCTGTCATAACACTTACTTGTCACTAAGAGGAAAAAAAAACTGCTCACCCTGGTGGTTCCACAAAAGTATAGGTATATTCTATGTGGTTCTACGCATGCAGCTGTAGACTCCTTTAGTAAACTGTGTGCAATAGTGTGATCAGGTACATCCTTCAGTGTTCTGCAGACTAGTTTCTAACTGACCCGGGAAGAATGTGTCTTTTCCATGGAAAAGGTTTATATTAAAATACTAGTGTAAAGAACCTAAATATCCAATACTAACACTTAGCTTGTTGGTCTAATAAAATAAAACCCAGCATGTCCCAGCAGTCCAAATTACTTCAGAGTGACACATTATAGTCTTGAGTCTGCTTCCCTTCATTTAGAAGTTGATTAAGTCTTACTTTGGTCTACTTAGTTTTGGGTAGGTGGGAGAAAAACATCCTTCTAAAAAATGAGACCTTTCTTGCAGCAAAAGGGCTATGAAGGCAGCCTTGATGCATTTTGACATTCTAACGAGCAGTGATAGCAGCACTGCTTTAAAAGAATCCTGTTCTGGAGGACTCCACAAACAGACACTTCTTTAGAGGAGATAGAACCCATAGATGGATGCTCATTTAAAAATTAAAAAAAAAAATTCTAAATATGAGGGTGCATGTACATATGCATACCATGTGTGTACCTGATGCCTGTAGAGGTCAGGTGTCTGGTGCCCTAGATGTGGAGTTCTGGATATCTGTGGGTAACCATGTGTGTGCTGGGAGCCATGTCCCTTACCCTCTCCTCTATATCCGCATATACACATGAATGCACATATAGCTTTGAAACTAATAACTTCCCCTGCACGCCCCAGAGCATTGTCCATGAGCTCTATTCTCAAGGTCCTGGGTTTGAGCCCTAGCACAAACAGAAAGTTCTGGAATACTTACTGTACACCCCAACCCCTTAAGCAGAAGCTGGACTCGAAATTCAAAAAAACTTTGGTTTTTGGTTCACCTGGGCTTACTTTAAGCAAGTCTCACGGCAGTTCTGTGCTTTGGTTCTGTTCCCATAAGTAACCACACTACCTACTTTTTTAAGATGAAAAAAAAAAAAAAAAAAAAAAAAAAAAACACAGGAACACCTTCATGTCTTTGTAGTAGAAACAGCTACTACTGTACCTTGGACACTATTACTATATTATCACTGTCGTGTTTTACTGCTCCTTCTGAAACAGGCCACCACACTGCCTCAAAACACGAATCTTGTCTTCTATTTGTGGTTAAGTTTTGTGATATAATTCTACCCTGATTAAATCCCTCCCACTCCAGATTGCAACTCCACCAATCTCAAGCCTTCGAAGTGAGTCTTTAATCAGTCTCTTCTCTGCTAAAGAAACAACTAGAAGTCTCACCATTCCACTTTCTTTGAACATACTTCGAATAAGATTACTCTTAGAACTCAGGGAAAGATGCCACACAGTATGCAAAACACAGGCGACTCTGCTCGCTAATCTTTACTTACCCCAAACCTGCGGGGTTTGTTACATACAAAATCCGAAGGTTCCTGACAATGGATCTGCATCAGAGTATCAGAAGCCCCAGATAGCAAAAACTTTACCTAGTTTGCAAGAAACAGCTTGCACTTAGCTCCAGCTACTAGTGGGTTAGGTGTGAGCTCCCCCCCCCCCCGCCTGTGTTATTCTATAAGGAAAAAGTGGTGGCTTGGCCCCAAAGCATCCCCCACCGCTCAGCTCCGTAGCATGATCAAGACCCTTCGGAGGACTGTGTGCACCCAACCCAGCAGCTCTGGTTTCAGACACACCCCCCTCCACCCCATGTTTCACTGGAGGTGTGGGCGCTCAACTCCTAGGCTATGGCAAGGGGGACACGAGGGGAGGCGAGCAAGGCCTCAGCTCCCATTTTGGAGGACGGGGGTGCTCGGGCCTCTTGGCTGTGCCAATGGAAAGTGGGAGCGGAAGGCGTTTCGGGGCAGAGGTAGAGGGCCAGACAGGGAAAGGGGTCTCCCGGATTCGGGGGCGTGAGGAGGAAGGCGACCGGAAAGAGTCAGGAGAGCGGGGTTCGCGTGGTGAGGCTCCCTTTTTGTTAATCACGGAGGGCCGGCGGTGTGACCTGGGGGGCCCCTTAGGACAGTCAGCGAGGGGTCCTCTCGCTCCCGGTTTGGAGGGTTCCCCAAGGGCTGCGCGGAGGCCTCGGGCCGCGGCTGTGCGCGCCCGCTGACCAGTCCGCCCTTCCAGCGCCTCGCGTGAGGCGTGGGGCCGGGTGGGAGGGGATGGAGGAGGCCCCCGATCCGGGAGGCGGGAAAGGCCCCGCGCTGCGGGACGGGCGGCGTCTCGGCCGCCCCGAGCGGCGGCGACGCGGCCTGTCGGGCCCCGGGCGGGCTCGAGCCCCGGGGCCCGCGTGCGCCCCGCACTCGGTGGCCCCGCTCCCGCGGCCACCCCCTCCCCCGGCGCTCGCTCACCTGCACATGATCCGCCATTTTGCTCCATTCATGCTCCTCTCAGGCCCCCCCTCCCCCCCAGCGCGCACCTCGGCCGGGGCTGCCGCCGCCGCTGCCGCCGCCGTCGCCGCTGCGCCTGCGCGCTGGGGGCTCGGCGCTCTACGCTCGTGGCGTAGCGCCGCTCGGCTGCGCAGGCCCCGGCCGGCCGGCCTGGGTTGGAGAATGCGCAGCGTGGCTGGGACGGCGTAGAGGCGCGGGCAACGTCAGCGGCCCGGAGACGCCGGGTGGGAGGAAGCGGAGGGCCGTGGAAGCGCAAGGGAGGGGAGCTGGGGGAACAAAGCTTTGTTTACATGGGTTTTAAAGGGGCCGCGCTCGAACTCGCGCGCGGGCCAGCACTGCGTGGAAGTGGACCACGCTGCCTGTCGTTCCGTGTGCTGTCACAGCTCCACCCTGCACTCTGCACCCGGGGCATTGCCTATCCACGTGCTTGACTTGCCTCTGGACGTTCCCGCCCCAGGGCCAAAGACCTCCCACCTGAGATACCTGCACCTTTCACGGCTTCCCGGGACACCGTCCTTAACTGGGCCGCGATTGCGTTTGTGCTTTTCTCGCCTGTTCTACTGGAACAGGGTCATTGTTTTCTGATCTAGGTTTCACCAACAACCCCAGTAGCAACCGCCTTGTTTTTTATTAATGTCTTTTTCTCCTCCATTAAACAGCCATGGATATAGCGGCCAAATACTGATGATCAAAAATGTAACACGCCGCCGTTTAATTTTCGAAATTGAATGCTGTTTTGGCTAGTGCTACAGGCAGCCCCGCCAAGGGGCCAGATGGGTCAGGTGAGGGCAATATCTGAACGCCGAGGCCGAGTCCCCGAGTCCCCGTCAATTTTCTGTGTTAGATAATGCCGATTCCTATTTTCTATTGGATTCCACTCCTGTTTGTACTCTAAGGTCCTAGATTAAATCAAGATTTTGATAGCATTAGTTATTTTAAGTTTGCTAACAGGGCTAAATCTGCCTTGTTGGGGGGTGGGGGGTCCACAGTATTATTGTTGCAGATTTATTGGGCTAGCTTTCAGTAGTGTGTCTTCCTCCTGGTGTGTCTTCTAGTTCGCAAAGGTAGAACAAGTAGGAACTACATTACCCAGACTTCCTTGTAACTGGGGCTCTGCCAGCAAAATTGACTCAGTGAAAGAGACTGACTCAGAAGGTTTAGGAGGCAGAAGTAAGGCAGAGCTTTCAACTGTTGTTTCTGGCAAGCTCTTCCTGTTAATCTTTCACTTTCTTGTCCTCTTTTCGCCCTCTCCCTCTTTCTCCAACCTTCCAGTAAGTAGCCAATCATTAATTCCATGAGTATAAATAGGCAAGAGTGTGTGTAGGGGAGGTAGTGACTTTGTGTTGCACTACAGTTGTGGATTCTTGGGGTCTCAGTGGCGGTGGCATTCTTCTTGACTGATTGATTAGGTAGCTTTTTGGTAGGCTAGACTACTGAAATCTCTGTCCACTATCTCCTGATTTCTTTGGTTCTCCCTCTCTCTTTCCCTTCTAATGGCACCTCACTCAGTTCACCCACTTTCTTAAAATAAACTCAGGAATAATCTTGATGCGTCGGCCTCGTTAGTCCTCCACAGCCTTCACCTCAAAAATAGATAATGTACACTCGTGTTTAAAGTCCTTGAGAGGACTCTTACTGAGTCCTGTGGCCTATGGTCTGATTCACCTCTCCTCTACCCCTGCTCCTTCGCAAAGCTCTGCTTACTTCTGGCTCAGCTCTGCTCTTCTAGCTTTTGCCATTACTCAGTTCCTTTCCTGGTCTGAAGGTGACAGGAACCGAACCCTCTCTTTTCTTGGTGTAGTATGTCTCCCTCATCCTTGGAGGATACTTTGCCTGAGCTACAGAGCAGGGAAAAATCTATATGCAGTTTTCTTCACATATGCCTAAGATAAAGTTTGCAAAGTAGCCACAGTAAGATGGATAATAATAGATAATAAAATAGAACAATGAAAATGTGGCATTGTGCATTTTTTTAAAAAAAAGGATTGCTTGTTTCTGGAGTGCTCCATTTAATATTTTTGAAGTATAGTTAGTGAAACCATGGATATAGGAGGACCATTGTACATAATGGGGAAAGGGCAAGGGCTAGCACTGAAACTGGGGATGTACACTGTCTACCCTGTACAGTCAGGAACCACTGGAGCTGAGGATGGCAGGCACCAGATCTGGCCTCATCTTCATTTCTTTGCCCAATCCATCTTTCTCATGTCCATGTCTCTTTGCCCATTTTAAACCTTTCTCTAGTGTGCCCAGAGCTGCCCATAGGATAGCTGTCTTCACCTAAAAGATCTTTCGGAGTTACCCAGTCCCTGAGTAAGGAAGCCTAGAGCCAGCCCAAACCCCACCTGTCCCTCAGTATGGACTATGGGAAGTCTTTCCTTTGCTTCCTACACTGGTGCCTGGAGATCCAGACATCCTCTAGTTCCCTGCACCTCTGTCGTGTCTGGGAACAGTGTCTTGATTCCTGTTCATGTGGTTCCCCAGAGGCCAAGCAGAAAGCACTGAGGTTAGTGCAGGATTCCCGTGGCAGGATTCCCACTCCAGCTGGGTGAAGTTCAGCTTGATAGAAGGCGAAGGCGTGTGTTCTTAGTAGATTCTAGCTCCTTTCAGACTATGGCTATGAGCAGAGTATTTCTCCAGCTTCCACAGGCCAGGAATGGGATGGGGGTGTCTGGAATATGTGGGGTCAGGTTTAAAAAGTTTCCAAGGAATCTGGTAAACTCGGGCGCCCCCCTGTGGTTCTGAGTGGTATGTATCCAGTTTCCCTCCTGGTTGGAAGGTAAGCAGGGTGTTTGAGGAAAAAACAAAACAAAACACACACACAAAAACAAAGCAAAACAAAAAAAAAAAAACATCTTTTATGCTACTGTGAGGCAAGTGCTGGGGAACTTCACAGCCCTGTCACACCAGAGCCATCCGATAAGAATCTGTATCCTTTTTAGGGTTGTTTTGCTTTTGATGCTTTCAAGACACAGTCTCACTGTGTAACCCTTGCGAGTTTGGAACTCACTATGAAGACCAAGCTGGTCTTGAACTTACTGCAATCCTCTTGTCTCTGCTTCTGGAGTGTTGGGATCATAGAACCTGCACTTTAGTTGTTTTTTTTTTTTTGTTTTTAGTTTTTTTTTGTTTGTTTGTTTGTTTTTTGTTTGTTTTTTTTGAGACAGGGTTTCTTTGTGTAGCCCTGGCTATCCTGGAACTCTTTCTGTAGACTAGGCTAGCCTCAAACTCAGAGATCTACCTGCCTCTGCCTAACAAGTGCTCAGATTAAAAGCATGCTCCATTACTGTGCAAACCTGCATTTTTTAACAAGATCAGCATATTAGAGTTTGAAGGCTATTGATCTCTCTCCAAGAGGCAGAGGCAAAGACCACATAGGTAGACCAGATTCTCTAGAGCCTAAGTTCTTAAACTCTTGAGTCACAGCCCCATATGGGATCTTGAAACTGAACATGGAGGGAGGGGGAGCAGAAAAAAATGGCTACTGTAAAAGGTCTCTGGACACGCAAAACCAAGAATTAATTCAAAACCACATGTATAATGAAGCTAGGGGGATTCTGGCAGTGCTCTCTGGTTGTACTGTGAGACTTCATTGCAGCCAACAGTGAACAGACAACATGTTCACTGTTGCTGTGTGTACTGTCAAACCATGTAATGTCTAAAAGACTATGCCTTAGTTCAGATCCAAGATTATTATATGCCACGAATTGATGTATCTTTACTGCACACACCAGGTTTTCTGCTGCTATAGAAACATAACGGCTTGATAATAGAAAAACAAAACCAATATTTTCCTACAATCCTTCCTCCGCACCTATGAAATTAGTATATCCTTGGATTATATTGTTAGAATATTTTATTTTAAAAAATGTTCTTTGAGTTACTTGTTTCACAAAAGACAATATTACAGGTATTTTAGCTTGGAATTCGCATAGGATTTCCAACAGTTTCCGATATGACCCTAAACATACTAGTGCCACTTCATACTATGTATGTATGTATGTATGTATGTTTGTATGTATGTATGTATGTATGCATGTATGCATGCAGTTCGGAGGGGAGAGGTCTTCTGTATTAAAGGCTTACCTTATCAACTACTTGTGTAGCCAAGGATGACTTTAAACTTCCAATCCTCCTGCCTCTACCTCCCAAGTGGTAGGATTCCAGGTGTGGATCACCATGTCCAGCTCCACTATGTGAGTGTGAAATGAATTCTCAGCATTGATGATTATAAAATCAGAATAGCATTCAACTCTGAAAAGCATTGAGAACCAGAGTTATGTAAATGGATACTGTAGTAGCATCTGTAATTCTTGCAGGCAAGATGGGACAGGGAGAGGGGGATTTGGGAAAACTGCTTTTCAATAAGTATGTGGCTTAGCTCTGCCTGAATTGGAAGACTCCAGTTCCCTTTCAGGAGCTCCCCCAGACCACCCCTAACTTCAGTGTCCTTCCTTTTCAATGAGTGATTTGTGGGGACTGATTGATTCATGAAGTTTTCATGTCCTTCATTACCAAATATTCAGCCATCATGTAGTTACTGTGTGAACATGAGCAAGTGTACCCTTCTCAGTATGTGAATTTGCTTCTGTTTTTATATTTTTGGTTGTGAGCCTAGCTGTTTAATGGCTGAACCATCTCTCCAGTCCTGCTTGTCATTAATAAATGGTAATGCATACACTGACCAGGCAAGCTCAGTCAGTCAACAGGTTCTCCAGCGCAGGAGTGAGGATTAAAAGAGACAACTAGACAACATAGTAGCATGAACCCAGGCAGTTCTGAGGCTGAGGCAATAAACAAAGTCCTAAAATTACTCACGTGATCACTGCTTCTAAGGTTCTAATCAGGATGATCAAGATATCTGAGCCTACTTCCCAGTCCTAGCCCAAAGTCATTTTCATGCCTGAAGCTTACTTCTTTGTTCTAGCCTAAGATTTAGATTCCTTCCTGAAGTTACTTCCTTGTTCTAGCCTAAGATTTAGATTCCTTCCTGAAGTTACTTCCTTGTTCTAGCCTAAGATTTAGATTCCTGTCTGAAATTACTTCCTTGTCATGGCCCAGTGTCAGATTCCTGCCTGAAGCCCATTTCCTTGTCCTTGGCCAAAGTCAGATTCCTGCAAAGTGGCCCCAAAAGCTCTCCACAATACACCATAGACTTTTTTTTTTAAAGTAAGTTTATGATTGGTTATCAGTAAATGCTTGATTTGTATATCTGCTTTACATACCTGGGCTCAAGTAAAATTTCCCAGGTGATAAGGATTCAGAAGTGAAGAATCTCTGATGCTCTAAAGACAGAGGAGGCCACGCCCCGTTTCATACTCCTAGCCACTTCCCAAGCCAGTGCTTCCCCAACTCCATGGTTCTCCTTTAGTGTTTGGCCCAATTTGCTAAAATCCTGGCAGCAAGGTTGAGGGTGATGAGCTGGACTAACCTCCAAACCCCAGAGCTTTCATGTTAATTTTTCCGAGCTCTTTTGGTCTGCACCCAGCATCTATAGCAGAAGGCTTAAACAACATGCAACTGAGATCCTCAGGAGAAGAATTGGGCTTAGCTTTATAAACACTGTTCATAGGATTTCTCCCAGGAATATGGTCTGGTCCTCAGTTTTCCCCAACTATTCTAGACTGCTTCTTCAAGCCATCTGGCTCTAAGGTGAATTTATCCGTGGAACATGGCTGTCCCCCAAAGAGAATCTCTTTCTGCATGATATCTGCATTCTGATTAGGACCTGAGAGAAGTTGCATTACAGATCTGGGAAGAGGAGTCCATGGCTAAATAGCTTGTGATGCAAGCCCAAGGACTTGAGTTCAGATCTCCAGAGTTTATGTAAGTCGATATTATAGTAGCATCTTCAATCATTGCAGGCATGGTGGAAGGCAGATGCAGAATTTCCAGAAGCTGCTCTTCATGGGCCAGCTACTTTGACTTATGGGAAGGCAATTAAGAGATCCTGTCTCAAACAGGGTGGAAGGTGAGGAGGGATACCTGAGGTTGGTCTCTGACTTCCACAGGTATGCTTGTATGTCACACACACACACACACACACTGGATTAAAAAAAAAACTTGTACTAGCTAGGCATGATGGTACATGTATTAGAGAGTACTAGCCCATGATACATAAGACTCTGTCTCAAAAGATCAGAAATCAACCAATGAAACAAACAAACAAATAAAAAAACTCCATTGCATCAATAATCTACCCCCACACCCCCAACAGTTCTGTGATCTCAGGTAAGTTGCAAACAGGTGTGCTTATGCCCACCCTGCTTTTGCCAAAGAGTAAAATGTGGCTGGTGAGACAGCATGTGGTAAGGACCAGCCTCAGCATGCTGAGAGCTGAGAGAAGAGGTTTCTGGGAGCAGTGGAAAGAATGACGTAAAGTCAAATTGTGAGTCCAAGCCAATGACCTGTGTTCTGCTTGATATAGCTTTTTCAGTCTGCTTCAGTGTTCTGCTTTCTCTCTGGAAATTTCTCTGTCTATATTTTGCTTGCTTGCTATTCTCAGAGATCTCTCTGCCCATGTCCTGCTTCCTTGTGTATGTCTCTGTGTGTGTGTCTGTGTGTCTCTGTCTGTGTGTGCACATGTCTGTCTGTTCTCCAATTAGTTCTCTTTTTATCCGAAAAAATTCTCTGGATTGCTCTGTAGAACACAGATCCAGTCTTTCTTTCTTTTTTTTTTTTTTTTTTTTTTTTTTTTTTTTTTTTTTTTTTTTTTTTTTGTGTGTGTGTGTGTGTTTGTTTGTTTTATTTTTCGAGACAGGGTTTCTCTGTGTAGCCCTGGCTGTCCTGGAACTCACTCTGTAGACCAGGCTGGCCTCGAACTCAGAAATCCGCCTGCCTCTGCCTCCCAAGTGCTGGGATTAAAGGCGTGCGCCATTACCGCCCAGCTCAGTCTTTCATTTTACATATCACTCCAGTCATTGACTCCAGGTTTTCTTTTGATTATCTTATGAATCAACATCCCTTGATCCCAGCCCTTTGATTCTTAGGAGACAGCAAGCACACGTTTTTTTCCTTAATATTGCAAAAGAATTCAGAGATCTGTCTGCCTTTGCTAAGAACAGATGATAAACTAGTTAGGTGGAACACTGCCCTGACCACACCTGGGCCTAACCTCCCTCTGTCCTAGGCTGACCTTGAACTCAGGAATCTTCCTGCCTTTGTGTCTTTCTGATAAGCTGACTCATAGTGTAGCTGCCTTTGTTCCTTTAGATTCATGAAGTCCCTCATAATTCATATTGCATCCTTATATTTTGCATAGTTGAGAAATTATACATATTTTGAACTCATGTATTTAGAGTTCTTCACAGCCTTAAGGGCTGTCCTGTAGGTCCCAGCATTTACCATTTTGCTGTGACATTAGCTACAGCAAAAACTTCTCCTGGACTCATCTTGTCTCAGATTATCATGGAGTTATTAATATTGAGAGACTTTCCTCCAAGGAATGTGAAAATATGTGCAATATTATACAAACAAGCCTCACGCCCACAGCAGCCAAAGACACTTGTGGTGGCTCATACCATGGCCCTGTCCCTGGAGTAGGAGCCTTGTCAAGTCACTCTGTCTCTACCAGGGCTACACCAGGCTCGGCAAGTATAGGAGAATTGGGAGTTCTGAAGCTCCTATGGTTTAAGGTAAGTTCCACTTGAAACCCAAGTGTCTGTGGAACACTTGTGAGGGAGGAAGCCAACAGCTGAGATGTACTTGGGGAGTAAATTTTTTCTAGAGAGAATGTTCTTATTTCTAGATTCTCCACAGGGTTGTGTATTGTATGTACTGTTGGCAGGCAGGAAATACTTTCATACAATGGGACTGGTGCACCTGTGTGTGTGTGTACCTGTGTGTGTACATGGTGTTTTATCTATGTGTACATTACCAGGTATATGGCTCAGCTTTGGGAGATTTGAGTTCTGGGCTGGTAGCCTTATAGTCCTTTCAGACAATCTCTACCTTCAGTTTTCTGTCTTCCAGCCCTGACACACTCAGCATGAAACCTCGCTGCTGGTTTTCTTAAACTTGATTTTGGGGTCTCTTTGTTCTTATGGCTCAGTCCTTCACACCAGTTTCAGCAGAAGTGTGAAATTTGGCTTTTTTTTTTTTTTTTTTGGAAATTGCATGTTACTCACTGGAAATGCAGGAAGGAAGCTTGAGCATGAAGTGCACTCAAAAAAAAAAAAAAAAAGAGGCACACAGAGAGCAAGAAACCACAGGGCCTATCAGCCTGTCGTCATCAAGCAGACTAGAATAGTGTAGAAAAACTCTAGGCAGAGAGGAAATGAACTAGAGAGAAGGGGAACAGGCCCAGAAGAGAGAGGAGAGAGGGCAGAGGCAACGGTCGTGGTGAGCTGAGGCTGCAATGGTCAGGATGGAGGAGGTGGCCGTGAAGCAGGGCTTCCTGCATCTTCAGCAGCAGCAGACCTTTGGCAAGGTAAGAGTGAGGCTGGGCTCTCACTGGGTGGAGCAGCTCAGGGGAGGGCCTCGTTACTCGGGTAGAGGGGTGGCTTAATGTCCCTGACCCTTCAGAGACCCTGTGCTCTACCAGTTTAGACCAGAACACTACTTGGGGAAGATGCCTGCCTTTTCAAGGTGCCTTGCCTCCTCAACCAGGCCCCAAATGGCTCTCTTTGCTGAGAGCTGTTTGTCCTCGAGTGTGGGGTGGGGAAGGAAGCAGAAGCTGACATCATCTCTCTCTTTTCAGTATTGAATTTGGGGGTAACTTGGGAGGGAGTTGGGGGGCAGTTAGGGATGACAGCTGAGGCTCCTCTCACCTTTGATTGCTACTAAGCTGTGGCCCCAGGGTGGTCCAACCTCTCCCTCCCCTACCTTCTTTGAAAGAGAAGCTCCCCTGCCTCCTGCTGTCACCCAGCTGTGCTTACCCACACCCCAGCTCACCCTGTCTAGGTCTCTGTCTCTCATGGTTCAACTCATTAATACAAAACAGGAAAGGAGTTGGGAATCTTTGGAGCCAGAGCCTGTCTATGAAATGAAGACTTGTCCCTGGTCTAGGCTACCCTCTCCTCACTGTTATGCTCTAGGTTCAGTGACTTTTGTCCCCACTACCTAGCAGATGGGCCTGTCATCTTCCTGGACTCTGCATCCATAGGACATTTCCTGCCTAGCCTGTAGATTTTGGTCTCCTGGCTAATCAATCGTCAGCTCAGTCATTCCATGGTCTCTGTTGTCTTCTTGGCTTCTCTGGCTGGTCTGTGATGTTTACCTTTCTCCCCATCCTGTGTTACTGCCCCAGCCCCATTACCTCTCCCACAGTTCCTCTTCTCTCCTTCCATGACCATCTCTCCATCTGATGGTTCCCACTTGGCCTCTACCTGCCATACCTGGGCTCAGAAGTGGCGCCGGTTCGCAGCTGTGTTATATGGAGAGTCTGGCTGTGCCCTAGCCAGACTAGAGCTCCAGGATGGCCCGGAGAAGACACGGCGTGGAGAGGCTACTCGGAAGGTTGTTCGCCTCAGCGACTGCTTACGGGTAGCAGAGGTAGGAAGTGAGGCCAGCAGTCCCCGGGACACCAGTGCCTTCATCCTGGAGACCAAGGAGCGTCTGTACTTGCTGGCAGCCCCGTCGGCAGAGCGCAGTGACTGGATACAGGCCATCTGCCTGTTGGCTTTCCCGGTGAGGGGTACAAAGCGGACCATAGGCACACAAGGGGAGGGCAGTGTTAGATACTTCCTGTGGGCAGGTGGTAGAAGAAACAAAACTCTTGTAGGAGAGTTCTTTCTTAAGGGAACCCAGTTTGAAGTGCACCCAGAACCAGCAGTCTGGGTATGCTCTGAAAGTGTGGGTCAGAGGGAGGCGTGGGGTGAGTTCTGGTGCTAAGACCTGGCACCCGCCTCCTCAGGGGCAGAGGAAAGAGTCGCCAGGCCTGGAGGAAAAGAACGGCAGTCCCTGCATGGAGGAGAATGAGTTGTATAGCAGCTCCACCACAGGTGAGAGTTTGGGGCTGAGGGACCCTATGGGTGTGAGAGGGAGGAGGCATGGGCTGGCTGCAAGGTCAAGTCTTCCTGCCTTGTGGTTACCCTGGGCCCAGCTTATCAGCTTCTCTTCCTGGCTTCTTGGTGCGGTTTAAGGTTGTTGGAACCCAGCCTGCCGCATTGTCACCCTTGGCTCAGGCCATTCTGCCTGAGGCTGAGGGTCTTGGTCTTGACTCTATCTTTGTGGGTCCTGAAGTGATTGTGTGAAGAGAGAATTGCCTTGTGTCTGGCTGTGCAGGGCGTCCTGTGAATGGGGAAAAGCAGTGTTGATAGGGGAGGCCCAGTTCTTGCTTTCTTTGTGTTTTCTAGGCTCCTCCCATGCTTAAGCTCCACCCACGGGAAGGGGCATGGGCTATAGGAGGGTCTTAGGGTCAGGCTTCACCTGTAGCTTAACATTAGGGACTTGGGGAGAGATGATATAGAGAAAACCAAGCTTTGACTCTGGCACCAGTGTCAGGAAGGATGTGGGCCCAGCGTTGGGGTGTTGTTGCTGAGGGCATGAAGGATGCCTTCCAGGAGAGAAGGTGGGGTCAGCAGCCTAGGCTTTAAGATCTGTGTGGGATCACAGGTAACACGAACAGGTTTTTCTTGAGAATTTCTGGCATGCTTACTAAGGATAGGTTGGTGTGGAAGGAGTTCACTATTTATTTCCTGAGGCTGCCTCTTTTTCTTCTCCTCCCCAGGGGTCTGCAAGGAATATGCGGTGACCATACGACCCACAGAAGCCAGTGAACGCTGCCGGCTCCGAGGGTCCTATACTCTCCGGACCGGGGTGAGTGCCCTGGAGCTGTGGGGTGGCCCTGAGCCAGGCACACAGCTGTATGACTGGCCCTACAGGTTTCTTCGACGCTTTGGGCGTGACAAGGTGAGTGAAGGGCTGAACCGAGCAGTCTGAGACCAAAGACCTGAGAGGAACAACTAGGGAGGGGCAGAGAGCCAATGAAGAGAGAGTGGAGGGAGGAGGAAGACCATCCAGAGAGACAGCAGAGGTGGGAGGACATGGAGGGCACAGAGTGAAAGCCAAGAGGTCTAGGTGAGGAGAGATGACGTGGAGAAGGGATGGGGAAGGCTGAAGAGCCGTTGACATTTCTTGAGCCTCAGTCAGTTCATGCATGGAAAGGAGGGAGAGGAGAGTCTGCTTGCCAGGTGTGGCGGGACACAGCTTGTAATGTCAGCACCGAGGAGGCTGAGGCAGGAGACACCAGAGTTAAAAGCCCTGCCGGGGCTACATAGTGAGAGCCCTTCCCCAAGTAAACAACCAACTGCAACTAACAAAATGCAGGGGCAGAGGGACAAGAACTGGAAGAGCAGTTTCTGATGCCAGGCCGGAACTTCTACGTGTGGGTGGAGGTCCAGGAGAGAAGAGCTCTATAACCTCTCTCCCCTCACTGTAGGTGACTTTTTCCTTTGAGGCTGGCAGACGCTGTGTCTCTGGAGAGGGCAGCTTTGAGTTCGAAACACGACAAGGCAATGAGATCTTCCAAGCTCTAGAAAAGGCCATTGCTGCTCAGAAGAACGCCACCCCTTCTGGGCCTCCACCCATGCCAGCCACAGGGTCCGTGATGCCTACTGTGCTGCCTCGACCTGAAAGCCCCTATTCCCGGCCCCACGACTCTCTGCCTTCTCCATCCCCTGGCACACTGGTGCCTGGCATAAGGCCAGGGGTCCCTGAGGGGGAATATGCCGTGCCCTTTGATACAGTGGCTCACTCCCTGAGCAAGAGCTTCAGGGGCATCCTGACGAGTCCTCCTCCACTCCTTCCTGACCCACTATATGACAGCATTCAGGAGGATCCTGTGGCCCCTCTACCTGACCATATATATGATGAGCCTGAGGGTGTGGCTGCCCTATCCCTCTATGAGAGATCACAGAATCCCTCAGGGGAGACATGGAGGGAGCAGGCCCCTACTGATGGGGTTTCCAACTCCCTCCAGCAAGACTCCTCTGTGCCTGGCTGGCCACAGGTCACCGAGTATGACAATGTCATACTTAAAAAAGGCCCAAAGTAAGGGGATGGCCAGGAGATGGGATATGGGTTCCTGGAGAGGTCTTTGGAACTGTGGAGGGGACATGGGGGCTTCTGGTAGAGTCCTTTTGGCTACTGCCCCTTCCTGGGCCCCAGGCTTAGTGTCCTTCTTTGTGTACTGTATGAGTCACTAGCCTGGAGCAGGAAGAGGGCCCTGGAGGGACCCACCCTCCTACACTTTTCCACTTCCTCCCACTGCCTTGGGTCTAAAGGGAACTGGGGCCATTTCTCTTAAGAGACAGAAGGATTTCCACTGGCGCCCCGGCTCCTTTGCTTGTGCAGGCCTCCTGCCTATGCATGTTCTGTTCCTGGGACAACCCTGGCTTCTGGTTGGCAACAAGAGTGGCTGTTGTCCCTCTAGCTCCCACAGTTTTCTAGACATTAAATCAATTTGGAACAATTTTGTGTCCTGAATGTTGTGAGGTGGGAAGAATGTTGGGGCTGACCTGCTGAAGGCTCCTTCCCCGGGCTGGAATGTCTTCCCTGGGTCTATGCTGGGTCCTCAGCATGAGGCCCCAGAAGGTCTGGGACCCTAGAAATGTTTATCTTATTTATTATTATTTTTTTTTGTTGTTGTTGTTGCTATAACTGAATGCCACAGGCTAGGTAGTTTATGAAGAAAAAAAGATTTTATTTCCAGCTCATGGATCTTCAGGCTGGGGAGTCCACAAACACGAAGAGACAGCAAAGCTGTTCCCTGGATCATGCACTGGTCCTCGAATGACTTCATTCATCTACAAGAGCAGCGCCCTCATCGTCCAATCCCAAAGGTCCCGCCTCTAAATCCATGAGCATTTAACTGGAGATTTTGTTTTCAACATATGAAATGTCCATTCAAAGTAAGAAAAACCTTCAAATGTCTACTTTTTTTTTCTTTTTGCAAGGACAGAAAAATGGCAGTGGATGTGTGTGAAGGGTTGACGGACAATCTGGATTTCGAGGACTCATTAGCATTTATCATATTTTACATTTCTTTCTTTCTTTTGTGTGTATGGGCAGGCAGGGCTTGCTCTACAGTTCCCACGTGGAGGATGAGAGACAATGTGCAGGAGTCGGCTCTCTCCTTCCGCCATGTGGGTTCCAGGATGGAACTCAGCTCATCAATCTTGGGGAGTCTTTCCTTGCTGAACCATCTCATGAGCCCCAAGATCTGAGTGACTTATTGTATTTTTACGCATGAGAGATAAGACTTACCTGTTGTGTGGCCCTGACCAGCCTTTCCTAGGACTTGAACCCCTATGTGTGTAAAGCGGAGAGAGACAAGTCACAGATGTCTGTCCTTGAGAAGGGAACGTTAAGGGCCACAAGAGGCAGCCCAAGGCCAGGTGCTTCAGAAGCAGTAACTGTCCAAGAAAGGCTTCATAGCAAAAGGTGGTGTTTGAGGTGGGCCTTTCAGAGTGGGAAGGAGTTTGATGGTACTTAAGGGGTCTGAAGAAGAGAGAGAGAGAGAGAGAGAGAGAGAATGAGAATGAATATCTTGGAAGGGAGGAACATACAGAGGGAGTCAGGAAGCAGTTGGAGACTCAGTGGAGGGAAGCCCTGATCCATCACTGTTCAGTTGGAATGTTGACTTAGTGATAGCAGGAAGCGTCCATCCGGTAGAAATCACATTTTGAGCACTGAACTTCGATCTCCGCCCTGCTGATCTCTATGGATAGGCTCCTTTTCTTCAGTGCCGGGCATTGGCCATGGCCTCCAATCTCTTGGTAGGGCAGGTGTGTCACATGCAACTTTGACTTAGGAACGCACGAACATTGGGAGGTCTTATCAACACAGAAACCTGCTGTAGGTGGAGAAATAGTGCATGCAGCAGCAGATTCGGAGTATGTTATGAGAAGCTTGTAGTTAGTGGGGGAAGGAAGGGAGGTTTGAGGCTTTTGGATAAGGAATGCTACAGGAATAAATCCTTAGGACAGCAGCTCTGGGAACCTGGACCTGGGGGTGAGAGATGTAGCTTAGAGACGCCACTGAAAGGGTTCCTGGGATTCGAAAGGTGTCACAGAGTTAGCTCCTGTGGAGCTTGGGTGATGGAGAAGGGACATTTTCAGGGAGACACTTAAGTTTCAGGTAGTGAGCTTGGGTCCTCACATGCTTAGGGTTAAGATGACTACAGTAGCCAGGGGGTGTTTTTAATCCCAGCACTCCAGAGGCAGGGATATCTCCAAGTTCAAGACCAGCCTGTTCTACAGAGCAGAATTCCAGGGCAGCCAAGGCTATATAAAGAAACCCTGTCTTGAAAAACTAAAAAAACAAACAAAAAAAGCAAAAACCCAACCAACCAACCAACCAACCAAACAGATGGCGACATTGCGTCCAGCCACAGTGAAGTTCTAGCGCTAGACGAGGTTCTAGCGTCTAAGAGAGCAATGAGCAACAGACACACAGATTGATGCCTTCAAGGCCCCCGGGTGTGTGGCCTCTTAAGTGTTGTCTTACGGTAGCTTTTGTCAGTTATTAGTGGAGTAAGCTGGAGCAGGTAAGAGGTTCTCTGCCCCTTTTGTCTGTGCAAAGGTTTGCATTCAATTTGCGGGTCCAATTCCCCAAGGAGCCCAGGCTCCTCAGGATGTGGGGGAAGAGCATTGAGGAAGGAGTCAGGTAGATGCTTTGTGTCTCAAAGCAAAGGAAGCCACATTACTAATTTCCTCACGCGGCACTTGACGTGCTCATCCCGAAGGTACCCAGCAGGGGGCAGTGTCAGCCTGTGGAAACTGCAACTAAGGCTTAAGCATGCGAGGCGCGGTGGGTGCTTGGTCCTGAGGGACGAATTTCTCTACCTGAAGGGTATGGGGGTCGGGGGGTTGCAGCTTCAGGAGTTTGCATTTTAGACCAGGTCCCTTCAGACCCTTGGGATTTTCCTCCGGAAGTGTGGACGCGCTTGGACAATATGGGATTACGAGCCGATCCCTATCTCTTTGTGCCCTTCACTTTCAAGAGACAGAACTTCTGGTTGCTCTACTCTGAGATCACGTGATCTCAGGGGGGGGGGAATTGGTGGACAGCTTGACTGGGGAAAAGTGGGGTGAGGGGTTGGTAGCTGCGGAAGTAGAGCATTTGGGGAAGCTGGGAGGGGCAATGAAAGTCCTTAGAGGGCTGTTGGGGAAACGCTGACTAGGCTTTCAGTGCCCTCAGAGGAAATGAGCCAGTGGGTGTGGCACACTCTTCGAGCTCTGAGTGCCTCTTAGCTAGCTTTAGCTGCGTCTGTGTCACCGTGATGTGAGCATCATTCACTCAGTAATACTATAGAGCAACTCCCACTTGTGTCCCCCCCCCCCCCCCACACACTCAGAAGCTGGGATTCCGGAAGGTTCCCCAGCTCCAGCCCCAACCCCAATTCAAAGGAGCTAGCAGTGGGGAGCAGCAGAGGTGGCCACTGATGGATCAGAGAGAGAAGCAGCTTGGGAGCACCTCAGACAGACACATTGAGGCAAGGCCTCCTTCAAGAGCCGCTGAGCCATCTAGGCAGCCAGGGGAAAGGTCATAGGTAAGGAAGGAAACAGACTTGCCATTGTGGGGCAGAACAAAGGATTTACAAAGACCATCCCACCCAGAGAGGCTCTGTGGGCTCTAGGCAAGCTGTTGATACTATGAGAAGTTTAGTTGTATCTAGGACTCTCCTAGACTGCCTTAATCTTTTAATTGAAGGCATAGGTTGCCTAATGAATGGACATGCTCTGAGAAATTTGTCACCACACATCGTCACCACTGACTTTTCTTTTATTATTTCTTTACATTCTGACCACAGTTTCCTTTCCCTCCTCTCCTCCCAGTCCTTCCCCTCCCAAACCCCATTCACTTCTCTTCTGGTTCTCTTCAGAAAAGGGGACCTCACATCAACCAACCCTGGCATATCAAGTTGCAGTAAGACTAGGCACAACCTCTTCTATTGAGGCTAGACAAGGCAGCCCAGCAGGAGGAAAGGGTTCCAAAGGCAGGCAATGGAGGCAGAGACAGCCTCTGCTTCTGCTGTTAAGAGTCCACTTGAAGACCATGCTACACAACTGTAACATATGTTTGGAGCACCTAGGTCGGTCCCATGCAGACTCCCTGGTTGGTGGATCAGTCTCTGTGGGCCCTTATGAGCCCAAGTTAGTTGATTCTGTAGGTTATCTTGCACCACTGAAGTTTACACCTACTTGATATATATCTATATACTTAGGGTACATGGTATGTATGTATATATGCTTATATATGTCTGTGTGTAAATATAATTTATACTACATATATACATATACACTACATAGATACATGTATATATGTAACATACATATACATGCATGTAATATATAATTTATATATATTCTATATAATCACAATATATGTATAATTTGTATATATTATAGATATGACATAGCCTGTTTCATCTAAGGTACAAACATGTAGAGCATTGTTATATGTGGAATATTGGATATATTGGTAACATAATGGTATTTGTGTGTATGAACATCCAGGGTAGAGGAGGAACCATAAACATACCAGGGCAGGAGGAATTTTTTCATCTGCTTTAATCTTACAGGCTTTATATACAGCTTGCCGTTGACTGAGAAGTCATTGTGCACTGTGGGTCAGGCGGTGGCATCAGGGCAGATAGGAGTTCAGGTCCCCAGCTTGGAGGCCTGTACCCAAATTCACGACTGCCGAATGCTGTGTCCTTCTCATTCTTTTTTTTTCTGACTCTCCCATTTCTCTTTGTTCCTGCTTTCTTTAGAGTGTATAATCTCTCTCTCTCTCTCTCTCTCTCTCTCTCTCTCTCTCTCTCTCTCTCTCCTCTCTGTGTATGTGTGTGTGTGTTGTGATCCGAGTAAACCTGCCCCACACTTACAGTGAGGATGATGTCAGGCCCCCTTAGGAGGTTCCACCGTAGACTTTCAGCATCTGGAAAGGCCCCGATTGCTTGGCCCTATCTGGCTCACTCAGCCCTCCCTGGTGACTCTCCTCAGGTTGCTGCTGCCACCACTTTTCGGCCTTGATGCTAACCAGCCTACTGCCTCTTGCCTCCTGGGCGTTGATTCAGTTAGCCAAGGTGCCCATCTCCAGCAAGGGCCATTTATAATATCAATTGGGGCAGCTGCAGAACCTCAGGCAGGGCAGGGCTGGGGAGGTAGTGAGCTGAGAGGAGGAGGTAGAGGAATCCTGGAAGAGGGGGGTCTGATCTGATTAGGTGCTAAGCTGGCTTCCCCCTGGCAGGAGGCTGTACATCACTGCTTGGCTCTGGTCCTCTACTGCCCAGCACAGAGCAGAGTCCATCAATCTCCAGGCTGTGGCCAGGGTTGGTAGGGAGAGGGCAGTGATATGCAGTCTTCAGAACACTTCCATCTTTGTAGAGTGCTTGGGACAGCTTAGTGTTGTAGGCTGGGCACACAGGTTGCTGCTTGACTCCCTGGATTCAAGTTCTACCTCTGTTCAATGGCAGCTGTGTCTTTGGCACTTGCCAAAGAAGAGGGGTTACACTTCACTTCTTCAAAGCTTGTGGCAAAGATAAAAGGAACAAATTAAAACAGCTCCCAAGACAGTGCCTGGCACATGCTGAGCTTTGGTGTCCACCACAGTCTCATTGGGTCCTCAAACCAGCAGGCAAGTTATTCTTAGCTTATTAATAGGGTCACTGGGTCATAGGCAAGCAGTTTCCCTGTGGTCTTTGCAGAGAAGACTTGGGCTTTGTAGGAGTAGAAGGATTTGCCTGGGACAGAGATACATGGTTCTAAAGATCAAAGAAGGAAGGAAGAGAGGTCAAGGAGAGGTCAGGAAGGCATTGCCAGTGGCCTTTCCTTTCCACACTAGGAGGGAGAGGGACAAGGAAAGGGGTTCTTGAGAGAAGGAGAGAGAGAGAGAAAGGGAGGGAGAGAGAGAGAGAGAGAGAGAGAGAGAGAGAGAGAGAGAGAGAGAGAGATATTGAGACCTGCAAAACTAATGACTTGAAGTCAAATTGCGGGTCCAAGCTGGCAGCCTGTTCTGCTTGAGACAGCTTTCTAGGTTGCTCTATGTTCTCCAAGCAGTTCTCTTGTTATTCTGGAAATTACCTAGATAGCTTATCTCTTAGAGACCAAAAGCGCTGTTTTTTATTTTACATATTAATTCAGTCATTAGCCCAGGTTTCCTTTCGATTAAACCATGAATCTGCATCCCATGACCCCAGCCCATTGAGTCTTAGCAAGAGTCAGCAAGCACAGACCCATCCTGGAATTACCATTCCGACTACTCCTGGACCTAAATTCCCTCAGTCCCAGGCTGACCTTAAACTCAGGAATCTGCCTGTCTTTGAATCTTTCTGACAAGCTGGCTTATAGTGCAGCTGCCCTTGTTCCTTTAGATCTGTGAAGCTCCTTATACAATTTATATTTTGCATGGCTGAGAAATGATATATTTATGAACTCATGTTTTCAACGTTCTTTCTCACAGCCTTAAGGGCTGTCCTGAAGGTCACAACATTCTACCATGTTGCTGAGATTTAGACACATTCTTGCCTCCCAGACTCGTGCTGTCTCTGATTATCATAGAGTCATTAACCTTGGCAGAGAGGACATTCCTCGAATGTGAAAATATTTGTATACTCTTATACAAACAAGCCTTGCACCCACAGCTACCATCAATGCTCAAGGAGGCCCATGCGCTGCTGGCTCTGTTCCAGGAGGGTCAGGAAATCCTGTCATACTGTCTCTTATGTGGCTGTTCTGGACTCAGCAGGGGATGGCAGATTCCTGTGGGTGAATCTGGTGCTCACATGATCTATTATGTTTAGGATTGGTGCCGCCAGGCTGGCAAGTGGCTGCATAGGCTAGACGAACTTGGCTGGAAGCAAAACTGGATAGTAGGCAGCCTCAGGGAAGCACCCCTTTCATGCTGGCAGCACCCACTTACACCAGGCAGTGAGCACATTGGGGCCACTGTCTGGGAATAGGCACCAGGTGGCTCAGCTAGTGCCACTTGCCAACTGGTGTGCAGATCCTGGGACCACTGCCCTGAAGCCAGAAAGAGGAATTGGGGGAAATGAAGGAAGAAGTTGAGGAGGAGTGGGCATAAAGCCTAGAGCCTGCTTGGAAGCCAAGTTTGATAAGCTGGCCCACAATCTCAACACATGGGAGGCTGAGTCAGGGTTGTTAGTTTGAGGCTAGCCTGGGCTACATAGTGACAACGTGTCTCTAAATGAATGAATGACTGAATAACTAAAAATAAAATAAGGTGCCCAGAAAAGACTTAACACAATAGTTTCTCTTTCTCCCTCCCTTAATTCTTTCTTGCCTCATGCCCTCTTTCTCTTTTCTCTTTTTGTCTCCCCCCCCCCCCCCAGCTCCTTTCTTTTGCTCTAGTCACCGCCTTAGATCTTGCCATGTAGCTCAGGTTGGCTTCAAAAATCACCCTCTTCCTCCTGAACTTCCTAAGTAGCTAGGATTGTTACGTGTGTGCTTGACCCTGGCTGAAAGGACAAATACAACGCAGCTTTTTCTTGAGGTGGAGAAACACAGGTGCTTTTCAATATTTCAATAATATACACTGATGGTGCTCTGGAGGATGATCTGTCTAGAAACTTCTCATCCCTCATTCCTGCCCGCCAGGAACCTATGCTTATCTTGCCTAGTGAACCTCCGTGTGTGTGTGTGTGTGTGTGTGTGTGTGTGTGTGTGTGTGTGTGTGTCTGGGGATAGAACCCAGGGCTGGCATGTTCTCTCCTAGCCTTTTAAAATACCCTCTGTGAAATGTTTACAATGTCCAATGCCTCAGACAATGAGGCCTGAAAGCTGCCAGGAGGCGATGGAGGTGAGGATGGCCATGTCCTGTCTCTGGAGCTAGGGTTTGACTGCTTTTAAAAAAGCAGCAGCTTCCTATAAAGTTATAGGAGGCACAGATAGAACTGCAGGCACGGCTGTGTTCCTCCTCAGACGCTCATGTCTTTTCCCAGACCCCTCTCTTTTCCTCATTCCATGCCTGCTGTTAGCGCTCTCTGGAGGCTCCTGGGGCTGAGAGTGCAAGGGTCAGGATACCTGAGCCTGAAGGAGCCTTAGCAACTCTCTGGCCTAGAGCCTCACTTCCCACTTAAGGAAACAGAGGCCTCGTGGATTTCCCCATCTCTCTCAGCCATGTTGATCTTTTATGAGAATCCATGCTGGATGCAGAGGACAGAGTCCCTAATATGCAGGCCTTGGACATCCACAGGAAGTTAGTTTGTGACTTTCTACATGGATAGGAGGGGCACCACAAAGATGGGGACTCCTGCTCCCCTATTCTATTTTCCTAAAAGGACAGGTCTCTCTGAGAAAGGATTTCTTCCCTTCGAAACATTACTCTGCAAGTCCCAGAGCAAATGCCCAAGGGTGTGTGTGAGGGTTGTGTTAATTAAGGAAGCTGAGACCCAGGTTGTTCATTTCCTGCTGGTCACCTCACTGATCTGCACCAAAGGCAAGCTAGGTGGGCCTGTGGACACTGTCCCTTTCTGTTTTCCCTGGTAATAACTCCCCCTGGTTACCTTGTGCTGGAGTCCCCAAGGAGCTCTGCTTTGCAGGCAGTTTGAAACAGGGCATAACAACCAGGCTGTTTCCAACTAACTTGATCACTGAGTCCAGGTGGGTGGTAAAGACTTGGTGGAGAGAAGGCAGAGGATGTGTGGGAGGTGAGTTGGGGTGGGCCCAGTAGAGGACAATGTGGACTCATGAAGAATGGGCCTGTATCAAAGACAGATAGATGGACAGACGGACAGACAGACAGGCAGGAGAAAGAGAGAGAGAGAAAGAGAGAGAGAGAGAGAGAGAGAGAGAGAGAGAGAGAGAGCGAGAGAGCGCAGTGGTGGCGCACGCCTTTAATCCCAGCACTTGGGAGGCAGAGGCAGGCAGATTTCTGAGTTCGAGGCCAGCTTGGGCTACAGAGTGAGTTCCAGGACAGCCAGGGCTACATGGAGAAACCCTGTCTTGAAAAACCAAAAAAAAAAAAAAAAATAGTTTGAATTGTTTTTGTTATTCATTCAAATACACACACACACACACACACACACACACACACACACACACACACACACACATATATAGTGGTCATGGTCTCATTAGGGCATTTATTCCTATCCCTTTTAAGGTCATGAACACAATCCTAATTGCTATTTGAAGTGTTTGTCTTGAGTTTCAGCCAAGTTGCTTCTTTTCAGAAAGTGTTGCTGGCTTCTGGAGGAGGCATTTTGGCTTGGCTGTTTATGCGGCGTGTTATTTTTTTTTTTTTTTACTTCAGGAATCTAGGCATTTAGAGTTATGCCATTTGGAGTATTTCTTGGTATAGATATCGAGTCTCACATGTATTAGGTGGGTGTCCCATTCTTTGGTTGTTTGCTGCATGTTCTGGGTCCTACCCAAGTGTGGTGGCTATGGGGTACCTGATAGAGAGTGTTTTTATGAACCAGAAGGAACCACAAAGGAATGGCTATGTGCTAGAAATAATGGCTGAGAGGGGTTGTGAGAAAGGGGTAAGGGGACTCTGGGTCCACACCAAGAGGTCATCCCTAGGGGATGAGGGTGGGCTGAGAGGACCTCAGCCCTTGTGTTTTTATCTCTCAGCTATGAGTAGTAGGGTCCACAAACCCGGATGGGGTTAAATAAGGCAAGTGGAAATTGTGTCCCTTTATTCACTATCAAGTCATTCCCTGATGCCAATCAGATGCCAATGTTCTCAAATCTCAGGGTTTTCCGAGCCTCCATGAATCATCATGAAGAACAACAGAGAGCACACAGGATGGACTCACAGAAAGCACAAACAACCTACGTTCACTGGTTTTGTTTCTTCCTCCAAGCCAGCCTTAAAGGTACAACCCTCTGTCTGTGGTGATAGGCATGCACCACCATTCCTGGATAATTCACCTGCTCTTGGCTCTACTGGCTCTCTCCAGGGCTCATCCAGAAGCTTCAGGAATAGCCAAACCATGACAGAGCCCTAGGACAGAGGGGGCTTTGCCACCTCTGGCAGCTGACAGGTGTCGGAGAGCTAGGCTCTGACTCCTTTAAGAACTTGCCCTTTCCTGTTGGTTCAGGCAGGGAGATGGATGGTGGTCTGAGGAGGAGGGATGAGAGCTGGAAGAAGAACTGATTGGAGAACAGGTCAGTTGGTAAAGTCTCTGACAGATCAATGGAGACTGTCTGCACAGTGGGGTTGCACTTAAAGGCTAAATAGTGAGCACCTGGATTTGGGGCCTGGCATCTACTGCCCTGCCCCTACAGAAGGGGTGCTATCTGCAGCCCTTTCTCCGATTCTAGGAAATCCCAGAAGCCCTTCCCATAGATCCCACAAGAAATGAGACTATTTGCTCCCGATCTGAAGGTGTGGGTAGCTATGATCCAGTATTCTGGTAGCTTAAGGGATGTTCTGCTCACAGTGGGCAAGACAGTGAGGGAGTCCTCACACTATATTGTCTAGCTATGATTCTGTGTCCTGGTAGTTAGGAAGTGTTTTGTTCACACTGGGCAGGATGACAAATGGTTCTCGCACTGTAGTGTCTGCAAGCAGATGCCTTCTGAATGTCTATAGACATGCCATTGCTGGGATCTGTGAATACCCTTAGGTCTCTGCTAGAGGTAGGGCTATTCCCTAGCTGCTCCCTCACTAGTTCCTTCTCCAGGCGATGTGTGTCCATGTGCATGTGTGTGTGCGTGTGTGTGTGTGTGTGTGTGTGTGTGTGTGTGTATGTATCTAAATTCTGTCCCCTTTACATTGTCCCCAAGTTAGGGTAGCATTTGCTCATCAGGTTGGAGTTCCACATCCATCAAACTAAGGAGGGACAACCTGCAGCGCCTCCCTCTATTTTTTAGAGGTGCTCCTGTCTGGATCCTCTGAAGACAGTGCCTTGGCCAAGATCAGAGCTGATGAGGGTAAGGAGTGGGAGACACTTATCCCGATGGCCCTGTTCTGCCAGGATAAACTCACTGGCTCCTTTTACTGGTAGGCAGGTCAGATGTGTCAGAGAGTAGCTGTGAAGACGACCGGACATACGAAGCCATAAACTTATTCCAAAACACTGGGAGATTTTTCTGGTCTTTTTTTTTTTGTTGTTGTTGTTGTGGTTATTGTCACTTGATTGGGCAGTTCTACAGCATGAACTTTGTAGGTGACAGTGTCATGTCAGTGTTAAAGGTTGGTCACTCCTGCTAAGGTCTTTCACTTCACTTGCCATCACCGTGGCCCTTGCTGTGGGGTCTGCTGCTCAGGGGAAGTGTGTTGGTGCTCCTGGCACTTGAGGTCCCTGGCCTGATGACTTCTCACTGCAATATCAGGAGCTTTAGGAACAGGAACATGTTGCTCCCGGTCTGGCTAGGAGACCTGCTTTAGAGAGCCATGCATCCTAGTATACCACATACAGGATCTATTTGTAAGTACAGCAGCTTTGGAACAAAGACAAAATGAGTTTTCATATGGAAGAGGCAGTCTGGGGAAGGGGACCATGCTGGGGACATCAGGAGTTAGAATCAAGATGTGGCTTCCCTAGGAGTTGAAGAGCTAAGGGCTCCAGCAAGGGCCTGAGGCTAGATGCTGTGTGATTTGGGGGTCTGACTCCTATTTGCAGACCTTCTTCAAGGCACTAAATACCTCTGCCATATAATTCGTCCATGATGGCTACCCTCCATGGGCTCATAAAATATTTTACTATTCCTAAAAGCCTACCTTATAAAAGGCAAATGCTCCCCATAAAGTGGTCATGCCTGGAGTTCATTATCAGCCGACACCCTAATTATGATCACTTTAGTAGGAATTAGGTGGCACCCAGAAATCTGATCTTAATAGTTTACATGTGTGCATGTGTGTGCCTGTATTTGAGTTGAGGGCACTGAGAATTTTTTTTTTTTTAAATTCACTCAACAAATCTTGATCAAACACTACCAGAATGCCAAATGGTAATCTTGGTTCTGCTGGAATGAAGGCTGAACAAAGACACAAAACACCTCTGCCCCCGTGGAGCCTACATGAGGAAGAAGGACAAAAAACAAGCATAACTAGAGATGAATGGAGGTCAGCAAGTAACAAGGATAAAAATGCAGCAGGGGTGGGGAGGGGATTGTGGGGGAGAGGCTGACTTTCTGGCGGGGCTTGATTAGGACCAGCCTGTGACCACAAGTGCCAGGATGAGGGGAAGGCCAGAAGACCCCCCAGAACATGGTCCTGAAGGAGATCCTTACTCCATCCTAGAGGCACACATCCCCTGAAGCCTCTTCCTGCTTGCATTCTCCTTCACTCAGCCTTCCAAGAATCAGAGAGCTTTCAGGGCCCAGCGGAAGAGAAGCCATAGATGGGGTGTTTCCTGGGCAGGTAGGGTGACAGAGTAGCTGGCAAGCTCCAGTGCAGCCAGTTCCTGGATGTATTAATTGCTTTTGCTAGCTGTGACTGAAATACAACAGGTGAAAGGAAGGAAGATTTGTTTTGGCTCACACTTACAGAGGGTTCATTCAGTCCACGGCCACTTGGCTCCGTGTTTTTGGCCCTATGCTGAGACAGAACATAATGGCAGCAGAGATTGTTTACCTTCTGGTGACCAGGAGACAGAGAAAGGGAATACGAGAGGGGCCAGGCCAAGATATAGCCTCAAGGACACAACCCAGTGTCCACCTTCTCCAGCCGCACCCTGTCCACTTTTCACTGTTTCCAACACTGCTGCATCTTACGAATCTGTCAAGAGACAGATGAAGCCATTCATTAGGTCAGGACCCTGGCGACCTGGCCATCTTTGGAAACACCACCACAGACGCGTTCGTGGGTATGTGCTCTGCCAATGCACGTGGTTCTCAATCCAATCAATGTAATAACTCAGATTAGCTGCGGCACCAGTGAATGAAGTACTAGCTCACCTTACATGGCTTGTTCCCTGTTGTGTGACAAAACATTTCCTGGAGAGATGCAACACACATGTCTATTCACCCCACAGGGGGAGCCCATGACAGACAAATTATGGATACCACCAAAGTCAAACTTGGTGAACCAATGGGTTTTATTGGGGTTACTTACAAGGTGTATAACGAGGGGCTACTCACAGGAGCAGAAATGACTCAAAGACAACTGTATCACCAGGGCCCACCCTAGCATAGGTGACAGCTCACAAAATCTGGGAAATTCAAGCACATTGTATAGCCTGCAGTCAGCCCGACAGGTTGGAGTGTCCTTTCCAGGTCTAAATCTGGGGCATTGCTCTCTTTTTTCACACTAACGTTTGCAGCTCTGGGAGAATCACCAGGCTGAGATGTGTTCTGGTGTGAGGACAGGCAGAGTAGGTTCAGGCTGTTTACACACAGTGCTAAGACTTTCTCCATACTCCACTCTTCTGTTGAGGACCTTCTCTAGCTAGGTGAAGGGGCACAGAAGAAAACCACACAGAGTTGCCCAAAGAGTTTAGCCGGGGAAGTTGACAGCTCCTCACAGTGTGGTGTGAGACTGCTAGGGGCTGATGGAGGGTGCAGCTCTGGGGTACCTAGGGATCAAAGCAACATCCCTAAGCTAGAGGAAGAAAAAAAAAATAGCTGAGATACCCATGCTTGGTCATTCTAGAATGTTCTTTGAGTGCGGTGGGGAAAGGAAGAACGCCAAGCCACAGGGGAGGCCCCTGCAGAGAAAGAAGGGGAAGAGGACATTGTGGTCTACTGTGGGAAAGACAGGGGTAGTCTGGGGAGGACATTTTAATGAGAATGGAGTTCATTGTGAGCACAACCCTTATGATGGATCAAAGGACCTTGACACTGAAGAAGAAGTCTTTTGACTCCAACCCCTTGGTTATAGAAATAGAACCAGGTATGGAGGGGAGAAGATAACTGCCCAAGACCCCTTGGTTACTGGTGGACAAGAACCCTCATGCCTGGGAACCTCAGCTCATCGTAGCTGTAGCTACCATTCTGATCTGTTCTAACAAGTATGAAGTACTAACTTTCTCATCTCCACTCCCTACCAAGAGAGCTACACTGGTCATTACTTCCCCATTTTTCAGATGGAGAACCTTAGGTGTAGCCTTAACTTACTCAAGGTCACACAGCTAGTATGTGGGGAGTGCAGATAGGAACTCTGCAGTTTGCACTAGGGTCCACGCTCTTCCTCATAGAGGCAACCTTTGATGTCTTAACTAGGACTGTGGTCAGTAGCTCTTGTCTAAGCATGACAATGTCTGGGAGAATGTCTCCTTCTCTTACCCTCCACCCTGCTTGTCAATGCCTCAGTGCCTCTGTTCCATATGTTTTTGCTCTCCTTTAGGCAGAGCTGAATATGGTGAAGGAGCAGCTCTGGGCAAGTGAGATGGGATGTTATCATTTGCAGCACTTGCTCAGTGCCGTGCTGTAAATATTTCCACTGTGGCCTGATTCCCTCCATGGCCAACTCTAAGCCCTCAGCTGAACACCAATCAGCTGCAAACTCTGCAATGGACTCTCAGGTCTGTCTGACTCCAGCACATCACTGTAATGATATGCTTCCTTCCCAACTCTTCCTGAAGCTCCTTCCCCCTCCCTCTGCTTATTCACTCCCCACCTTTGATTAAACTAGGTTCACACAGATGGTTATGATTTGAAAGTTCTCATCTTAGGATGTTTACTTCCTCTACTTGAAAAGGAATAATAATAAAAAATTCATGGAGTTCTGCCCACTATAAACATTTCCTAGAAGGGGCTTTGGTGATTTAGTTCAAGTCTTGGTTTTACAGATATGGAAGGTCTGCCTAGAGAGTCAAGGGACTTGCTCAGAAACAAAGTCAGTAACTCACCACACCAGAAGCCTGACTCTTGGTCCCTTGCTTGCTTTTCTAACATATCCTGATGTCGTGTGTGTGTATGTGTGTGTGTGTGTGTGTGTGTGTTGATCCAAAAGACGTACCCTGAAAAAAATAAAACTATTGGCCCAGGGGAAGGGGAACCCTCTAAGGTGTTTTGGATCTGTCTCATCAACCTGTAACTTTGAGTCAGAGTCTTAGATGCTTTGAGCTTTTGCTTTGTCACTTTAAAATGCAGATATTATGAATATTTGCCTTGCACATCTCAGAGGGATGCTATGAAGACCAAAGGAGATAAACGGCTAGCAAAGTGTGTCTGATGTAAGCAAACACAAATGGCTCTTAAATGCAGAGGGCTACTCACTCAGCACCTCATTTGGAATAAGGGAAATGTAAGTTAAAATTACACCGAGGCAAACAATTTTCTCACCTCTCAGATTGGCAACAGGCCAGAAAGTTGATAACCTCCTGTAACGGTGATACTGATGCTGTGAGGGAATGGGCACCCTCATCTTTCTCACAGGAAGAGAAGTGTGCGGAGCCTCGGCAGAGGGTAATTTGGCAATAGCTATCAATGTTTTAAATACATAGCTCTTCTGACCTAGCAATTCCGCTTTTGGGACTATATCTTATAAATATATTTGCATAAGTGCCAAGGATCTCCTTTCAGCTCTTTGTTGTAGTGATGTTTGCAACAGGCAAAAAATTGAAATGATTCAGTGTTCATTAAGAGAGGTATCTATGGGCCAGGGGGTGTGGCTCAGTGGTAGAGCACTTGCTTACCATCCAAGGGGGTCTGAGGTCCACCCCCAGCAATGAATAAAAGAAGATGTCTTTTTAAGATACCATGTCTTCTTATCCTGCCCTGGTTAGGAGCCATTAAGACACCAGGAAGACTTGTTGCCTGGTCTGAAGTAAGTATCCCCAATCGGGGGGAGCATGTCTCTTCTCAGAGTGCTGTTTGTGAGGTCGGTCAGTCCGCTGGGATTCTTACTTTTGTGGTGCTTTATCCTGCTGCTTTCCTGCTCTTCTCTGAGGGGCATCAGCCCATCCTGCCAGCATCTTGATAGCCCAGAAACAAATCCTAGCATGCAGAGGCCTACCATCAATTAGAGATAGGCAAGGGACTTACTATCTGTAGAGAGATCTGCAGGAGGCGGGGCTGTTGGCAAAGGAAAAGCATCATGTCTCCAATTAAAGTTCTAAAGATTTATCTTCCACTCAGCCCCCCTCAGAAATTGACATTTATTAGGTTGTCAAGGCTGATTTTCCTCCTGGCCCTTTCTTGCCCTTAATATCCTCTCTCTCTCTCTCTCTCTCTCTCTCTCTCTCTCTCTCTCTCTCTGAGCATGCATGTGTGCGCATACATACATACATGCACGTGTACAGATACCTAAGTGAATAAAAATCCCTATGGTTTTCTGTTCAAAGATCAAAACTGCTGCCTTTGGCCTGGCTTCTTGACTTTTGATAGAGGGGACTGTTATACTTAGGGGGACACAGGCACAGCTCTGCTGTAGGTAGGGTCTGAGGCTTATAGTAGTAGGCCTAGAATCTAGGATGAAATAGGTTTTGCATATAGTCGGATTGCCAACTGTGTGTTGGGAGTGTCTCATCCCATCGATCTGAGAAAAGTAGCCCATGTGCCACTCACTCTGAATTTCATTACTGGATATGCCTGGAAATATACTGAGCCCTTTTCCAGGTCTCTTTGCAGTGAACATATTCCTCTATGAGGGAATTCACAAAATCACTACCATCCCAGAGACACTGAACTCTGAGTGAAAGGATTCTGAACAGTCTGAAATCCTGCAGGAAGGAAGTTGAAGGCCACGGGGTTTACCCAACATCACTCATCGTGTTGGTGACAGTGATGTGGTTGTCACCTGGGTCCTCTGACTTGAAGATCAGCAGACTTCAGTTTATCACAGTGGTTTTCTTTGGTGACAAGAGGAAGCCTGGCTGAATGTGAGCACAGGGCCCCCAGGTGAGAGAGGACAAACAATAGGCGTGGACAGGTCAGGCAAGTGTGTTGGCAACTTGCCTAACGCTGCCATTTTGCTAGTTGCCGGCCACAGATGTCCCTTTTTATGGTTTTATTTAATTTGCATTTATGATTTGGGACACACACTATATACACCTGGCTTTGGTTTCCTGTTTACTAATCCTTGTGATGTTTCTGGGTTGTTTTTGTGGTGGTTGGATTAGTATTCACTCTTCTTCATTAGAAGTTTGATGTAATGGGATCCTTTCTAGCTGACCTGTTTGTCTCTTCCTCTCATTGAACCGGACTCTTCCTTGTGCTCTTGTGATTGAGCCTGTCTGTATTCCTCCTCAGTGTGTTGTCTTCTTTTAAGCACCCTCTGCAGTGCTGGCTTGGTGGATATGGTCTGCCTCAGTCTGGGCTTGTCCTCAATGTCCTTTTATTCGTCCATTTTTGATAATAGCTTTGCTGGAGGCAGCAATCTTGGCTGGAAGTTCTTACTTTCAGGCCTTGGGAGATATTGTTCTATGTTCTCCTGGCTTTTACAGTTGCTGGGAAAGAAACGAGGAAGTGTAATGTGGGAAGAGAGGGAGAGGATAAAGAATTAAAGAGGGAAAGCTCTTGTAGCAGCTTCTTTGTGTCCCACAAAACTCAGAGACTGACAGTCCCATGCAGAGGGTTATGGAGGGTCAGTTGAACTTGCAGATTCTTTCTTGTGGTTTATGATAGAATTGAGCTTGTCTTGGACAAATGTGATACCTACCAGGACTGTTTATTATCTATACTTCTTTGTATAATAGTCTGTGAGCTGGGTTGGTTCTCTTATACTCTGGAAATTCCTAAGCTCATTGTCCCCGGGGAGTGGCTAATATCTTACTTAGAAGCTGTTTTCCAAGAGAAAGTAACCCTAGTACTGTGATCTGTATAGGTGAAGGACATGTCTTTATGTTTTCAAGATGTTCTAAGTATTAGTCTCCCCAATGAAGGCAGGAGATGCACCCCAGGGTTCTAAACTCTGCATCGCTGATGGCTGACTCCACAAGTTGATTCTCCCACTGGCCTTGGGCTCAAGCCTACCAAGTTCTAATGTCAGCCTCAGTTAACAAGCTCTGCTCCCAGCCACTGAGCACAGGGATATACACTACTCTACCTGGACAGAGCCTCCTGCTGTCTGTAGTTTCTGGCTGGTCTGTGACTAGCCCTCCTGCTCTTTACAACTGGCTCTCAGGGCTGCCTCCGGCAGAAGAGGTTTGTGGTTGTTTCTGTTCTTTGGTCTCTCAGGATAGCTTAGTTTCTCAGTATCTTAGATTAAGACCTCTCTGAAGGTGGTGGCTAGCTGTGGGGCAGTGGGCTGTGAGAGGCAGCTGGGTATCTAGTAGAGCTTGCTTGGAACCCCAGAGACCCTAAAGGAACATAGTAATTTTGTTCGCTCCTGTGGCCCCTGGCTGTTCTCACTTAGCTTCAGCCCTCCACAGCCCCTCCCAAAGAGAGGTTTGTGGCCATTGGTCATGGTCAGGTAGCACAGGTAGAGGGTGTGACACAGGCCGAAGAGCCTCAAGACATATCCAGATTCATTAGATACCTAAAGGCCAGAGGGTGTAGTCAATTAAGCATTCCTTCCCAGACCCTCCTCCTGGCAAAAGGTATTTAACCTCAGGCTGGCCCGGAGAATACTGGGTATAGCTTCATCCACTTTCCACCATGACAATAAACATTTTAAGGCCATGGACTACCTTTTGTCTTTGGGGCCTGCTGTGGGGAACCATGGAGAAGGCCTTCAACTACCGAGCCACTGTCTAACCTCTAGCCACAGAGACTCAGTCCTCCTGTGGCCTCTCAGTGGCATCTGAGAGCCCAAGGGCTTGAGACCAGTTTGTCCCCAGCTGCCCCTTTGGCCCTGGGATCCCTAACCCAAGAGCTCCAGCCCCCTGTGGGGGTCTCAGACTGTGTTTTCCCCATGCCCAGAGTGGAGCCCTGCAGGTTCTCAGAGCCTGACATCTGTCCTGCGAGCGTAGAGTGAACTCAGTTGAATTCCTGTGCTTCTGCTTCTCTGAGCCATGGCCCCAGCTCCTTGGGGTGGCAGACACAGCTAGCCACTGTCCTGTTAGTCATACAGAATGACATGATAGGATTCTGTACCACTGCTGACCGGTACACTGGAGGAAGTTCTGCTGCACTTAAACTCACAACTGTGTGAGGTTTGTGTGGGTTTGCCACCCACTCTCTTTCCCTCTAGGCTGTCTGGCTGACTTCTGGAAAGGTTATCTGTTTTCCCTTCCCTGCCAGAAAACTATATAACTGGGGCAGTGTTCAGCTTGGCTTCTTTTTGGTGTGTGGTCCATCTTTTCCTTGGTATTTTCTCCTTTTTAGCCCAACTTTGTGGATCGTAGAGGCTCTTGTCTTTTGTTGGAGCATTCTTTTTTCCATTTCTTTCTTTTTTCTTTTCCTCCCTCCTCCTACCTCTCTCTCTCTCTCTCCCTCTCCTTTTCTTCTTTCTTTCCTTTTTTGAGACAGGGTATGGCTGTCCTGGAACTCACAGAAATTAGCCTGCATCTGCCTTCTGAGTGCTGGGATTCCAGGACTGCATTACCACATCAGATCCAGTCTGTTTTTTATAGTGATGCTTCTCCCTAACTGGGTCACAGAGATGCTCTGGATCTGACTGAATTTGAAGCATCTCATTCTGTTGTTGTATTGAGAATAGGCTTTAGTACTGAAGCATAAAGGGGCCACTGTAGTAAACCAGGCAACATGATATTGGCGAATGTCTGGGTGACTGTAGTGAGGGGGTGGATGTTGAGAAATGATGCTTGCTGGTTGCATTTGCTGTGAGGGTGGTTTTTGAGCAGGGAAGACTGGAGCAGCCCTGATTGACAATGGAGAAGGCTGAAGGGAGACTTGGTCTGGTGGAGAGATTCAGGGATCCCACTTAAGATGTGATTTCCAACCGTCTGTGGTGGTTGAGCAGTAATAAGTGAGAGTCTATGACTCAGGAGAGTCTGGCCTAGATATAGGAAGATGGGCAGTTCTTAGTATTTAAAAGCCATGAGACAGAGTGAACTTATTTTGAAAGCGTTGTTTGTCGAGAAGGTAGTAGATCAAAGGAGAGTCCCTGGGTTGTGAAGTCATCAGGGCCAGGATTGACCAATCAGGAAGAACAACAGAGCAGTGTGGTCAGCAGGATAAGGACTGCCCAATCAGCAAGAACAAGAGAGAAGGCGAGACCTGCAGGACAGTGAGTTTCACAGAAGGTATAATCCTTCTGCTCATTGGCTGTTGATGGTGAGTCGTTTCGACAGGAAGAGAGGCAGAGTGCAGGGCCACAGAAAAAATTATGGGCTGAGGAGGGAAAGGAAGATATGCTGCAAGTTTGAAGAGAAGAGGAGAAGGGAGGGGAGGGGAAAGAGAGGCAAGGGGAAAAGAGAAGGGGCTTCCAGGAGAGTGGTACAAGGGTCCACACGACCAGTAGTAACTCCAGAATTTCTTTAAAATTTTTTATATCCATATTTTAAAAATGTTGTGTGTATTAGTTACTGCTGTGATAAAATACTATTATCAGAGCAACTCAAAGAGAACTTTATTTTGGTTTATGGTTCCAGAGGGAGAATCCATTGTGGTGGGAGGGCCTGGTAGCCATCGGTAGGTATAATGGCAGCAGTAGGAAGCTGTGAGCTCATATCTTCAATTATAAGCATGAAGCAGACAGTGATGGGCTGAGACTTTTAACTCTTAAGGCCCACCTCCATTGATGTACTTCCTAAACCTTCCCAAACAGCACCAACACCTGATGCCAAAGGCTCTGGGGAACTGTTCTCATTCAAACCACCACTGTGTCTGTGTGTGTGTGTGTGTGTGTGTGTGTGTGTGTGTGTGTGTGTCTGTGTGTGTTTGTGTGTGTGTATGTGTGTCTGTGTGTGTGTGTGTCTGTGTGTCTGTGTGTGTGTCTGTGTGTGTGTGTGTGTGCGTGTGCATGTGTGTGTGTGTGTGCGTGTGCATGTGTGTGTGTGTCTGGAATATGTGTCACAGTAAGGATGGTGGAGGTCAGGAAGAAATCTGCAGCTATGTGTGTCCCTGGGATTAAATTCAAATCACCTGCCTTGGCTGTCAGCATCTTTCCAAGATAGCCCTGCAACCCTAGAATTGCTATAGCATAGGCATTTTGCAGCATGGGTCAGCTTAGAAGGGAGTTTGACAATGGACTCTCTAAATTCTTAAGATCAAGAAAGCCTGATTTGTTTATATAAAGGATAAGATAAGCTGAGGGGGGCAGAGGGTTTATTGACCCTGAAGTTCTTCCGCTAAGGGTTAAGTCTTACATAAGCAGCTGGAGGCAAGAAAGGGACCTTTCGGGCAAGATGAACACTCCATCTTAAGAGCTAGTTTCTTTACCCCAGCTGTGTTCAGTCAGCAGAATTGCAGCCAGTTGGGTGAGAAGGAAGGTGAGAACCAGACAGGAGTCTGCAGAGACTGGGCCAGGCCTCCCACTGAACAGGAAGGAAATTTGCTAACACCACTTTCTTGTCTTCTTCCCTCTCATAGACATTCTGACTTTGGTTGATAGAACACATACAGACGCATGCATGTGCACACACATCTGCACACACATACATAGCCTTCCCCTTCCAACACACAACATGTGAGCTTGCACATCAAGAATTCTTTTTGGAGGGGGAGGTGCAAGGCAAGATGCTTTAGGGAGAAAAAAAGAGTTGCTGCCAAGCCTGAAGACATGAGGTCAAGTCCTTCTACTGGGTAGAAGGAGAGAAGAAGGAGAAAACCAGACTCCTGCGAGTTGTCCTTTGATCTCAACACACAGGCTGTTGTGTTCCCTTTCACACACACTCAACTATTTTTTCCAGTAAGAAAAAAAAGCAAAACAAAAACATCTTGGGAGACCTTAAACTTTTTGCAAAGATGTTAAAGCATTTTTAAGTTTCCTTGGAAACCCAACTGTGCAGGCCACACCTTCTGACCATTCTCCATGGGGTCACTCTTTGCATTTCAAGGGTAAGTTTGATTTCTGGAAACAGCCTAAAGTTATTGAAAATTAAGTATGATGTCTAAAATGAGAGATTAAGGTTCTTATGGCCTCTGATGAAGGTTGATACAACTAAGATATGGCTTATTTTATCTTGTTTAAAAGGGGAGACTTCTTCCTTCAAGCGTGTAGAAAGGAATGATGGGTAAAGTACCTGGTATAGTTTTTGATCTGTAGGCATTCTGTAATTGCTAATTATTAATATTCCTAAAACAGTGATCTGAAATGAATGGGATCATTGTTGAAAGAAATGTCACGTCCCCCAAGGTGAAGGCTTTGAAGGGACAGACTTTATCTAGAATTAGACATTTTGCTAAGTGTGTTAAAAAAATAGCAGATTCATAATCTTATCTGTTATTCTCCTTTATCAGCAGGAGGACTGGAGGACTCCAGGTCAAAGAAGAAGACAGCTGAAGGAGATCACCTGGGTTAGAATGATCACCTGGGTTACCTCACCCCTTAGGGCCACCCTTGTCTGTCCCAGGTGGCAAAGAGGCTACAGAGGTGATCTCTTCTCTCTCTCTAGACTGGGATGCTGATGCCAGGGGCTGGAAAGGCTACTATAAGAAGTTCCTGAGGTACTGAGCTCAATTTCCAGCAACTACATGGTGGCTCATAATCATCTGTAATGTCCTCTTCTGGTGTGTCTGAAGACAGCTACAGTGCACTCATATACATAAAATAAATAAATATTTTGTTTTAAAAAAGAAGTTCTTGTGTTGGACATAGACTTTTTTCCTCCATTACTTAATTTATTTATTCGTGTTATATCCTGATTGCAGCTTCCTCTCTTTCCAGCCCCTCCTTGCACAGAGCCTTCCCCCTTCTCTTCTGAGGACAGGACCTCTCCCTTCCTTCCTCCCCCCCCCCCCCCCCGTACCAATCCACCTTGGCACATCAGTTACTGCAGGACCAGGCACATCCTTTCCCACTGAGGCAGACAAGGTGGCTCAGTTAGGAGAACAGGATCCACAGGCAGGCAACAGAGTCAGGGTAAGCCCCTGCTCCAGTTGTTGGGGGACTCACATGAAGACCAAGCTACACATCTGCTACAGTTGTGCAGGGGGCCTAAGTCCAGCCCTTATATGTTCTTTGGTTGGTAGTTTAGTCTCTGGGAGCCCCCAAGGGTCAAGGTTATTTGACTCTGTTGGTCTTTCTATGAAGTTCCTATTCCCTCCAGGTCTCTCAATCTTTCCCCCAACTCTTCCACAAGAACACTTGAGCTTCTTCTAGTGTTTGTCTGTAGGTCTCTGCATCTGTTTCAATCAGCTCCTGGGTGGAGCCTCTCAGAGGACAGCCTAGGTTCTTGTCTGAAAGCATAACAGAGTATCATTAATAGTGTCAAGGACTGGTGCTTGCCCATGGGATGGGTCTCAGGTTGGGCCAATCATTGGCCATTTCCTCAGTTTCTGCTCCGTCTTTGGACATAGACTTTTTGTACTTTTTTTTTTTTTTTTAAAAAGGAATTATTTATTTATTTTATGTATACAAGTACACTGTCACTCTCTTCAGACTCACCAGAAGAGGGCATCAGATCCCATTACAGATGGCTGTGAGCCACCATGTGGTTGCTGGGAACTGAACTCAGAACCTCTGGAAGAGCAGTCAGTGCTCTTAACACTGCATCTCTCCAGCCTCAGACATAGATTTTTAATTCTCTAGGAAAAGGGCAAATAGTTATGGAGAAGATAACAAAGGAGTAACTTAACAGCTTCATATACAGAAGAGACCAAATGGTCTTCTCCTGAGGTCAGGTCTTCTCATAGAGGAAGGAAGAAGTCAGCAGAAAAGCCGTGGGTGTTCCTGGCTGGGGAGAAGGAACTCATCAATGAGTCACTGAAATGAAATCCCTCCTGCTTAGTCAAATGCAGAGCTAGCCTGGCCACGCGGCTCCCTCTGCAGGGGGGCACAAGAATGAGCTTCCTGGCCCAGAGCTGAGCAGGGTGAAAGTTCCTAGGGCCACCTTGCCTCCACAGGGAGCAAAAGATGGATCTCATCTGGACTCTGCTAAAACTCTGGTGGCATCCCTTTCTGGGTCTCCATTTTCCACAGAAGGGATCGATGGCTTGGGGGCTTTATCAGCGTGTCCCACACTGGTTCTTTCACTTTAGTTTACAGATGTCCACCAAGACATGGTATGTGTGTTCATACGTGTATGGGTACATGTGTACAGCCACATTCTACACGAGGATGTTCAGGTCAAAGATGGATCCAATACATGACAGTGGACTCTTAAGATTATATGGGCTAGATTATAGATTAAGATTATATTAAGATTATATAGATATGGATTAAGATTATATGTAATGTTAAGATTACATGATATCCTTGGTTTGTGAAAGAACAGTGAACAATGTTTGCACAGTGATGATCTTTTTCTTTTCTAATTTATTCTCCTCTTCTCTTATACATCACATCTCAACTGCAGCTCCCTCCCTATTCTTCCTAGTCCCCTCAATCTCCCTCCTCCCCCAGATTCACTCCTTCATTTCCCTTCAGAATGAGCCTATATGCACCCATCCATCCATCTATCCATCTATCCATTCCACCATTCATTTTCTTTCTTTGTCCTCTATCTGAACTCAAAATTATAATAATTATATTAAAACATGAAACTTAGTGATGAGTAAAATTCTTTCCATTTCTGATATTTTAAGCCTATTTTATATTTTTAAATTTTATTTTTTAAATTTAATTTTTTTTATTCACTTTACATCCTGATCACAGCCTTTCCTCCCTCTTTTCTTCTCAGTCCCACCCTTACAAATCCTTCCTCTCGTTGCCCACCTTTCTCAGAGAAGGTGAAGCCGCGCCCCTTGGGTATTACCCCATCCTGGGACATATAGTCCTGGCAGGACTAGGCACACCCTCTCCCACTGAGACCCAGTCAGGCAGTCCAAGTAGGGGGAAAGGGACCCAATGGCAGGAAACAGAGACCAAGACAACCTCCTGCTCTTTTTGTTAGGGGACCCGCATGAAGACCAGGCTGTACATTTGCCACACATGTGTAGGGGGTCCAGGTCCACCTCCTGTATGCTCCCTAGTTGGTGGCACAGGCTCTGTGAGCCATGATCCCAGCTTAGTTGACTCTGTAAGTCTTCTTGTGGTGTCTTTGACTCCTCTGGCTTGCTCACTTCTGTCTCCCACTGTTCCACAAGACTCTCTGAGCTCTGCCTGATGTTTGACTGTGGGTCTCTGTATCTTCTTCTGCCTGCTGCTAGATGAAGCCTCTCAGGGAACAGTTATACTGGGTTCCTGTCTGCAAGCATAGTGGAGTATCACCAATAGTGTTGGGCTGTTAAGCCTATTTTAAATATAGTATTCTTATTCTTTGAGAACTCCATACCTGCATACAATATATTTTGATTATATTAAGTCCCTACTCCTCTCAGATTCACTCTTCACCCCTCCACTTTCTCTTTTAACTTCACATCCTTAAAAAAAAATACCCTCCTGTCCCATGTGTGCTACCCATGTACACATGCTGTGTACACGGAACGTGGGAAACCTACCAGGGACTAGACCTCTAAAGAAAACTTGACTCTTCCATAGAAGCCATTAACTGTCAGTGGCTCCTTACTAGGGGGTGGAAGCATGTGAGCGCCTTCCCTCTCTGTGCTGGATGGTGACTCTTGTTCAAGTAAGCACAGCTACTGCGAATTCATCAGTAGCTCAGTCCTCTCAGGCCAAGAAGACACTGTTTTGTCAGGTCCTCCAAAACCTCTGGCTCTCACAGTCTTTCAGCCACTCCCTTTCCCTGAGCCTGGAAACTACCCACTGGTTTATGATTTAACGTACAGGTGACATTAGAAGGATATATTCGTATAAACTCCCGAGTGCAAAGTCCAGTCAGAAGAGGTGTCCTGTGACTGTTGTTACTTGCTCTCCTGATCTGGGATTGGCTACAGAGGTTTACATCCACACCACTTCCTCTCTTTGGTTCTTCTCTACAGGTACTCTGAGTTTTAAAAACCATTTTTATCTATGGTTCTTTTTATGCCTATGGGTGTTTTGCTGCATGAATATTTGTGCACCATGCACATGCAATGCTAGAGGAGGCCAGAAGAGGGCATTGAGGTCTTGGGAACTGAGCCACTACGTGGGTGCTAGGAATTGAACGCAGACTCAGTGTCCAGCTGGTGCTCTCAATGGTGGGACCACCTCTCCAGCATCTCTCCGGGACCCTCCGTAAGTATCCTTATTCTCTGCTATGTCTTTTAGTTTTTTAAGAGTATGAGATTAAAAAAAAATGGTTCATTGGTTCATTTGTCTCTTATCCTTCTCCTCTTCTGTCTTTTTCTGTTGAGCTTTCCCCCTTCATGGTGACTAAAACCCCAGTTCCAGGTAAACAGGGGTCATGTGATCACCTGTGACCCCGCCCTGTGATCTTGGAAGTGGGCTTTCAGATGATTATCTTTTCCCCTGAAATCTTTGGAGATTTTTTTTTTTCCTTTCAGTTTTCCACTAGCCCAGGGAAACATTTACAATGTGAGTTTGTTTTTTTCTCACCTTTGTGTTGTTCTTTATGGTGAAGATTTTCTGGTCACTTTGACTATCATGTGATCTGAGAATCAGAGGACCTCTTGGTTCTTCTCAATAGAGAATCCCTATACCCTGGAGACTTTACGAAGCTATAGGCAATGGAAGGAAGACACATCAGATAAGCGGGTGGCTGTCAGCTGGGTGTGGGGTGGGAGGCAAATCAGGAAACTCTTAACCAGAGTGTGGCTGATGACAGTTTGACTCCCCGAGTCTCATCTGTCACTGGAGAGAACTGTTTTCACGCAACTGCAAGGCCTAGAACCATGACTGTCACCCACTGAGCGTTAATGAATCTAATAAATGTTGGCTGCTTTTGTTTTCTCTCTTCTTTTAAAATTTATTTTATTTTATGTAGTGTGTGTCTCTTATGTATGTAATGCCTGTGGAGGCTAGAAGAGAGTTATCAGATTTCCTAAAGCAGGAGCTATAGAAGGTTGTGAGGCACACAGAATGGGAGCTGGGAACTGACCTCAAGTCTTCTGGGAGAGCGACAGTGCTCCTCATCACAGAGGTATTCCTCCAGCCCTCTCTGCTCCCTTTCTGATACAAGGTTTCTCTATATAGCCTTGGCTGCCCTAGAACTTTCTCTATGGACCAGCCTGGCCTTGAACTCAGAGATCTGCCTGCTTCTCGAGTGCTGGAACTAAAGGTGTGCGCTACTACCGTCCAGCCTCTTTTCTTTCTTGAAAAAAAAAAAAAATATATATATATATAAAATTACTTTAATGTATGTGAGTGTGTGCTATGCGTGTTCATGACAACAGAGTGCAGTAGAGAGCATTAGATCCTCTGGTGGTAGAGTTAAATAGGCAATCGTGATCCACTGAATATGGGTGCTGGGAAATAAACTTGGGTCTTCTGGAAGAGCCACACAGCCATGAGCCATCCCTCCAGCCCCCTTGTTGTCTCTTTCTTGCTTGTTTGTCTGAATAGGCTGCAGACTGTGAGTCAGATGTCTGGGGATCCAGGTCACTTGCTATCTAGCTCTGAGTATGAGGGCGTGTTCCTTCATTTCTCTTTTCTCACATGTAAACATTTCCCCCCTCTGTAAGATGAAGGGGTGGGAGGACTAAGTGATTTCCAAGGATGCTTCTCACCCACACAGTCTGTGATGCTAGCACCAGTGGTGTGAAAAGCAAAGTGTGCCCTCAAACAGCCCTGTTGCCAGCAGCACGCTCGGCGTGGGATTGACTGTACCTCCCCATCGCGCTTTGTTGAAGTTGAGTCTTTGGGATTTGGCACGTATGTCCCCATGAGAGTCCCCTTTTAAGTGGTGGTTGGCTTTCCAGGGCCAGCTCATAAAACATTGCTTACTTCACAGCGAGGCAGAAACGCTGTTCATTTGCATTGGAAATGGCAGGAAACAATACTGTCACAACACTAGTAATTAAACAAAACAGAAAAGCTATTCGATTGAATAGGCACTCATTTTTTATTTATCTGGAATCATGGTGCTTAAGGGAAGCAGGTTAATGCAGAAAGGGGTGCCTATGGAAATATGCGTTTGGAGGGGCAGCTGTGACTCTCCTCCTGGGCTCTCAAAGGGTTTACACTGAGGCTAGTGGCATACCTTCTTGAAGTTTCTGTTTGGGTTGGAAATGAAAGGGTTTTCCCTCTACCCACTTTGGCTTTTCTTTACGATAATGTCTGCCTAAGTCCTCAAATTTGATGGCTGCTGTAACAAATTGGACCAGACATGCCCAACCTTTTGACATGGTATCGGGTGTTGTCATCTGTGTTTTCCTGAGAACAGTGCAATGTAGCTATAAAAAAAAATTGCCAGCAAATATCATCATATTTTAAGTAAGTGTATGATTTTGTTTTGGGTGGCATTCCTAGCTGTTCTCGGCTGCTTGTGGGTCACAGGTTGCATGTACTTGATGGACTTCCCAGTGGAAAGAGGAGAGGGGATGAAGCATAGAGGCAGAGAACGAATTGACTGTAGATATTACTAATGGTCCTGCAATGTTTACTTGTGCCGTGTGCATAGCATCTTAAAGTCTAAAACAAAACAATAAAACCAACCTAAGGTTTAAGTGCAATGATACAGCTGAATGATGACAGGAAAGTCTAACTTCTAGTCCCTGGTAGCAAGGGACTAGAAGTTAGACTTCCTGGTAGGCAGACACTTAGGGAAAGGGGCCAAGGCTAGGCAATAGAGCAAGTGAACATTCAAGATGGCTGTCTTCTTCTGTCTTCTGGACTTGACACAAAAGCCCGGAAGCTTAAAGCAAAGGTCTTCTGGGTTTTTACAATAGGGAGCCTAGTGACAGACAAGTTCAACCAGTTCAAAGCTGTTAGGACATGTTACACAACAGTTGTGGACCAATCAGCCATCCTGTCTTTCTTCAAACTGGCCAACCCTAAAGTTCAGAGACGTTAAAAACTCTCAGCCCTCAAGAAGGAGTGGTCTTTGACTCCTCTCTCCCTGTGTTGCTGTCTCTGTGTTTCCTCATCCTAACAAAAGCTCTTCCTCCTGTACGATCTTTCTGCTACTGTTTGCTTTTTACTTGTGGTTTCTCCCATCTTCCTGACCTACTGGAGGCTCTTTCTGCTTTTTAATTCTTTGACTGGTAGAGGAAATGGACCAATAAGGACCCTCGGATGATGACAGAATGGCCTGATAGTTGTCAACCTGGCACTTTACTACACAAAAACCCTTTCTGTTTGGGCCTGGTAAGCAGCAGAGTGGGAAAAACTTCAAGGGATGTAAATTATTAAGTGGAAAGAATCAAGAGAGCGTGGTGATGAAGTGAGATAGTGGCTATAAGGGGGAATCAACTGGAAGGAGCAAAGGAGACAAGGAGAAAAGGAGTCCCATGGGAAGTTTGTGCTTTATAGATGGGCTCCTTCCTGAGGTCCCTTCTAGCTCTGCAGGCTGCAATGCCATAGCTCTGCCTGTGTTTAAATCACTTCTCCGCTGTGGTCATTCTTATCTGCTTCTCTTAGGCCAGCTCCTGATATGGGTTGTAAGGCAGCAGCTAGGGGCACAGGGCATTAGTTCTTTGTGACTGATAGACCATGTGCTTCTGCTTTGTCTTCCAGTGTCGGGACTGAACCAAGAGGGAGAGCTTCTGGGAACTTAGGGTAGAGCCTTTCCTTTTAGGAGTACGTGATGCAGGTTATAGCTTCTTAAGTAATGGGCCATGACTCTATATGGGATCATGTCACTGAGTGTGTGTGTGTGTGTGTGTGTGTGTGTGTGTATGTGCCTATGCCACAAAGAGCAAATGCCAAAACTCAAATGAGTGATGTGACAGAGATGTTTCTTTTGGTAGCATGTCCTGTGCTGTGTCATGAGACTTCACTGTTCTGAACACATCGTGCATGTCATCATGTCAGGTAACACCAGTGAACGCTGCCTGAACCGCCTTGGTTCAGTTATAGACTATTACATGCTACAAATAGCAGTTTCTACTGTGCACACAGTTTTCTGTTCTTACAGAAACATAATGGTTTGATTTGATTATAAAAATAAAACCTTTTCCCCTGTAGTTGTTCCTCAGCATATGAGTATTGAAGCAGTATGTTTTGGGTTGTATTATGTTAGGTGCTTGCTTTTAAAGCTTGCTATTTGAGTTGCTGATGAGTTTTGTTGAAAAATGATCACAGGATTTGGGGTTTGCAATTAGGCTAGAATCTACAACAGTTTCGGAACAAGTCCTGTGTTAGTCCCCCCCCCCCCCCATTGCTATGATCAAGTGCTTAACAAGAAGCAATTTAAGGAAGGAAGGAAGGGTATATTTTGGCTTACAGCTCTAGGGATATCAGTCCATCACAGTGAGGAAGGCACGGCGGCAAGAACAAGAGGCTGGCCGACCCTGAAACCTCAAAGTCCACTCTTAGTGACTTATTTCCTCTGCCTTTTAAAGGCTGCACAAACCTCCCAAACTGCACTGCCAGGCAGGGATCAAGTGTTCAAACGTGTGCTCATGAAACACGTGTTTCACATCCAAACCATAGCAGTCTCTAAACACGTCTGCCAGGTTGTACTATGTATTTAGGAGAAGTGGCATTTTGAGCGCTGATGATTATAAAGTATAAGTATTGATCCACTCCAAACAACACTGAAGATACTCTGCACTCTGCAGCATCAGATATTCAAGCAGGAGCCCACCTGTCTCATTAGTATCTAGTTTTGCTTTAATCTTTGATAAATAATAAAAGCAATCATCTGACAAAGAATTGTTCTAAAAATGAATTTAATTTTTCTTTTTTTTTTTAACTTGTAAAAGTTTTATTTGTTTTTGCTTTAGCTGTATCTGTGAGTGCCAGCATGCATGTGTATGTAGCACACACATGCCTGATGCCTGGTGCTTGCGAGGGCCAGAAGATGGTGTTGGGTTCCCTGGGACTGGAGTTACAGATGATCGTGAGCAGCCATGTGGGTGCTGACAAGTGAACCAGAATTCACTGCAAGTGTAGCAAGTACTTTTAATTGTTGATCAATCTTTCCAGCCCCTATGAAGAATTTATTGTGATTTATTATTAGTAAAATGTGTGATTTGTATACTATTTTTATGCCTATATATCTGGGGCTTTGGAAAAACTTGTGGGTTAAAAGGGGCTGTGAGTGAAAGACATTTAGAAGCCCTGCTGTGACTTATACATGTGTATGACTGTGAATGAGAACACACATATTCATGCATGTACTACACACACACACACACACAGACACACACACACACACACCACACACACATACTCACGTAAGAGTAGACTTGAAGTCTGGCGCCCTTGGTGGGAACAAATCTTGTTGCCTTTTGATTCTGTTGTCTTGGGTAAAACACCCAAGTTCTTCAATCTTAGTTCATTATCAGTGAAACATCAAGGGCACAAATATTCTTTGGAGGCAGGCTTCAAGGAGGAGGGGCAGGTGTGCACACCCTTGTAAACATCATAGCAGCCACAGATAGAACAATCCCAGTTGCTCATCTTCCTGAGGCTGTGTGGTCAAGCCCTTCCCAGTGAAAGTCCCTTCTTCCTGTGGCTTGTTGACTTTGTATGTGGGTTACTTTTGCATCACCACGACCATGACCAGTGCTTGTCAGAAACACCTTGAGGGAGGAAAGATCTATTTTGGCTCATGGTTTTAGCCCATTCATGGTCAGGGAAGATATGTGTATCTGAGGAGCTCAGTTGGTAGGCCAAGGTCATTCTAGAAATACAGTGTGACAGGACCTAGAGGCTGAGTGTAACCTTCAGGGGCTTTCCCCTGTGTTCCTGGACCTGATCCATACTGGGCATACAATAACGTCCTCTGAGTGTGTATAGGACTGAATGACCCCTTGTATGAATGAGAGGCACAGTGAATGAGACTCGATATCCAGTCACCAAATGATTGCAGTGTCCAGGGCAGGTGGTGCCTGCTGATGCATTCGATCTCATATCTGTTATTGGAACTTCGATGGGAGAACAGAGGATGCTTACTTCTTGAGTAGCTATCTGCTAAAGACAGTAACGATCTTGCTCTGTTATTTCAGTAGCAGAGGAAGGGAGAGAAAGCTCTCTGAGGGTGGATGGGAGTATCTTCATGTCTCCAGTATTGACAGGAGGGAGAAACATAGGTGATTGGAAAATGGTCATACATGGTCCTCAGTGGCTTCTGTTTGTTGAACAACTATTAGGTGCTGAGCACATGCTAGTTGCTGGGGAAAAAAAAAAAAATCACAACCCAAAGATAACATTATTTCCCAAGAGAAGTTGTCTCATTTAATCCTTAAAGCAACTGTGGGAGGATCAGATGAAATATTGCCCAGGAAAAGGGTTTATAAACTGTAAAGTGTTGTAAAATGTCACAAATTGTTAGGAGGATGATTAGTTTCCCTCCCCACCTCTGCAGCTTGCCCGGCAGCCTCCCAGCACAGAATTGGCACTCACCTTACCTGTCTCCTTCCCAGCTAATTGGGGAGGCTCTCCAGGCCTGATTTATGCGGACACTCACACATTCTCCCACTGAATATTATTCTAATCAGACACCTCATTATTGGAAGCCAGCCTCCTCGGGCTGCCTGGACAGGGTTATTACAGGATATTATACAGACCATTTGCATGGCCACCTTCAGGTCATTTCCATCACTTTAAGCTACTTACAGGCCCATTTTCTTCCCCATAATATTTGCCTAATTCGATTACTCTGCAGCCTCTGCTGCCTCCAAATGGAATCAGAAGTTACAACTGGGAGCAAAGTCAATTGCATCTGAACACACCCTCAGTGCTGCAGACCCACCTGGTCCCTGGTGACTGTGTTGGAACCAGGTTTCCAGATCCCAGGGGACTTCAAAGTTGGGGAGGGGTCTGGATGGAAAGAGACAAACTTGTAGGTTAGATCAAGACTTTATAAGTTGGGCATGTTGGTGTACAACTTTAATCCAGCACTTAGGAGGCAGAGGCAGGCAGCTCTCCATTGAGTTTGAGGCCAGCCTGATCTACATAGTGAGTTTCAGGATAGCCAGTGGTACATAGTAATCCCAGCCTCAAAAGCCAGAAAAAAAATATAGTATGAGAGGATGTATTTTATAAGAAAGGATCACATCCTGTCTTTGCCCTAGATTTGTGTGTGTGTGTGTGTGTGTGTGTGTGTGTGTGTGTCTTGGTCGGGGCCTCAAAGCACCTTTTTTTTCCTGTTGGCATTCTAATCTCTGTGTTATGCAGAGTCCAGTCTGATACTTCTGCTCCCATCCCAGTTCTGTACAGGGTGAGAAGTCTGAGATACAAAACTGGAGCAAGGAGAGAGTGAGGTATGGAGATGTTCATCAGAGGGAATTGAGTTACAGACAGGTGCAAGATGTTCTGGGTGCTACTGCACAGCTGAGCACCTGTAGGTAACAGTTATTTGCTAGACATTTAAAACATTGGGAAGGATGCTGAATGCCTTCACTATAGAAAACTGATGAGTGCTGAGGGGGTCAGACATATTTGGCTTCAATTGAATACTGCATAATGTATCTACATGCCTAGTGTATGGTACTCTGTGTATATGAACTTTTTTTTTTTTACACCATTTCAATCTGTGTGTGTTCATTATGTAAGTGTGGGTGCACACATGTCACAACATACACGTGGCTGTCAGGGGGTAGCCATAGGAATCAGTCTTTACCTCCTACCTGTTTTAGATGGAGTCACTTGTCTGATGTTGCATACACAAGGCTAGCTGGTCTATCAGCTTCTGGAGAGCCTCCCATCTCAATATCCCATCTTGCTAGGAGTGTAGGGATTACATATAGATGCTACAGTGCCAGGCTTTTAACTCAAGCTCTCATGCTTAGACAGCAAGTGGCTAAGCCATCCCCACAGCCCAGTTTTATGTTTTTCTGTATCACTTACATGAAGAATAAAAAATTACACAAAGGATTCCTGGGAAACCATGGGCGATGTCTGGAGATGTTTTTGATTGTCATTTGTGGAAGTTTCCCGCTACCGTACTGAAATACTTGGGGCTGGTTATCTGTGGTGGTTTGAATGAGGTGTCCCTCGTGAATGCTCAGGCTCCAGTTGGTGACTGTTTGGGAAGGGTTAGGAGGTAAAGCCTTGCTGAAGGAGATGCATCACTTCGGGTAGGGTCTGAGGTTTCAGGACACTCGTGCCATTCCCAGTGTGCTCTCTGCCTCTTGTTTGTGGATCAAAATGTGAGCTTTCAAATGGTGCTCCAGTTGTCTGCCACCTGCTGCCTCTACATCATCATCATGGACTCTAACTCTCTGAAACTGTGAGTCCAGTGAAATGCTTTCTTTTGTTTACTTTCTTTTTTCTATTTTATTGGAAATGATTTATTTTCTCACACGGCCTATTCTGATTATGTTTCCCCCTCTCTCGAATCCTCCCAATTTCCCCCCCTACCTTCCCTCCCATGTCTCTCATTAGAAAACAAGCAGGCTTCTAAGGGATAATAATGATATAGCATGGCATAGCATAACAGCAAACAAAATATACTACAAGATTCAACAAAAACTAATACATCAGCATAGGACAAAGCAAACAAACAGAAGGAAAAGAGCCCAAGAAAAGGCACAAAAAATAGCCACAGATGCAGAGACCCACTTGTTTGCACACTCAGGACTCCCATAAAAAACAGCTAACTGGAAGCCATATATATGTTTAAATGGCCAGTGCAGGCTTCATGCATCATGCCTCTGTCTCTGTGAGTTCATATGTGCATTGATTCTGTTGATTTACAGGGCTTTATTTTTAGCCAAACATGATTATCAGCATTATTTTGGAGCTAGGGATTTAATAAGTCTTTTTCTTATGTTAGTCAATATGGCATGTCCACCTGAGCCCTGCAGGTTTTTCCTTTTTTGATGGAAATCAAAGAGTCCAAATGTATCTAAAAGTCAGGTGAAGCTAGGAAGTGGCTGAAGGGTTGTACCATCCTTGGCCTGAATTCAGGGCCTCAATGTGTTGGTTTACACACAATCCTAGCTGTTTTCCCCAATGCTTGATAATATTAAGATAGGTGGCTAAAGGAACTGTTGTTTCCAGTTCCGTGGTTTATAGTGTGTGTGTGTGTGTGTGTGTGTGTGTGTGTGTGTATGTGTGTGTGTGTTGACCTTGAAGGTGGCTTCTACATTGAAGTTTCAGCCCCAGGTTGCCATAAGTACTAGAGATATCTTCTCAACTTCTATAGAGCCTTTAGTTTCGAGTATAGATGGATAGACCTCTCACAGGGTGGCTTTTAGATTCTGGGGCACACAGTGATAATGTTAAGATTAGGAGAGCACCTTTCTAAGGGTTTCATACAGGGAGAAGAGCTGGAACCTTCAAAAGGACAATGGAAGGAAGTTATAGAGATGGCTCAGTTGGTAAGGATATTGATTCCCAGTCCCCTCATAAAAATGTTGTGTATATGCTTAGAGACAGAGATAGCAAGATCTATGAGCCTTGCTAGACAGCCATTTATCTGGACTAGGGAGTTCCAGGTTCAGGAGAGACTGTCTCAAAAAACAAAATGAAATAAAACAAACAAAAAACCAAGGCAGGCCCCCAGACAGAGTTATTAAATTAACAGTCTGACAAAACAAGGACAGGTAAGATTCTGCATAGAGACTTACCAACCTAAGATAGAAGTGTATTGCTTTTGATAATGCATATTCCATGATGGGTAAGGAAGGCATTTTTGTCAGAAAGACCTAAGACAGGCTCAGTCTTGTTAATGAAATAAAAAAAAGTGAGGGGCAGGGAGCCTTTTGGGCTGCTTGGCAAGAATCTGACATGGGCCAAAGACAAGGGAACGGACTGCTTGGCAGGAATATGACATTGGCCAAGGACAAGAAAGTAGGTTTCAGGCAGGAATCTGACATTAGGCTAGAACAAAGAAGTAATTACAGGTAGGAATCTAAATCTTAGGCTAGAACAAGGAAGTAGGCTTCAGATGTGAAAATGACCTTGGGCTAGGACAGGGAAGTAGGCTCAGATACTTTGGTCATCCTGATAAGCCCTTAGAAATAGTGATCACGGGAGTGTTCACGTAATTGGGTTTAATGCCTTGCTTTTTCTTTGACTATTTGTGTTTATTGTATTGCTTGTTCCTTGACTTTTGCATCTATTGAATTGCTAGACCCTCAACCTAGAACTGACCTTAATATATGCATGTAATCAAAATGGTATAAAAGCATAAAGGAGGAGGGTGGATGGGATAAGGGGTTCTAGGGAGGTGAAATGGGGAAAGGGGATGACATCTGTATTGTACATAAATAAAATATCTAATACAAAATACAAAAATAAATACAACCCCCCCCAAACCAAGGCAGAGAAAGACTGAGGAAGACACTAAAAATAGATCCTCGCTCTCTTTGCATACATGCACATTCTTGAATACCCATGCACATAGAAGGCCCATCTTAACTGAAAAGCATCTCAGGGATGCTCATTTGGACTGTATTTAGAGTTTATAACCTTTCCAGAGCTTTGATATAATCTTCAAATGGGGCAGAAGCCAGTTCTGATTGAGACAGTATTTCTTTCCTGCTCTTACTAGAGAAGGGGGTTTGTAGACAAATTTGGTTTGATTTTTACTAATAATAATATCACCTTGCTTGCACCCAAGTGTTTCAGGAGAAATCCACTCCTTGGGCTACACTGGGCCACAGCAAACATTTTCTGCATATGATTTTTTGAGGCCCCAAAAATTCTTGTGTGATAGAGGAGGCAGAACATTCATCTAATAAAACATCTTTTTTTTTTGTTTTGTTTTGTTTTTTTTGAGACAGGGTTTCTCTGTGTAACCCTGGCTGTCCTGGAACTCACTCTGTAGACCAGGCTGGCCTGGAACTCAGAAGTCCACCTGCCTCTGCCTCCCAAGTGCTGGGATTAAAGGCGTGCACCACCACCGCTCGGCATAAAACATCTTGAAGACCACTAAAAAGAGGATCAATGCAGAGTCTAGCCAGAGGCAGGAGAGAGAAGGAGAAGTGGGAGAGCCCCACTTCCTATCTGCCAGTCCTATTTCTGTTCAGCTTGAAGCTTGAGATGCATCTGGATTCACTTAAGTTGGAACTGGGCTAGTGGGTAGGAGTTCACATATGCAGAATTGGGAGTAATTTCTAAGCATGTCCCAGATGATGGCTTTTTTTTTTTTTTTTTTTTTTTTTTTTGGTTTTTCAAGACAGGGTTTCTCTTTGTAGTCCTGGCTGTCCTGGAACTCACTCTGTAGACCAGGCTGGCCTCGAACTCAGAAATCCACCTGTCTCTGCCTCAGATGATGGCTTCTTATAGGACACCTATGCATTAACTCTCTTATTTTGTTGTAGTGAAATCTGTCAAGAATAAAGAGAGAAAGAAAGGTGAAAGACGTTTATCAACCACATGGAGTTTGTCAAGTTTTAATGTTCTGACCTATTTGCTTCATAGCCTCTTTTCTTTTAAATAAAATGTTACCTATTAAACAAACCCCTTGGATACCCCACAGCACCTCTGATACTATCTTTCCATCTTCTTCCTTTGTGGTTACCACTCCTTTGGATTTGGAGTTTATCACCACACTCACAATTTTACACTTGGCAGTGTTTGTCTTCCTAGTGGTTTGAGGATATAGCATAGTGTTAGAGTGTTTTCTTAGTATCTGCAAGATCCTGAGTTCAACCCCCAGTGCCATCAAACAAACAAACAAGTTAATAAACCAATATATATGTTTCCTCATTGTTGTATGACTTTTCCTGGGGAGATGAGAACACATGTCTATCTATCCCAGATGGGGCACTGACAAAAGACATACCATAGAAACAATTGGAGGATTCTCTGGAGTTACAGGCACATTGGTGTATGGTTGTTAATAGTAGCATGGCTGAGGGGTTACTTACAGAAACATAGGTGAAAGGTTACTTATAGAGATATGAGAGACTCAAAGGCAGCAGAACCATAGAAAGGCTCATCAGAATTTATTATTATTATTTTTATTGGATATTTTATTTACATTTCAGATGCCATCCCCTTTTCCCATTTCCCCTCCCTAGAAAACCCCTATCCCATACCCCCTTCTCCTTTTTGCTTTTATACAATTTTTTAAAAAATGTTAACCAATGGCTTTATAAATTTGGTAATGCTCAATATCAATCAGAAGTGTAACCTAATACCCAACCTAGATATATCAACTATCTTTGACTGGCAGAGACATGTGAACATCTGCCTCCATGTCTGCCCCCTTCCCCTCCACCCCCTGTCTCTTTCTCTCTCATCACCTAGCTCCTCCTCTCCTTCTCCTCCTTCTCTCCTTACTCCTCCTCTCCTTACTCCTCCCACCTTAGCTCCTCCTACAAATCACCCTTCCTGTTAAAATAAAACTTTTCTCTCAAAATACTGTTAGAGCATAACTATACCAATTTATGTCAGTAAGGTGCAAGATAGACCTAATACCCAGTCCATCATTTTGTTGACTAAGCAGAACCTCTGTCATCTCTCCTAACTAAAAGACTTAGTTCTGAACCTGGCTTTTTTTTCTTGGCTTTAGAATGAATGTCAGCTGAAAACCATCCTCTCAAATCTTTTCTCTCAAAGTAAATAGCAAGGATTGGCTATGAGACTATAAGTTTTCAACCCCATGAGAAATCCAGAATGACTGAGTTAACTGAAATTATGGGAAGCACAAAGCATAGCTTCTAAAACATAACCAATTTATAGAGACTGTTGAACATCTGGACAGTCCCTATACTACAGAACGTTGGAGCATCTGATCTTCAGCCTTCTGGCCCAGGATCATCTGACAGACCTAGTGATGCAGAATTATTAAGGGCTGATTACTCTGTCTTGGCAGATATAAGCAGTCGACTATTCTGCAAGTGTGTCCTTTTCTAGATAGTGATTTGTCTGTAGATGGAAAGAGGCAATTCTTGCCTAGTGGCTGACTCACCACAATTGGAATAACTCCAAAGATGCTCAATTTCTTCTTAGAATCCAAGACAGGAAGCTGTCGGGAGCAGACAGGTCTCTAATCAAAATGAACATTAATACAGAAATGTTTGTAACGTCAATTCTGTGGATTTCTGAGCTCATCAGAATTTTTAAGGACCCACAGGAGCTGTGTTCCTGGAGTTCCCTGCCCGATTTATAGGTTGAAGGAACTCTCCACTCGTCCAATGGTTGCTTATTGCTTTTATAACTTTGGAAATGGGGCCTTGTGAATCTTGTGATTTTCTAAACTTCCCAAGTCTTATAAGTTTCATGAATGTCTTGACTGTATTAGTTACTTTCTTGCTGAGATGAAGCACCACACCAAGGTGACTCAGAAGGAAGACTTAATCTGAGCTTAAGGTTCCAGGGGGATCAGAGTCTATCCTGGTGGGAGACATGGCATTAAAGGGCAAGCATGGTGGCAGGAATAGGAAACTGAGAGATCACATTTTCTACCTCAGATGAGAGAAGATGGAGAGATAGAGGAGGAGGAAGAGGAGGAGGAGGAGGAAGAAGAGAAGGAAGAAGCAAAGGAGGAAAAGGAAGAGAAGAAGGAGGAGAAGGAAGAGGAGGAGAAGGGGAGAGTCAGACAGAGACAGAGATAGGGAGGGAGAAGTGGAAGTAGGGTGATGCTATGAACTCTCAAAGTCCATCCCCAGTGATGCACTTCCTCCAGCTACTCCATATACTGTATAATCTCCTCAAAGTTCTACCAGTTGGGGACCAAGTATTTAAATGCCTGAGCCTATGGGGTTCACTTCTAATTTGAATCACTATGCTGAACCTTTTAAGTGTCTTTAGCTTTCTGAGTCAGTGAGCTTCCTCCTCCTTCTAGGAGGGAATGTTTTAGTTTGGAAGACATAGCTACACAGTGCCGAGCGCGCAACTGTTTGTGTGTGTGTGTGTATAAAGTTTATAAAGTTTTATATACCTTAAAGTGTATATGGAAAGTATCACATAAATGTCCAACTTGATTATCTTTCTTCAACATTATTGGTGATTATTCATATGATTCTTACTACCTTGGTTCATTTGTCTCAACTACATATAATTTTCATTGTATGGCAATTCCAAAGGCATCTGTTAATTCTTTTGTTAATGATGTCTCTTTCCATCACTTCTGTTGGGTATCCAAGTATTCATTTATGCAAGGAGACATAGGTCTTTTCTTGCTGTGGCTGTCACAACTTTTCTAGAACATACAATAGTGCCCCTTGACCTTAGGATATATATTTTCCAAGACTGCTAGTGGTGCTTGACAATAACAAATAATAATAAAATAGAAAAATTGTAATAATACACTGTAATAAAAGTTATTTAAGGTGTCTGAAATAGACTATTTTCAAAATTTTTTAGTTTTATACTTGTACTGGTTAGGTTTTTGTTTTGTTTTCATCAGTGTGACACAAGTTAGGGTCATCTGGGAAGAAGGAATCTTAATGAGAAAAAGTCTCTTTAAGTTTGGCCTCTAGGCAGGTCTGTAAGGGCATTTTCTTGATTAATGATTCATGTGGGAGGTCCCAGCCCATTGCTGGTGGTTCTACCTCTGGGCAGCTGGTCCTGAGTTATTGAAAAAAAGCACGTTCAGCAAGCCATGGAGAACATGACAGTAAGCAGTGTTCCTTCATGGCTGCTGTATTAGCTCTTACCTCCAGGTTCCTGCTTGAGTTCCTGTCTTGACTTCCCTCAATTATGGATTGTAAACTGTAAGCTGAAACGAACTGTTTCCTCTTCAAGGTACTTTTGGTCATGGTTTGTCACAGCAATAGAAAACAAAGTAGGGCAACACTTTTGGGCCACAGTCGATCATGAATACCTGCAATGGGGGAAGGTAAAATTGTCTATAAAAGGCTTCTGTCTAGTTAGGAGCTGAACTGCTGCATTATGGAAGTTTTACATCTTCCACCACAAGTAAAGGCAGGTACATTGTCCTGAGCATACCAGGGGATCTGTGATGGTTGATCTTCACTGTTGATTTGACTGGACGTAGAGTTTCTTTTGCTGCTGATGAAGTGCACCAGTGGGTGTGTCTCTAGAAATTTCCAGAGAGAATCACCAGAAGGGGGAATGACTTATCCTGCATACAGTCACTAGCATCCTATAAGTCGGTGACAATATTACACCAGGGGAGACGTGTACATCCTCACCCCAGACAGGGAGCCACTGACCTACGAAAGTAATAATGCCCCTAAAGTCCAACTTGGTGAGCACTATATGCTATACAATTGTGGGCAGGAGGTTACTTAAAAGAGCAGAAACCATTCAAAGACAACTGCATTGCCCAAAGCTTACCCCAACATGGGTGGAATTTTACAAAGCTGGGAACTTGGAGCATATTGTACAACTTGTAGACCCCTTAACCTCTTGGAGAGAGTGTCTTTAGGCAGCTCAGTTGGTCTAAGCTTCTTTCAGGCAGCTGGTCCTGTCCCAGCATGTCTTTAAGAAGCCCCTATTTTTTTTTTTTTTTATATAAAAGCTTGGAGAAGGAGAAACTTCCTTACTGGAAGTCTTGTCAGTTTTGGGGATTTCCTGATGCCTTTGAGTTAATTTTCCTGATGCATTTGAGTCGTTAATTCCCCAGGGTTTAACAAACTTTTCTATAGGATGGAATGTTTCAAATCCCTTCCTGAGTCTTAACAAGCATCTCTTCAAGATGGAATGCTCTCCAAGATGGAATGTTTTAGCTTGAAGGAAACTGCTGCACAACCGCTGGGGTGGATACAGGTTACAGGGGAGAAAGCCATGGCAAGAGCCAGCACACCATTCTGCTTCTTGGTTTGGTGTGAATTGTTCTCTACCACACCTTCTGGCAGTGATCGGCTGGCCACAAAGAGCCCTCTCTTCCTTTAACTTGTTACTCCTAGGTGTTTTGTTTGTTATGAAGACACAGAGGCAGCTAATGCGGTATCTACTGGTCCATCAGCACTTGACACTGCCAGGCTTTGTGCTTTGCTCTGGTGACTGTAGAACAGCACAGGGTTGTTTTAACATGCATGTATTTCCACACGACTGGTGAGGTTTAACGTCTTTTCATGATTATAGTACTTGGGTTTCTTCTGTGAATTGAATATTCAGGTTCTTTGATTATTTCTCATTATTTGGAATGTTTGCCTTTTATTGATTGGAGTATTTTATGTGTGTATTTCTATCTCTCTCTCTGCACTCATGTGTATATGGTGTGTGTGTGCATGTGCATGCATGTTCTGATTGTTAATTCACCTTGGTCATAACTACACCGTTAATATATCAGGTTCTGGCCTAACCTTTCATTTGTTCCTAGAGCCTCTTATTCAACAGAACCCCTTCTACTTCTCTCTTAAAGTTAAATTAATCTTCTTTGTTTTTCTGGGCAAGCTAGGACTTCCACAAGATGCTAATAGGAGAGATCCAGAGGGGTAAATTATGGGAGAACCTTCTGGAAGGAATGCAAACAGCAGTCAGTCTAGGTGTGAAAGCTCCTTTGAGGACAGCTGGAAATTGCATGACTGTGGACATACTTTTTAGGTATTTTATTGGCTTCTATTCTTTCTACCTTCCTCTAACCCTTATTCCACCCTAATCCCTTCCAATCCCCCAACACAAGGTAGGAGAGAAAGAAGGTTGGAGGGGAAAGGGGTTGTAAACCTCTCTAGAGTACTTTCTGATGATTAGGAGCATAGAGTTCCCTGGGGCAAGTCCAATCTTCATTGTCAGAATATCCAGCAATCTAGCATTCTAGCCATTCAGCAATCCAGCCATAGCAAACACAGCAGCAGCAACCACTAGCAGCAGCAGGGATCATCATCATCACCACCATCACCATCACCATCACCATCACCATCACCATCACCATCACCATCACCATCACCATCACCATCACCATCACCATCATCATCACCATTACCATCATCATCAGGGACCGGCAGCAGCAGCAACGACAGCAGCAGGGACCAGCAGCAGGTGCTTTAGGCTCTCTTGGGGTGCTTGCATTTATATGCTCTTAAGAGTCCCAAGAATTTCAAACATAAACTACCTGCAGCTGGCAAAAATTTTAGCCCTCCTAGAGCATGAGGCAACTGCAGTTAGTGGCTGAGGACAAACTGAAGCAATCCCATATCCCACACTTGGGATTAAAACAAAAACATAGTCACATGACATAACTGGGTTTTTAAAGAAACCCAAAACTCTCACTATAGATGACCTGAGACCCTAGGGGTCTGTTAGAGGTCTGTGGGTATACCAGGCAGCTGCTTGAAATGGCCTCGGACCCTAGGGGTCTGTTAGAGGTCTGTGGGTATACCAGGCAGCTGCTTGAAATGGCCTCGGACCCTAGGGGTCTGTTAGAGGTCTGTGGGTATACCGGGCGGCTGCTTGAAATGCAAGTGATTCCAGATTCTTCATTCAAATTGGTATATGTAAGAGCATAGGGAGAAACTGTGAGTAGTTACAATAAGATGATGAGTGATCCTGAAACTCTCAGGCCAACCAAGCCACAGGTCCCCTGCATCCCCCGGCATACCTTAGTTGTTTTCTATAAGTTCTCCCTCATTTCTCATTACCCTGACAAATTTGGGGGTACCAGTCACTTTAGGACCTTAATACCACGTGTCTGGATAGTGTTATGTCAACTTGACTCAAGCTAAAGTCATCTGAGAGGAGGGAACCTCAATTAAGAAAATGTTTCCGCCGGGCGGTGGTGGCACACGCCTTTAATCCCAGCACTTGGGAGGCAGAGGCAGGCGGATTTCTAAGTTCGAGGCCGGCCTGGTCTACAGAGTGAGTTCCAGGACAGCCAGGGCTACACAGAGAAACCCTGTCTCAAAAAAACAAACAAACAAACAAACAAAACAAACAAACAAACAAAAAAAAAAAACAAAAGAAAGAAAGAAAGAAAATGTTTCCATAAGATGGGTGTAGGCATAATTTTTTGCAACCTACTTTTAACTAAAAGGTTCAACCTCTCCTCTAGCCCACCACCCAGCAGAGGTAGTGGAAGAGATATGGATATTAGAATATGGGGGAAGTGGACCTGTTTAGCAATAGTTCTTTGAGGGCCAAGCTTGAGCTTCTTGGGCAGCAGTTCAGTCCCATACCAAACACCAAATATGACCCAGCAGCTGCAGACCAGTCGTCTATGCAGGCAGACACCACACAAGAACCAGCAGCTGTAGTTCAATCCTGGAGGAACTGTAAGGCTCAGCAAACAGCCTGCGGCAAGACCTTGTAAGCGGTTCTTGGGCGAGTTTCTGTCAATGGCAGCGTTACCACAAGTTGAGCTCAGCAATGCTGTATAAGACAAACCAATACATGAATATCAGAATAGTGAGGTGGAGCTAACCAAACCAATGCCAGTGCTCGTCTCCCACAGTCTGAGGGGTCATATTTATACTCCTTCATCAAGTGTCCTTTCATGTGTCTGCTGTGTCCAAACATCCTGTCACCTGTGTCTGCTGTATCCAAACATTCTGTCACCTGCATCTGCTTCAGGAAAACAGCCTCTCACTTGTCTGCTTTAGCAAGGCATCCTTTCACCTGTGTGCCCCAATAAAACATCATTTGACATAACCGACTTTCCAAAGAAACTAGAAGTTTCCACTTCAGATGGGGCTATAGGAAAGTCTGTAGGACATTTTCTCAATTAGTGATTGATGGAGGATGGCCCAGCCCACTGTGTGTGATGCAACCCTGGGCTATGGCCCTGGGTTCTATAAGAAAGCAGGGTGAGCAAGCCATGAGGCGCAAACTAGTAAGGCTTCTGATTCAGCTCCTGTCTTCAGATTCCTGTCCTGTTTGAGTTCCTGTCCTGACTTCCTTGGATGACGAATACCATGGAAGTGGAAGCCAAATAAATCCCTTCCTCCTCAGGTTTGGCCATGGTGTTTCAGCAAAGCAATGAAAACCCTAACTAAGATAGCACACTACTAAAACCTACTTGTAAGAAAACCAGCTTTTTTTGGGAATGTCCTTGTCCACACAGGTTTCTTCTTGGGTACCTGAATTGAGGGCCAACTATCCCCCGGGCTCCTCTCTCAGTTATTAGTAACTGTATGTGTGTACTAGTTACTGTTCTCATTGCAGTGGCTCACCGTTTAAGAAAGAATGCAGTCCATCAGGGAGAGCCTGATGGCAGGAATAGGGTGTGACTGGTCACATTGTGTCCACAGTCAGGAAAGGAGAAGCAGACTGGAAGTGAGGTTGGAGTTTTCAGCTACCCACTTTTTCTAGTAAATCTCCATCTTCTAAAAATTTTGCAATATTCCAAAGCAGTGGCACCACCTGGGTACCAATAATTCAATCCCTAGAGCTTACAAGAGACATCTGACATTGAAACCACAACAATGTGCACCATCTCCCACAGCTTAGGGTTCTCAGAAACTGGGGCATGTGTTGCACTTTTCTGCTTCTGTCCTCTGAGGAACAGAAACCGCTCTTATGCTAAGTTACACCATTCTGGTTTGGTGCTGAGGTCCGGGGCTGGGGGTCTTTTCTCTGTGAAGTGAGTGGTTTCCTTTTGAATCTTCTGTACCATGTCTGATCCATCTCTTGCTTTGAGCCCACGTATCTCTTATCTCAAGGCTGTTTTGGAGAGTGTTTTCTGGAATCTGGTAGTTGATCTCATCAGCAGGTCTCAGTGCATATTCCAGCTTGAAGAGAAGCATCTAGTCATAATGCCAGCAGAAGCCTCTAATTTCAGGAATGCTGACACACACACAATAGCATAATTAAGAGAGGTTTGTCCTTGGGAAAGATTTGCAGAAAGGGTTTATAATTGCAAGGACACAGAGTTAGTCTGAAGGCGTCTTGACTCATGATAATCTCTAAGTCTTCTTTATCAATTCATGGCCAGGTGACATTTCTCTCAAGTGGTAAACAATTGGCGTATCGGGGCTCTCTGGCATCTTGTGACTGCATATAACCTCAGTGAGGTGAGTCCAAGCATCATTGGCTAGAGATGGATCATGTTTATTTCACCGCAGTGCAGGCTTGGAAGTCAGTAATAGCGCGGCATTCTTGGAAGTAGCCTCAGGATGGTGAGTCTGTTACCCTGGGATATTATCCTAGTAGGAGTTATATGGGATTTGTGGTTGTTGCTTTTCCAGGACAGAACATAGAGTAGAATTAGTGTGGCCCCGTGAAGGCTGGGAGCTATTGTTTTGCTTTGAGTGAAAATACATCATGGGTGATAGAGACCCTGCTTTGTGGCAAGAGAGGAGCTGGGATGGGCTAGTTAGAGCTGGGGAGGAGGTGACTTTAAGCCTTCTCCATACTTCTCTTCACTCAGAACGCCAGATGTATGGCGCTCGTGTGGGATTTCTCTGAGGTCTGTTGCTTACTCTTGCTTTCACAATAGCATAATTTCAAAATAGGGCTCCCTACCTGGAAGAAGTTACCAGGGCAAGTAAGTCCTGTATTTTAAGATGCCTAAGTATAGATATCCCTCACTTACTGACAATTGACTGAAGGTCTCTGGAAGTATTTCTGTTTATTCCTTTTCAAAAGATTTGGATAAGATGCTGCCAAGTGGGCAGTTGGTTTGCTGTAGCAAGTATATGTATGTTTGTTACACTCAGTTAAACATTAACATTTTTCAAAAAAACCCTTTATTTAATGTGTATGTGTGTTTTGCCTGCATGTATGTTTGTGTACCACACATGTGCCTGGTGTCCACAGAGGCCAGAAGAAGGCATCAAATCTCCCAAGGCTGGAGATACAGATACTCGTGAACTTCTGTGTGGATGCTTGGATTCAAACTCAGGTCCTCTGGAAGAGGAGCAAGTGCCCTTAAACACTGAGTCATCTCTGCAGCTCTTTGCAAACCTGCATTAGCACCGACAATGTTCACTAGTCTATGGAATGTTTTCAGATCAACTGATTCAATAATCTCCATGTTTTCCCCTGTCAAATAAATCTGTCTGTATTCTACAGATATTCTAGGCACACAGGAAAGATCAAATCAAACACGGGTCCAGCCCTCAGGAGCTTGCCAAAGCCTCATGATGGTCATGGAAAGAATGGTGAACCGTGGGTGCCTATTGGTAAACAAGCCTTGGCTCTTGCTTGCCTCCCAAATGTCCAACTCTCTTGAGAATATCTCCTGGCACTATCTCTACTTCTAAGGCCTCTAATTCCTTCCCAAGGGGCGCTGTCCCTGCCTCTAGGCTTCTCTTAGGGTTCATGTTAACTCTGTATGTTTGAGGTCATGCCAACAGTAGGAGCTTCGTTATTGCTGCAACCCCGAGTGTGTGTGATCATTGCCTCAAAGGGCAGTGTGGGCAGAACTCTAGTAGGGTAATGGTTGCCGATTCTTAAGAGTATCCATGCCCAGCTGGAGGCCACTTGAGAGACAAACTTCACTTCCATGTTCCATCTGCTGCCTTGTAGCTTCAGAAAGAGAAGGCAAACCTGTAATTTCCAGAAGCTACAGGCTGGACCAGCAGGCTCCACATTTCTGTTACGATTTCTGAACAGAGGTTGATCTTGGAGCTGACTTGCCCTTGCAGGGATCTGCTCTGGAGCTGTAAGGAGGGCATCAGGATGTCTGGGTCAGTTTTGGATCAGAGACTAACACCTGGAGTCAGTGGTTCCTGAGCCTGTGGCCCAGGCCAGCAGAGGCTCCCTGTGTACTGGGCAGAAACGAGCAGAGGCCACTTCTGGAGTGTAGGAAGAGCTGTTATATTATATTAAATATAATAATTTTTCTTCCTGTATGAGTTCAACAGTTTATATAGATGTATGAGGGCAAATGTTGGGGACCATACATGTATTTCCGGGGTCTTTTGATATGATCTTGCTGAGAAAGTATGGTGGACTCTGTGTTAGTCAGGGTTCCTTAGAGGGATGGAACAAATAGAATACATAATGATATGTATAATCATATTTCAATACATCAATACATATGATCAACACATTGTATATCATATATCAATATATCTCAATAGATTCAGAATACAGTTAATTATGCAGCAGATGCCATCCAGATGTCCCAGAATTCAATTCTGTTTTCACACTGCTAGTGTCAGATCCCATGAATTGAGGGCTCACTCCCACAATGCTGCTCTCATTCCACCCATATGTTAGATCTCGTTCTACATTTCAGACCTTTTTATCCATGCTTCTTACTGACCAGCTATGAATAGCCTCTTGGGGGTTTCATTTGGTGGAGCAGCCCAAGGACTTCAGGGAAACACCCACTAGTTTATTGTAGCTACACTGTGGGGAATGCAGTTGGAAAGCTGTGTGGGACAAGGCGTGTGGGAAAGGCCGTATCTGTCTCTGAGTCTGTGGGTTCAGATATGTAGAAGCTGTCCTTCTGAGAGTCTCTGAAGGTTTCATTACATAGACATTATTGATTAAATTACTAGACTTTCTTCACAGCCTGAAGGTTGGTATTGGAACAAGGCTGGAAGACCCAACCCTTTAGCCCTGCCTCTGTATTCAGGTAGCCAGCCCCCTCATCTGCCTCAGGGCTGCCAGCCACCAGCTATTCATTAGCATACAAAAAGACATGTGTTACTTCGGATATTTTAAGGATTTTAGTAGTTGTATGCCAGGAAACCAGAAGACCAAATATGTATTTCACACTGTCACATCATTAAATCCCCAAATCCTTTGATGTGGGTGTCTCTTGTTAACGCCATTTTATAGGAAAGGACCTTGAAACTCATACAGAATGAGTTACCTGCTCGAGGCACAGTAGCCCTTGCCTGCTTGCCTGCCACCTGACTGTAGGCTGGTCTGTGTTCACTTCCTGCCATTGACTGTGTGACTCACCCTGCAGCCTTTTTTCTACCCAGTTTTCCTCAAGCTCATAGCTGTCAAGCTTAATTTAGTTGAGAGATGTGCTAATCAGTTTTCTGCCATTATAACAAATTCTCAACTTAGAATAAAGGTAAATCTGACTTTATGTTTTTAGAGGCTTTAGTCAAGGATAAGATGAAGTGGTTACTTTAGGCCTCTGGTTCGTGTGCTAGGTAGCAGTGATGAGGGTTAGGGTTGGGCAAGCCTCTTCCTCACCACCAGTCTGGATGCAAGAGAATAAGGTCTCACAGTCGCTTTTAAGAGCATGCAACCAGTGACCTCAGACCTCTGGCGATTTCCTGTTTCCCAAAGGTTCTATCATTTCCATAAGGCATCACATTGGAGATCAAGCCTTTAAAACATGGATCTTTTGGGGACACTCATTCAAGCCACAGTAGATGGTAATGGAGGAGTTTGCTGTGCTTTCCACAGCCTGTGGGGATTGTCAGTGTGTCAGCAGGAAGCTGACACTCATCCTGTCACCCATCCTACGGCCAGACACTGGGCTTTGCCTTCTCCGTGGGTCCATCCACCAGATCAAGAACAAGCATGGATATTAGCAATTCCTCTCTGGTGTCCCTGGTGTATCCCTGGTGTCCCCAAGTAACCAGAAGCCCTTCTTTCTTTAAGTTCTGCTAGGCACAATGGGCCCATCACCTGACCATTAATGAGCTTTGTTTGTTTCAGTCTCTCAGTGGCAAAAGGCTGTTTTAACCTTGATGCTTGGAGAAGGATATTCCTAGATTTTTTTTCTAAACCAAAACCAAAACCAAACCAAACAAACCAAAAAACCCAACAAAACCAACTGCTAATGTTTTCTTTATTTTCAGAATGATTTTATTTTATATTTATATTGATGTGTATCTTAGTGTATATTTTTGCATGTGTGTGCCAGAGCCCATGAAGGCCAGAAGAGGGCATTGGATCTCATGGAGCTGGATTTGCAGGCGGTTGTAAGTTACCCGACATGGTTGATAGGAACTGAACTTGTATCTTCTGAAAGAGCAGCAAGCCCTTTTAACTGTGGAACCATCTCCTTAGCCCCATGGCTAATTTTTTCCCTAGTTCTTTTGGAAGTCAGAGATATTTTCTGCTCTTTCATCCACTAGCTTGGTTTCCGCTTAAACCTTGACAGACCTCTCTGAAATCAGGGAGAGCGCCTGCTGGGAGACCAGATCTACTGAACTCACAGACATCAATAGTAGCTTGATTGGGCTTTGTGACTTGGGCCCAGGAGTGGGGCTCTGCTTCTGAGTCCCTTCCCTTAGATCCTAAATTGGCCTGTTTTCCACATGGCCCTTTAATGGCATTCCAGCATGTCTTGCATCTATGGCCCATAGACTTTACCAGCTGATTCTATCACAAGGTCCAAATTTCTTTGCAGGAAGTGATGGTCCCCTGGGGAAATGTGATTTTAATCATCCCTTAGTAATTTATCAGATGTCTTGGTTTGAGATGAGGTGGGTCCGAGAGGACTAGGAGAGAGAAAGCCTGCTACAACAAATGTCTACTTCTCTTGGTCAGGCCTGTAGCCTGATTTTTCCCTGGACTTTGTACTCTTTGAATTTGTAAGACGACATTTAGTACTATCTGGGGACATTTTTGGTGTTGCAGCTATGGGTATCTAGTAGGCTACATGTGGCTAAAAGCTGTGTCCTCTTTCTGCAGTTTTACTAAGAGAGATGAATAAGACCTATTCAAGGATAAGGAATTAGCAATGCCTTCCCCACCCGTGAGCATCTAGCAGGTAGAAAAGCCAGGACATAACTCTGTATACTATAACACAAAGAGTTACCTGGCCCCAAATGTCAGTGGTACTGCGGTACAGGGAAGATACCACAAGTTCAAGATGCAGAATTTGTATCTGAGGTTGGGCCGGCATAAACCCCAATTCCCTGAATGTAATGTACTTATGAATACCCTCATGGCATAGAGAGGAGTCCTTGAAACACAAAGAGAAGCTTAGTAGGTGAGCTGTGTGGTCATTGTTGAGAAAAGCTTCCAATCACAGTGAGATGTGTTTAGCATGGCTGGCTATGTGCTCTGGTGCATGCTATGCTAAGCTGAGGAGCTCCTGTGGTGTCTCCATCAAGCTTATGGTCTGGATAACTTGACTTGGCATTTTTGGGAACTTAGTTATTTTTCTGTTGCTGTGATAAAACATCATGACCAAGAGCAACTTTTGAATGAGAATGAATTTTGGCTTACAGTTTCAGAGGGGTTAAAGTTCATCATGGTGGGCAGGGACGGCAGCTAAGAACTCACATATCAATGACAAGCACAAACAGAACAAATTGGCTGTAAGGCTACTTTCAAAGCCTGCGCACAGTGATGATATACTTCTCCCAACAAGACTACACCTCTTAAAATTCTCTAAAGAGTCTCACCAACTGGGACCATGTGTTCAAATGCCTGAGCCTGGGGAGCACATTTCTTCTTCAAATCACCAAGTAGACCATCTGTAGAACTTCAGGGGGGTGGGACACAGCAATTCAGACATACATCCAAGGCACCTTCCTGGTCTGTTATCCACATGCCCCAGGCTTTTATCCCATCTTTCTTAGGCCTACCCAATGTACCTATGGTCTCCAAGGCTTCCTCCTATTGAGATCTGAGAACAAGACAGAAAGGCCCTGTCCCTGCACCACTGAGAAACACCTGCAACTACCATGCTCCAGGGTAAGATTGGTCCAGGTCTCAGGGACAGAAAGGCTCATCGTCTCCTCTGTGGAGGGAAGTGAAGATGTTCTCCTCCATATAATGAAGCAGAGGAGAATTTCTAAGTAGCAAAACCTACCTGATCCTAAAACCAAGCTCTCAGTGGCCATCAATGAAGGTGTAGCAGGATTCAAACACCGATGAATCAAAACAACGACAACAATACCAAACAGCCACGATTGGGGATCACTCAGATCCATGTCCTCCTCTGCACAGTGGAAGTTCAAAGGTGACTTGCTGCACAGATGATGGGCATCAGAGCAGGCATAGATGACAAATGTGACTTGTAGACCACTGGGAGTTGACCTCACCCCACATAAGTGTGGGAAACATTAGGAATGAAGCCCAGTCCATCCCAGCACACCTAATCGCTTCTGTGGTAAGGAAGGCTCTTACATTCAGACCCCAACTCCTCTCCACTTGATTGCCTGCTAGGAAGAAGTGTAGCACTTGATAAATCAGTTCACATCCATTATCTCATGAGAGCCTTGGTTGTTCTCTCTCTCTCTCTCTCTCTCTCTCTCTCTCTCTCTCTCTCTCTCTCTCTCTGTGTGTGTGTGTGTGTTGGGGGGCTGGGATCTCCCTTTCCTGATTTACCAATAGTGAGACTAGGGTTCAAGAGGTTAGGTGAGTTGCTGAAGGTCACATGCCTACTATAGAGAGGGAGGGCATTAGAACCCATGTCTTTCTATTCCAAATCCCTCAGAGAGGCTGCTCCATTAGGAGGCTGGTGAGTGACATTCTCTGCTTCAGCTCTGTACTTTCTGGAAAATTCACAGAGACTCTGCTCTAGGTACCTTTCCCTCTTTCACACCTGGCTTCTTTGTGTTCTTCATTCATTCATCTACTGGGATTACTTTCCTTGACGTCTCCCTGGTCTCTCTTTCTGACCCGTTCATCCTTTAGGTCCCACTTTAGTTAGCGCAGCGGGTTACCAGCCTGGCATCCTGGTTGGTTGGGTCCACCTGATCCATGCATCTGTCTCTCTGGGTTTGGGCTGCAAGTATATTTACACAGAGGCAGAGAGAGAGGCTCTGGTTGGGGTCTGGATGCTCTCTAAGTTTGAGAATGCAGTTACTCATTCTCCATAGCTTATTCAGATGCTCCAAATGGCTGGGTCTCAGTCTTTCTTGATGCAGAATGGCTGGTACTGCTCCATATTTCTTCAGCCTGCACATTCATTCTGTAAAAAAAAAAAAAAAAATGATTAAAAAACAAAACTGAACTTAATCCCAACAGAGACTTGGTATATCCACTTGCACATGAGTAACTTCTGGACCCCTGAAGTTACATCTTATTATCTGGGTTGGTCCTTAGACTCCCCTTAGACTGATAAGGCTAGGTTCTGCTCCATCTTCTCTTTGGTCCCAAGGCCTTTCTTCCCTCCTCTTGGCTCTATAGATGGTTCTGGCCTGGACCTGCCTCTATCATAACAGTTTTATTTCCAAGGTACTTATCATGACCCTCTGAAGAGCTGTTGGGCCAGGGTCAAGGAGGGCTTGCACAAGGGGCAGTGTGTATGCATGTGCATGTACACCAGTGCACAGTGGAGGGTATGACTTTACCTGCTGATGCAAAGCCAAAGACCCAAGTATCTTTGCATATCCATATACACATTCATATATATGTGTTCTGTGTATGTAAATTGACTCTGACCCTTTGCCTCTTTGTTGTCTATCCCAGGTCATCTTCAGGCAACTTTCTTTTTCATTTTAAGACAGTTTAATACACACTTTTTATGGTGACCCAGACAGTTGGAGAGTAAGAAAATAGGAGAGACAAGGATAACTTTTGAGCTTTGTCCCATCCCCCATCCCTGTTGCCAAAGGCTAGATCCTGGGTCCCAAATTCTCCCAACAAAGGCCCTTGCGTTCCTTAGTATTGGTATCTCTCAGAGAAGCTAGTCATGCGTGTCTCTTTTGTTTTTTTTTTCCCTGTAGACCCTTGTAGTTAGGATGAAGGGCTGCCACAGTCAGAAAAATAGAAGGATCCAGAGAATGAGACGGGATCTACTGGGCACCATGCCTGCTCTGATGCTGAAGGAAAGGGATTCCTGAGACACATGTGGGGCTGTGTACTGCATTCCGGCCTTGGATATAGTGGACCAAACAAGAGGCAGTTTCTTTTCTGCTTCACAGAGCGCAAGGCCTCATGGCATGGTGGCACAGATGAATTAATGTGGGGGAGTGAGACACAGGGGGCCAAGAGGGCAAAGATCAAGGTCCATGGAGTGCCTTGGAAGGGCCAGGGAAGGCCTGCAGGGTGCTGTCTGGGCAAGAGAAGCAAGGACATCAGAGGCAAATGTAGTGAGTGGGGGAGGGGTGTGGCACTGCTGAAAAATGACAGGGGGCCAGCTGCAGGAGCATGCTTTGGGACTAACAGCTCCACCATCTGGACAGGGGGAGGGGCAGGGCTTGACTTTAACCCCCCTTTGGAGACATTGAAGGACCTCACCAATGAATGATCTTCAAAGAACTTCAGGGTTGATACAAATGTAACCATGGGAGGGACCATCATGGTGGCAGGGGTGGAGGTTGTGTGGGAGTTCTTTTGGGATAGCAACAGTAACAGTGATAAGTCAGTGGAGGGGGAGGGGCTCTTTAACTGGCTGCAGGCCTCTCTGGCATCAGTGTGTCCACTTGTCACATGAGCTCCCTCACGGTTGTCCTGAAAAGTGAATGAGATGATGTGAACCTTAAAAATGAATAGAATGACAATGTCATGTGTAATTTCAGTTCACTGTCATTTCTGACAATGTCATGTGTAATTTCGGTCCATTGTCAAGCAGGAGGAAGAGGGACAGGGCTGGGGAAGGCCTGAGGGAGGCAAGAAGTAAGGTTCCAGGTGTAGCATTCAAGAGATCTTCCATCTCTTCTCAAATCCATTCTGACTCCTCCCTCCATCATGGCCAGGGCAAGACCTACCAAGGGAGCATCCTGACAATTCTGAGTCCCTCTGCTGCTGCTCCTTGAGTGTCTCTGTCACCTCACCCAGCAGGTCCTGGAGGCAAGAGCTAACTTTCATTCTTGAGGGAGAGTTGGATACTTTATTTTATTTTATTTTTTATTTTTTTGTGGCCAGTGGATTTAATGCTCTCTGAAAGACCTGCTGGGGTTTTGACAGGCCTCCCCCACAATGATTGGCTTGGCCTGTTCTGAACACAGTGTGGATCCTTAGACCCACCAGATCAACACCATCTGCCAACTTGCTAGGAATATAGATTCCACAGCTAACCCAGGCTTGTAGGACCAGGAATCCGAGGGTGTGATTCAGATGCCACATCTGTGAGGACTCTAGCCTGGGCTAAGTATTGACTAGGTCAAGGGTACTTTTGTTGACTGACTGTAACAATTTACCTACACAGTAAAATTCATTTTTTTTTTTTTTGCCTCTGCTTTATCCTTTTCACTTTTTGGGGGGAGTTTCTTTCATCTTTTCTTTCCCTCCTGTCTCAAAATAGGACTCAAAACTTCTAGCTGATGCAATCCCTAAACTTACCTGCACTGGAAACATCTCTAATGCATCTTGAACAAAGACAAGATGGCAACAAGTGTTTGAAAAGAGGTCCAGGGGCTATGAATTAAAGAATATAAGTGAAATAGGTAGAAACTGGCTTCATCTGGGTGACAGGGGCCCACTTGAGGACAAGACCCAGGATGTAGGTGAGAAGGACCTGTTGACTCAGCTGGGATCGTGAACTGCCTTACTTGTTTTGGAAAGCAGTCTGGCAAATTCAGTGCTACTTATTTATTTAATTACTTTATATGTACCATATAGATTGCTTAGCAGGTGGGTTAGTGCTGTCACGAAGGGAGTGGGCTAGCTGTCTCCGGAACAGATGTCCGGCCAAAGGATATAGTCTCTTTTTGTCTCTTATTCTCACACTCCATTTTATTCTTCTGTTTTCTGCAACGGGATAATGCCTTTTCACCCTAAAAATCTTCGACTCCAGAAAAGGTTTCTGGTCTTTATAGTGGAATTCGGCAGACTAAGATGCCAGCTCAAACAATTATGAATTTATTGAACTGAGTATGAGTGTGCCTTATGATCCTTGTTTCTGGGAATGGTTACTTAAGAGAGTCCTAGAGAAAGTGTCTCACCATGGGTGAAGGGGCATGTGCTGAGTGCATTGTGTGTGGTGGACAGGGATAGATAAGAGATAGAGGGACAGACCCATGGTGCTCGGTATGGGATACTGTATAGTGTTAGAATCAGCCAGACAGGTATGAGAGCAACATGACAGTGGTGACTGATAAAAACAAAATATACAATAACATTCATATGACAGTACTATGTATGAACATCCAACAGATTCAGAATGATCCTCCATGATTGAAAGCAGTATATCTATTCTTAAAGAATGCTATAGGCTGTGGGGAATGATTAGCTTGAGTGGGCATGGTCGTGGGCTTAGGCGTGGATCTCTGTTGGGCAGTGTTGGTTCCCACCCGTCTGTCAGGCTCAGAGTGGCAGAAGCAAGAGAATTTAACTGAATTCCCTCCAGGCGGTGCTGGGGTTATCACCTGGGAGTGAGAGAATCTCAGTCTGAAGTTCCCGGGGGTGGGGGGGGGGGTGGGGGGGGGGTGGGGGTGGGGGGTGGGGGGTGGGGGGGCGCAGGAGGCGGGGCAGGGGGCGGGGCAGGGACTGGGCAGGGTCTCTTGAATTGGGGATCCCCGGGGCCAGGAGGCAGCCGAGGAGGACTGGTCTCAAGCCCTTGGGCTCTGAGAAGCCATGGAAGGACCTGTGAGAAACTGTGAGAAACAAGGGAGGGAGAGGGAAGCCCTAATTGTGTGCCTGGTTACTCACTTGGCTGAAAGGCAGCTGCTCAGCTAGCTTGCTTGAAGGTCCCTGTTGTTGGAATGCAGAGAAGTCCTCCAGGGGAGATTAGACCTTCTCCGATGTTCTCCTATGGTGGGCCCCCAAAAGACACTTGGAAGTTCGTGGGTTTTACAAGTTTTATTTTCATGACGGATGGTAGTTGACTCTGGATGCACCCCCACGTAGGTCAGGGTGGACCTGACTTAAATAGGGAGGAACGGGGTGTTGGAAATGAATATGTAATTGGCTACGCCCTCTGGCCTTTAGGTATCTCATTAATATGGAAGTCTCTCTAGGGCCTGAGGCCTGTAGTCATGCACTCTACCTGTGGAGGGTTTGGTAGGGGCATTGCCCTATGTAACTGCAAGGCGCTGATCAATGGAGATCTTTGCCACTTGTCAGGAGCCTGGATTCTGGGAGCGCAGTGAAATAGATGCCTGTCCTCCGAAGGCATGGGTCTCTGGGCTATTTCCAGCCAGTGCTTCTACCAAAAACCAAGCCATCCTATTACAGTCCCACAATAGGCACGTCTGAACAGATGCCTATGAGGAGGAGATGAACTTGTATGGTGTTACTGTGAGTTTTAAATGTCAACCTGTTACAACATAGAATCATCTGGGATAAGAGCTGGAATGAGGAATTATCTAGATCAGTTTAGCCTATAGGTAGTCTTTGGGGAGAATGTCTTAATTGTTAATTGACATAGTAAGACCCAGCCAATTGTGGGCGGCACCATTCCCTAGGCAGGGATGCCAGAACTGTATGAATGAAGAAGGAGAGTCAATTTTCTTCAGTAATGAGGCCCCTGAATGGCTGCCCATGCCCCAGTAGATGGCTCTACACCCATGCATATACTGGCAACACTGAATAGATACTGTGGGTTGAAAAACAGAAAAAAGAGAAGAACACATGGAATGGGGGGTGAGTAATGATGCAAAAATAAAGGAAGAATGAGAGGGGAGGGAATGGGGGCAGATTTGATCAGAACACATTATATACATGTATGAAGATATTAATAGCCGGGCAGTGGTGGTGCACGCCTTTAATCTCAGCACTTGGGAGGCAGAGGCAGGCAGATTTCTGAGTTCGAGGCCAGCCTGGTCTACAGAGTGAGTTCCAGGACAGCCAGGACTACACAGAGAAACCCTGTCTCGAACAAACAAACAAAAACAAAAAAGAGAAGATATTAATAAAAGAAAGAATCTGAGAAAAAGTGAAGAAAACACAAAAGCAGAAGAAGCAAGCAGTGGCAAAGGTCCTTTTATTTTTCTCTGCTCTCTGGATGTGATGTGACCAGCTGCTTGAATTCCTGCCTTGGCCTCCCTTCAGTGATAGACTTTTAACCTGGAGCTGTAACCAAATAACCTTTCCTCCCCCGAGCTGCCTTCTGTCAGTCAGACTGTTTCATTACAGCAATGGCAGTGAAACCAGAACAGTGGAGTGGAGACAGGGGTGAAGGGGAAATAACAGGATATATGAGGAGCCTGCCGCAGATTAGAAGCTGTCTGACAAAGTGTTGTAGCACAGTGGCCTTGTCTCAGTGGGGATCTGGCCAAAAGTGAAAAAAGAGAAAGAAGCTGGTATTTCTCTGAAGATGCCTTAAAGCTGCAGAAAGAGCCTAGCGTGGGAAGAGCGAACCCAGAGGGGAGCACTTGTCCTGAAACTGACTCTGATCTGGAAAATTGATGCAGCACAGTTATGACAGCCATGCCCCTGTCACAGTGTGATCAGCCTGTCATGGGCATCCACAACCATCTGGTTGTCTTCATTTCAAGTGTTTGTTAACACTTTGGAAGCTTTTCACTACCCTTCGGAGGAGCGCGCACACACATTCAGTCGCAGGTCAGACTCGAGAGTGGGCTAGCCTGGTAGAAACTCGGGTACTGAGCCTGGAATCTAGGTTCTCTTTATGGAAAATAAGTGAGCTTTTTTCCCCCCCATACATAGCTCAAAGCAGAGAGAATAGGACCATTAACTCCTCTGTATAATAACAGTGCCATAGATTGATACAATATTCATCTCTTATAACTCTAGAGCCTAGGAAACCCAAGATCAAGGGACTGGCAGATACAGTGTCCGGTGAGGACTTGCTTTTTAGTTCATGGGTAACTATCTTCTTGCTGTGTTCAAACAAGGAGAAGAAGGCAAGCAAGATCTCTGGGGACTCTCTTGTATAAACATTAATCTCATGGCTGAGGCTTGACCCTTCAGACTTGTCACCTTCCAAAGATCCTGCCCACTGATGTTATCATACAGGGAGTTTCAACTTATGGATTTTGTAATAACAACCACTCAACTTTAGCATTTATCAACAAAAGCATGTTTAGAGGTTTTATTGATAGGAGGGACTTGAGGATAAGAATTTCTGGAAACTAATTACAAAGGCTTAAAAACTGCAGAGTTAGGTGAAGTTATACTAATCTACTTTTAGAACCAGGCTGGGGTTTTGTTGTTGTTTTATTTTATTTACTGTTTTAATTGCTTTTCCGTTGCTGTAATAAAATACTGTGGCCAGAAACAAATTATGGAGGAGTTTATTTTGGCTACAGTTCCAGGGGTAGGAGTCTGTAATGGCAGCAGAGGCATGGCAGTAGGAGGCTGGAACATGAAGCTTAGATAGCACATCTTAGATATCCATCACATGTTGAAGAACAGCTGACAGAAAGAAGAAACAGAACTGAAATGGGCCTGCTTCAGTGACTTACTTCCTCCATCAAGTCTCCATCTCTTGAAGGTTTTACAATCTCTCCAAACAGCACCACCAACTGGGAACCAATTGTTCAAATACACGAACCTATGGGGGACACTTCCCATCAAATCACTGTGGTTAGTTTTGTGTCACTATGACCAAAAAATAAGTTAAGGTAGGAAAGATACTCTCTGGTTCACAGATTGAGAGTGCTCATTCTATGGTTGCTTGGACCCCATGCAATTGAAAAGAAGGTTGTAGCAACAGGAAAGCATGGTGGAGGATGGCTATTCAGAGTGCAAGACAGACAGGAAGCAGAGATGATAAGAAGTGGCTAGTGTTATGGGTAATATTTATAATGGCGGCACCCAATCTGGCTTGTAGTTAAGGGGCTGCCAAATCTTCCCGACTAGGCAAGGCCTGAGGAACAAACCATCCACATGGTACCCGGTAGAAATGAGACTCTAATGCTTAAAGATTATCCGAGGGCTTTATATGTTTGGTAATGCTCAAATTAACAAGATACCTACACAATTGGAAGTGTTAACCAATTAACTAACCTAGATAGAAGTTGTTACCTAGGACTGCTCTCGATACATGCATGGCTCTCCATGGCTCCTGCATCTGTCTCCTAGCTCCACCTCTTCCTCTCCTCTTCCTCTCCTTACTTCTCCCACATTAGCTCCTCCCAAATTACCAAGTTTATGGTAAATGTTGCCGGGAAAATATTCCGCTACAGGCTCAGGATGATAGAGCACTAAGAACTCATCTCCTTAGGAAGTGACCCACTTCTTCCCCTTCTCAAAGTCTTGAGAACCTCCTAAAATAGTGCTACCAGGTTGGGACCAAGCATTCAAAATGTGGGTCTCAGAATCAAGCCACCTTTTACATATATTTCACTTAATTCTCTCAACTATCAGGGTGGAGATACTATTATTTCCATTTTGGTGGTGAAAAGACTAGAAAGGTGAAGTGACAAATCTGAGTTACATTGCCTGGGTTGCTCTGGCTCCCCATTGTGCCCTCTCCTCTGTGTTCTCATGAACAGAGCAATGGGAGTGGTGGACACCCCCATCACCCAGGAGTGCGTTAGGCCGACGATTAGTTCAAGTCAGAGGATTACATGGGTCTTACTTGCTGGGTTCTATCTCTAGATGCCTCTGGGAGAGAAGGGACCAAGACTGCATCCCACCTCCTATGAGTCACACCTTGTCCTTCTTGGAACTTAGTGTTATCTCTTCATGGTATGTCCTACTTCATGGGAAATGGAGCAGTTAGGAAGGAAGCAACCCAGAAAACAGAAGTCTGTACAGTTTCATCATGCCCATCTCAAGGCTTAGCCTTGGCTCTCAGGCATAGCTCCAGGGAAAAGCTCCTGGAGGCCATGGTAGTAGAGTAAGTGGGAGAGGGGTCTTTCAGACTTTCTTGACTTCTGCCAGGCTTGTTTTTTGTTTGTTTGCTTGTTTTTGGCTGTTTAGTTCATGTATGGAGTCCTATGGCCCCATCAACCTGCATGAGGTTTTTCAGGTCTTCCCTAGGGGATATTCAGCTCCAGAGCAACCAACTCTAGGATCCTAAAATGGATCTTTCCTTTTTTAGCCACCCTACTCCATAGTGACCCACTTTTGCAGCCGATACTCACAGGCACATTGGTTACTTCCATGAGTTGATTTTCTGAAGGGCAGGCCCCATATTCTGTTCCTTTAACTGTGGTTAAAGCTCCTTACAGGGGCACCAAACATCTTTGGGGTTGGGAAGGTCTCTAAGGGCCCAGGGATGCTGAACAGGTTCTACTGGAGCCTCCATGCTTCCTTCTAACCTGAGACCCTGGTTTGGCTATGAGATACCAATGAGAAGTTCTGTCGGTGACTCCTGAATCCCTCAAGACAAGGGATAGGAGAGGGAGACGTGGAAAGGATGAGCATCATGTTAGGTGATTCAAATTCTATAAACAAGATGGAAGGATTGTGTCAACAACCCTGTGTAGATCATATATTACATGTAGAGTTCTGTAGAGCAGACTCGTGATGCTATAGGTCTAGGTGGAGTGCCTTGAGGGTGTGTCAGAGTCAGAGTCTGTGACTGTGGGGTTGGCATAGAGAATTCCTGTTCTGTGATGGCGGATGGGAACTAGACACTCAACAGGAACAAGAACCACTCCTGCTGCTTTTATCTGTTTTCTGCTGCTGTACTTGAGTGTCATAGACTAGGTTGTTGTTTTTTTTTGAAAAAAAAAATACAGGATTTTTATTTTTTAAATCTGAAAGTTTGGAAATTCAAGAGCATGGTGCCTGTGTCCAGTGAGGTCCTTCTTGCTGTGCTATAATCTAGAGGAGCGCATCACATCTGAGATAGAGCAAATATGCCTGCTCAGGTCTTCCTCATCTTTACATACTTTATACACCGCAGTATGTAAGAATGCACCCCTACCCCCATCAGTAGGGAAACAGCATGAAAGGGTGAAATTCACAGGAGTCTTGTTTATATTGACCTGGGACCACATAAAGTCCATTGGAGCAGAACTTGGAAGGTGCTGGTAGGCAAAGCTAGCTGTTTCTAGATCTAGGCAGACTGGGAGACATATGGTTGCTGGTGTATCAGGATATAGCACTGGATGATGTGGTTAAGTCACAGGTGAAGAGAGATACAGGCACTGCAAGGGTCTCAGGGAACTAGTGGTACCCATCTTCCCTACTGCTATGAGCCCGAGAAACCACATTCTGCACTCTTCCTACTTCCCATGCATGCTTCCCCCCCCCCCCCAAGTTTATCTTCACATACAACCAGGATAACCAAGTGGTACCTCTGTTGTCCTGGAGATTAACTGAGGAGGGACAGCATGCCCTTGATGGGGTTTTGGGAACTGGGAGCTCTTGCTCAGAAGGTTCCTTCCTTCCTTCTTTGTCTGCCTAATGTCTTATTTTTCTTAAAGGGCAGCGCTGCTATTGGCTGAAGGGACCGAGGCCTCTTTGTGCTCCCTCCTGACAGATGTGAAGAATCTCTTAGGATAGGGCAGCAGCAAGGGCCAACTTGAGATCTTTTTCCTGAGATGTGGGGAAAATCTTGCAGGGTCAGGGATAAGGCTGAGTTAGCCTCTGTCTCCTCAGGGCTCACCCTAGCTCACAGGAGAGGCTCCAAACATTCCCTGAAGAATGAATGAAAGCATGTAAACACTTTGTAAATTGCAAAGGATTTACCAAAGTTACTTAATATGCTTCTCTGGAGAGTATACCTGGGGCAAATGCTTAGTAAAAGAAATGGAGCCGGACTTCAAGGTGAAGGCTAGGCTGGAAGCTGGTCCTGTGCGGATGATTTTCAGGGGAGGAGGTGGAAGCCATACCTGTCTGCAACTTCCCTGCTCACAGGGTTCTGCAATGATGCAGCCTGTGTCAGCAACCCAGTCATCTCCTTTTCATGGGAAATTTGCTGTTCCCTCCCCTGTAATGCTTTTCTCAATTATAAAATCAATTATTGTAAAAACAAACAACAAGGAAGTGTTTCACATGGAATGGTGGTCTCTTCCCATCCATCCAGATCCATCCATCATCCATCCATCCATCCATCCATCCATCCATCCATCCATCCATCCATCCATCCATATATATGCCGGATGAGGTAGCCACTTTCAGTGTATGCCTTTATGGATATTTTCTGGATGCATGCACCAACTTACTTTATTTATTTATTCGTTTTTTTCAGAAGCACAGCTCAGTAATTTTCTTATATCACCTAGCAACATATCATGGACATTGTTATTTTTTAAATCTATACCACATTTGTTTTAATGGCCATTGATGTCCTGGGCTATGCACCACGCATTGCTTATTTAACCAGTCCTCCGCTGATGGGCTCTGGATTGGGCGAGATGGAAATTGCATTTTGAAGGAGTGTGGGGAGGGTGATGGCTGGCTGGAGTAAAGGCTTTCTTAATGGTAGCATTCCAGGTAAGTAAAGCAATATTCCTCGCCTTTCACCCTTCATCTCTTTCTCCTTGTGCTGCTGCTATTGAGATGACAAAAATGATCCACCCCTGAGTCCCCCAAACCCTTGGTCTCCTTTCCCAAGGGGGTGAAAGGATACCTCAGGTCCTGAGCTTTCTGCACCCACCATTCTGCCCAGAGCCTTTAGTCTGGCCCCAAGGCATGCTGGAATTTGGCTGCTTACCTGCTGGGCTCAGACCTTTTGCTTGCTCAGCTTGGGGCTTGGCAGAGGGTCTTGACTCACACTGGGGGCTTAGGGGGAGAGCAAACAGTGAGGTGAGGACCAGATGAGTGAGGAAGGTAGTGGCTCACTGGAGAGAGAATGAATGATTAGAGAAGAGGTCAAGCCATTCCAAGAGATGGCAGCCAAGAGGACAGCACTGCTGTTTGTCATGGCGTTTGGCATTTGGGAAATTCGATGATGCAAACAAGGCCTCCTGCTCTGGTGCCTATGAATATTCACGAAGAGTTTTCCCCCTAGAGCAGCTGGGAATTCCTCCAGACTCTTTAACCAGCTTCTTTCTCCACTGCAGGTCTAGGATATGGTCCTTCTGTATTCTGTCTTCTGCTCCCTCCCTTTCTTCCTCTGTATTTTTCCAATTCTTTGGGTATGGCAGAGGCAGGACAAAAGAAGCTAGTCCTGGGGATCCCAACTAACAGGTTTAGATTTGATCCCTCTGGTCCTATTTATCCCTTTTCTCTTTGGAAACTCATGACCAAGAACCTGAGGCAGAAGGTGGAGAAAAGTACAGGGCACTGGACATAATCTTACACGTGGTTTAGAACAAGTGGGGGAACTGAGGCTAACAGCATAATTGGCCAGCACATGTCATCTGGCAAGGTAACTGAACTGCAGATGAACCAGGTGACAGCAGAACCTGAGCCCAACAACCTGATGCTCCAAGCATCCGCACTGCTGGATCAGCTCAGTTGCTGTGTTCCCAGTACACCCAGGTCTCAGGGCTCATCTCATCAGCTTGACTGGATTTGAAATCACACCTCCGGGTAGATCTCTGCGGACATTTCCAGAGAAGTTTAACTAAGGTTAAGACCTACTCAATGTGAATGACACCATCCTACAGGCTGAAATCTCACAAAAAGGGAGGGGAACACCAGCGTTAATGCTCTCTGCCCCCTGACTGGATGCACATTGTGACAGGCTGCCTCCTGCCTTGTTACCTTCCCTGCCATAATGGACTGTGCCTTCAAACTGTTTCTTTCTTGGAGCCTGCTGCCTGTGACACAGCTGCCATTGTACTCAGACCTCGCAGGCCTATTTGGTTCCTGGCCACTCATTGCCATACTTGGTACAGATGTCCTACACCATCTGTTTTTATAGAGGGCATGGGCTTCCTAAACTTTAGGTGGAGCTGGCTCTTTTTTTGTGCATCCATAATTGTGTGGGCCTGACCCCTGTGACTGCTTATAGGGAACACAGGAAAGAAGGTGTAAGTGAGGACTGTTTGGCTGTGGACGACACACAAAGCTGTGGGTGTGGATTGAGTTAGAAGGAGATGCTGAGAAGAAAGAAATCCCACAGGTCATGGCTGGGCCATTGGGCTTACACTTTCCTTTAAACCACAGCCTCTGAAACTTTCTCTCAAATGAAACCTTATCCAAAGCCTTACAGATAAAACTACAACAGCAGGTCTGTTTAGGTGGTGGTGACACGAGGGGCGTGGATTCAGCTCTTCAGCCACCATCCCTAAGCAGGTCGGCTCCAAAATTATACTTCTCCTGTGACTCACTATGCAGATGAAGAGAGGGAGCTCCAGTAGGAATGGGGTTTGCTTGAAGGCATCAGTGATCGTGGCAAAAAAAAGTAGAATTAGAGATGTTCTGGTTGGGGCCCTCCTGCTCTTGAGAGCCTCTCGGCACCCACGGTATCTTTTTCCTCCTCCTCTGGGCTTCTGGGTATTCCATCTGAAACTCTTGATGAAAAGTCCCTGGGCACTCGAAGATGAATATTGGCAAAGAGGAGGGTATGGAGAAGAGTTAGGCAAATGAGGTCTTTTACCAGAGGGTTTCATTTAGCCTGGAGACCCAAGAGGACCGAGTAGGGATGACCGAGCAGAGACTGACTTAGTCCTCATTTCCTACTTCAGCCTGATCAAACTGTTGAGTGTCTCCCAGTTTCTCAGTTTCCCCATCTGGAAGCAGAGCGGAGTTCTCAGCTTTTTCAGCCTAGTGAAGTTGCTGGAGGGTGGGTGCCATATGCTTTGTAATCAAACTGTAGGGGTTTAGACAAAACAGAACAAGTGTATTCATATGTACTCCCCGTGGAGCAAGAGAAAGAGTATGACTATGTTGTGTTAGGGGGTTTGCTTCATTTCAGATGAGAACTGTCCAAGACTGGCATGAAGGTGACCTGGAGATGGTGGATGGCAGTGGCCTTTGAGTCTGGAAATGAATGACAGCATTAAGAGCCCGTAGCACACAGGCCAAGAACATGAGCTGCTGTGGCCATGGAAGAGTGTGAGTTCTTCCCAGATCTCTTTAGGCTGAGTCCAGGAAGGAGGGACAAGTCTGTTATAGGTCCTTTAGTTTTCATGGTCAGTAGCACTGGTCACTTAGCACCTCTTCCCTGGGTCTTGTCAGGACATGGCATTAAGTGCCAGCTACAGCTTTCAAGAGACTATGCCCTTATATGAAGTAATTTTGCTTCTGTAGAATCTGAACTTTTGAGATTACCTACCTGCATAGTACTCCATGCCATTTCTGTCCCAGGGCCTTAGTTTGTTTATCTGAGAAAAGGGAGAGCAGGAGTGATGAAAGAAATTGGACTTAGTTATGACTAAGGAGAGCGAAGTTCAACATTTGTGTTTCAAGTCTAAGAGTTCTTATGGAAGTGACCATCTCCTACTCTGAAAGTTTATCAACTCAGTGTTACTCACTTCCAAGGAAGCCCAGCTACCACTCTTCTACACTTTGCTGAGAGTTTAGTGGGAGCTGATTATATTCATTTGTTGTCCAAACCCTACCATACAGACTGGTCTTACCTTTCTCATCTGAGAATGTCATATGTGTATGCATTCATTCACTCATTAATCTACCATTCATTTATCCTGCTACCCGTCTACCCACCATCCATGCATCTCCCCATCCACCCACCCACCCATCCACCCATCCACCCACCCACCCATCCATCCATCCATGTTGCTACCTACTCACCGTCTACTATCCACCCAACTTTTCACTGCCTACCCATCATCCATCCATCCATCCATCCATCCATCTATCCATCTATCCATCCATCTGTTTATGTATACATGCATATATTCATCTACTCATCCACTACTGCTCACTTATCCTTCCACTGTCTACACACCACCCACAATCCATCTTATAAATATATATTTATAGTGCCCATTACAAACCAAATGCTCTGCCTAGAGACATACCGAGATGAGGAGATGTAGCTTCTCTATCAAGTAACTCACTGGCTGAGAATAAATGGGCAATGAACAGCAACTATAATCCAAAGCACAACAGAGTTCCTAAGTTAGGTTTGATTCCTGTGTTCACTGCTCACTTCCTACTTCCTGTGTGCTCTTGTGTGAGTTACTTAATCCTCTCTGAATCCGTCTTTCCATTTGTAAAGTGGAGATAAGCATACAGGGCATACTGAAGGAAAAACACATTTCAGTAAGCATTATTCTTTCTTCGGAAGAAAGGCACAAAACCACAGCATGGCGGCACAGGATAAAACGTGCTTAGGCTTGGATGAATTAAAGAAGTTTCCTAGCATGGTAGAGAGGCACACTGAACGGAGAGGATCCCAAGACAGGAGAACAGGGCATTACTACAAAACAGGGAGCATGGCTTGATCACCGAAGTGTGAGGAGCGCGAGTTGGGAGCAAGATGGAGGGAGAGCTGGAGGCAGGTGAAGAGATTGCTGCTGCTAGGTCTAGCCTTTCTGGGGACCCACAGAGGGTTTTCTGAGCATAAAGAATGGGATTTGGCTTCTAGGCTCTTTGGGCAGAGTTGGATCTTCTTCTAGGGACCATAAAGCAGGATCCCGTGCTGCCACCATTACAGTGCCTGCCAGGACCCGATAATATCAGCACTAGCTATAAGGGCTTTGTTAGTTCCTTCTCATGGTTCGGTGGTTTCAAGGTCCTTACGTGGTTCGGTTTCAAGGTCCTTAGTAAGAGCAGAGCTTAAACTAATGATTCCTCCAGCTTTGGGACCCACGATTCATATTTATTTTGTTTGAACCCACCTCTTCCTGCTTTCCCTCCCCCCTCCAGGCCTCTCCCCTGCCACCTTCACAAGTCCATTTCCTGCAGGCAAAATGGAGAAGCTGATCTGCTCTGATCTTGGTTACCAGGGACTGGAGGGTCAGCACCTCTTTCCTGGATGCGGAGTACTCCAACTCCATGGCTAGAAACCCACTGCTTATGGAGGTGAGTCAGCTCACTCTTCTCTCTTGGGGTTCCCCACACAGGTGTTGACGGGCTGAGATGGGTGTCCCTCCTCTTTCTCCACAGAGCCTAGGGTGGGATGGAAAGAGTAGCAGGCTTGGCTGTACCACAGGGTATATAGCGACCACCTAGGTGAAACTTGACAGTGGGCAGTCAAGAGGACAGGGCAGATCCTTAGGAGGACAGGGGAATAGACTTCTTGAGAAGTGAGGACCGTGTTTTCCAAAGAAGCATATCTCCTGGTCAGTACCCTGAGCTGGTGCATGTTGTTGGAAACTTCTGTGAGACTTGGGCAGGGGGAACACTCAAGGGTAGCAGGAGATACATAAACTGACCCCTGCTTTAGCCCTTTGTCATAGAACTTTAGAAATCAGTGGCTGGCTGAGCACTTGGCTTGGCTTCTGCAGTCACAAGGAAGAATTTCAGGGGGACCCTGGGGTATAGGACAGAGTCCAGGTAAGGCACAGGTAAGGTATGGCTTTTATCCTTGTTCCCAACCCCAGAAAGCTGGTTCCAACTGGGTCAGGATGATTCCAGAAAGGCTCTGTTCTACAGGGAAAGTGTAGAGTCTCTTGCTGGCTCCTTGCTTTCTAAAAGGGTTGCCTTGATTAGGTAGGTGACTTATCCTTCTTAGCCTGTTTCTCAATCATAGAAGCATGGTAAAGATCCGGGGATATCCTATGATGTGTTTATGGTTTGTGTGTGTGTGTGTGTGTGTGTGTGTGTGTAAGGTTGTTGTTTAGGTTTTTGACAACTTATTGAAAACTAGAGCCATCTGAGAGCCTCAGTTAAGAAAATGCCCCCAGCAGACTGGCCTGTAGGCAAGCCTGTGGACATTTTATTTATAGATGATTGATGTGGGAAGCCCAGCCATCTCTTGGTGGGTAGGCCTGCGGTGTAGAAGAAAGTAAACTGAGTAGGTCAGTAAGCAGCACTCCTTCACGGTCTCTGCTTCAGTTCCTGCCTCCAGGTTCCTGGCCTGCTTCTGTTCTTGTCTTGACTACACTCACCGATGGATGGTTCTACAGAGGTAATAAGATGAAACGAATCCTTTACAAGTTACTTTTGATCATAATGCTTATCACAGCAGTAGAAACCCAACCAGGACAGGCGTGGAGGGAGATCAAGACAGGGTCTCAGGAATGTTGGTCTTGAACTCCCTACGTAGCAAAGGATGACCTGGAACTTATGATCCTCCTGCCTCCACTTCCTGAGTGCTAGGATTGTATGTATGCACCAGTGCACATAGCTCTGGAGCGTTCAGAGCAGTGCCTGGCACATTGAAAACACAGATAAAGAGGAGGAAGGAGAATGGCCTCCTTAGGACAGGGCTTCAGTCTGAGGATCCATGAGGCTCCTATCTTGCTGTCTGCTTATTCCTTGGGCTGCAGATCAGATTATCATCTGCGCTGAGCCTCTTTGTCTCTTCTCTTGACCCTCATCTTGGCTCATGTCTGTATCTTTGGACGCTGTCAGTTTATCTCCCTGCCTATCTGGCTCTATCTCTTGCTCTCTGCTCATTCTTTCCACTCCCCACCCTTCATCCCCATCCTCCCTCCTCCCATCTGGCTATTTTCTCACTATTTATCCTGTGGGCGCTCTGCCTCTGCCCATCGCTATACTTCTATCTGCCTCCTCCAGGATTTTCTCTAGTCTATTCCCTCCCTCCTTCCCTATCTACATCTCTGCCCCTCGGTTCCCTCTGCAGCCCTGGTAAGAGCTCGTTGTCTATTTTTTGTTAGTGTACAAAATAGTGAATTTCATTATGACATTTTTTTTTACATTTTTTTTTTTAATGTACATGAATCATTGTTTTTGCTCACCCTTCCCCATGCCCTGCCTTCTGGTGTCCACTCTTCTACCAAATCACTACCACTACTTTCATCCCTGCTTCCCTTGGCAGACAAGCACGGAGTGGAGCAATGCAGGCAGATGGGGATTGAACACAGTCTCTCAAGGCGAGGGACAGGCCTGCTAATTCCCCCGCTCTGGGTGGAGGAAGTGGAGGTCTCATTTGATTATGTCACATCCACTCAGCCTCTCCTCCCAGATGATGCAGTGCAGCCCGCTTGCCTTGCCCTGCCAGGACCTAATGGAGAGAGATCTCCTCCTGCTCAGCTGACCACAGGGTCCTTCTGGAAAAGGAATGGGCCCAGCCAGTCTGGCCTAGAGACTCTAGGGCTGTTGTGATTCCCTGCTCATTCTAATTACACCCAACTACTAGTCTCTGGGGTTTGTTCCTCTCATCTTAATCTCCCTGGAATTGTATCTCAGAGGCTCTCATTCCATTACTGCCCCTTCCTCACTGGCTCACTGCCTGCAGGAGCCAGTCTGCTCCGACACTCCTCTGTGGCATGAGGCCCATGGTTGTGTTGGCCAGAGAGATGACCGGAGGGACTGGGGCTGGGAGCCAGGCCAGTACTGCTTTTCTGGTTTGAGTGTGCAGACTCGAGGGCACTGCAACTGAGCTGGTGTCTCGAGTCTTTTCCGACTCCAGCTGTGTCAGCTGCCACGGAAGATTTTAGAGAAGTCCCACCCCTTCCTCCTTCCTCAAGAAGTTTGGTTTGGAGAGACAAGGCCAGTAGATTATGTACAGCCCTTTCCATAAGTAGATGTGGATTCAGAGATCTAATGCCCAGCCAACAGTGTTTATTGGGTCTGGTTCTTTTGTGTACATTACGAAACTGGGCCCTCTCTAGTTTTAGGTGGGGCAGCTGAGGCATGGAGACATTGAGAAGTATGTGTAGCTGGTGTCAACTGGTGTTTAATCCCTTAAGCTAAGCCTCAACTTCTCCCTTTCTTTTAGGGGCTAATGTACTGTTTCATCAGGACTCTGTGAGTCGAGAGTTGGAGAGAGGACCCAGGCCAGGGAGTGAGCAGCGATGATGTGAGAGGTCTGTGGCCTGGGTGTTCTGCGTGGCACAAGGGGAAGGGGGTTAGAGGCCTTGCATAACTCACAATAGAGTCTGATCCTCAAAATACGGACAAGGAAATCACGTAGAATTACCAGTAAAAAAGACCAATACAATGGGGTGAGTTGTGCCCCTCAAATGTATGTCTACGTTGGAAGTCTGGTAGCTGTGTATGTGGCTTTGTTCTCAATATGAGAGCACCTGAGGTGTCAGGTCCAGTGACTGGTGCTCTCATATGGGAAAGGAAGAGAGATACATAACAGAGGAACACTGTGGAGACATGAAGTGATTGTTACCATGAGCCAAAGAGTGTTGGGTGTTGCCAGAAGAAGCGGGGCTCTCTCCCTGTGTGTTTCGAAAGGGATTTCATGCCACTTATATCTTGATTTCTGACTTCTGGCTCCCACAACTGAGAGAATACATTCCTACTGCTCTAAGCTACCAGTGTGGAAGGATTTCCCCTAGGAGAGCTGTAAACAGGAAAGGTCAGGGGCTGTTGCTGTTTCAGGGGCAGAATAGGACTTTTTCCCTCTGAGGACCCTCCAAGGCATTCTGGGGCTTCCCACACATGACTTGCAGAGAAGAACTGGCTGATGACTCAGTCTCTTGCTCTTTGCTATTGGCCAAGGAGGACACGTGAATCCCAGAATAAGGGTCCTCAGTGCAGCTGTAAGGGTCTCCAGTGGAGCTGAGAGTGGTGCTTTTAGGTGAAACAGAAGGCAAGTCCTACTTCACTTTAGTAGTCAGTCCATGGAACGGCCCATGAGAAGAGATTTTTCTAGGAATGTGCCATGGTTTGGATATTGTTTGAGTAAGTCTTCCAAGCTTTGGAAGCTTTGTGGAGATGTGGTGAGGTGGGGGCCTGATATGGGATCAATAGATCATTAGGGGCGCTTCTTTTGGTAAATGTTGGGGCTGCCCTGATACCACCTAAAAGAGAATCAAAGATGCTTCAGGGTGAGCATAAAGAAAGACAACTATCATCAACTACTCTGTAGCCCTAAGGCCACTTTCCTGTGCATAACTATGGGTTAAATTTAGTAAGGGCTTTGCTTTGGGCTGGAGGACTTCATCCAGGCCAGTTATTCTGTAAAAATGAGTGGATTTCCCAGCTTGTCCTCCCTTGCTAACCTTAAATGACAAATAGGTCTCATGTCTCCAAGTATTAAGATCAGTTTCCCTGAGTGGCTCTGGGATCTGTTTCCAACTTGAACTTAAAGGGCAGAATTAAGCAAGATAAGCCTGTGTTTTGTTTCTAGTGCTTACGACTGCTAGAAATCTCAGTGGGCATTGCTGACAGTGGAGGAAGAAGTAATTTAACATAGGAGCAGGAACAGAGCTCTGGGCTTGCTCTTAAAGGCTCGTCCTGTTGGAGGTTGGGCACATGAAGGAAGGGGCAGATCAGTGGAAATGTACTCCATGCTGGGGGAGAGAGGAAAATGCGGGCCATTTATTTGACCACAGGCCTCAGTGCCTGGAATGTTCCTCTTTCCTGCCTGGTGATCACAGCTCTTTGCTTTTGCTTTTTCCTCTGCAGATGATGTGATGCTTTCCCACATGCACTGCTCCTGAGTAATTTTCTTTACCAGAGGCTTCCCCACCCCCAGTGCTAGCCAAAGTGGGACCTGGACAACCCTCTTCTGCTGGAGGTCCTCTGTCTTGTTCTCATTTGGTCTTTAAGGGAATAGTATCACAGAAAGTTGCCTCTGATTTCCTTTTTTTTTTTTTTTTTTTTTTTTTTTTTTTAAATAAATTGTTCTTTGGGAATTTTATATACATATAAATGGAATATGATTATATCTACTCCCCATTTTTCTCCTCCAACTCCTGCTAAATGCCCACAACACAGCTCCCTACCAATTTCATGTCTTTATTAAGAGCCCACTAAGTCCAGATAATGCTGCTCATATGTGTGATGAATGTGGAGCCCTCCACGGACATATGGGAAACCTACACCCCAAGGAAGAATGGGTCTCCCTCTCCAGATAGCTATCAGTTACCAATAGTTCCCCAGTTAGTGGTGGGGCCTTAGGAGCTCTTCCCCACTCCTGTTAGACCTTTGGCTGACTTGATCTTATACGGGTCTTGTACAGGTGACCACAGCTGATGTGTACATCAGCTTTTGTCATTTTGTTACATTGTCATGTTGTCAAATCATCTTCTAAATATTCATGTTCATACATAGACCTGGGCTGCTTTCAGCCTTGGTCAGACAACTTCTTTTTGTGTTGGGCAACAGTCAATGCAGAGATTCCTAACTGGTCAAAGCCCAGAGAATAAATGCTATGCGTGCTCGGCTCTCAATGGGACATCTTTATCTGTCTCCCTTTCTGCCATTCTATTTCCTCTACTTTGACCCTCTTTCTTCCCCCTTATCTGGGTGATGGCCCAAAGTTGATGCAGATGCATTTCTGCAGGTGAGCTGGGCGTACTGAACAAACCCACCTGCTTTCTGCCCATTTGCGTAGCCACGGTTTTTCCTCCTTGAAGGACCTTCGGAGCAGTGATGTCACAACGATGGGTTTGGAGCCATGTCCAGCTGACACTTGCTTGGTTCCCAACCTCCTTCCCACATCTGTTCATGTTCTCCTCTACCTCCCTTAGGACAGATCTGTCATAGCTTCCCCTCCCCCAGCCATACTTTTGCAAGGGCCTAGAAGGAGTCAGCTGAGCCCTAGGTGAGGACACTAAAGCCACCTGAGGTCATGTGACCAGAGCTTGGCAAAATCAGGGCAGGGCCTGGAACCAGTCTTGATATTCAGTCAGGCTGTGCATTGGTGCCCCTTGGACTTTGCTAAATATCTGCTTCATACTTTTCTAGTGGGGCTTGAGCTGGCTCCCGAGGGAAGTGTTGGTGGATGTCTTTTTCACTAGGAGTGTGTAGCAGGGAGTGACTAAAGAAGGTGCATGAAGAAGCCTGTGTCTGGGGGCTCCAGGTTACTAATCTGTTGCATTGTGGTTTTCGGTGTCTTGCACATTTGTGTTCAAGGCATGCATATAAGCAACCTGCCCCCAATGAAGTCTGGTACTACTGGAGCCCTAGGATGGTACCTCCCCATTCCCTTCTCTGGAGGTACTCCCCACCCCTTGAAGTCCCAGCATCTCACTGTGTTCCAGGATGCTGCATCTTCTCTCCAGATGTCACAATGACCTAGTACTCACTGCAAACCTTCCTGGTCTCCATCACCTGATTTTCCTTCTCTTGTAATTCCTCTTCTTTCAACTCTCTACTCTCCTGGGTCCCTCTGACTTTTTTTTTCTACATCTTGCATCTCTCTGGCCTAGCATCCTTTGGTACTTCCCTTCCCCCAACGTGGACCTCATACCTGAGAACTTCTCATTCCCCAAATGATGACAGGTATAAGTACATCTGTACTTTAGCTATTATTCCTGGTCTCCTACTTGACTCTGGCTGGCCACTGTTACAGACATACTGCATTTCACGTGGAACAAGAAGACTGGCTGTGGCCTTTTATACAGTTCCCTTGTCATCCCAGGGCTCCTCCCCAGGGGCTCAGCCCCCCCCTCATTCCCAGTGTTATACATTAAGCCTTTGCAGTGTCCCCAAGAACAGAGGACAATTAGCTAGGCTAATCCATCCTATAGTAAGCATATATTTTACAACATCATGTTGCATACCTCAGGTATATATAGTTTTAGTCAGTTTTAAAAAAAATGATAAAAAAATTAGGTGGGGGGGGGACTGTAATGGTGAAAATGAGAGATGTCTCTGTTCCTGTCTGAGTCCAGAGATAAGCAGGCAAGGAATGGCCTCAGGGCACTCTGGAACCGATTCCAATTATCCAGGGCTAAGGGCAGCAGGCTCTTACAGTAAGGAGCCAGATAGAAATGGACTCTACATAGTAAAGGAAGATCTGTAGCCACTTTTGTGGGTCCCATGGTCTGTCATAACGATTTGACTCTAAAACTACAGTGTGAAAACAGGTACGTCCTTCCAAATTTGTTTGTTGAAGTCTTGTTTGAGTATTTCAGAATGTACCTATATGCAGACAGAGCCTTCAGTGAGGCAATTAAGTTGAAATGAGGTCACTATGCCAGACCCTAATCCAAAGTGACTGGTGTCCTTATGGGGAGAGGATGGTACTGTAGGCATGCACAGAAGTAGGACCATGTAAAGACACAGACAAGAAGAGAGACCTGGCGGGGGTGGAGGATGGGGAGGAACATTTCTGATGACATTTTAACCCTAGACTATCAGCCTCCAGAACTTTGAGGAAATACCTTTCTAGTCTTCCAACTTCTTAGCCTATAGCATTTTGTTATAGTAGCTCAAGTCTGTAAACAAGTGAGAACAGCTGTACTCATGAGCACTGAGATTTGAGTTTTGTATTATTTTTACATATCATCCATTCGAACACTTAAAAATGCACACGAAACAAAAAAGCAGACCCACCCACCCCCAAAGAGCTAGTGAATGCTGTGACAGAAAAAAAAAAAAAAAAAAAAAAAAAAAAGAGTTCCAGGGCAAAGCTCACTGTTGCTACTGGAGTCAGGGGCTTAGCTTCTGCTCCTGTTTCCCTTCAGAAGCTGCAGAGCTGTGGGTGCAGCTGAAATTGTGAATGTTTTCCTCAGATATCTCAGTGTTTCTCCCGGCCAGAACACCTTGCAATCGTATCACGAGACTCTTGTCTCCAGGAATTGCGACTCCTTGGTCACTGACTATCTCTCCTGTATGGACACAGGACTGGAGCCCTTTTCTCTAAATGCCTAGAAATTAGGCTTCCTGATGTCTGCTGCTACCTCTTCGGGGTGCGTAGAACTCTAAGACCCCATCTGTCCCTGGATGATGCCATTCCCAAGATGTTCCTCTTGGTAGACAGAATGCAGCCTATGCAGGTTGCTGCATTTCTTAGCTCCTAATCATCTGGGCCTGAGGTTGTGAGTCCTGGGAAGAGAGAGGAGTCTGTTCCCTTTCTGGCCCTTACGTGTTTGAGTGCCCTTCCTAGGCCGGGCTTGGGGTCTGCATGAGGAAGCCCAGCTTTGCTTCTATGTCTTGAGGCCTGTGAAGGAAACCAGCATCCAGGACAGACCTTAGCCTCTTGAACCATTCATCTGGTCAGATAAAAAAGGCTTGTGGGAATCAGGGACCACATACATCCTTTCCCACTTTATGAAAGACAGGAAAACCTGACCAGAGAAGCCCACGATTCATTGGCTGCATAGTCAGAAGCTTGTGGTCCAACTTTGAGGCACGGTTGCTTGGTTGCCCAATGCCTTGCATCCTGAAGTGCTCTCAGGAGATCTTCCCACAGGAGGAAAGGCAGACTACACAGTCAGTCACAGCCTCCTGGGAGCACCAAGTGTCCATACCATTTCTTGGCTCTCTATTTTGGGCAGAAAAGGTTTACTTCTTGTTCCTAGACCTTTACAGATGCTATTCATGCTGCTTCTGGTGTTTCTTCTCTTCTTCCTTCTGGACATTGGGTAGTTGAGGCCCAATGTGAGTTCTGGTTCTCAGAGGCCTTTCTCACCACCACGTCTCTTCTTGGCCTCAGATTTTTTTATTTCCACACTTTTGGTCACTGCACGTGGTCTTACTGTATCTGATGAACATGTTTAACATCACATGGATCCCTGGGGAAGAGCACAGGGCAGGAGCTGTGGGGACTGTGTGGTGAGCTCTGCAGGCTGTCAGGACAGAGGGAAGGAGAGAAAGAAGGAAGGAAAGAAGGAAGAGGAAAAAGAGAGGTAAGAGGAAAGGAAGGAGGTGGGAAAGAATGGAAGGGGAAATAAGAAGGAAATGGAAAGCAGAAAGAGAAGGAAGGAAAAAAGGAAGTGGAAAGAAAGGAAAAGAAGAATAGAGGGGAGGAGAAGAAGGAGGAACAAAAGAGGGAAGGAAGGAAAGAGGGAAGGAAGGGAAGAGGAAGGAAGGAAAGAGGAAGGAAGGAAGAAAAGGGGAAAGAAGGAAAGGGGAAGTAAGAAAAGATAGAAGGAAGGAAGGAGGAAGGAAGAAAGGAAGGAAAGAGGAAAGATGGAAAAAGGGAAGGAAGAAAAGACATGTGAGGCAGGCAGAGGGCAAGAGAGAAAGGGAGGGCTCAATGCTAAGAGTTTATGTTTCTTAGCAGGGCATAAGTTTAGTCTCAGTGAGTAGCATGTGTGTGTGTGCGCGCGCGCGCACATGCGCGCGTGCGCGTGCGCGTGCGCGTGCGCGAACCTGTGTCGTGTGCAGCCTGAGGGACACTAGCTCTGGGCAGCTTGTCCTGGGAAGGCTAGTCCATTCTGGCAGTGCTGGCACTGGAGTATGTGTGATAGGTGAGGAAGGGCAGGGGAGTCAGCCTGTCCCCAGTCCCACTGCTGTCCTTCTCCCGTATTCTCCTGTGTCTCTCAGTGATGTTGAGTGGAGACTCTGGGGTAGGGTAGGTGATGGCAGGGCTGCTGTTGATGCCTGTGGTGACAGGAGATAAATGAAGCCATTGCAAAGAGCAGCTCCCTTTCTAGAGCCGGAGCTCTCAACTCTTGACTTCACTGCCTGGGGGTTTTAATTAAATGTCAAATATAATTTAGAGCTGGCGTGCTGATGGGTGTGTGAACACCGAGTCCACAGTCTTATCTTTGTGGGGTTCCCCTGTACTTGAGGAACTTGGGGAGGTTAGTTGGTGCCCCATGAGGCATTTGGTTTCCTCTCTCTCTCTCTTTATCCTTAGTTTTGAAGTGATAGTTGGAAGAGTTTTTTTTTTTTTTAATCGTAATTTACATGTCTGTTATATATAGAGAAAGAGCCAGATTGGGATCTAGGTAATTTGGGACATACAAAAGTGTGTATATTTATCTTCAGTTTTTCTTCCCATATCTGGCTTATGGTGGCAAGGCTATTGATTCATATTCTCTGCAGCACCTGCTCTTAGGGCCTGGGACCAAGCTGATCCATTCTCTAACTTCATGTTGGGCATTTTGTGGGACTGAAGAGGAGGGTGCCAGGACAACCTCTGAGGTGATGAGGGCAACCAGAGGCTGAGCTTCTATGGCTCACTGAGGCTGGTGACCAAGGGCACTGAGCTGAGGATATAAACTGCCCTGCCATTTTTTTCTGAGTGGTGGTTGATTGAAAAATTAATTGCAGCCCTCGTGAAAATAACAATGTGACTTCCTTTCAATTTAATCCAGTAACTCGTAAATAATGACTTTATTAGATGATGTAGATACTACAAAATAGCGTGAGGTCCTACTTACTGGACACTATTTAAATCATCAATGGGGTCTTCCAGTCTTTTCTTTATCTGATTGACACAATTATTTTCTAAATGGGAATAGGAACATATAACTTCCTTGCTGAAAACCTGGAAACTTCTCCTTTGAACTGCCTTCTGACTCTGCTCCTCTCTTCTGGGGAAATCCCTTTCCCTCTACTCTGAAGTGCATATTACAGCATCCCCTCTGTGGAACCTGGCATGGGCCACAGGCATGATGGTACCACGCAGCCATCACCTGTGTGGAACCTGGCATGGGCCACAGGCATGATGTATTGTGCAAACCTCTTTCTGCCTGAAATCCTCCCTGTGGGCTGGTCAGGACTGCACTAAGCTTCAAGGACAAGCCATTGTAGCAAACAGAGTTTAAACCTTACATGCCCTATGTGATAAGAAGGCAGAAGTATGTTTGGCTATTTGGGAATCTGTCAGAATTCAAAGTCTGCTCTGCCTTTGCAGGTCACAGTGCATTGGCTTTTCAGCCTTGTGTTCAGTACATGACGGTTGTGAGATGACTATCCTGACTTGAGGTCTCTTACATCTAATGCAGAAGCAAAGGAAAGGGTGGAGGTGGGATGGGAGAGGGAGGCATGGTGGGTGAAGGGGATAAAGTGAACCCATCAATGCTGCTTCAGAACTCCCCAGAAACAGGTCCCCTCTTAGTTCTCATAGGTTGGGCTACCATGTTCACTGCTAGGTTAAGAGTGGATAGAAAACTAACACTCTGGCAAATGGGCATAAGGATTCTATGATGGACACAGGCTGGCCCTGGAGAACCACTTGTACCCTAAGCAACTGTATGAGTTGCTTCTCTCACAGCTGTGATAACACTGTGGAAAAGAGCAACTTAAGGAGGGAATTTTATGTTGTTAGATTTTGAGGTAAGGTCTCATAGCCTAGGCTGGCCTTAAACTCCCCATGTGGTTGAGACTGGCCTTGAACTCTTGCTCTCCCCCTGCCTCTACCTCATAAGTACTGGAGTTCTAATTTTTTTTTCCCACAACACACTGGCCAAAGAAGTAATTCCGTATTCTGGCTTGTTATCCTAGAGCAGTGGCCCTCAGTCTTCCTAACACTGGACCTTTTAATATAGTTCCTCATGCTGGGGTAACCCCCAACCATGAAGTTATTTTTGTTGCTGCTTCACAATTGCAATTTTGCTACAGTTATGGATTATAATTTAAATATCTTTAATGCAAGATCTCTGATATGTGACCCTTGTGGAAAGGTCATTTGACTTCCCCCGTGTGTGTGTGTGTGTGTGTGTGTGTGTGTGTGTGTGTATGTACTCCTGATGTTGGTTGTGTCTATCAGCAGTCAGGAAGCAATGACTGACCTTCAGGATGCAGCCCTAGAGTGACTACAGTTACCCTGAGAACCTCTTTGAATCTTCCAGGGAACAAGGCTCCCCTTGCTCCATAGAAAGCAAGAGGAACACTCTCTTTCAAGCTCAGCGGCAGTGTTCTTATCTTGACGGACATTTCCCTGTGTGTTGGTTGCTTCCTTTTCCTGCCTGGTATCTAGAACTGATTGTCTGAGGGCAATCCATCAGTTCCTGTTGTTGCCCTCAGACCTTCCTCTCACTGCAAACTTTCCTCTGGGAGCTAGTCAGTCATGATTTGCATCTCTGTGTCGGAGTGAATTTTCTGGAAGCTTCCTCTGCCAGCATTAGCCAATGCTAATGAGAGTGGGTTGGTAAAGACTTCAGCTCCCTCAACTCTGTGGTGGAGGCCATTTCTAGGCATGCTTTACCCTGTTCCCCAGAGAGGCTCTATGAAAGTGTCTTTTAGACAGCCGCTGAAGTAGGTAGCTTGATAACACACATCTCTGAGACCCTTGTCCTTGTTTCTGGCTGGTGCTCCTTGTCTCTCCCACGTGAGTCCTGCACACTCTGACCTTTGGCTCATCTCTGTTTCTAGTGTGACCCCAACTGAGACAGGATCTCCGTCCCTTCTGTATCTACAGAGATCAGCATGGTGTCCTCTGTAGAGCAGACTCCCCCTACCTCCCAAAGCCCTATAGAACACTCATTCAAGTGGTTGGAAAGAAAAGACATGTGCAGAGTTTAAGAGAGCTAGGAGTGGTATTGAAGAAGTTGGTTCCCACTGACCAAACGCCAGCTTGAGCCCTTGAATTTGCTATTCTCCTCATAGGCAAGATTTAGATGAGTAGATCTGACTGGAGGCTGGGAGTTAAGAGTGACATATGTTATCATGGGCAGTTGCCACACTTCTCTTTCCTGCCACAGTTCATGTGACAGGATGCAAGCAGGCTAGATTTCTAAGCCCTTGCATGAAGGACAAGCGCTTTTTAAACATTATCAGATCGTCATGGACGTCATATGAGAGGAAAAATAAGTTGTGTAAGATGGCGATTGCTCTGTTATCACAGGGTGATCTATTGCAACCTGCAATAGATCTGCAGAGAAGTCACTGTTCCTGTGCTCTGCCCAGCACTGGGCAGTTCCGCTGCTGTGTAACCATTTTCTGTGTCTTCACCCAGGCAGCAGTGGCAGTTCCATTTTGGCTTCTCTCCTTTGGTGGAGCAGTTAAGCAGACTACAGGTTCATGATACTGTTTGGGGTGGAGGGCATCAAGATCAAAACCCTTTGTTTTTCAATACATAGTTATGAATATATTTTCCACTGCATTAGCATGCAACACACACATATATGAACATGGGCATGTTGCAATTAATATTTATCACTGGCAATATATTCTGGTATCTTGTACTTTGTTTTGTTAAAGAACACTCATTATGAGCCATTGAACTGATTTACATGACCCTCCAATGATATACACCCTCCAGTGATACATCCTCCACCTTGAAAAAAGCCAGTTCAGACATTAAATGCTTTAAGGAGTTAGAAAATGCAGGTAAATACTGTAGGCTATGGTAAAAGGTTTCCAGGAGGAAGGAGCCTTTGACCAGCATTCTGGAGGATGGGGAAGGACTGGATCCACTAGGAAAAGCCATTGTAGAAGAGAGGACCATGAACAGGCTTTAGAGGACATTCATAGATGTTTGAGTCTCTGTGTAGGAACAGCCAAATGAGGGGGTCATGGGAAATTCAGAGACAGGCAGGGGTGATATTTGAAATAGGCAACACCTAGAACAGCTTGTGTGTTTGGAAATAGAGTGGCTTCTGACTAATCAAAACACACACCCAAGTGACCCCCTAGAGCAGTAGACAGCATTAACAGCCTGACTTTGGAGAGCGGACAAGAAAGAGGAGAGGCTAATGTGTGACTAGAGGTGGGTATAGGGAGGGGAGGAGGAGAGAATGACATCGTTGGGTGAAGTCCATGGATGATGGGAACATTGCTCTGCTACATGCTCCTTTAAAGGTATAGCCATAGGCCGGTGGGATGGCTCAGTGGGTTAGGGCACTTTCCTTCAAGCCTGATGATCTGAGTTTGAGCCATGGAACCACATCAAGGAAGGAAATCAACTCCACAAGTTGTCCTTTGCCTTCCACACCCTCACTGTTGCCATATCAATGCACAGCTCGGGTCCCAGAAACTTGACTAGGAGCAGCAAGGAATGAAGAAAAGACAGTCACAGGGACAAAGCAAAGTTGAGATTAGGTGGACTGGGCTCTCTGATGGAGAAGTCTCAGCTTGGGAGCTGAGTGTGTTTGTGTGTGTTTGTTCTATACAGCTGAACAAGGAGGCGGGGCTATTACATACAGCTGAACAAGGAGGCGGGGCTATTACATACAGCTGAACAAGGAGGCGGGGCTATTACATACAGCTGAGCAAGGAGGAGAGGCTATTACATACAGCTGAGCAAGGAGGAGAGGCTATTACATACAGCTGAGCAAGGAAGCAGTTTTTTTTTTTTTTAAATGGATATTTTATTTACACTTCAGGTGCCATCCCCTTTCCCATCCCGCCCCCCCCTTAGAAAACTCCTATCCCATGCCCCCTTTTCTTTTTTGCACTTATACATTTTTTTTAAAAAAAATGTTAATCAAAGGCTTTATAAGTTTGGTATTGCTCAATCAGAGGTGTAACCCACTACCCAACCTAGATATATCAACTATCTTTGACTGGTGGAGATACATGAACATCTGCCTCCCTCTCTCCCCCCTCTTTCTCTTTCTCATCACCTAGCTTCTCCTCTCCTTCTTCTGGAGGCAGGATTATTACATACAGCTGAACAAGGAGGCAGGATACATATAAATATAAATATACATATGCATACAGTTAAAAAAGGAGCTGGGGTTGAACAAGGAGGCAGATTCAGCTAATCTTGGTAAGGAGTCTCTGTAGGGGAACAGTCTTTAGTCTCTCACTGTGCTGGTGGGAGAAAGCTACATAGGACATTTGCTTCACACACCATCAATAGTCACACTCAGACCTGAGGAAGGCTTTGAAGTCAGTCCCTCTGAGCCTCACCTGAGGAAGGCTTTGCCATTCCCTTGGGGCTGAGTCATTAGTTTTTGACATGGCCGTGCCCGTGTCAAACTTTATACATTAACTCAGGACTTTACCTGCTGCACACACTGCCAGTGAAATGTGATAAAAATGGCAAACCTACAGTCTATCACACACAGGCGTGCATGGCAAGACTTGTGGCCAACAATGAGTCTCATACACGGGGACAGTCTTACGAGATTATAGTAAGATTATAGTAAGGCTGGGGCATTTCCTTCACCAGGAAATGCCAGTCTTATATGTTGTAGCACAATCTGTTACATTCATGTTGGTGGTAATGCTGTATCAACAGATGTGTTGCCATTGAGACAGTCTCACAATTATGAACAACTCAGGATACTTGATCATGCTAACAAGTAGCTATGCTGCTGGCTTGTGCATTTACCACACTCCTCTTTTCATTGTAGCGATTTATTGTCGTACTCCTTATTTAAAAAGTTTACTGTTAAAAATAGCTTGTGGCCTTAAGCCAGCAGCAGCCCCACAGATCTTATGCTTACTGTGTCTTGATTGCCTCAAGAGGCAATGTAGAGAGATTGACCTGGGCCGTGCGGGTTTGTGTGTGCACTCTTGGCAATGCTCCCACAGGGATGAAATTGCTGAGTGACACACTTCTCAGAAGGCATCCTTGTTGGCAAGTGATACTTCGCTGTAATTTCCAGCTCCTTAAGATTCTGAACATCTCAGCCTCAGCTGAGGGTCCTGCCAACACAAGGCAGGAGAGAGATACAGTAGCCAGCAATGGGAAGTGATGGGTGACAGAGGACCCACTGTGTGTTCCAGGGAGCACACAGGCTGACAGCCTGCTTAGCCAGATATGCTCAGTGTTGGAGCAAGGGCTTTGAGGACAGTCAGGACCTGGGTCTTTGTATATTCCTACAGAGTTCTTTTTCTCTGTGTTTTAAAACCTAATGTAGTACTGGGCTGGGGAAGATAACTCAGTTGACAAAGTACCAAGCATGAGGACCCGGGTTCAATTCTCAGTGCCGTGTTTATATAAAAACAAGGTTGATGTGGTGGTGTACATGTGTAATCCCAGCGGTAGGAAGATGGAGCTCACTGGTCAGCTTGCCTAGCTTACTTGGTGAGTTCCAAGCTAGTGAGAGACAAAGGGCACATGAGGAATGATAGCTAAGGTTGTCTTCTACCCTCTAAACGCATGAGCACACATGTACACATGTGTACACACAGAAGCTAATGGAGGAGCTATAATGATGTCCTCTTCTGTCACAGTGGAATCACACCATAAGCTCAGGTTATGGGAGGAGGGATGTCTTCATTAGATGTCTACTGTTGTGATAAACGGCTTGGCCGAAATAAAGCTGGAGGAGAGTGTTCACTTGGCTCACAGACCACAGTACATCATCAGGGTGAGTCAGGCCTGGGACCTGGGGGCAGGAACTGAGGAAGAAGCCACAGTTTACTGGCTTGCTCCCCAAGCCAGCTTGCTCAGCTTGCTTATGTACACAACCCAGGACCACCTGCTGGAACTGGCACCACCCACAGTCAGTGAGAACCCACCTACTTCAATCGATTACCCAAGGAAATGCCCTGCAGACTTGTCTAGAGGCCAATCTTATGAAAGTGTTTTCTCAACTGGAATTCCCTCTTTCCACAGGAATCTAGATTGTGTCAAGTTGACAAAAACAAACAAACAAACAGCACCCCACTCCCCATCCTGCCTGCAAAACACAACAACAAAATAACCAGCACATAGTGAGCACCGCGTTGGCCTAGAAACTTGTACATGAGTGTGAGCACCATTTGGGGTACATTAGGGAATGTGTTTCTCCCATCTTTCCTAAGAAGGCACATTTTAATTTAAATAACACCAATATAATGGAACAGTCCGAAGGACATGATCTAAGCAATGAAATTTGTGGAATCTAACTCATAGCTCTCTCAGTTTTACAATAGTGTAAAAATAAAAATTTTCATCAAGTAGAAATAAAAACAATATAATTGTAACATTTACTGTGTGCTGATTACCTGCCAGAAACTCTTCGAGGTACTTCCCATCTCTTTTAATTCCCGCAAGCATCCCGTGTGTGGTGCATCCTATTATCATCCTCATTTTGCAGAGAAAAGTAATGAGAGAGTGAGCATAACTCAGCTGGCGATGACACTGCAATTGTTCCACCACACGGAAAGAGCAACTGTTATAATGGCACCCCTCCTCCCTGAAATCATGATTGTGTTATTCCCAAGTCCATAATAGCGAAGCATTATGGAACAGGGCAGCTCTGCTAGCCTTGTGTTGGTCAGCTTTTCATTACTATAACAGAATACTCGTGGCGAGATACTTAAGAAGCAAAGAGGCTTATCTAGCTTAGTTTTAGAGGTTTCAAAAATCAAGGTTTGGCTGCCCATTGGCTTGGTGTGGTTTCATATCATGGTCGGAGTATGTGCAGGAGCAAGTGGCTTAGTTTCAAACTAGGAAGCAGAAAGTAGAAAGGCAGGCTTACTTTTTAAAATAGCCACCCTTTCTTGAATACCAAGGGGTCATGTAAGAACTACCTTAATCCTTTTTAAGGGCCCAATGACCTAACTTCCTTTCAGCAGGCTCCTCCTTTTAAGGGACCCACTACCTCCCAACACTGTTATTCTGGGGATAAAGTGAACAGATAGGCCTTAGGGGAACACTCAAATTATATTTAAACCCTAGAAACACTAATCTCAATTGGTGGACGACCCTCTTCCCTACAAGTGCATATTTTCTTATCTTACTCCATACTCCTTTCCCCTGATTGGACTCTGCCAAAGCTTCCTACCACTTAAAAAGCCTTAGTAGAGGGACACTGAGTGAAGCTAGTATTTAGGAGTAAAATAATCCCATCACTTCCTGTCTTCACCCATTTTCCATTGCTATTACTGCATACTTGACACTACATGATCTATAAAGAAAAAAGGTTTATTTTGGCTTGTGGTCCTTGAGGCTGAATAATTCAAGTACTGACATCTGTTCAGTTTCATGAGGAGCTCACACTGTTTCACATCTTGACAGAAAAAATGAAAGGGCAAATGGGGCTTGTGAAGAAGAGAAAGGGGCTCAAAGTCCTGAGAGAGCTAATGTATTATCATAAGAAAACATTGAAGAGGCTGGAGAGATACTGTAGTCAGTAAGGTGCTTGCTGTGCAAGCATGAGGACCTGAGTTCCATCCCCAACACGAACATAAAGAAGCCAGGTATGATGCCATTCTCTTGTAATCCCAGCACTGGAGAGGTTAAGACAGGGTGTGCTAGCCAGTGGAGGCTAATCAGTGAGCCCTGGGTTCCAGTGAGAGACCCTATTCAATAAATAAGGTAGATGGCTCCCATGTAATGATATACCTGAGGGTGACTTCTGGTTTCCACAGGATCCTACACACACATGCACATGTTCCTTGCATGCACTTGTATGCATGAAAGCATGCACCCCACCCAACAACACACACACACACACACACACACACACACACACACACACAAGCAAATCACTGATATTCACAGGAGGACTCTTCCCAATGACCAAATGCTGCCCCCAAGGGCCCTAACACTACAGAGCAAATAAATGTTTACATAAGTTTGGAGGAGACGATAAACTTTGAAATTTAGTGTTCTTCTCTTAAGTCTGATCAATTCCCTCTTTGGTCCAGAACACAGATGGAAGATGGGAGAAGAATGTGGGCAGACATTAGGAGGCTGGAGTGGGCATCTGGGTTCTTTTTGTTCTCACATGAAGAGCCACCAGTACTCAAGGGAAGTTGTGATTTGAAGGAGAAGTGTCCCTGATAGTCCTAGGCATTTAAATCTTTAGTGCCTGGTTGGTGGTGGTATTTGGGGAGCTTCAGGAGGTGCCGCCTGCCTGGAAGAAGTCTATCACTTTGGACGAGCTTTCAGAGTGTTCTCGTTTGCTTTCTATTGCTGTAATAAAGGTCGTGACTGAAAGCATCTCGAGGAGAAAACAGTTTATTTTTGCTTATAGTTGCAATCTGTCAGGAAGGGCAGTCAGGGTAGGAACTCAAGGCAGGAACTGAAGCAGAGGGCATGGAAGAACATTGCTTACTGGCTTCTTCCCCCTGGCTTGCTCAGTTTGCTTTCTTATGTAACCCAGGACAACCTGCACATGGGTGGAACTGCTCACAGTGGGCTGGGCTGTTCCCACATCAATTATTAAGAAAATGCTAATTTAATGGAGGCATATTCTCAGTTAGAGTTTCCTCTTTCCAGATGATTCTGGTGTGTGTCAAATTGACAAAACCAACCAACCAACCAACCAACCAAACAAACAAACAAACAAACAAAAAATTAACCAGTACAGAGCCAACACAGCTTTGCCTCTCTCCAGTTTATTCCTGCTTGCAGGGGCATGCTTCCTTCTCTGGCCACCATGCCTGCCTGCTGCCATGCCTTCTTGCCATGGTGGTTGCTTATCCCTCTGGAATGGTAAGCTTTTAGTCATTGTGTTTTATCACAGCAACCTAAAAGTAACTAATGCAGAAGCTTATGTGTCTTGCTATCTTCACCTTGAGATTCTGTGAAAGCCAAGTCCTCCACGCCCCCACCAGCTTTTCTAGTCTCCCCTGCAGGCTCAGCTCAAGGCACTGCACTTGACGTTCCTTTCCTTCTCCGTCCTAGTTCGTTGATAGCTGTGCAAATCTGGACTTCACTCTGGATTGCACTCTTTTAATGGGATGTAATGATAGAGACCTCACTCGGGGCCCTTCCTGTCGGCAGCTTGAAGGGCCTCTCTAATGCAACATGTTCTCAAGACTCTACCTGTCTTACTTTCATATTGCTGTGAAGAGACACCACTAACAAGGCAACTCATAAAAGAAAACATTTAGTTGGGGGCTTGCTTACAGTTTCAGAGGGTGAGTTCCTGGCCATCATGAGAGGGAACACAGCACAGGCAGGCAGGTAGGCAGAGATGGTGCTAGAACAATAGCTTACATCTTATCTGGAAATTGGAGGTAGAGGTGAGGAGGGGGATTTCTGGGCCTGATGTGGGCTTTTGAAACTTCAAAATCCACTCCCAGTGATGTACCTCCTCCCACCAGGTCGCAATTCCTAATCCTTTCTAAACAGTTCCATCAACTAGGGACTAAGCATTCAAACATATGAGCCACGGGGGTGGGGGGGTGGGGGGGCATTCTCATTCAAACCACCCTAGCCACCAGTCTGGGATAGGTGCAAGTCCCTTATTGCCAGTTCTTGACCTGGTGCAAGTCCCTCCACTGTCTCAACCCAAACTGCAGATATTGATGTCTCAGACAATTGTTATGAAAATTAGACATGGTTTATGTAAAATGTATAGTACCACACCTGGCTTCAGTAAATGACCCTGCTGTAGTGCAATAAACATATGGACAGGAGAACTGAGTTCCTATCCTGACTTGGGACCTTTTGGCTGAAAGGAAGGTTCAACCTCATGTTGTCTGGAGTCTCAGTTTTCTCATACATGGAATTAGTAGATAGATCTGGATGGGATTTGAGTCCCAGGGCTGCTGTTGTCCCCACAAGTCTGGATGAAAACACTTCCTTGTACTCCGTCCCAGACTCAGATTGAAATGATAAGAACTAGAGTTCCCCAGTGCTCATGTTTCTAAGGGGCTCTAATGAGTAGGGCACTCCACATTTGCGAATGGGAAAACAAGAGCCCTGAGCTCTCTACGTCCAGAGAAGAAGAGGAGAAGGGGGGAAAGAGGGAGGCACATTAAAAGCAGGACAGAGTGACCTTGAAGTTGGACCTCCTCGGCTGCCAGCCTAGTAATGATGCCTGGCCCCGGTGTTCTGCTCTTCTCAATTTTAATTACTATAATTCTGAGAAGATTCAAGTCAAAGTTTTAGAATTCCTCCCTGAGGGGCTGTGTCTTCACTGCAGCCACAGGCAAGGACACTAGGAAACCAGCAGTCAACACTCCATCAACTCACCATGCAGGGAGGGCCACGCTGACAGATGGAGGTGTGTTCACTGCGTGACTCTGAGCCTACATGAGCACCTTCTCTAGTGCCAGGCTCCTCTTTGCTGCTTAGCCACAGTCACAATTGCATAGCTGTGGAGATGTCTATTACTGCTGTGGATGTGGGGAGAGCAGGAGGGAGGAGGGAAGGTTGATTTTGAAAGAGGCACAAAGAAGGCAGATTGGAAAATACTGGGGATGTTGGCTTTGGTCATTTCTGTGTCCATGTTAGAGGGGGCTTGGAAGTTGTCTGACTGTAATCTCTAGGGGTAGTGTGCATGTGTGTGTGTGTGTGTGTGTGTGTGTGTGTGTGTGTGTGACAGAGAGAGCATGACTTCAAGCAAGAGGGACAGGCAGGTCTCACTGGTAAGATCGAGAGATGCCTGGTGTGATGGCTTATCTTGGTTGTCAACTTGACATATCTTGGAAGACAGATCCTCAGTTGAAGATTTGCCTCCATTAGATTGGCCTGTGGACATGGCTGTTGAGGGTTCTTGACTGATGACTGGTGGTAGTGTGAGTACTAGGATCCCTAGGCAGGAGGACCTGGGCTGTAGAACAAAGGTATCTGAATGTGAGCCTGGAGCAAGTCAGTAAGTAGCATTCTGTTCCTTTGTAGTCTCTGCTTCAGTTTCCTGCCTCCAGGATTCCCCCTGAGCACCTGCCCTGGCTTCCCTGGATGCTGAACTGGAACACATAAGTTGAAATAAACCTTTCCTCCCTGGGTGTTTTTTGTCAGTGTTGTATCTCAGCAACGAAAAGCAAACTAGGGTATCTGGCTGCCACTTAATAAGACCCTTACCTACCCACTGGCCCAGATAGCCTGCTACCTCTTTGACTCTGCAAGTGATTATGCAGTAATTTCAATGTGGATTCTTGGCGAAATTCCAAACCAGGGTTGAAACGAATGATTTGTGAGTTCTTGGAAAAGAAAGATGATTGCTAGAAGCCAGCACGAGTTACTTAGAACAAAACAGATCAACCCAGTGCCTTTTCTTCCTTCTGATGGCTGCTTGATTGGTAAATCAGTGAGACAGGAACTTGTACTCTGCAGGGGCTGCTGCGGGTGGATGCTGAAGACTTGGCCGTCTCTGGCTGCTATCCATGTACTTCAGAATCACAGGTGGTCTTGTGGGCCATCCCTCCCTTATTTTTCTATTTTTATTCTGAACTTAGTTGGGAGCAGATGGGGGTCTCTGGAAAACAAGTAGGCTCTATCCTTACACTGGGCAACTACCATTTTAGTGGTTGTGGCTGAAGTTTTATAGCAGGAAAGAGCTGTGTCCTCCCTATAAGGTAGCTTAGAGTGGGAAGAGGGGAGTTGGTTCTTAGCACCAGGCAGAGAGAAATGTGACCCAGTGCTAATGTGGAACTCCACCTGGGTCTGAGGGTTGGGGGAAGGGAGCTATATATATCCAATTAAAAGCACATATAATATTTGGGTCCTGGGCAGACTTAATGTCCAAAGTTTCCCACCTTTGAAAGTCATTCTGATCCCCAAGTTGAGCAGGAATCTATAAAAAAGTCAAGCAGTGAGGCTGACCTCTGAACGTCTTCTTTCTCTGTGGCTAGGATTCAGGAAGTATTGAGGAACGGTGTACAACCCCGGGGATTCCTCAGAATATCTGTGAATCAGGTCATCAGTGAAACATGGCAACCCAAAGCCACTGTGACTTGGATATGAGAGGACAGGAGAGTTCCTTTGTAAGCTTCCCAAGCTTACAAAGCCTATCTGGGTTTGTCTGTCCATGAGCAGGCAGTGTAAAAATTACTCCTGGCAGCCTTGTGGATAAGTGAAAACGTGAAGCAAGTTGGCAGCATGTTCTAGTGGATAGAGAGCTACAGAGTAATTCTCTCTAAAGGTTGCACCTCAAACCTCAATCTCCTCCACCGAGAAGGGCCCATCGCCCTGTAGCTCTCTGCCCTGACCCTATTCAATTTCTTGATTTCATCTGTGACGTGGATGGAGGCACAGAGAGCAGGATTATTAAATTTTTAGATGACAGTTAGAAGGGATAATTGAAGTCCAGAGAGATAGCTGAGTGTTTGAAAACATCCTGACAAGCCGAAATGAAGCCTGAAACAAACAAGATGAAATTTAACAGGGACCAATATTAAGCCCTATATTTAGGTAATAAAAATGAATTATGTAGGTACACTATCGGGGGGGGGGGGGGGGGGAGTATGACTTGGGAGAATTTCAAATTAAAATTCTATGGCTGGGCTGTTTGTAGTGTAGATTGCCTGATGGGGGCACCAGAGAGAGTGAGCTGATTTCAGTAGTGCAGGATTGCTGGAATATGAGGAACGATACAGGACATCGAGGGACAAGGAATCTGAGTGGCACAGGTGATCTGACAGACCTGAGATGGGTAGGCAAGGACTGGGTTGTGGCACTTGAGTATGTGGGTGACTGCTTCCAAGTGAGACCAGGATCCCTACACTGTGGGTCACTCTGTTCCAGACAGCCTGGATTCACCCAGGCTGTGAGATCACTTTCGATGGCCACAAGCTCCATGGGGGCAGAAAATGATGCAGTGACAGAGGCAGGAAAAACAGATTGGGGAGGGTGGAAGGAAGGATGTGGGGAATCTTTGACAGTTTTGAATTTGATTCATGAATGAGCATGGGAAGTACGCTGGTGCAGACCTACACATATACATTGTATCATTGCTAATTCCTGGTTCTGATGCTATAGTTTAGTTATGTAAATTGTTTCTATTCCAGGAATGTGTTCAAAGGGTCCATGAGATGGCTTTGTACTATTTTTACAACTTCTTGGGGATCTGTATAGTTTTTAATGTTCAGTTTAAAAAGCTAAGCTCTCCTTTGCAATGAGTGTGGGGGTGGGGATGGGGACAGACTTCCATTCTCTCCTGGGGGAAACTAGCTATCAGGGCAGTCTGGAATCTGGGGGGAGGTTTGTATCCAGGGCCCCTGGCTCCTAAGTATTTGAAGTACTGTGAAAAGGGGTCCTGGGCCTAAGGACTCTGAAGGTTCACTAAGAAAGTTGGGCATGGTAGCCGATGTTTGTTAACTGCTAGTATTCTGGATACGGTGGGAGGTTTTCATGTACAAGCCCAGCCAGAGCACAGTGAGTTCCAAGTGATGTAGACTATAATGGTGAAACCTGCCACAAACAAACACCTCTTTTCAAGCTCCTGGTTTGAATAAAAATGGTCCCCATAGGATTATAGGGAGTGGCACTATTAGGAGGTGTGGCCTTGTTGGAGTGGGTGTGGCTTTGTTGGAGGAAATGCCATTGGGGTCCTGGCTCTGAGGTCTCAAATGCTCAAACCAGGTCTATGGTGACATTCACTTTCTGCTGCATAAAACTCTCAGCTAACGTCTCCAGCATCATGTCTGCCTGTATCCCTCCATGCTTTCTGCCAAAAAACCGATAGTGGACTAGACCTCTGAAACTGCAAGCCAGCCCCAATTAAATGCTTTTTTTCATAAGAGTTGCCAGCGGCCATGGTGTCTCTTCACAGCAATAAAAATCCTAACTAAGACACCCACTCCATCCTAAACCCAAGACAATGGTATCAGCAAACAAACAAACAAACAAACAACAAAGTAAGGAGGCAAGCACTGTTTTCAAAAAAGACCCGGCAGGTAGAACACATTCTTGGGCTTCTGGCTGCTGGTGGGTTTTGAAGAGGTGCTTTGAGAGCGATTCCTAGGAGTGATTGATTCAGTCTGGACAAACATTGCAGATATTCTCTAAGAGCTGTTAAGACAAAGCCCAAGTTTAGGCTTGGGAACCCAGGAGGGTTCAGTGTCCAGGCAAGCAGCTCCTGTCAGTCTTAGTCTCCACTGTATGGGCTGAGGTAAATCAGCTAGGAGGTCTCCCTGCAGGGAGGCCAGGCCTTGCTTCTGTTTCTGTTTGGCAGAAGATAGAAAGTATAGAGAGAGGCTGGCCATGAATGAATGAATGAACGAATGGTGCCTGTTTATGCTCGGACCCGGCTGGATGTGGGTTTCTATCTGCAGACAGTTGTTTCCCTTCTTTCCTCAGCCCTGGAAAGGAACATCTATAGGCCTGTTTGCCAAATGAGTACAATTAGAAAGTATGTTTCCTGGAGGGAACTGAAGTGCAAACTTCTGCAGGTGATGGAGAGGCGGCCCACCCCTAATGTCCTGGCTGTGAGCCAGGCTGCTTTCCAGTTCCTCTTCTCTCAGGGCTCGTTGGCTAGAGGACCAGAAGAGCGGCTTCTCCTGGGTGTTCTAGCTTTGGTCTGGGGCTAGAATCTTACTTATGTATCCCTCACCACATTTTGGGGGCCTTCACCCTGTCTATTTTTATCAAGTGAAGATACACCTATGTGTGCCTGTGCCTGTACACATGTGTGGGTATGAGTGTGTATGTCCCAGGCCGACTTTGGGATTCTTCCTCCACGAACCTCTCTCTCCACTTTATTCTTTGAGGTAGACTCTCTCAGTTGACCTAGAGCTTATGAATGCACTCTGTGCAGCCAGGCAGCTTACTTAAGGGCTCATTTGTTTCTGTCTCCTTAGCACTGGAATTAACACCAACCTGACATTTTCTTGGGCTCTGAAGGTCCAAATTCCAGTTCTTATACTTGTGTGGCAAGTGCTTTAACCATTGGGATATCTCTCCACAATTCACTGCCCGCCCGACCCCCCTCCCCCATTGTCCTTTGCTACAGAGTCCCTGAAAGTTCAGGTTCCACAGCTGACATCCCGGTTACCATGCTACCCTTCATGGTGAGTTCACGATCCACTCTGTAGTTGCATTCTCCTGGGCTTGCACTCTTCTTTCAATCATGCTGAGACTGAGTCCATGTGACAGTTCCCTTGACACTTCCATTTCTCTTAGTTCTAGCTGAGACCTGCTGTGTCCTATTGTCCCAGCTGTTTTGAATGCTCAGAATGCCAAGGAGCTGATCCCATGTGCTGGTATATTTTGATCTCTCCTGGCAGTGAATGTCCAGAAAGGATTCTGTCAGGGGAAAGGAGGGACTTGTTGGCAGATCAAGTATGTGGGTACCAATCCTGGGCATGACACAGAGGTCCTGGAAGGAACTGGGTGAGTGTGTGTCACCTGGAATTGTTCAGGAACAAATTGTTCCAAAACCTGGTGTCTTCCCAAAGAAGAACACATATAGATACAGCCTGCCTTCTTCTCCCGTGACCTTGAAGGAATCTCTCCTGGTCCAGGTCTTCAGGGTCCTTCTAGTCTCTGAATCTGGGAATGAAGAGGAAAGAATACGTTGAGCATCCCTGAATAGTGCTGGAGAAATACTGACTCCTCCCTGTCTCCTTTCACTCATCTGCCAAATGGGTATAATGTCTTCCTTAACCACTTTGAAGCTTCTCTCTGAGGGGGAAGCAAGATAGTGCCTTTTTAAAATTCATACACGGCTTCATTCCACAATGCATTTGAGGCAGCTTCTAAAAATACCTGTGATAGAAAGAGATAAAAATAAATACTATATGAAATCACCCACAATTGTACTCTAAGCACGTTTTTCTTATTGTCACTCATAGCCGTGTGGAAGCGATAACAGGAAGATACCCAAACTCATTTCCAACTTAACCTTGGCCTCTGGGGCTCTAACTGAAGAGCAGGCCTTTGGGAATCTCAGACCCCAAAGCTGACTAGCTATGAGGCCTGAGGTCTGGTGTTGCCTCCTAGAGGTTTGGGTGGCTGACTGGGGGGTGGTCAATTGTGACACTTAGCAGCTCTAGGTGAAAGCTTTCCTTCAGTTTCCGTTATCAGCAATGTCCAGTCTCTTCTGCCTATGACCTTTCTACCTGGCCCTGGGCTAGGCGCTTGTATGCTGATAATTAAAATGTCTGAGTCTCTTCTATAGGGGATCAAAGGAGTCTTGGGGGTGAAGGCCACTGACCAGACTTGGTTTGACTTGAGGAACTTCACTTGTCCCTTCTTGCTTCAATGCTTAGTTCATAAGATGGGCATAAAGATCCCAACTTTCCCCCCCTCCCTAGCAGAGCTGGAAGGATCTGCTCAGACAAATTGCTATGCAAATGCGTGGAATCACCAGCAAGCTTCAGCGCAATTGAAAAGTGATTTCTAAAATACCCAGGGCCATTAGGATTTGGAGTGGACATGACCCAGAGGCTTTTTCTTAAATACCCCACCAGGGGTTTTCAGTTTCTTTACAGAGACTGGAAATCCAGAGCACAATGTTTGGATCTTCTCTATGGAGAACATGGAGTGCCTGTCACTTTCAGAGCAAGGAATGAGCCTAGCACTGAGACTGACAGTATAGGCTAAGAGTCCATTACAGGCTGAATTATGCAACTCACATATAAGCAGAGAAGTTGGGCTATGACTGTGCTTGAAGATAAAAGCTTTAAAGATGTGGCTGAATGGAAATGAGAATGAAACTGGAGTTACAGGTGGGCCACTAAGTCAGTGTGGCTGTTGTCCTCACAAGATCAGAAATTTTGGATACATCAAGAGACAGCAGGACTCTATGTACATAGAGAAGGAGCATGTGAGACCAGGCGTGCTGACACATGCCTGTGATTCTAGCATCCAGGAGACAGAGTCAGGGATGCTTTTTTAATATTTCACGCAACAGGGGATCAAGAGTCGAAGGCCACCCTCTGCTTACAGACTGAGTTCCAGGCCAGCCTGAATTACACAGTGAGACCCTGTCTCCCAAGCAACTACTATAACTACTGCTACTGCTACAGCTGTGGCTGCTGCTGCTGCTGCTGCTGCTGCTGCTACTACGGAGCACATATGGATACAGAGAAGATGGCATTGAAAAGCCATGGAGAGAGATCTGAAGAAAAAGCAACTCTAGTCACACCTTACACTTCTAGCCTCCAAAAGTTCAAGAAAATAAATGCTTACTGTTAAAACTCTGCAGTTGGTGGTATTATTTTGTCTTGGCAGTTTGGGTAGACTAATACAGACATATGGGAAAGTATGAATGTCTCCTTTGCTCCTCTAATAACTAGTTAGGACACAGAAAAGTCAAGGGCATACAGAATGATGTGGTGTCTGCTCTCAGGAAGCCTGGAGTCCAGGGAAGACAGCAGTTTCCTTCCAGATGTGGGGCTGGGATTAATACCATAATGGAACAGGATAGCCCCTGATTATGTGTCCATGTGCAATACAAAATGACTTTATATTGCATAGAGTAGTATTGATGGAAGCTTAGGAAAAATATGAGGCAAAGACCATGGAAGGAGCAGAGCTGGTGAGAGAGGGTCAGAGGACTAGGAGAGACTCAGGCTTCAGGGCAGTGAAAGTCCGGTAAGCAGTGGCTTCAGGGAAGATGCCCACTCTAGGGCACTTGGCCATGCACCAGGAGACTGTCTTCAATGTACTTTCATTCTAGGGAGCAGCCACTCTGTGCTGTTGTGCAGTCACTGGGGCTTGGCTGGCCCTTCTGTGGTTATTTGCTGCTGTTTTTGCAGGCAGATGGGGACTGCTGGCTGTTCATCAAGTTAGCAATTAACAAGTAATTCATTAGACACCTAATAAACAAATTATTAACCTGGCAAGCCATGTCCAGCCTCTGACTGGGGAGAGAAATGGCTATTAATAAGGTCTTGGAGTGGCAGTTGTGGTTTAGTGGTTAAGGTACTGGGCAGGGCGACAGGCGATGTGGGTTCTGGTCTCTTGGGCCAAGAAGCTTTCCCTTTCCAGTTCTTATTTGACTGCTCATGCAGTAGGGCTAATAAAACTCAATTAGTGGGCAAATGAAGTGTCAGGAACAGTCTGTATGAATGTAGGACATTGGATTATATAAACCCAAAGTCCTCAGCCCACTGTATGCTATTTCTGAGCCATCTTCATATCTCCCCATCTTGCAAGCATAGTCAGACCTTTATGTCCTTGGTTTCCACAGCCACTGATTTTGAGAGACACATAAAATGTGTGCGTGTGATGCAATATGATGTGATGTATATGTGTGAGCATATGTGTATATGTGATGTGTGTATATGTGTGTATGTATGTGTGTTAATGTAAGTGCATGTGTGCACGGAGGCCATTGGGCCTTGAGTGTTATTCCTCAGGAGCCATTCCACTATATCTATATCTATATCTATATCTATATCTATATCTATATCTATATCTATATCTATATCTATATCTATATCTATATCTATATCATCTGCTTGTGTGTGTTTAATACAAGGTTTATTATATATATATGTTTAATACAGGTTTATATATATAAATATATATATGTTTAATAATATATATGTATATATATGTGTGTATATGTGTGTATATATGTATATATGTATATATGTATATATGTATATAATGTATGTGTATATGTATATATGTATGTGTATATATGTATATATGTATATATGTATATATGTGTATATGTGTATATGTATATATGTATATATGTATATATGTATATATGTATATATGTATATATGTATATATGTATGTATGTATGTATATATGTAATTTATATGTGTGCATGTGTGTATGTGTATATATATGTATATGTGTGTGTGTATCTGTGTGTGTCTGTGTGTATATGAATACAAGCATGTATGTACCATGGTATATGTGTAGAAGTCAGAGGACAACTTTTGGGAGTTGGCAATTTTCTTCCACCTTATAGGTTCTAGGGAATCAAACTTAGGTTGTCAGACTTGGTGGCATACACCTTTACCTGCTGCTCCATCCCAGCAGCCCTTGTTTGTTCTTTTGAGAAATGGTCTTTCACTGGCTGGCTGGTCAGTGAGCCTCTGCTTTCTTTCTCTCCTGAGCACTGGGATTACGAGTGTGTGTGTGCCAGTATGCCTGAGTTTGTGCTTTCTCAGTTTGTTTGTTTGTTTGTTTATTGTATGCATTCTGGTTACTGTCCCTCCACTCCCATCAGTCCCCTCTTCTGCCAACCTGTCTCTTTTCCAGATGTGTGACTTTTGTTGTGTGACCCATGGGTGTGACCACTAAGCTAAATCCATTGGTGCCTGGTAGAGTCACTGGTGGGTACACAACGGAAGGCAATGCCTCCTCTCCCTGCATCTATCACTAGTAAATAACCTAGGAGTGAGGGGTAGGACCCTTGAGCCCCTCCTCCATCCACTCCTGGCTAATAACAGCCCAATTCTTGTGAATACCAATCCAGGCCTCCACAGCTGTGTTCATGATTGTAAGGGCTGTATTCCTCTCTATCTTCCAGCTCTGACATCTTCTCCTCCCTCTCTTTCATAGCTTTCCTTGAGCCTTAGTGAGTGGTATAAATGTCTTCTTTAGGGATGGACACTCATCTGTCACTTATTCTTAGCATCTTGTTGCAGCCACTGCATCCAACACCATTCACTAGAAAGAGAAAGTCGGCTGATTAAGTCTGAGCGTAGCATTTGTCTGTGAGTATAAAGGTAAGCATTGAGAAGTCAGCTCAGTGCTGTCATTTTAGTTTAAAAACAAACAAACAAACAATGTTCAGTTGTTTGCCTTCTCAGGTCTGTGACTTCCAAACCATTGTTTTTTTTTTTTTTTTTTTTTTTTTTTTTTTTTGACTAGGTTTACAGTAGCAGGCATGGATTCTTACCTGTGGCCTCAGATCCAAACCACAGAGTGGTTGGTTACTCACGTAACAGCAGCACCGTTATTACAAGTGGGTACATCTTGCCTGGTAGACTGCTCTTGTTGGGTTTATAGCTGGATAAAATCGTTGCGTTTATCTCTTCAGCCCTGGAATAGCAAGTACATCCCACCACACCCCACTTGCTTTTAATGTGAGTTCTATGGATTGAACTCAAGTCTCACGCTTGCAAGACAAGTGTGTTACTGACTGAGCTATCTCCCTGGTCTCTTGCAAATAGTATTTTTTTTTCCAAAATAATTTGTTGTTGTTGTTGTTCCAGAATGTGCTATGAAGACTGCTGGGGGTGGGAGTAAAGACATTGTTTGATCACTTCCCATCTTGCTTTTTGATGGTCTCTCATTGAACCTGGAGTTCATTGATTTGGCAAGTCTAGTTGGCCTGTAAGACCCAGGGATCCCTTTGCTTTTGACTCCCTTGTTCCAGGACTGCAGCTATCTTTTAATGTGGACTTTGAGAGTTTGAACCCAAGTATTCATGTTTTCTTGAAAGCATTTTACTGATGAAATCATCTCCTCAGTCCCTCACAGTGTAAAGCAGTCAGTGATGGGGCTGGGAGTTTTAGCATTTCTCAATAGAAAGAGGACTGTCAGCTAGGATGGGGGAGAGGGGCCCACAGGAAGGCATGGACTTAAAGGGTGACTTTATTTTGTTTTTCTGATAATAGAAATAACATGTGCTCATCCCCCCAGTTCTGCAAAAAGATTGGAAAGATGAACATAGAGATAATCTATAATCCTATCACCCTCCGATAACTGCTGTTGACATTGTCATGTGTGCCTGGGGAGGGTTTTGATAGATACAGGTAATGGGAGGCTATTCTAGGTGGAATGGAGTCACAAGTGCAGCATTGTGGGAGCCTAAGGAAGGTGATGGTCACTTTGGGGCACAGATCTACAGACTAGGCAGACTGGGTTGAGGTTGTGCAGCAGAATGTGATTAAAAAACTGGAAGAAAAGAGAAAGTGCTGGAAGTGGTGCCAAGGGTCAGACCGCAGGAATAGGAGAGCAGAAGGGAATGAGAGAGACTGGGGGCCTCAGCCCCAGCCCCAGCCCCAGCCCCAGCCCCAGCCCCAGCCCCAGCCCCAGCCCCAGCCCCAGCCCCAGCCCCAGCCTCAGCCTCAGCCTCAGCCTACCCTCAGCCTCAGCCTCAGCCTCAGCCTCAGCACCAGCCTCAGCCTCAGCCTCAGCCTCAGCCTCAGCCTCAGCCTCAGCCTCAGCCTCAGCCTCAGCCTCAGCCTCAGCCTCAGCACCAGCCTCAGCCTCAGCCTCAGCCTCAACCTCAGCCTACCCTCAGCCTGGGCACTTCTCTCTTCAATAACACCCATGGTATGATGGAACTTATTGACATATAGCTGTCCCTCTGAGAGATGCTCTAAAAACCTTTTTAGGGAAAACAGACAGGTGGAGGCCAAGAGGGCAGGGGTCCATTCAGGTGTGTCTCAGGAGACCCGAGACCTGTCCTGCCTTGATTCCTACTTAATAGCTGTTAGATAGGCCTTCAGATCCGTGCTTCCTCTCTAGGGGATATGTGACCCACAGGCATTGCTTTTGTGTCATGTAATAAATAGCAGGGGAGTTTAAGCAACAAAACCTTTTTCCTTATAAGCCAGCAAAGGGAAGGAATAATAGACATTTCAAGTGCTCATGTTTAACGGATGAGGAAATTTAGGTTCAGGGGGGTAACATGACTTACACAAGGTCATGACTCTAGTGACAGATCCAGGTTGAGATCTTGGATTTGTAAACTGTGTGTAATTAGTGAACCAGTTCCATGGGGAATAGTATAGCTTGGGATATATGCATATGTTTTTGGGAACAGTATTTCTGTATAGAATCTCATGTATGTATGTATATATATGCTAATTGAAGACTATGAAGAACCTGACACTTGTCCTCTAGTATCTCCACAGATCAGATGACTTCCTATCTGCACAACATTGTTGGTCTCCCCAGGCTATTGTCAGGCTAAAAATGAACAAATGCAGGTGGTATGGATCTGTCACAGTAAATGTACAATTAGTGTTAGATATGATTCTGTGGTAACTCTCAGAAGTAACTGGAATCTGGTGGTTCCTCTTCAGTTCTTTGCCATAATCAGTTGCTCTGGAGTTAGCAAGAATGTATATTCAGTCCAAGGTCCTGGCAATTTTTTGGCTCCAAAAGAGTCAGACTCAGATGCCCTTAAATGTTCCTCTGCTTAACCAAATACCCAAGTTCTGCAGGCCATAGAATACCCTTCTCTGGTCCCCTGTGATGCTTCCCCCATCAGATATCCTCTAATATCCTCATATCTACTGGTGTTACTGGATGGGCCTATGTAGTGGGTCCTGACTGATGGTTTGTCAAGCATATGTACCACCTCTGACCTGCTATCTGTCCCCTAGGCTCTTCTCTGCCTCAGTGATTGAGGAGGCCATGTACTTCTGTAGACAAGCACTCATGACCATGCATAAGTCAGCCTAAATGTTTGAGTGACTACCTAGATCAGAGGTGTCTGCCAATATACACCGAACATGATACACATGCAGAAAACCCTGAGACTGCACGAATTTGCTATAACAAACCTAACCTAAATTAGTATAACCAACCTAACAACTTGGCCAGAGATAGATATTTTACATGAATACTGTCTTAGTTAGGGTTTTATTGCTGTGAAGAGACACCATGACCATGGCAACTCTTATAAAGAAAAACATTTGATTGGGGCTGGCTTCCAGTTTCAGAGATTTAGTCTATTATCATCATGGTGGGACACATGGCAGTTTACAGGCAGACACGGTTCTGGAGCTGAGAGTCCTTCATCTTGATCCATAGGCAGCAGAAGGGAAAGACTGTGTGCCACAAGCTGTGAGCATAGCTTGAGCATAGGAGACCTCAAAGCCTGCCTCCACAGGGACACACAGAAAGGCCACACCTCCTAATAGTGCTACTCCCTATGGCCACGCATCCAAGCACATGAGTCTATGGGGCCATATATATTTAAACCGCCACAAATACTTTGTTCTGTTATATCTCTCTTCAGCTTATTATAGAGTAGCTTCACACCTTTATCTTTTTCTGTGTTCAGAATAACTATTTTTAAAACCAAAATGTCCCCTAAGTGTAGAGATTAGTGAGGTTTGTTTGTTTATAAAAAGATGTCTCTAAAGCTCTCATTTCTATGTCTAGCCATTCTCTGGGCGGCTTCTTTCCTTGTTGGACCCTTGTTCAAGCATTGGAGCTTACACATTGGATTGCACTTGCTTATTTGTATATCTGCATCTCCTTTCCAAGCCTCTGCATCCTGTCATATTGAACACAGAGGCAATGTCTTCCAGGTTTTGTCTCTCAGTGTGTCTGGAGTTGAGCAAGTAGGCAGTACACTGCTCCATTGGATACACTTAGAGGAGAGGCAGCTGGGAGGGAGGCTTTAATTTGACCTCTGATGAGACTGAGAAGGATGAGGATGGCAGTGGAGAACACACTCAGGTCCCCTTCCTAAGGTCTGTGGATCTCCTGGGTCCTATTCTGTCTTGGAGCTCTTCAATAATAGTAAGGCTGGGCTGGCTACTAAACAGGTGATATTGTTCAGGGAGGCTTCTGGCACACCTGTGTCTCCTTAAGCACTCCCAGAGTACATATCAGGAGTATAGTATCAGCCAGCATGTCTTTCTGCCTCCCACTTCTGGCTGTTCCCTGTGGTCAGAGGGACCACAGATCTCGTTTCCTTATCTGAGTTCAACAGAATAGTGAATGAACTACCTGGTGTGGACGTTGTGACCAGAGCCCCGAGTGACAACCTTGTGAAGAAACAGCTGCTCCCTCAAACTTCTTAGCAGGGATTTCTTTTAATGAGTAGTGAGAATCCAATAGGGGTGGTCTCTGCCCACAAACCCCTTACCTCCTATCCCTAAAGGATGTGGGAGAGTGCCTCCCTTCTGAAATGCATTGTAGAACCCCACTGCTCTTTTATGTAGATGGGCAGGTATGATGCAGGCTAGCTTGAGTACCATTTGAACTGCTGTACGGTCACCTCACAGCAAGTCCCAGATGGATGGCGACTCAGGATTCATGGAACTGGCACTCAAACAAAGAAAGTGAAGGAAGAAAGCTCCAAGTGTCTAATGCAGCTGTTTTATGAGCTGCTATGAGCAGTCTCAGCTTGAGCAATGAACCTCAAGTGTGTGGTAAGGGAGGGAGTGGCTCAAGAAGGCTGTGCATTCGCTTCTTCCTCTCATACCAACCCTTTTCTTCTGGTGACTGACTTTGCCTGTTAGAGAGCCATTAGCTTGCATTAAGGCTCCGACTCTGTTAACATTTCTTCCAAGTGCGCATGTTTCAGGGAGAGAAGTAATAAGAAGGCATTGAGGAATCCAGTGATTGATTGCTATTGATGGCAAAAAAAAAAAAAAAAAAAAAAAAAAAAAAAAGGCCCAGATCAGCTTTGCAGGTTCTGGACCATATGCCGCATGGACAACTTGAACTAAATAGATTATCCCTTCACCCCTTCACTTAGGATCTGTTTACCAGACTCACTAGCAAAGCTGCAGCTGGCGGAGAAGAAACAGGCAGTGGTCAGTGTGACAGAAGGTGAGGAATACACTCAAGATGTCCCTGGCCAAGTTGTCTCTGCAATGGGGTCACCAGGGGGCTATCAGATGAATGAGATACTGATGCCATTAACTCTTGCTTTCTCTTATGCCCCATTGCTGTGGTCACTCAGCAATGTGTGTGGAAGGAGGGGAATTCTTTTATAGAAAACAATAGTTCTGTGCAATTTGCTTATTGCCAGTTTTTCGTGTCCTGTATCCTTCTCATCCATGTTGGTTGGTGGGGGGGTCTCTCGGGCCCAGAATTTACATTGCTGCTTCTTTTTCCTTCTTCCAACTTAAAAGAACAATTATTGAAGTCCCTGGGTCAGAGCACAGGGGCTGGAGGATTACACCCACTAACATGTAAGAAAGAGGAGGCTCACTGGGTCAAGCAGGAATTCTAAAGGGTTTGACTCCCATTAATGTGCTAAATCTTTATAGAATTAGACTTTAAAGTCAAGAGCATAAGCCAATCTAGTTGGAGTTAAAGGTATTTAAACAGTAAAAGGAAAAAATTTCTCTGGTTAGGTTTATCATTTTTTCCTATGAAAAACAGAACAGGGGGAAAGCAAATACATTTATTGTATGAGTCACTTAGATCCCAGAGACACCTAGGACAGGAAAGAGGAAGTAGTACCCGGCCCAGAAGAGGCGTCATATGTCCATCTATCTATCTGTCCATCTTTCTGTTGGACCATACATCGAGCACTTCTTGAATATTTATGTACCAGCCTCTGAAGGTATGGTGATGATGAAGATACAGGCCCTGCCTACGTTGAGCTTTGGGTTGAAGAGGTACAGACAAAACAGTGAACCGTTTCAACATGATGTAGGGTGTACTAAGAGGGTGTCACCCACGGTGGGACCAGAAAGCCTCTGTCTCTCCACCTATGAAAGGAGAATCTCTTCTTTTCTGCAGAGACCCACGTGCAGTGGGCATGGGAAACTCATTCCTGAAACAGATGCTGGAAGGTGAGCCCCAGGACTCACTGCTCAAAGATGTGGACTGCCTAAGCAGCCCCCCCCCTCCCCCAGCTGCTTGCCCCTGCAGGGTGTCTCATACACTTCAAAGTGATGTCTGCATTCAGCATCTCCCTTGATCATCCTGCCTTAGGTTGACAGGGTAGGCAACTGCAATCCCAGAGGACTTAAGGTCACATGATCAACTGGGACCAGAGCTGGCTGCTGATGTACTTTGCTGGCTCATTTCACAGGTGAATTAGATGGAAGGTGAGTGGAGGAACTCAAGTTGGAGCACAGATAGGCAAGAGGACAGAGGTCCTTTGTACACAAACCCTCCTCCATTGTTGTGACAGAAACAACTTGATTGGAACAAGAAAGGATTCCTTACAGCTCCTGGGTTTCAGGGCAGGGTATCAGTCCATTATGGCAGGGGAGGTGTGTTTGGGGTAGGTTTGGCTGTGGTGGCAGTTACTCGTGGTAAACGTTGTTTGCATCTTGCTGGGTCAAGAAGCAGAGGGTGCTGTGCTAGAATGACAGCTTCGTATCATCTCTGGAGCCCACCCCACACATTTCTTCTGGTTAGATCCACAGTCTCAAGGCTCCACAGCCTCCCAAATAGAGCTGCTAGTTGATAGGTACTCAAACATATAGACCCAAAGGGAACATTTCAGTCTCACCCTGTCCCTTTCCTGGGAAATTCTTCTGAGGACTCCCCATACTACTGTGCTGTGAGCATCGTGCTGCCCTTATACAGTACCAACATCCTCGCTGGGCTGGAAGCAAGGAAGAACTCAGGCCTTAATCTAGGAATTTTCCAACGATGCTACACCAGCTGGCTAGGTGTTGTCTCAGGAAGAGGAAGGGGCTGGAGCCAACTCAGCATAAAGCATTTTACTTGGAAGACTTCAGGATGCTGAGCTTCCATTGGTATCAGAGTGAAGGCCATGGCCCAGTCAGTCCCTTCTCCTTCCAGGAGTAGGGGGACATCAGGAGGACTTACAGTGCTGACATTGTCATCCTGGGGCCTACCTGACGAATGTGGTAACTTCCTTATAGTGACTACAGCCTGGAATGGGAGGTGATGAGGCAGCCTTTGTTGACAACAAATGGTATATACATCAGACAGGCACCAGGCAGCTGGCTGCCACAGGTGTGTACAATCTGAGGGATGCCTTCCATGTCTCCTGATCACAGAGGATGTTGTTATTGTTTCTTGTTATTGTTTCTAAGAGCCTTGGGCCTGAAAGCAGGTGGTGGCCATGATTCTGCTATTAATGATCCATTCTTTTGTGTTTAAACACTCGTTCTCACGTCTCTGTACCATAAGAAATCCAATAGGATAGCAGGAAAACACTCGTTAAGAGAAATAGTGGCATATGGAGAAAAAATTCTGAATCATGGGAAAAGAAACCCTCAGAACAAGAGGCCAGGGTGATAGGACAGATATGCAGACAAATGTGCACATTTGATGGACCTCTACTCTGGGCAGAGGGAAGATGCCTCTAGGAAGCAGAACTCTTGTTCTCATTTTGTGTCCAAAAGCCCTTGTAGCTGTGTTTCAGGCTCTGAATACAGAGCTAGGGCCTTTGAGTGACAGTCCATCCCAGACCTAGTGCTGATGCTCCACCTACCTTGCCAGGCTTGGCTAAATAAAGACCTGGTCCCAGTGGGGAGCCACTGGGGTTGAGAGCTCTCCTGGGGGTGCCAGGAAGCAAGAGCTGTTCAGGAGTCTTGGCAGAAGCAGCTACTGCCCCTATCAGTCTTAGCCGAGTAGCCTGGCAGATGGCCAGTGACTGAGAGAAGCTGAGGGGTTGTTCCAGGCAGCTGGGGGCTGTCAAATACAGCATTGGTCCCAGCCCAAGGCTGGGTGTGGTAAATACATGCCATCCACAGGCAGCGGAGCAGTGAAGGCAACCGGCAAGGCAAGTCAATGGCTGGGGTTTTGTCTTGCCTGCCATAGCTCTGCCGAAGAGCTGTTTCCTGGCTTATTTGTCCTGTGATGGGTAAGCCTGCAGGCAGTAAGGAAGGACTGGGGTGCAGCCTTTTTTTGGAAGTCTGGTGAAAGGAGTTCAGATCAACACCAGCTGTGCCCAGCTTGTCTCGGATGACATTAAGACATGTCCCAAAGTGCCTTGGGTACTTTTTCTGTGTCCACTTCCCCCAACAGCCACCTGTCCTGGGAAAAGTCTTGAATGATGTAGCACATCAGCAGGCTAGATTTTTTTTCTTTAGTGAGAGTTCATTCCTTACCATAGGGTGAGAAGGACCTGCTTTCTGATCCCAGCTCTGAAGCTTGCTGGCATATGTCATGACCTTGAGTGGGCCGTGATCTTAGCTATGTTGTAGACAGTCTTCAACCCAAGTTGGTCCATTTAGAAGGGAGGCTAGTTTTGGTCATGTCTTCCTTAGGGATGCCATAAAACCTGGATGGGGTGAGTGTTTGTGCTGTGTGAGGCATTGCATCTCCATCAGAGGGTACATGAATTAAGGCTGCAGCTCCATCCTGCCCCTTCTTTCTCCAAACAAGCAGGTTTTGCTTTCTCCAATGGGTTATGCTGGAGCTTGAGGAGCTCCTCGGGCTGGGTGAGGTCACAGAACAGTCCCTGGGTCTTGGGAAGAGGCTTAGCAGAGAGATCCCACCTCTTGCGAAAGATCCTACCTCTACAGGGAAAGGGAAGCACCAGAACACTGACTGACATCAATTAGAGAAATCAATATCCTGGAGTGCTGTATGCCTCTCTCTGCCTATTCTGGTCTCCTTCACCCTGCTGTGAAGCCTTGCTCACTCTGAGAGAACTGGAAGGTTTAGCTAACCCCCAGGCTAGCACCTTTTTTTATTCAGGGCTGTGCCTTGGGATACTAGTTGGGGTTGTGCATCATGAGAAAGCAAAAGGGACTGGAAGAGAGCTGGGTAAACTCAGGGATAATCCAGGTGCAAGACACAAGACTAGATATCATAAGAGCTGTTTTATGAGGACAAGTTCCTTCCTAGCCTCGAGCCTTGAGCTCCAAGGATGAAGCCAGACAGGTCCAAAGTATAAATAACAAAAAGGGTTTTAATTCTCATGATTCTTTTTTTTCCAGACAGGGCAGGGAGAAAGGGATTATCTCAGATGTCCTTAATGCAGGCACAGAATTTATAGACTCGGGGCTGCTGTCATTTTGTTTATTCACATGGTACCCAGATTGACTAACACAGGACCCTAGAGCCCCGCTGCCTGACTACTTTGTATAAGTTAAACCACCAACCTGACCCATGGATTTATCATAAGAATTAACAGAGTGTTAAGTTATATCGCACCATCAAGTTAACTACTAATTTTTTTTTTCTTCCCAGGACAGAGCCCACAAAATGAGAGCTGCTGTCTTTATTTCAGACTGGTGATTCTTGGGTAGATGGCAATTTCCCTCCTCTTCTCCACGGTAGTCCAAGCTGTCACCAACATCCTGCTGATTCATCTTAGAGTGCACTGCCTCTGACAGCCATCTCCTGCCCATGCCCACTGCCATCTCCTGTTAGGGGCCCTCATTACCTCAGGCCAAGACTGTCACAACTGCCTTCCAACTGGTCTCCATCTTTCATACACTTGTCATATCAGTATCACTAAAATTATGATGTCACATACCTGCTTAGTCCTTTAGTGGCTCCCAGAGGGCTCAAGTCGAAAGCCTGTGATATGTGGTCCTCTACCATATCTCCCAGTTGGATCTATTAGATCACCTCCCACCAAGCTTCTTCCACTTGTGCCCTTGGTTCCTCTCAGTGACTGGATGTCTCAGTCCTTCCTCACCACAGTAGCCTCCTGCATAACTACCATGTCCAAAATGTCCTTAGCCAAATCTGTTCAAGTCTCCAGAAGCAATCTCACTTTGGTGAACAGTGAGATCCCTTTGGACAGCGATCCCAAAATCAAGGGGGATTTTCTTTCCTCCCCTCACTGGGATCCAGTTTGCCTTTGGCTTGTTCCCTTTCTTTTCATAGAGACATGACTAACTCTGTCTCCAAATGTTTCCCTGGTAGACACCCTGGCTCTGTTCCCACAGACTTTGAAACAGTTTTGAGGAAGGATAAGGTAAGCTTGCTCTGGGTGGCTAATGGTGACTATCCTGACTTAGGCTGCTGCCCTATGGAGTTCTGCTTTCCTGGACCCCACCTTGCTGCACCTGTGCTCACACAGAGGCAACAACCCCCCCTGGACACAGATGGACACAGTACCCTTCTGTGGTTCCTTTTGTGTCTTAGCATGATGGGAGTGCTATCTTATTATTTTTAAAGTTTTGATTGGTTTCCCTTTGGAGGGCAAGAGAGCCCCAGCCTTCTTCCTTATACTAAAGGAAGAAATTGTGGACTATGTGTGGGGGTTACTCTGTGTTTCCTTATTCCACGATGTTCTTGCTCTTGAGGGAATCTTCTTCACAAGACAAAGGAGAGAAGGCAGTAAGTTTCATGTGTCCTTTTCCCCACCCCTGCACGTTATAGTGCTCCATCTGTGTCCAGGGGATAGCCCCTGTGTGAGCACAGGTGCAGCAAGGTGGGGCCCAGGAAAGCAGAAAAGAACACAGAATTCTGTGCCTGTATCTTAGGTTCTAAAGTGCATCATGTCTCATCTCCCAGAGGGCACCACACTCCCCTGTAACTTACTCTTGCAAGAGTGTCTCCAATCTTCTAGAAAGCACTTTCTGCTTCTCTTGAAACCTCACTATTTGTCTAATCTTTGCTTCTCATTGCTCTAAGCTCCTGTAACCTCGTTCACACTTCGGACCCAGTAGGAAAGGGGTGAGCCAGGCATTCTGTCAGCAGCTTTGGGTGCAGTGTCCTGTCTAATCTCTACAAACCCAGTTTGAAGAAACATCCCCACTTTCTACATGAGCTAATTGAGGCCCAGAGAGATTAAATGGCCCTCTGCCTAATATGTTCTCCTCAGCAGATCCTGGCAAATGGACAGTGTGTGCCCTATCGAACAGCGCCTTGGCAGTTGGCAGCCGGTGGTGGATCTTGGCGCAGAGAGGAGGGAAGAGGGCTCAAAGTAAATATGTCCCATAGTGAAAACAGGGCGGATGGTGGTGGTGAATATTTCCCACTGTCCTTTTGTGAGGCCTGGGTGATCCTGAAGGCTGATGCACCACAAGTAACTCACCTCCTGCTCCCAGAATCCCCTGATTCTGTTCCCATGGGAACTCAGCAAAGCTCATCCTTGGCTGTCTTCTATGGCTTTCTCAGCCCACTTAGCTAGTTTTCAGAACCCTCTCCCCCTAGTACTCAACTGGGGCTAAATGAAGGTAAGGTCTGAGCAAAGGAGGGATTTCTGAGCGGTGATTTTGAAGCCTCTAGGGAATCCTTGAAGGAGAGGCCTTTAAGGGTGGTGGGGTCAACACCTGGATCATCAGAAGGGTCTGGAAGTAGATGAGCCAGCTAGAAAGAGGCTTAATTTATTTAGTGGTGAAGCTTCCAGCCTCTGGCTTCTGGGCTAAGAGTCCCTAGAGGTATATCTCATTGCTTTTCATCTTTTAACCCACACTTGGCTGACATCAGATCGGTAAGTTCCCCAATTTTGGAAAGAACCTAGGAGACTCAGGGAAGTAAGATACAGCAGCGGCCTGGAGGAGAGACAGAGAGAAACCAGCCTTCTGCTGCTTCAGTACTTAATGCTGGAACTCTTCCCTACCCAGCTATCACAGTGGTGTTATTATTGGATGTAGGGTCTAGGACCATTGTCTCTCAATGGCCAGATGAGATGCCTGTTCTGTGCCTTCCCGCCTAAATCCACAAGATGGAAGTTGCTCCCTCTAGCTTTCTCACTAGCAGCTAAGGCTGCTGGTTTTGTGAGTGACCCCTCTCTTCACACTAAGAGCACTAAGTAAAATTCTAGCACCTCGTCTGTTCCATCGCCTTAATAATTAACAATGTATTTTAAAAGACACTCCCAAATAAGCTTGGGATGTTGACCACTTTTTTTTTTTTCAACGTGGAAAGTTGACGAAGCATATACTAAACCTGGCCCCAGGGGTCGCGTGCAAGATATAGGAGTGCAAAATGCCAGGGCAGCTGAGGGTGTGCCAGAGAGGAGCAAGGAGCTAGGGTGCCCGGTGTGCGTGGACTGTGTGATCCCGAGAGCGCTGCGGCGTGTGCACCGCCTGTCTGCTGCCCTGCCACCTCGGTCAGCAACCTCACTTCGCCTTCAACCCTTTTCCAGCCAGACGCTTCTTTTTCGGTGCTTCTGGGCTTTTATTGTAAATTCTATGACTAAAATATGCCGGTGAGCTGGGCCCAAAGACAGATGGATCAGTTGTCCCCCTTCCCGGTTTGGGGAGGAGTCTCCATCCGGAAGGGTCCCCACCCGCAGCTTCGGGAACCGGGAGTGGCCATAGTTCCCTGACTGGCTCTAGGGAGTCCAGGAGATCTTTGTGTGTGGGATGAGAGTGGGAAGCGAAGGCCTGGGTGCCCCTTGTCTTGGGGCGCCCCAATAGGGTGGGGTGTCAACCCGGGCTGGATACTTCACGCGCGGTTGTGGCTGGTTCACTGGCCTTGGAGGAGGTAGTTGGGACCCCTAGACAATCTTCTCTCTGGTCTGGGGAAAGGAGAGACCAACCGAGGAAGAGGTGTCTGGAATGGCTGCAAAGCTGATGTGTGTGTGCGCGTGTGTTGGGGAGAGCGCGCGGGGTGGGGTGGCAAGCGAGGCACCAGTGTGCGGTAAAAGTTCCTGAGCTCCGCATGCAGAACACACGTGTAGGAGCGCGGGGTTAGACCCAGGGAGACAGGACTGGCCTACAAGGGCGTCTTTGGGTTCCATAGTGCTTTTGGGGAGACGCTCAGATCGGCTCCCCACGAGGAATACATCAGCTTGCAGAGAGTGATGCTCTCTCTCTCTCTTCCAGACCTGGACCACCGCGCCAGGGTTTTTTCTACCGCCCTGCCCCCACGCCTCCAGGATGGCTTCAGCACCTCAGTGTCCCCTAGCCTCGCTCAGGCTTCCGAAACCTCATGGCCCTGGTGGTCTAGTGCGGGGGCAGTGGCAGTTGGAGAACGCAAGCCTTCGCCTAGCCAGGATGAGACATTGCATGAAGAGGTGGGGGCGGGAGGCTTCGTTGGTTTGAGCGTGGACACTGGCCGGGGGATCTAGTCGGTTTCCGGCCAAGGCAGCAGGCTGGTCCCAGGAAGGGCAGGCAGTTGAGCCGAGGGAGCCAGCGGTGGAGCTCACCCCTAGGCCAATGTTCCCGGGCGCCAGCGCCACTCCGGTGTTGCTTCCATCGCCGCCGAGTCGCTACTACCGCTGCTGCAGAGTGTAGCTGCTCCGCCGCGCTCCCGCGCTCCGCGCCGCCAGCCGCCAGGGAGCCGGGGCGCTGAGCCCCGAGCAGAGGAGAGGGGCGAGGCGCGAGAGCCTAGGCGAGGGAGCCGCGAAGGGGGAGGGAGCGGGCGGAGGGAGGAGCAGGGAGAGAGGGAGTAGGGAGAGAGAGTAGGGAGGGGAAGAGAGAGTGAGGGAGAGCGGAGATCGAGAGCAAAGAGCGAGAGCGAGGGAGAGGAGAGGGAGAGAGGGAGGGAGGAAAGACACACGCAAGCACAGGCACACCGGCACTGGAATTCCATTAGAAAAAAGTGAGCCGAGCAAGGGTTAGCGGGAGAAGATTTTTTTTTTTTTGAATCTTTTTCTTCTTCTTGGTGCCAAAGAAGCGACTCTGGTCTCCCGTCCTAGAAGCTCCTACCGGATTGCTCCTATTCCGTCGGTGGATTTCTTTCCTATTTGCATTTATTCTGACCCCCCTCCCTCGCTGCTTTCTTCCAGCCCTTCACTTTCAGATCGCCTCGCCCCCACCTCTCCAGTCCCCTCCTGGGAAGTGCAGGGGAATTGGACCCACGGGGACTCACGCCTTCCCGGACGCGCGAGCGAAGGGCTGGGCTGACCTCAGGACCAGGCTGTTGGCTTAGAAGGCAGCCAGACACATAGCTACGTGTGTTTGATTTCAGTGGCAAGGGGGGACGTCAAGAGGCAGCCCACCGCCCGCCTCCCACCCCTCCCCCTCCAGCCAGCAGCGAGAATCCCAGGACTCGGGATCTTCAACCGGCGGTCGCCTGGCGGGATCTCCGCATTGGATTTGGGGGTCGTTATCATTGCTTGGCTGTTATTATTATCGTTATTTTATTTTTTAAACCTAAGGGAGAAAGACACATACACACAAAACTGTGGGATTTATTTAACATGATCTTGGCAAACGCCTTCTGCCTCTTCTTCTTTTTAGGTGAGTACCTGCAGGTGGCGAGTCTGGGGGCCACAAGGGGCTGCGCGCATTCAGTCGCCCACTGGAAGCTGGGCATGCGGGGGGGTGGGATTGGGGGCTGCGAGCAAGGCGCCGCAGGAGACACCGGGAGAGCGCGCCGAGCTGGGAGCCGGGGCCTGGGGCTCCGGGGAGACGAATTGCCCGGGAGGCTTTGGAGGAGGGAGCTGTGCAGTGGCTGGCTGGTTGCGCGGAGGACTGAGAAGGAGACTTCCAACATTCAAACCATCTCAGCACGCACTCCCGCGCCGCGCGCACACACGAACACACACTCTTACTTGCAGGCCTTGATAAGGCTCATTTCCCTCAAAATTAAGGGTTCAATTTGCAACAACTTAGAAAGGAAAAAAATGGAACTTTTGGTGTAAAAGAAAGGAGGGGTAGAGGCTGGCGGGGAGCTATTGAGTCGGTGGGTTTCTGCCGGAGGTCCTGGTTTGGACGTCTGCGGGGAGCCCTCATAGTCACCTCCTACCCGCCAATCAGTCTCAGGAACGCACCCTTTCTCTCCACTCTCGGTAGCACTTTGCAAGTTTCTTCCTACCCACTGCCTCCCTTTCCAAGCCAGATGGGTGGGTGGAGCTCATGCTTGCAAATGGGTGTTCAAGGCCTTAAGAGCAACCACCCTGGGGCCTAGGGTTAGTCGCATGGGAAAGAAGAGGCCAAAGTTTGCTCCTTGGAAAGAAGAAGAGGGTGTGGGGAAAGCAGGAAGGGGGGGGGGCAGATCTTAACAAAGACCACATACTGCTCATCCCGTAAGCTCCCTCCCTCTGTGACAGGGAAGAGTGGCTGTCCAGTGTTTCTGAGCTCCGACAGCGCCTCCTCCCTCCTCTTATACTTTGCAAAATCTCAGCTGCTTGGGAAGCAAGGTCTAGGGATAGATAGCGATTTCCTCTCACACAGGTTAAGAAAAGATGTTTGCAAGGCTATGTGTGGACACAGGGTCCCCAGGCAAGATTACTGTTAGGGAATTCTAGAAAGTGTGTGTGTGTGTGTGTGTGTATGCGCGTGCGTGTGTGTGCAGTGGTGTGTGTGTATGTGTGTGTGTGTGTGTGTGTGTGTGTGAGACATCTGCTTTCAATATAGGTGCTGTTCTGCTTGCTGGCAGTCCAGAGTGAGCGGGCTACCAAGCAGGGATCAAGAGCTCATCTTTACCTTCAGCAGAAAGGGGCTCTGGATAGCCCAGACAGGGAGGTTGACTTTGCTTGTGGAAGAAGAGCACGGGCTAGGAAGTGCCCTCCAGACTGGCCCTGTGGATTTGTAGTCAGGGAGAGTCAACATTGCCTGTATGTTGGGCCCTTTGCCTGCTCACAGACTTTCTACCTCCCAGCTATGCATTCCCAGGGGACATAGCCCTGCCCTGGGGTGTGGCCTTCACCATTCTTGCTTTCTCCACGTGTCAGTAACCCTGTGGGTAGGAGGGTAGAAGATGCTCTGGGCTCACTTTCATCCTGCAGCCGTTTCCAGCAGCCTTGGGGAAGTGAACTCATTCTGAATGAATTGTCACAAAATTTGACCTTTTCTTCATTAATGGTCTGAAAACACGGCTTTCTAGGGTCTTAGAATGATCAGAGCCAAGAAGAAAACATTGCATTTCAGTAAAACCAGCCAGATTGCCTGCTGTTTAGTTGCACCCCTCCCTCATAAAGGATGCATGCTTCCAGGTATAGGGGTTCCCTCTGAGAGGCCTTGGTAGATGATCACATCCTTTCAAGGACTGTCCCTATCTCTGGGACCAAGTTGCACATCAGGTGCTCCTAGCTGAGGAGTCAGCTCTCTTCAGAGGTGGCAATGGGCATCCTGCTCATAGTGGGTGTGTACAGGTATGTGCCCGTATGTGTGTAGAGAGTATGAGCAGAGAGCAGAGATGTCCACCACTGCCTGCTCCCCAGGGCTGAGATGGCAAGTGAAGGAGAGGGTTGCCTGGCACCTCCTTGAGTTATGACCCTTCAGTTCTCTATCCCTTGATAAGTCCCTCTCCAAAGCTGGACAAAAGGCTCAAGGGAATGATAGACCAGGGGATTCTGGAAAGCTCTGATGGGGTGGGGTGAATGGCATGAAGGAAACTTAAATCCGAAGGCCTTTTCCTGGCTAGAAGACTATATAGTTGGGAACCACTTGGGAAGTCTGTTTAGCGTGGAGGTTTCTTAGCAGTTTGGGATTTCAGTCTCAAGTCAGCAGTTTGGCTGGAGCCATGGTGAATAGTGCCCCGCCCCCTTCAGATGCCTTTCCCAAAGGTTCTGAGTGAGATCTAGTGTCAGAGGAACTGCAGTGGTGAGAAAGGGCTTTTTAGCCCAACCATCCAGATTTCCAATGTTGCCATAGGATGCAATGGAGAGAGGGAACAGAGTGAGCAGAGGACCAAGTCCCCAGTGGTATTCTAGCACACATTGTGGCTGTTGAGGGGCCTGTAGATACAGGAGGGCAATCTGGACCTCTACCTTCCCCCCACCCCCAGCACTCCCTGGAACTGTTCCATACTGACTGTCTATTCTTGATAAATCCAAATTTTTCTCTCTCCAGGCCACGAAGGTAGCCTTTTCTTCTGATTCTTGGCTAACCTCTCCAGGTTACTGTGATTTCCTTCTCTGGTTGGGTTGGTTACTTCTGGGAGTTTTGAAAGCGGGTCCCAGAGATAGAGACAGTCCTTGAAAGGATGTCCTGGTCCTCTGTAGAACATATCCTTGCCCTTCATGAACACCAGTTGACAGGATGAGGAAGCCCTTGATACTGGCATGTGAGCCAATAGAGGCTTGTGTTAAGAACATCAAGGGCGCTCTGGGGTCCAACTGCAGGGCAGGCCGAAGGAGTTGCTTTGTTTCTGCATTCCCTGGAATGCAGACTGACTTTCAACTTGTGTAAATTCTGAGTGTGTAGAAGGCCCAAGGTGCCCGCATGTCCCATTCTGAGCCTCCATGTCCCATTCTGTGCTCCCCTTGGACGGTTAAACCTTTAGCTCAGTCAGGTGGAAGGTGAAGCCCTATGAAACCCTGGGACAAAGTCAGTGAGAATGCAGAGCTGGCTGGCTGACCAGGAGCAGCTGACAGGTGCAAGTTGGGGGTGTGGTAGTTCAGCTGTTCCTGGGTGGCCCAGAGGCACTAGAGTCCTGTAAAGGGATGCAGGAATCTGCTGAAGCCTTGAAAGAAAGCTGCTACCTCAGCTGTTGTGGAGGACACATCTCAGGCTAGTGCCTGAGCAGACCTTGCTTTCAGCAACTCCCACTTTGTACAGTTTTCTACCACTTGTCTTATTTCAGTGGTTACATTCTTCTGCTTTTTCTGTTCTGAGGCAGGGGTATGGTCAGCGAGAGAAGAAATTTTCCTTTGCTGTAACTGAAGCCTTCTCCATCGGGAGTCCAACTCCCTTCCATCTCCTTTGCTGTTTCCTACTGGGAATGATCCCCTCACCCCCACAGCTCTGGGGAGTGACAGGCTTGCTGTGTACAGCTCTACCTGTAGGTGTCACTGTCTTCCTGCAGTAGCTCCCCCATGAGCAGGGCCTCCTAGGGAGAAGGCCTGAGCCCGGCAGCTCTGGATGAGGATGGGGTAGGGGGATTATGCAGTATTCCCAGGAAGGGATGACTGGCCTAGAATTTTATTCTGTTTTGGGGTGGGAAGGAGTGGAGGAAGCCTCTCAAATTATTCTTTGGGTCTTGCAGAAGGCAGTCTTTGCTCTGGCAGAGATATGTGGCTTTTTGAGGGGCAGGGTCTGGAGTTAGGGTTTTAGGAAGGACTGGGAGACAGGAAGATGCTGTCTGTATCTGGAGGAAACCATTTTGGAAGCTTGGCTTTGAAAGGATCTGGCCAGCTTCTCTCTGCCCTTGATGTCCAGTCCTCAGGCCCCTCCCTTCTGGGGACACTGTGGGAGGCAGATAAGAGGGGGTGGGCTGAAGTCGGACTCAGGCTAGAAGGCAGGGCCTGAAGGAGGAAAATTCTTTCCTTTCTAAAGTTGATTTATTATTTTGCTTTTTGGAAGGAAGAAAATAAACAGAAAGGAATTTCAGAATAGTGTAGGAAGAAAAGGAAGAGAGAGAGAGAGAAAAAGAGGGAGAGAGAGAGAGAGAGAGAGAGAGAAAGAGAGAGAAAGAGAGAGAGAGAGAGAGCACATTTAAAAGGAAAAGGTGGTGAGGTATGTTGAGAACAGAATCCTTGAGAGACAGGAAGCAGGAGATGATGAGAGGTGGAGGTGGGAGAGGCAAGTCATGATGGGGAAGGAGCACAGGGGAGCAGATTTGCCCCTCAGCTCTGGCTCTGGCTAAGGCTGTCTCTTTTGCAGGGGCCTGGGGAGGAACTTGACCGTGCATACACTTTGTCAGGCCTCTGTCTGATGTGAAGTTGGCAGATACAGAAAGGCAAGGCCTGAAAGGGGTCTCTGCTTTCCTCTTCTCCCTCCTGGGCCTCCTGGATTGAGTTAGGCTTGTTTCTGGTTGTCTTCTAAAGGCCCGATGATACAGAATTATGAGACTAGGCTGGAGGGGGCTTTCTGCTTCTCTGTATGTGACCTTGAGTTATCTCCTTTCGTTGGACCCGAACCTCCCTGGAATATGATGTTGATTGAGTTCTGCCTAAGGTCCAGACAGACTCTGAGGGTTAACTGACTTTTGGAGCCTTTAAACCAATACCTTGGATGGAGCGGAGATTTGCCCAATGGGAGTCGAGGCAAGCAAGATCCCTCTGCATAACCCTTGCCACTCTGGGTTGAGGCCATGTCATTCTGTCTGGACTATTGGCATCTTAGCCCTCGGGCAGTTTCAGTGAAGGCCTTCCTGGATTTATCATGCTGTGTTCTGTTGCCTAGGATTGTGCTCAAGAGGAAATGAATGTGAACCACGGTTGTAGGGGAGCATGGCTGACTAGGTTGGGTCTGCGTTGACCTTGGTCTTGGTGTACTTTGATATGAAGTGGGTGAGAAGTTCCTTCAAACCTTAGGCCTACATTGGGGTCAGAGATTGTGGTGGCCCTCATTCATGCTTGTCTTCCCTCCCCACTACCCAGACGAAACCCTCCGCTCTTTGGCCAGCCCTTCCTCCCTGCAGGGCTCTGAGCTCCACGGCTGGCGCCCCCAAGTGGACTGTGTCCGGGCCAATGAGCTGTGTGCGGCTGAATCCAACTGCAGCTCCAGGTACCGCACCCTTCGGCAGTGCCTGGCAGGCCGGGATCGCAATACCATGCTGGCCAATAAGGAGTGCCAGGCGGCCCTGGAGGTCTTACAGGAAAGCCCACTGTATGACTGCCGCTGCAAGCGGGGCATGAAGAAGGAGCTGCAGTGTCTGCAGATCTACTGGAGCATCCATCTGGGGCTGACAGAGGGTAAGCCTGGGTGGGCTCCAAGGAAGGGTGGTGATGGGTAAGGGAATGGATGTATCTGGCCAGGGGTTCAGAAGGAAGGAAGAACTTGGTAAAAGGGTTACCTGATTTGCTCTCTATTTTGAATCCAGAGAAAGTAGCTACCCCTCCTAGGAGGTCAGTGGTGATGGAGAAAGGGAGATAACAAGGGTGGAGGATGAGCTGGATGAAGGGATGCAAGCAAGGGCAGCAGGAAATTGTGACCACGAGAGGAGAGAGACACCAGGCAGACATACAAGTGAGAACAGGAGTTATCAGGTCCTGCCACTCTGATGCTCTGTTCCCTGGAGCAGAGCCCAGAGTCTTGCTTCCTTCATATGGTCTCTGGGTCTAATGGCTGACCTAGGCACTTTATACAGAGCTTAGGATCTCAGGACTGGACATGCGCAACAGGTTCTATGACTCTAGGCAATCTCTCTTGAAGCCTGCCCAAGGCAGAACCTGAGAGCCCCTCTCCCAATGACACCTCCTCAATCCTCCTCAGTCCAGACAGGGGCTTGAGATTGCATAGACTTCAGGATGCTGGATCAGCTTGGCAACATGTTCATTTACTAATTCAGCAAATATGTATTGAGAATACACTGTTGCTGTGTGTTACTGTGTAGTCTAGAATCTAGTGTAGCCTTTGCCTTCATGGAACTTAAAGCCTGGGGTTCAGTAAGTAAGGTGGTACTTACCATTTGAAGGCATAAGTGTTATGATGGAAAGACTCAGGGCATAGTAGGGACATCTCAGAGGAACAGCTAAGTGTTTGTTAAAAAGTCTAAAGAGCCTTCTGGGGTTGGGGTTGGGGTGGGGGCAGGGAGATACTGTCTCCAGGCTGGAATGGAATCACACCACCCAGGGGAAGGGCACACTGAGAGTGGGCAGGTGGAGGGAGAGGCACATCAGGATCAGGCCTGAGAGTTAAATCTTCATGAAGAACTGTAAGTAACTGGACAATCTAGAGCATGGATCAGAAGGGTTGGAGGCTAGGAAGAAGATCTGGTGGGCAAGAGGAAGCCTGCATGGTTTTAATTCAGATTTCAAGGGATCTGATTAGACTGATGCTTCAGAAGAGTGTCCATGTAGTTCTGGGGACAATGGCCAGTTGTAGGGATTGTGACCCCAGGCAGGAATCATGGTGGGAGGAACAGGACAGGGCAACCAAGGGGAGGATAGATCTAAGTGCTTTTTAACAAGGTAGAACCAGCAGGTTTTGGCAGCTACTGCCTATGAGATAGGAAGGAGGAGTGTGGCTAAGAGAAGTGGCTACCAGTGCCCGCAAGGTAGAAGAGGGCAGAGGTCTTGCTGTTTCTCTGGGGATCCCTATCTGTCATTGGTCAAGCCCTGCAGACATGCATGCATGGAGCTCAGGGGAGGATATGGTTCTAGAGAGATTCTGGGTGTACATCAGCCCGTATTTGGAAGCTGGAGCTAAGACAGTGGATACAGTCAGATCAGTGGGCAGTGAAAGTGCCCCTGGACCACTGTCATTCAAGGACAGGCTGGAGAAGGGAATGTGCAAAGAAGGCTCTGGAAGAGGATTAGGAGGACCATCAAGGAAACAGAAAAGACTCTCAGCAGCAGCTCACACACTTCAGGTAAAGCAGGAGAAAGACCGAGGCATCCCTGCTGCCACTCAGGTAAGCCTCCTAGGTGGCTTCTAGGGGCAGGGCCCTGGTTAGAGAAATTGCAGAGGCAGAGGATTGGACATGAAGACCATGGATACCTTTTCCCAGATTGTGTGTGTGTGTGTGAAGATTACAGAAGGATGACCTATTTTCTCTTTTAAAGATGTCTAAAACCCAAAGGAGGATGGATGGAGAGGCTAGGGTAAGATGATAGGAAGGTTCTCTGTGCATTTGTGCCTCTGGGGATGAGGACAGGAGGTGGGTCCAGAGCCTGAGCTGGGCCACTAACCTAAGATGAGAGTTTCTTTGCAGAGTACCAGAAGGGAAGAATGAAAGGAGGGAGTAGAGTCCTGAGAGAGAGCTCTCCGGCAGTCACCAAGTTGGGTCAGATATGCTCTGAACATAAGAAAAGAAAGTATATGCATTTAGTGATGGTGTTAGGTGGTCACGTCTCCCTAGAAACTCCATTCTGAAAGCTAGAAGCACCGAGGAAGGTAAAACTGTCCTAACACATATGTACTTCTCCATACATGACACGAGGAACCATTTACCTAATGGTCTGCCTCCAGCACACATGTCTTAAAACCTCCTGCTTCTGGAGATGGATAGTTCTGCCTTTTGTTTTCATTTTCAGAGCTTTTAAGATGTATTTATTTTTCATTATTTTTAATTACGTGCAGGTGTGTATGTCTGCATATGATTATGAGCACGTGAGTGCAGGTGCCCATGGAAGCCAGATTCTCTGGAGTTAAAAGAGTTTCAGACAGTTGTGAGCCGGCTGGGAACTGAACTTATGTCTTCAGTCTGCCAGTAGAGGTGGTCTAGCTTGGGCTACATAACAGGAGACAGGGCAGGTGATAGAAGAGCTGACTAGAGGTGCCCCAGGCTGATTTGGCTTTCTTAGCAGGAACAGTGCTATCACCTTGGTGGCTTCCTTTGGCATTTTTCAGGACAACCTGTGACCAGAAGCAGGGGAGATGAGGCATTTCTCTGTGGTGGCAGCACTGAGCTCTGTGGTGGCAGCAGTGAGCACAGGCTTGTCTATTTGGTTGTCACTACCCTGAGGTCTTCAAGGCCCCTTTGGACTTGGAATACCTCACTGTACTTCTCTCTCTCTCTCTCTCTCTCTCTCTCTCTCTCTCTCTCTCTCTCTCTCTGGTTCCATGTCTTGAGATGATTTTTGGGTTAACTCTCTCAATGACCAGGGTGTTAACACTACTTACTGTATGCCCCATACTTTATTGGCCCCACAGAACTTGCAGTACCTATGTTCTCCAGTGAGGGTTCCAGAAATACATCCTATCTTGCCCCTTTCTACAGAAGAGTGTCTCTTCTCTCTAAGAGGTTACTTCTCTTAGATCTCAGGGATGGAGATTCTCTATCAGGAGAAGCCAGGAGGCCTTTGAACATGTCAGTGATAAGGTCTACCCGAGAGTTAGATATTCATGGTAAGGTTGAGCCATTTCCCTAGAGGAGGCTATGGGTACCTTCTCCCTGCACATTAATAATACTTAGTAGTTGGGCTAGATCTGGGGTCAAGGGGAGGGCAAGAGCCACTGAGATAGGAGAGATGATTGGAGGGACCTTCTTCCAATTCTTGGTTCTTCTCTGACCCTGAGGTCGATGAGACTTGCCCAGGTTTTTGCTTCCTCCACCCAAGGCCAGGACCTACACCCATAGTAGTAGCTGAGGTTGCACTGGAGGAAGGGGAGCCAGTATATTAGGCATATGGCCTCTGAAGAGGTGGCCACTGAGTTTAGGGAGTCAGAAGTATAATACATTAGCCTTGGTTGTAGGGGAAACTGAGGCACAGGGGTAGTTCAGGGCATGGCTGTCCAGGGCATACCAGCAAATTGGTAGCTGAATTCAGGGCCCTTACACTTTATCAAGGTTTTTTTTTCAGTTGTGCTGAGGGTGATCCTGTGGTTGGGACAGTGGTGTGTGTGTGTGTGTCTGTGTGTGTGTGTGGTCTCTTTTCTCCTGTCATTACAACTGTGTATGGTCATGGTGGATTTCACCAATGGCGGCTCCACAGTTGACTCTGAAGTTCAGGGCCCCTAATCTTTAGACCACAAAGAGCAAAAGCCTGCCCCAAGTGACAGTTCCCAGGATCTACATCTTGGATCTGGCTTCAGTGGCACAGGCCTGACCTCCTGGTGCACCCAGCTACAGGACCAGACCATTTAAATGACGGTACATTTAGAGCGGACGAACCCCTGGTTAGCTAAGGGTGTGGGTTGCCCTAAAACCAGACATATGGCTGTGTTTCCTGCAGTCGGGCAAGATGGCAGTTGGACAGTGCTGGGGAGCAGTCCAAGGACAGCAGAGCTCTAACCATAGGGTCTATTGAAGGGCCACCCAGTATTTTGGAAAGCAGCATAAAGTGAGAGAGCACTGTGCTCTAGGGCCACCACCCTGGGTTTAAAGCCAGGCTCTGCTGCTTACTTGGTGATGAAACTAAATCATTTGGAGAAAGTTACTTTTCTCTGTGTTCCTTGATCTTTGTCAGCACAGTAGGTGAGCAATAGTGCCTAGCTCGCAGGGTGGCAAAGAAGAGAGTAAGTTAGTGTGTCTGAAGTATGTTTGGTGTGCAGAAAGTACAGCACAACTTTATTTTTTTTTCTCCTTACAACAACTCTCAAGCTCTTAGTAAGCTTTACTACAAAGCAGTGCCTGGGGGCCCCCAGGGTCTCCCGGGGGAGAGTAAGTTAAGCCTCAGTGGGTACAATGGACAGTAGACACTTAGACCTCAAAAGGCAATGGATCAACTTTCGATTCTAGTGGGGCACACACTGTTTGTGCTGGGTGCTGCCTGGCACCCAGCATTTCACATAAGGCAAAAATGCAGGCTAGAGGTTCTTTAACAGGAGGGAGGAAGCTTCTTCCCTGTGCTTTGGATGTCTGTGGCCAAGGTTGTACACACCTTCTGTAGTGAGGAAAGAACTTAGCAGCTATGAAGTATTCCAGAGCTAGCTGGATCTCCAGTCCTGGTTCTCTGTGGCCTCTGAGGCTAGATGAAGGAACCTCTTGCAGAGGTAGTCTCTGCTCCGTCTGGTAGGGACATCCCCCATAGATGCTGCTCACTCAGGCTCTCTGTAGGCAAGGGTGCCTGCCCGTGGCGCCAGGCCCTGCTGGATAGAAAATCAATGTGTGAGGCTGTGGGTCACCCCCTGTCTGCCCCTCCCCATCACCACACACACAGTCTGAGTGAGTTTGCATTGATTTCTCCTCACTGGTCAGGTCTCCTGAGGATATTTCCCTTTCTTGCAAGGTGTTTGCAGAGGGCGTGGGATTCTTGATAATGTGGTGGTGGGGTCTCCTGGGCATCCTGGGCCATTTATTTCCTGTCATTCACTTGCTTTTCTACTACAGGCCTCCAATGTCCTCTGAAGCTCTGAGGAGGTGCATGAGCTAACAGGTAGAGGATAGGTTAGAAGCGTGTGTGTTAGAGGCCAGGTGGATAGGAGCGTGGGGTCAGACCCTTTACCTAGTGACTTTCAGTGTCCCCAGCTAGACTCTTTCTGATGATATGGTGTGAGGCAAAGGGGAAATTATGAGTGTGAATCCCCAGGAGACCAGTTTAGTCCTGGATCTGCCACATGAAGCTGTGGGACACTTCCACCCCTAGGCAAACGTTGCTGGGCTACCCCAGAGCCTTCTCTTGCGAAACAAGGAAATTGAACTAAAACATCTTAGTAAGACCCCTGTCTCCAGATTCTGTGATGTATACTTGACCTTCTGAGAGTTATTGTTCTTCCCAGACTCCTTTAAAGAGAGTTGGCCCTGCAGGGAGGTCACATGGCAGGCAGTCATACCTGCTCTAACTGGTGAGAAATAACTTGTCTCTACAAAATGAACTCTCACCCCTAACTTGCCAGCAAAGCATTTGTTTTCCATCTTGGCAAGGGCTGCCCTCCTTCACATCCTGGGGTATGCTAATGGAACTTCCTTAGGCAGAGTCGCTGTCTGATTGAGTGCTTTGCCTGAGGGAAGCCTGTATCTCATGCCCACCTTTCTTCCAGGTGAGGAGTTCTACGAGGCTTCCCCCTATGAGCCTGTGACCTCGCGCCTCTCCGACATCTTCAGGCTCGCTTCAATCTTCTCAGGTAAGTGACCTTTGCTGGTGTTTGTCCCATTTCTTCTCCTTCCTGGGGTGTGACCCATTCATCTCTTTTCCTAGTCTTCTGTTGGCTCTATGCTTCACCTGCCTGCTCCTCACCATTTTTTAGCTTTAGCTCCTGGCTTCTCGGAAGCCGTGTGGCCTTCTTCCTGCAGCCATGCCTGGAGTTAAAAGCATTTGCCTGGTTCCTTGGTGGTCGTGGATAGGCCTTGAATCTGAAGCCCAATGCTGTTCTGATCACTTGTCGGCCATCTGACCCCTGCTTCCGTTTCTGCTTCTTTGGCTCCTCGGTTTGGCACTTTCTTCGGCTATGTTGCTCACCAACCTCTTTGTGCCTCAGTTTCCTCATTTGTGACCTGAGGAAGCCACCATCTGCTTGGGTTAGCAGTGAGTCAGCGGACTGACTGTAAAGCACATGGCAGGCAGAAGGACTCAGTGTTCTGGAAATACTGGTCGTGCTTCTTGGTATAGATTTAGGGTGTTTCATCTTAAGCATCCGGATCTGAAATGCTCTAAAATTTACAGTTTATGTTGAGTACTGAGACCATGCCACAGGGGCAAACTCTACAACTGACCTGATGTGATGGGACATAGTGAAAAGGCAGGCATACTGAAGTTGTAATGTAAGAGTCTCTTCCAGTTGTGTGTATCAAGTATGGATGAAATAGTATCACTTTGTGTTTGGGTTCCATCTCTATGACATAACATTATGTATAAGCAAATATTCCCAACCGGTGACCATCAGAAATACTGAGCATGCCTGGTCCTTAGCAGCTTACGAAAGGGATCCTCTGTTATCTTTGTGTCACCACTATCTAGTCTGCTCTGGGTTTTCTTTCCATTGTGTGAGCCATCAGAGAGGCATCTGAGGTAGAAATCTCCAACTCTGGGTGATTCCCTTGAGGAATGAGAAAGACTATGCTGGGCTCTCGCTTTACCTTCTTGTGTCCATGCTTTAGAACGAGAGGAGAGATTTAGCCAATAAAGCATGAGGCCAACAATGTCCTCATCCTGCAAGCATGAGGACCTGTGTCTGATTCCCAGCACCTGTGTGAAACTGCTGAGCATGGACAGTTGTGCAAACTTCTAATCCCAGTGCTGGAGAGGTGGAGGCAGGAGGATCCCTGGGGCTTGCTGTCCTGCCAGCTTAGCCTGTTTGGTGAGCTCCAGTCCAGTAACAGACCCTGTTCCATCCTGTCCCCAAGAAGGCTGTTAGGATTCCTGAGGATGGTGTCTAATGTTATCCTCTGGCCTCTATATGCATGTATATACCTGTACATACATGAATACACATGTACATACCTGTACATACACAAATGTCCATGTGCACACATACACATTAAAAATATTAGAAAAAAGAGCTGTATGAGGTTTGTGGCTCTTTCTTCTTGACATTCCCTCTGGCATTTGGGAGGTACTGGGGCTGGCATGCTCCATCTTAGAACTGTACTCTCTGTCTCTGTGTGATTGTGTGTGTGTGTATGTGTGTATGTGTGTGTGTGTGAGTGTGTGTATGGTCAAGTCTTACAGGCTGTGCGTGTGTGTGTATGTAATTGTGTGTATGTGTTCAGCTCAGTTCTTATAGGTTCTCTCTCTCTCTCTCTCTCTGGTCTCTTACAGGCTGTGTGTGTGTGTGTGTGTTTGATTGTGTGTATGTGTTCAGCTCAGTTCTTACAGGTTCTATCTCTCTGTTTCTGTGTATCTGTCTCTGTCTGACTCTCTTGTCTCTGTCTCTGTCTCTCTCTCTCTCTCTCGTGTGTGTGTGTGTGTGTGTGTGTGTGTGTGTGTGTGTGTGTCTTATAGGCTCCAGTGGCCAGCCTAGAGCTTGTTCCCTGAGTTGCTGATCACAGGATCTGAGCTTTGGAAAGCTAAGGCTCCTGTTATTCTGAACCCTGGTTCTTAATGGCAGCAATAGGGACATTTTGGCTTTGCCAGCATCATCTTGTGCATTGTAGAATGTTTAGCATTGTCCCCAGAGTTGTCTATGGATGCACTTATACATCCCCGAGGTGTGAAAAGCACAAGTGTCTCCAGACTCCATCAAATGTTCCCCGTGGGGCAGAGCCATTGCTTGTTAAAAATCACTGCTCTAAACTGTGAGGCAAGGTTTCCTAGTCTCTAGAACAGTGCTTCTCAATTATCTTTATTGTTTCCTCCCTAAGGAGGCAAGAATAATTCCTTCAGGTAGAGAAATTAAGTTTGTGTCACAGGACTGAGTTTTGGATGACCAGCAGCCACTTGGAATGTCTGTTTACTTTGTTCATCTGAGGATCAAATTGTTCTACTTTGACATGTCCCCTTCCCTCCCACTGAAGATGCCTCCTTTAGATGATCCTGAGGGTGGTGTTGTGTTCCAGGTGAGAGAGATCCTGGATTCTCACAAGAAAGGAGGTCCCAGTAGGTGTGTCAGTTGAGTCCCATCACTATACAAAATGCTGATGTCACCAGCTCACAGAGCAAAAGTTCACTCCATCTCACAGGTTCTGAGGTTTCAGATCACAACTGGTTCACTTGCTGCTGGGCACCCATTGTAGTATATTGGGATGCATGTGGCTGTGGCAAGGAGCCAAACCGCTCCCATCATGCCTGGGAAATGAAATAGAAAAAGGAGAAAGAGACCAGGACCCCATAGTCCCTCTGAGGGCACACTCTCAATGGTCTAAAGACCTCCCACTAGGTCCCACCTGGTAATGTTTCTACTCCTTCTCATAGTGCCAACCCAGGGAGCAGGCCCTTCATATATAAGCATTTGGGGCTACTTAAGGTTAAAAACTATATGACTAGGCACAGTGACACATGCCTTTAATCCTAACACTCAGAAGACAGGTAGAAGAATTATTAGTTCGAGGCCAGCCTGATCTACATAGTAGGTTTAAGAACATTCTGGGCTAACAGATTGAGAACCATCTCAACAAACCAAACCAAACAAAATATTCAAGCTGTAGTAGCTAGAGAGTGGCCATCTGGACATAGCCTTGAGTCTTCATGGTGGTGGGGGATGGTAGAAGTAGATGGGGACCTTAAAGCTGGACAGTCACATCGCCCTGCCTTTAGTTTCCACTACTAGAGGCGCCTATAGTACCTATCAGTAGCTTTGGGCTCAGAGCACGCTTCCTTCTGGCTTTGCCTGTGGGTGATAGTGATAACTGTAGTATAATTTTGCCCATTCTAGGTGGCTGGATTATATGACTGGCTGACCAAAGCTCCTTCCAACTGACATTTTTAGTCTTGGTTTCTGATTAGTTTGGAACATAAATCCTCTGTGGGTTGGTCCTTCTGAGACTGTGCTCTGAGGCCCAGATGCAGGGTGAGGACATCGTTGGTCTATGTCTGCTGCATTGGGAGAATATTGGGGGTCTAAATGCATCCAGTGTGCCTGCTACCCAGTGGTCAGATGCCAGCTGATTTCTACAGTGTAGACAGGTGCTTTTGGGTTTGATCTGTGAATGCCGGAGGTCTGTGGTCCTCACCTTAACCCCAGCTCCTCTTTCTTCCTGGATTCAACCCTTAAGTATTTTCAAGCAGACAAATCTTTATGTAATAGACACTTGGCACTCTGTGGGGCAAGGCTGTTGACAAGACAAACAAGAAGATCACTGGATGTGCAGTTTGCAGAGACAGAAGCTTGCTAGTGGCTCTGCTGCTTAGTGATAACTGAGTCATATATGGCTCTGGAACTCTGTGTTTCAGTCCACTGCCCACCATTAGGACCAGGCATAGAGGCTGTGGTACTGCATTTGAGTTTGGGTGTGACATGTTTCCCGTAGGATAATGTGTTTGAAGCCTGGTGGTGCTTTTGGGGAGGGGGTTGCAGAGCCTTCTGGATAGCATGACTGGTGAAGGTAGGTTACTCTAAGTAAACCTTAAAATCTAGTCCTGCTTCTAGTCCTGGCTTCCAGATTCCTGACCCATGCTATGTGGAACGTGCTCCTTCAAGCTTCTACTTTCATTGATCAACCTATTCAAGCCCCCATACATCCCCCATGATGGATCATATCCCTTTAAACCACAAGCTAAAAGAAACTTGTCTTCCTTTGTGTGACTGCTGTCAGGTATTTGGTCACGATGACAAGAAACTAATGCACAGTTCTGTTGACTATTTCGGCGGACAGCAGAAGTGACACAGGGCTCTAGAGTCATATCTGGTTCAGTTATCCCCTGATGCTGGCAAGATGCTGGCTCTGTAATCTGCACATCCATTGATCTCTTCATTTGTATTGTCAACACCTTTGAGGAAGGATCACTGAGACTAACCCTGAAGTTGTTTGAGGGAGCAGCACTCTCTGGAGAGGCAGCTAAGGAGGGGAGGCCCTGGCCAAAAGACCCTACTCCACACTGGCCCTACTCCAAAAGACCAAGGAAGCCCTTATGGGGCGGGGCATTCAGCAGAAAGAAGATGGGAATCAGAATCAGGAAGCCAGATGCTAATGTGATGTGTCCCAAATCCCCCATAGGGCTTTGGATACTCAGCTTCCCAGCTCCAGATCTGAGATTTTTTTTTCCCCCTGAGAGACCAAGACACGAATTTGAGCTCCCTCATCCTTTGTCCCACAAGCTTGGACCTCTGGATGTCACAGGTCCCTGCCTGGGTCTCCATGGATTGGTGAGTCTTTGGGCAGGGAGACCTGAGATCCTGTATCCGAGCACTGGGTCTTAGTGTGTGCCGCCCTCTAGGATGACATGTAGTTGACAGGAAGTGGCTCCCCACTTCCACATGTCTTTGCTTGGCTGTGTGCAGTCCTTCTACCATTTTTCTGAGGAGCCTGTGTTGGGGAGTATGCCCTATTGGTTTACCATTACTAGCTGGGGCCCTTGGAAAGAGGGAGGCTGTTGTGTTAGGGGTCCTCTTGCCTTGATCTTTTTACTGTTCCTCTCTGAGGTTTGAGGCTGTGTTTGTTATAGGGATCCCTGGAGCATGAACTCTTCATCTCTGTTGGGGTTCTTGGAAAGTTCTTCTGGGATTCAGTTGACAAGGAAGGCTGCCAGAATTCTTACAACATCCTCTGCATGCCTGAGGTCTTGGGGGAGGGCACAGCCTAATCCCTACCCTCCTTTCTCTATGGTCTTACTTGACACATCCTGGGTTCAATGATGGATCAGCCAGTTCCATCCCAAGGCCAGCTAGGGGCAGTGTGACTGTGACAGACTGACCAATAGCAATAGAGATGTTGAAGCATCTAATGCTGGGAGCCTTTACGTTAATACGCGAAGAGAGATTTCATGAAGATGTTGGGCTTTCTTTGTTCTTTGAATTTAAACTGTCCTTGAAAGCATACGCCAGAGCATTTGAAGAGGTATCTGACATAGGGATCATGGGCATGTGGGTTGGGGGATGGGGCAATAGTCTTGGGAGCAAATCTTGTCTTGGTTGCTGAGTGTGTTAATCAGTTTTCTATCCTTAAGCCAAAAGACCTGAGGTAAAGACTGAGGTACATTTTGGAAGGCGGGAAAGTTTATTTGGGCTCATGGTTTCAGTCCATGGTTGCTTGGCCCTGTTGCATTGGGCCTGTGTAAACAGTAGCACACCATGGTGGAAGTGTGTTGGTGGAGGGAAGCTCTTTGTCTGATGGTAGCTGGAAAGGGCCACAGTCCTAAAACTCACTCTGTGGGCATGTTCTCTGGCCTGACTTCCTCCCTCTGGGCCCTATCATCTCAAGGTTTTATCAGCTCCAAAGCATTGTCATCAACCAGAGGCTCAATATCTGGGCTTTCGGAGGGCTTTCAACGTGTAGATCATAACAGACTGTGTGTTCTTGGGCCTCCCCAGGGTCTTTTTGCACCTAGGTGGCTACATCTGTAAACTGGGCATATTTCATATTCCTTCAGGGGTGGCAAAGAGGCTTTAGTGAGAATAGGTTAGGGGATGTAACTTTTACACTTGAAGACCAAATGGGCTTGCTAGTTAGTCATCTTCTCTCAGCTGAATCTGGGCAATGCGGGTAAGAGGTTGTTTAGGTGGGATACAGGGTGTGGAAATTACGTGATCATCTTGTCCCAGGCTTCTGTGATCCCCTAAGAAGCTGAGAAGGCAGGCGGGGGGGGGGGGGGGATAGAAAAGGTAGAAAAGAGAACAAAAGCTTTTAAGCAGAGAGTTCCTCTGGAGAAGATTCTAAGAAGATGACCTGGAGCTAGCAGGTGTGTGGGCCCAGTGGAGGATGGAGGATGTGGCTGGTATCAGTGAACAAGGAGGACTAGTTTGGGCAGGCAAGGGTGTCTCTCACAGCTATGGGGCTATGACACTAAGGAGCACAGAGAAGCAATAGGTAGAAGGTACTATGTCATTAGGCTCTGCCTCTGAATTTTGGGTGAGATCCCTGGGGGAATCTCCAGGGTCTACATCCCATAAAAGCATTGCTTAAGACATAGGTTCGAAGCATGTTTGTAAATCAACCACACTCTCTGTTTTATGTAAAGAAAATTGAGGTTCAGAGAGAAGGGATAGACAACAGACTGGGTTTAATTTCAACTTTGAGCTCTGTCTAGCATCTCCTTAGAAATGTGCATGAGCCAGCAGAAACATCCATTTTCTGGGATTTTTACAAGGACCAAATGAAATAACGTAGGTAAGCACTTTGCCTGGCATGTTGCATGGAAATATGTTAGCTATGTAGAAACGATCGGGGAGTAGCTTCTCCAAGGTCAGATGGTAGATGGTGGCAGGCTCAATCTAGATAGCATTTGAGAAATTGCTATGGACCTCTTGTTGGCTTGACATGACTTGTAACGGCAAACAGAGCTTGTGGGAGCTGAAGTATGGAGGTGACAGGGTGATTTCTTTAGAGGACCCTCTTTAGTGGATTTCTTTAGTGGCACCCTAAGGCTTAGTCGAAGTCTTATACAATGATCGCCGTCCAGTCACTAGTTGGGACGGGTAGTGGCTTGTGAGAGACCTGAGCTCAGGGGCTTTCTGTGGCTCGAGGGTAGAAGGTTGGATGTTCTACTCTAACTGGTCATCTAGCTTGGATGGATCATAAGGAGGGCTAGGGACTTTCTCTTGGGTGGCCCTTGTGGTCTCCTTTGGAGTTGTGGAATAGGAGAGAACTCATGCCCAGGAAGCCTTGCATGTGGCTTCTGAGAGGGATTGCTGTCCTGTTCTTGATTCCATGGCACAATACTTCATCTTGGTGCTCATCCTTAGGTTTCAAGCACTTGTGCATGTCTGTCTCCCGTGTGTGCATTCCTCTCCATACCTCCTGGTACATACTTCTGTGCTTTACACCCATTATACAACTCCTGAGAGCCTAGAATGAAGGATGACACGTGGACTTTGTGGTCCGCTAGTTTTAGCATGGAATCCTGGCCTTGCTCTACTAACCGTGGGACCTCTGGCCTATTTGGGTCTCCTGAATCTCATTTTTCTCATCTGTGGATAAGATAGGTCAGTTGACTTGTGTAGGGTAATGACATAAGGACAGCTTCTCATGTGGTACGTGGCACACTGGAGCACCCTAGATGGTGACCACTGGGGTCACTGTCTGGGTATTGAAGGGAGAAAATGATTTAGTCTGAGTGCTAGACCTGCCCAGGAAAAGGTAACCGAGGTTTCCAAACAACTCTGAGTGTTCCATGTGTGCTGGATCTTTTGAGTTCTGAGGTGCAGAGATGAGGTGTGCCTTGCTGGGGCACAAGAAATGTTCACAGAGAAGATGGTCAAGGTGGGCCATGAAATGAATATCATTTTATTCAGTCCATGTGGAGTGTGTACTGGAGAGACATGGAGTCCACTACTGCACAAGGTGAGACCTGTGCCCTCTGTGTACAAGGGAGTGTACACTCAGCTGAGATATCCTACAGGTAGCTCATTGTCCATGTGGTTCAAACCAAATGCTGTCCCAGGATTTCAGGGGAAGCAGAAATCAGCAGTGTCTGGGGGGCTATCATGGAAGTCTTAGTAGATGAGAAAGGGGATCCTGGGAGTGACATTTCTTTTCTGTGTGCATGTGTGTGTGTGTGCGCATGCGTGTGTATGAGTGTGTGTGTGGTGTTTATGTGTATTTACACTTGTATATACTTGTGTATCAAGGTCAATCTCAGGTGTTACTCCATAGGTACAAGGACCTTGCTTTTTGAGATAGGGTCTTCTCATTGTTCTGGAGCTTGCTGAGTAGGTGAGACTGCGGGGCCAGTGAGCCCAGGGAGCTGTTTGTCTGTGCCTCCTCTCGCACTGAGATTACAAGTATGTACCACTATGCCTGGATTTTTCACAGCTGTCCTGTGGTTTGAACTCAGGTCCTCATTCCTGTGTAGCAAGGACTGCTGACTGGTCTCTCTCTCTCTAGCTCGGGCATCTCTGATTGCATTATGGCTGGGAAGCCTGGCTAAGCTTGTGAATAAGGGAGAGCCTATGTTTTCTGAGCCTGATGGGCTCAGGGAACATTGGATACTGAGTGTTGTGGCATAGCAGTACTTGAGGTAACAGCTTGGACAAGAAAGCTCAGCTCAAGGGAGGTAGGCTGGGCTATCCTTGGGAGAAGGAATTTATCTTTAGGCCCCAGAGTCAATACACTTTGAAGAGCACCCCAGCGGCTCTGGAGGGAAGGTTGGGCCCTGCTGTATGCCTAGAGAAGCCCCTGTCATGCCAGCCTGCTTCTTCTAGCTCCTTGGCCCACTGGGGCAGGTATGGATGGGCCTTACAGTCTGGGGTATGCAAAGTGATGAGAGGCTCAGCTTTAGCGTCCAGCAGCCAGGCTGTGTGATCTAGAGATTCCCGTGAGACAGTCACAGAATGGAGGATGTCAGCAGGTGGGTGGGCTGGAGGAGCTGGAAGAGGCCCTCCCTGCCCCCTTCATGGCGGCTCAGGCGATAAACTGCTTATCCTCAGGTTGTCTCCCTGAGCCGAATGCAGAAGTGTGTTATTTAAATTTTAAAATCCCATTCTTCTTCTAACAGCTGTCAGGGACTCTGAGTGTCAACAGAAATTGGGTTCTAACTGTAGCTGTCACCCTTTCTGTCCCCCCCACCCCACCCCACTTTCACAGAGAAATCTGCTCGGCAGGGAGAGGAAGTGTGGCTTGGTGGGAGTGAGTGACCCATGGCTGTGGCCATGCTGATGGGCGACTAGGACCATCAGAGTGTGAGCCAGCATCTCCACCTAGGAGTCCCGGAGCTGTAGAGATCCGGATGCCTCTCTTCTCTTTCCATTTTCTCATTTCTGTAAAAGGTGGGGGACTTCAGTCTCCTGTCAGCGAGTGAAGGGATTTGCTCGCACTGAGGTGTGATTAGGGTGTTGGTGACTTCATCTCTGGTTGCCTTTGTGTTCAAGGAAGAAATTTCTGGGGGGAAAAAAGCATCACCAGAGAAGAAGTTTAACCTAAAGGCATGCTTTTTAATGGTAGACCTTCAGGTGTCTGGCTTGGGTGGGTCTTTTTGCAGGTAAAGGTATTTTTCTTTTGGTCTGTCATTGCGTAGACAGCCACCTGATTGCTTCTTTTGTGTGTGATGAGCTCTGCTGGCATGGGAGGAGGCTCTTGGCTGGACACTTTCTGCCATCATCAGCTCCTGAGCTGGCTTTCTTGGGATTCTGTACTCCGCGGTTGGCCCCTGCTTCAGCCACTAACTGTACCAACTCCAGTTTATCCTGATAGAAGTCAGGTGTGAGTGACGTGAGTTCCCACACTGGATACACTCCTCCCCACCCCATCCATCCAACCATATGATCCCGGGACAGCAGGGAGTACAGAGAAAGAACCATAGCAGGGTGAGAGGTCCATGTGGGGACACAGAGTGGAGTGAGAACAGGGATGTGTACATACATGAGGTGGTGTATCTGGGCCGATGTATATTGATTCAGGCTGTGTGTGTATGTGAATATTTGTGTGGTGGTGTGTGCATGGATTAGCCTTTAGTATGTATATAGATATGTGTGTCAGGATGCATGAATGGCATGTACCTAATGGGTATGTGTATGTAAGTGTGTGCAGTAGTAAGTATGTGTGGTGATATGTGTTTATGGTGGTTTTGTGTATATGTTTATTATATATGTGTGTGTGTTGACATCTATGTGTGGTGATAGGTGTTTATGGGATGGCTTGTGTGTGTGTGTACTATATATGTGTATAGGCTGTGTAAGTTAGTATGTGGTTGTGGTATGTGGGGTGGCATGCATGTAATGTATGCTAGCATGTGTGTGTATGTGTAGTGAGTAGATTGTATGTGCAGGTATGTGTATGGAATGTGTTTAATGTGTATACATGTGAGTTAATATGTTGGGTTGTTTGTGTGGTTTTATGTGGCTAGTATAATTGTGTCATGTCTTTGTGTGGTGATGTGTATGAGGTGTTGAGTGTGTTTAACATAGTGTGTCAGTATGTGTGTAGTGGTGTGTGTGGGAATGGCTGTGAATTTGAGGCAGTGGCTTTCTGCCTGCAGATAGAAAAGGAAGGAGAGGGATGGGCTGTAGCCAGGGTAGTAGAAGGATAGAGGCTGGAGATGTGGCTCTCCCCAGGTCAGAACAGAATCCAAACTGCTGCCCCTCAGGGAGTGGCCACTCTTCCCAGCCCCTCCAGAACTTTCTTTCTGGAAAGTTCTGAGAACATGGCTTAGGAATGAATACTGAGGTGACTTAGAAGATAGGAAGGCATTTTGATCTGGCTTACAACATCAACAACAAAAACAAAGAACAACAACAACAACAACAACAACAACAAAACCAACAACAAAACCAACTAGCATTAAGAGCGTGTATAATTTAGGGCATTCTTACCTGGGGGCTGTTTTCCATGAGCCTTCTTCAGGAAGCATTTGTTCCCAAATATTCCCAGAAACCCCTGGTGTCCCATGCCCTTATTTAGGTGTAGAGGATTCAGCAATAACTTGAACCAAAGACTCTCTTTTCTTATGTAACTGAGGTGCTATAGATAGGGAAAAACAGAAACAGGCAAAGGAGCAAATTAACAGGATAAATATAATTGTGACAATTGCTAAGCAGACACTAAAGTCAGATGTTGAATGAGATTATTATGAACACCCAGTCATGAACCTAGCATGGGGGATTTTGGGGGAATGGCAGGCTTGTGACAAGTAGGGAAAGACCCCAGTGGGGAACGCATGTGTGTGAGTTGGACCTGCAAAAGGCCATGTAGCTACAGCCCTGAGTGAGGTGGAGAGTGGTGTTATGGGAGGGGATGCTGGGGTAGGTGGCACTGTAAGTCATACAGATCAGATAGGAGTTGGAGGTTTAATTGAAAAGTAATGGGGAGCCATCAGGAGGATTTTAGATGCTTGAACAAACAACACATTACAATGCGTGCATTTGAAAGCTACTCTTGCTCAATGGGAGAGTGGATGGTGAGGAGAAAGCAGGCCTGTGAGCAAGTGTGGAACCAGTCAAGGTGTTACTGCAGAAGTCCAGGTCCCGGACAGACAGACAGAGGAGAGTGGAGCAAACACATGGACTTTCGATAGAGTGTGTGGGTATATGGAGTTAGAATTATGGCTCAACCACATTTTAAGCTTGCACGTCAGTGATGCTGCCACTTATTAGGATGATAATGATGAAGGAAAGGATAAAGTGGGTGGAGTGGGTAGAAATAAAGAATTCTGTTTAGTCTATATCAGGATTGAGATGTCTGGTAGACCTGCACTGAAAAATGCCAAAATCAGGGGCAATGTGTAGGGAGATATTGGTATACAAATGGCATTTGGAATGGTGGAAGTAATAAAGCTTAGTCAGAGAGAGAGAGAGAGAGAGAGAGAGAGAGAGAGAGAGAGAGAGAGAGAGAGAGAGTAAGATCTAACAAGCAGAGGGCTATAGAGAAGGCGAATCATCATCTGGGAGTGGGGGCTGGGGCGAGTGGGAGCTATTAGAGAAGGGAAGTGTGTTGTACCAGCTGTGGCCCAAGTCAAGCAAAAGAGGCTTGGAGACATGGCCACTTCCCTTGGCCACATGGAGTTACTGCAGTCTACTACTGAACCCACAGGGAGGGTGAGATGGGTTGATGGATTTGTTGGGCGGGGGGACTTTACCTTCTCAGGTTTTATTATGAAGAAGAACAGCTTAAGCAGAGGACTGGTGGGCCAAAGTGAGTTGTTCTGTTTGGGGATGGGTAGTAATGGCCATGTGATTGTCCTCTGCACTGGATGGAACATGACCAGGAGAACTTGGAGGGCACAAGAGGGGAGTGAAGGGTGGCAAGAGGGATGTCCTTGAGTGGTGAGGAGGGATGTGAGCCACATGGCACACATGAGCACAGGAGGCCAGGTGGCCTCTGGCAGGGACACTTCTGCCTCCGTAGTAACAGAAGGCAGAGCTGGGTTGCCAGTGAGATAGGCTGGCTTTTGCCAGGGAAGGAAGGTGAGGGAGTTTCAGCTCTTTTGTTTCCTTATAAAATAGGAGGCAACGTGTTCTGTGCTCTGAATGTTCATGTATGCCCCACCTCCCACCCAGATCACGTGCTGAAATCTCAATTCTGAAGGCAATGATATTAAGAGGGCTTTCACTTATTATTTTATGTTTGTGTGTATGTGTGCCTGCATGAGTTTATGTGTGTGTGAAGGTACCCGTGGAAGCCAGAAGAGGTCATAGGATTCAGAGGAAACTGGGTAATGAGGGGTAGGTCCCCTTGACTTGAACTAATGCTCTTGTAAAAGATTGCCCAGAGAACTAACTCCCTTGTGCCATTGGACAAACAGTGGCATAAGAAGTCATGATTGTCTGTGAGCTGAAAGTGAGTGCTTGCTAGACAGCTTAGACTTCCCAGCCTTCAGAGGGGAATTCTGTTACTTACTGGCCACCTGATCTGTATTGTTTTTCCTTTGTAGCAGCCTGAACACACAAAAAAACACAGTGTTGTCAGCTTAGAATAAAGAGAGAAGAAACAACAGCCCAGGGAGACCGAGTCAGGAGAAGCTGTGAGGTAGATTTTTTTTTAAAAAATAGGATATTTGAGACTTGAATACAGGAATTTCAAGTGAGAACAGTCATTTTGGATGGTTTGTCTCTGAGTGACACTTGGTTGCTGAGCCAGCACGGAAAAAGGAAGGTGGCTTTGCTTCCTTCCAGATAAGTGTGTCAGAGGAGGAGCCGATGAGGTAATGTGTTTGCCCGGAGGCTTGAAAGTTTAGCCTGTAAAAGGAATGTTTGAGGATGGGGTGGGTTGGTGGATGGGGTCGTCAGGACAATGAGCAAGTCTCAGGGTGGGTGACAAATTTTGCTAGAGTAGGAATTCCTGAGAGAAAGCTGTGGAGGTGGGAAGAAGATGGTTGGTTCAAGGTTGGGATGTTGGTACGGATACAGAAAAGAAGCCGGGGCATGGCTGTGGCAATGGGGAGTTGAGGAGTGGGAAGAGGTAACATGATCTTCCAAAGCATTCAAGTAGATTCTTCTTGTTGATTTCCACTGCTTTTTGCCATTCATCAAGTTGACTTCTGGTGGCCTAGCCTGCTTTCAAAATGTCTGCCTCCTCTAAAGAGTACTTGGGTGATTTTGTGTTGGGGTTACTGGGCTTGCATTAGGACTCTCAGAGCATGTCTGGGGAGGGCAGTGCTCTGGACATACAGAGTAGTGTAGGATGGGGCTTCAGGTCCTCTCAGGTCTCTGAGCTTTGGATGACAATGGAAAAGGATGGGAGGTGGAATGTTGGAATTGGTCCTGTTGTCTCTTGGGAGCAAACTAAGGTACCATTTTTCTGTAGATTGAATAGGAACTTCAGGGGTGGGGGACAGATATGAGAAAGGCTCTGAGGTCCTGCTTTGGCATATTTTCTGTATGGAGAGGAGGAGCTCTAGAGATGGCCTTTTGTTCATGGAGTGGGAGACCAAGGGGCCGTCTTTTCTTTGAGCATAGTGTATAAAGGCAGGAGCACATGTATCTGACCTTTTCCATTGGCAAGATGTGATGGATGTTATCAAAATGGAAAGATGGGAAGAAGTACTTTCCAGCTGGGGATCTTATTTTTAAGCAGGCCCTTGTTGCTTACATGCTATGAATTGGAGACTCTGAGGGCCATTAGTAATGAGCTTTTCATTACTATAAGAAAAACACTAGCAGCGGACAATTATACAAGAAAAAAAAATCTCATTTAGTTCAGAGTTTGGGTGGGTCCAAGTCCAGGACTGGAGAGCAGTAGTTCTTTGTGAGGGGCACGAATGGGAACAAATGGTTACATCTTGGACCTGAGTCGAGAGGCTAAGGCCAAACTCAGGCTTTTATGACAGTCCTTCCTCTCTCTAGAACCACTAATCCATGTGTGCTTCCTTCCAAAAGCACATACTCAACAAAGAAGAGACCTCCCCATAACCTCCATCTCCAAAGGTTCTGCCATCTCCTAGTAGCAGGGGATTAACCAAAATTTTAACCCATGAGCCCTTAGAGGACATGCAAGTTACATTCAAACCACAGTGAATATTTTAGTTGTCATCATTCTGTTTCACCTTGGACATTTCCTGGATGTATAAAGGATTGTGGTCCCATCTCACAGACGAGACAAATGAGGTGCAGAGAGGTTCCTATAACCTCTACACACCTTTTCTGCTTGTCAGTAGCCTATGTTCAGCTAGGTTCCCCTCCCACACTACTTCTGAGCCAGAGTGCCCACTCAACAAGAACCAGAGACAGACAATGAAACCTGGGAAGGCCAGGAAAGTGTTTGTCTGTCTATGGTTCTCATCTCCTCTGCTCTAGACTTTGAGCTCCAGGCAGCTGGGAGCCATCTCAGGTTAGTGTTGTTACGTCTCCAGCAGTCCATGACCAGTGGTGGGAGAGAGTTCAGAGACTGATGGCTGCAAACCAGAAGCTGCAGTTGGGTGGCCTCTTGAGGACAAGAGATGACAGTTAGGTTATAGCTTGGGCTCCCTGCTTCTTTCTATTCTCCTGCCCCTCTCCTTCCCCCTCTGTCTTTCCAGTCAATCATCCTGCTCTGTAGTTTGTTTTTTCTTTATCTTCTTGTTAGCACACAATGCTATTTGCTTGAGGTCTGTTGATTATCTACTTGACTCTCCTTCATCTCTTTTATGTTTGAAACTCTTGGCTTCATGAAACGAGACCCTTTTGACTTCTTCCAACTCGGGTTCCATTGCTTCTCAGCCTGTACTAAACATGGGCACCCATGGTTCTGGACACCTCCCCTTTAATCTCTATTCTCCTGCTCAACCTAGGCAGTCTCGTTGAGTCAGGCTTTCCCCATGTTAGTTATGACTAGTTTGGTGGCTCTAGCCCAAGATCTTTCCGTCTTGTCACCATTTCTATTTGGGCACTTACAAATTCTCTCATACCAACCAGGTTTCATCCTGAAACAATTAATTCTGCCCTCCTCCTTTCTCCCTAGTATTCTTTGTCTAATGAATCATCGCTATCGACCCGAAAACGCTCGTCTTCTCTCTCCTCCCACTCGAAATCCAGCCAGTCCTGTTTTGCTGTTATCTGCACTTAACATACAGAATGAAAGTGGGCTACAGTGACCACCCTCTCAAGCCTTCCTCTCTCTGGAGTGCGCCTCAAACAGCCTGGCACTCATCTCTTTAGTCCGTTTCACCCATGTCCTTTCTTAGTGTACCAAAAGTATACTTAGTATAGCTCATTCATCATTCTCAGATTGACATCACCTCCAGGCAAACATTCTGCGTCTCATCTCCTTATCATTCTTTTCTCTATCCGTTGGTACACTTGCCAATCCATTAAATTGTGTTATGTGTCTGTGTCTTATTACCAGTTTTCCTGTCACTAGAATGGAAGCCCCTGGAGGGCAGGGACTCCATCTTTCATGGTGTGTAGCCAGTTCCTGAAAATATTTGTTTGTTTCAGTGACTGCTGACAGTCAGCTCATGGTGCCGTCGGTGGAGAGCATTTGTGTGCAGATGTGTATAAATGAGGCTGGGCGAAGATGACCCATGGGCAAGAAGGGAAGTTGTATCTAGGTCCCTGTGACTTGTAATATCTCAGAAGGCTGAGACTCTTGTTTCTGCCACCTGTTTGTGGTTGGAAAGTCTGCCTTGATGGTTGGGGCTAGGGAGGCGATAGGAGGAACAAAACCTGTCTGAGAATTGTCCTCAGGTGACAACAGAGCCATATGCTACCTTCTGCTCAGGTGGCACTGCTCAGTGGTGAGCTAGGGGTATTAGGTGCGTGTGTCTGCATGTCCATGAATATGTGTTTGGGGCTAGTGGTCACTACCTGGACCTTGTCTCTAGTTTGGGCTGAAACTTTGGAAAACAGCTTAGAATCATGGGGTAGGTACAAAATCCAAGTGCCAGTCATAAAGCTTGTGACTCAGTGGGTCTTTGGAATCCTGAGATTATGGAGTCTGTTCACCTCTGCTCACAGCTAGTCTCCTGCTTCTGAGTGCAAACAAGTGCAGCTGGAATATGAGTTGTGTATGATACACAATTAAGATTGAAAAGTAATGCCTTTACTATGTCAGCTCTAGAACTAATGGAGACAGTACTAAGAAAGGTATATCTGTAAGAATTGAAGACTGAATCAGTTAAAGAAAAACTTAAAAAATTCACTTAAGAATTAGGGGAGTAAGGCAGGTTTAGTAGTTTAGGACTGTAATTCCAACTGTGTGGGAGGCTGAGGCAGGAGGATCACATGATCAAGGGGTCTTTGGACCATAAAATGAGTTCAAGGCCAGTTTGAATAACTTAGTAAAAATGGCTGGGTGAGTAGCTCCGTGGTAGAACACTCACTCAACTCACCGTACTCCCCTCCCCCCGCCCCAACATCCTTAAAGAAAAAGAAACAAGAAATATTCACTGAAGCTATACTGTCAACAGGGCTAAAATTTGGTGGGCTGGGGCTGGTGACTGGTTTGGCAAACTCAACTCTATATTAAATACAGAAGAGCTATTTAGAGAATGTCATGACATGAAGGGTGCTATGTTATCTGGGGACAGCCTGGTGCTGCAGACAGACCAGCTCAAGAGAGTGCTCGTGGCAAGAAAAGAGAACCGAGGCTGGGGTGTGGGAGGCTGGCGTTGGACCTTTTGTGGTGAGGCTCATTACCCATCTTTTCTTGTTCCTTGCAGAGGGAGGAACAAGAAAAGGAATAAAGAAGCCAAGATAAGTCTCTGGGGGCTCAAGCTGCTGTAGGAGGGATTTATTGAGGTTTTGGAAAGTGCCAAGTTCAATTGAATCCTGCCTCCCTCTCCCCTGGGCAGCTGTGCACCATGTACATCTTGGCCCGTCTCTGCTCCTCTCTCTACAGGCCCAGGGGACCCATAGAGGACATCAGTGGCAACATCTGTCAGGGATGACCAGTCCTGGGTCAGAGGGCCTGGCGTTCATTTTTAGTTTCCAAGTCTCTGATGAGGTCTGTGAAGTCTAAGCTATGTGCACAGTGGAATGGGCGGAGACTGAGCGGGCCTAAGCTTCCAGAATCTTCATCTCTGTCTACTGTACTTTTTTTTTTTTTAGCTGTAGGCTGAGGTTGAGGGACTCAGGAGGAACAAATGTGTGTGTGTAATCCTTCCACTTCTTCCTTGGTGGGAACTTAACTTTCTAGGCACTGGGAGAAAGGCCATGGGGTGGGATGAAATATAGTAGGCAGGAAAGAGGCAGTCTGTGCCACAAACGTGTCACCTAGGCCTGCATGCACCTGGCTGTGTGCTGAGCCCCATTCTTTGCGCATGACAAATGCTCAAGTAGGCAGCTAGGCTAGTTCTGAGGGGGTGGCTTTCTCTACAGTGGAGCATCCACCATCCCTTCGCCCCCTGCGGACTCAGGCAGGGGGCATCTTCCTCATCTAGGCAGTTGTTGTTCACACTGCTGCATTTCTTGATTTTTTTTTTCTAGGAAATTTACCAAGTTGAGGCCCAGGGGTTTACATGTCCCACTCCAGAGCAAACACTTTGACTATTCAAGCTCCAAATGGAAGCCACTGGAGCTATAATTACACTGGCATTAGCTACGAACACTTCTGTGAGGAGGGGAACAGAGCACCTGGGGGGAACCTAGATGCAGCCACAGGCCTAAATTAGCGGTTGCTCTGTTAGCAGTTGTCAACTGCTTCTCTGCAGCAACCCCCCCCCTCCTCCCTGGCCCCAGGCTACTCTCTCTCTGCTCCTGCCAGCCAGCAGGCATCTAACAAGTGCAGGGAGGACTGTCTGGTACAGGAAAACACCCCCACAGAGACAGGCCACACCAGCCTTTGTGCTCACAGGCATCCTTGGGTCCTTGCACAGCCTGCTGAATGGCCGAAACAGCTTGGAGGTCAAGGCTCCACCATGGCCGAGTCCATTGCCCGGTGGATCAGCTTTCCCTTTCCCGTTTCCTTGCTCCTTTTCCCATTTCTAGGCATGATTTTTCTTCTGTTCTTCTCAGCCTTCATTTGACTGTCCCCTCTGCTTGAGACCCCTTCTCCTACTTCCTCCGACACACTTTGTCAGTTCTGGCAAAGAAAATCAGTATGTCCATGTCCCCCCACCTTCAGACAGCTCCTTTTCTCTGTACTCTAACCTCTTCCAGAACTCAGTATTAACATTTACACAGATGGGCAGAACTTGTGTCCAGCTGGTGGCTGGAGAAGTACCTGGTATGTATGTATGTATGTATGTATGTATGTATGTATGTATGTATGTATGTATGTTTGTATGCCTGTATGCATTATGCATGAATTTATTTAGATTTGTATGTAGTGTATGTGCGTGAGTGGTGTATATGTTCTCTCTCTCTGTGTGTGTACACATGTATACACAAGTGCGTGTGCATATAAAGGCTGGATCAATATCCAGAGTCTTCCTCAATCACTTCTCCACTTTACTTTTTTAAGACAGGATCTCTCTTGGACCCTGGAACTCATTTAGACTGTCTGGCAATATGCATCAGGACTCTTCCTCCCTCCCTCCAGTGGTCCTGGGCATCCAAACTCAGGTCCTCATGTTTGTGTAGCAGACAGTTTACCTATTCTATTTGCATCTCCTCAGCCAAAAGCTGTTCGTTTTTTTCTTTGAAATAAAATAGGAAAATGAATCATGATTCCTTTCTGCCTTAAGTTCACCGCTACCTATTTCTTTTTTCTCTTTTAAAATCTCCCCTCTTTTCCTTCCTTCTTCTCCCTATACCCCTGCCTTTTTTTGAGACACAGTATCCCTCTGTAACCCCTGAGGGCATGGAACTTACTATATAGCTGAGGTTGACCTTGAACTCATGGCAATCATTCTGCCTCAACCTCCTGAGTGCTGAGACACAGAAGTGAGCCATCATACCTTCAGTTTTTATTTTAAAGGGATTCATTGTTTTTAGGGCAGGTTCACCCTCAGGCATGATTGAGGGAAGTCATAAGGTCCCCATACTCTCCTGCTCCCCACTCTCCCCACTGCCAACACCCTACTCCAGATGGTGCTCTGTTACAGCCAACAGCAGTGATACTGTTTCCACCGGAGTTTATAGTTACTGGTATCAGGATCCACTCTTGGTATATTCCTTGGGTTTGGATACATGTGTTGTACCTGCTGACCATTGCAGTATCATGTAGAGTATTTCATTGCCTTGAAAATACCCTGTGTTTTGCCTACTCATTGCTCCCTCCCCCAACCTCTGATAGCCACTGATCTTTTCACAGTCTCTATTGTTTTCCTTCTCCCAAAATGTCATGTTCCTGGTATCTTATGCCCTGCTGCTTTCGTGAGTTTCTCATGGTGTGACAGCTCATTTCCTTTTATCACCAAATAATCTTCTGTTGCCTGTACTCCTTTCCCCTTTATTTCACCACGAAGAGAGGGAACATTGCTCTTCTCAGTATTACAAGGTTGCTGATGGCAAAGCAGTGCTAAAGTGGATGGCTCACCTCTGAGCTGTTCCACTCCGGCCTTCTGGACCCTTCTTGCCCAGGACACCATTAATACTTGAATAAATGCAGTCTTGTCCACTGTTACCTGGTTTATGCCAGTTTTGCTTCCTTCAAAATATAAACAAACTTTGACGCATTTACTGTAAACAGAGCATTGTTCTTGTTAGAGTTATTCCTTATATGGAATACTTACTGAGTATTCATGTATCAAACTTTTGATACACGGAGGGTAACATGACATCTGCTTTAATTTGATACAAGAAATGAGTTAAGTATCTACACTGTGGCTGATGTGTGCTGTGGGGAAAACACCATTTTGGGGGTAAATTCAGTCCAGGGAGTGCTTTGGATTGGTAGGTGAGAACTTACAGATCAGCTAACTTTTGAGCAGAGACCTGATCCAACCAATCCACATTGCTCTATGATCATTGAGGGGAGAGTCTTGTAGTTCAAGGACACACCAAGGACAGAGATCCCAAGGCCAGGCCACCATTGGTCTGTCCCAGGAAGATCAAGGCAACTAGTACTGGAATAGAGTGACCAATAGGGAGGAGGAGGAGGAGGAAGAGGAAGAGGAGGAGAAGCAAGGTTAGACAGACCAATGCTTCTTAAAAGAAACATAACATGCTAGGCACATGGAATTCTGAATGTTCTAGTGCCCACATTAAAAAAAAAGATAGGTGAAATTAATTTTGATATTATGTTTAATACTTCACATCCAAAATATTATCCATTCGACATGTAATCAAACCAAAGAAATTATTACTGAGATACGTATTTTGACTAATAAGCTTTTAGAATCTGGTCTGTGTGTTCTAATCTTCTGGTTCAATGTCCAGTGGTTACCGTTCTAAACGGTGTAAATATAGAACCTTGTAGCTCATCCTAAAGCCACAGAGTGAAGCCAGTAGATATCCTGGAACACTGGTATCACATCTCTGTGCTTTAGGTTCTTAAAATTCACACCAGTTGTGATGAGAGATGATTATTGTGGGGTGCTATGAAAGCTGGGGGGCGGGGCATGGTGCTTTGGAGAAAGCTGGCAGTGGCAGTGAGAAATGTATTCTGGGCATGTTTGGAACAGAGACTTCCTGGTTTTCCTAATGTGCTTTGTGAATGAGAGAGGAGTTAAGGATTGAGTAAAGGCATTGATGGAGCTGTGTTGTATGACCACTTACAGAAGGATTAGGTTGGTGGTCAGTTGAGCCCACGGAGGTCTGGGTTTGACACAAGGGTGTTGGGTTTTTAGGTAGTAGTGTTAAGTAGAGGCAAACAGATGAGTCTGGGGTTTTCAACAAGGGTCTCAGGATCTAGAAGCTGTTTGATGGTTTTTATGGCATGGGATGAAATGATAGCCTCAGGTGGCCAGAGAGGAGGGATGAGTCCTGGGGACCACAGACAAGAACCAACAGAGCAACCTGAGCAGAGAGGTGTCAGGGAGGTCAGAATGAAGACAAGTGAGGAAGGAAGTTCAGGTAGATACGAGTGAGATGCTGGGAAAGGCTAGGCCAGTGGGGTCCTATCAGTGATGAGAGAGAAGAGCAGCTGCCAGGTTAATGTAGGTCTGAGAGAAAAATGCAGAATGAGGCACAGATGAAGGAGACAAATAGTGGTTTGTTTTAAAGGGGAACAGAAAATGGGGCAACTGATTAAGGGAATAACATGACCATGAAGAGACCATTCCCCCACCGTCCCCAATTAATGATATCCACTCATACAGCCAATGCGAATGTTCTAGAAGACAGGGCAAAGTCATGATGCACAGGAGAGTCAACTATGAGTAATTTCTCATGTTTGCAAAATTGCTTGGTGATAGGTCCTATTTTGCAGATAAGAAAACTGAGACAAAAAATGTTTGTCCACACACCTGATGAGTAGCTGAGCCAGGACTTGAAGGCGGGCTCAGTTCTACAAGGCCTAGTCCTCGGCCTGGTTCTGTCTCTTGCTTTCCTCCATGGAGTGGTCAGCTCTTTAGCTGGGGTTTCTTCTTAATACTTTTATGTGCAGTGTGGCTCTCAGCAGAGGACTGTGCAGAACTGGGACTTTATAGATGTTTAGTGAACAAGCAATCAGAGGACCAGGGACTGCATATGCAAATGTGGAGTCACCAGGGATAGCCAGAGAGGGGTCATAGTCTCTACAAGTCTGGTTTTGATTCTTCTATACCCCATGGCAGGTTCTTGTATATAGAGAGATACACAGGGAAGACTGAACATGGCCGGGGGTGGGGTGGGGTGGGAAGAGATCACCTCTGGCCTAGACTGATTGTTCTCCCTGGCTTGTGATGGTGCTGAGTACCCGGCTTCTGGCTCTAGTGTCCTGTCAGTGTTCTGGATGGCTGCGGCAGCGCCAGGACTCACCCAGCATTCATTTTCGTTACCTGTAAAACACAGGTTAGGTTGGATGATCACCCGCCTGACTCCCCAGAAGATCTCAGCTGGGCATGTGCAGATTGGGGTTCTACTCTTCCCTATGGCCATTATCAAGTGGGACAAGAGAATCTCTCTAGGTGGGAACTGGCTGGTTATGGAGTCAGATAGTTTCTGTGATAGTTATCACCATAGTACAGCTAAGGTCTGTAGGGTTGGGACAGCCACTATAGAGGTGCCTTGTGATTCCTACTGTGAACCTCAGACATTTCCTCACAATGTAGTCAATAAAAATCCATAACACTAGGGCAAGAGACCCAGCCTGTCTGCCTCATGGTTGGTCATACATCCAGCAGGTTCAGAGTTCAACTTGGGGCAGCCTTTCCTTCATACTTAGAGGACTAATGCTTTCCTTTAGGTGGCAGTGACAGCTACACCCCTCTGGATACAGAAGAACAGTTTTGGTGGTTATAGGGGTTGGGAGTACATTCTTGTTGACAACACTCAATGATGAATGTTCCTCACTCTGAATGCCAGTGGTGCCACTTCCCCGAAGTCCTGCTGAACTGCTGGGGAACAAGCGACATGGGCTCTAAGTTATGTGACTCAGAGCCAGACACATTATTTCTTGCCCCCCCACCCCCGCCCTCGCCAAACAGGGCCATGACACTCACTTCCATGTTTTTGAAGTAAACAGCCATTTCCAAGTGTATGAAGCTGGGGTTAGTTTAAGACTCTGGATCAAGGGTCTCCTTCTGAGTCACTCCTTGTCCTTGCCATGAACTCCTTGCCTGCAACTCTCATGTATGTTGTGCATATCAACATCTTTAATGCTCCCTACAGTCGTATGTTCTTGGAAATGGTTCTTATCCCAAGACAAGAAAATCGAGGCACAGAGTGGGCATATGGGAACATACCAACCTTGAATGGTCATGCATGTCCTTCTCCTGTGTCCATGTGTATCTCTGACTCATGTTCCCCTTTGCCCTCCAGGGACAGGGGCGGACCCGGTGGTCAGTGCCAAGAGCAACCACTGCCTGGATGCTGCCAAGGCTTGCAATCTGAACGACAACTGCAAGAAGCTTCGCTCCTCCTACATCTCCATCTGCAACCGCGAGATCTCTCCCACTGAACGCTGCAACCGCCGCAAGTGCCACAAGGCCCTGCGCCAGTTCTTTGACCGTGTGCCCAGCGAGTATACCTACCGCATGCTCTTCTGCTCCTGTCAGGACCACGCATGTGCTGAGCGTCGCCGGCAAACCATCCTGCCCAGTTGCTCCTATGAGGACAAAGAGAAGCCCAATTGCCTGGACCTGCGCAGCCTGTGTCGTACAGACCACTTGTGCCGGTAAGAGCTGCTGAAGCTACAGATGTCTACGAGGGGTGTTCATGTGGTTGGCCTCTGTTACAGGGTCACGTGGATTATGACCATGAATGAGCCCAGCCGAAGGTGTTGAAAAGGTTAACATTGATTGATAATGGGCAAAATCATTTCACGTATCCATTCATCTGTTCATTTATAGAGCATTTATCTATCTGTCTCTCACCCAGTTATTTCATTCAGCATGGGTTTATTATTTGTCTACTGTGCTTAGCTTCATGCTAAGTAATTCAAGGGAAGACAAAACAAAGTACCCAAGGAATTCATAATTTCAAATCATGGATTTCTAACAGAGGAAAGGACCATCAGAGGTTTTTGTTTCACTTTTAAAGGGAGATATGTGGCTCAGTCCCAGCAGAGGAATGTGACCTGAAAGTCAGTTCATTGAACACTGAGAGTAAGACCAAGCTAGTGTTGGGTGAGGAGTATGTTCTGGAGTCTGACAATGCTAGGTTCTCGACTTTGACACTTACAAGTTGTTTGACTTTAAGGAGATGTGGTCCCAATTCAGGGGAACATGGCTGGGGCTCCCAGAAAAGGGAGAACAGGGGAGGGCCATCTGCCTGAGTCTGAAGTCCTGAGGAAGGCCATTGAGTTGATGGAGCCTTGAAAACTGTGGAGAGGGTCCAGGAATGAGTCAGTCGGGAGAGACCTGAGGGAGAGCTGGGACTTATGGGGAAATTAAGCAGTTGGTGACGGGGGCTGCTGGAGAAGGGATGATTGCAGTTGTCTCATTGTCTACTGTGTTCTGGACACTGTTCTGAAGGCTTCGTGCTTGTAGCCCACTAACTCTGCAGAAAGTCTCTGATGTAGGCATTGTTGCCATTTTTGAAGGGAAGGAAACAGACTGCTCCAGGTCATATGACACAGACATTTTATAGTTGTGATTGTTTTAGACTCTTTCTTGCTATTATGGCTGTTGAAGTGTGCAGCATGAATGACAGCAGGCCTATCACCTTGGACTAAGGTAGTGGCTGTAGGGATAAAATGGATTGCTTCACTAAAGATGGTAAGAAGACTGGCCTCTGCGCCTATTTCTGCATTCAGAGCGTGGCCATGGGGAATTCTCAGCAACACACCAATTGGATGGCTGTGTGGTTGGCAATTGCTTCTTTCCTAGTTGAATAATGATGGGACATTGTAATTATTCTCTGGGGATGGTGTTGTAAATGCAGTGCTTGAGGGATCAGGGCAACCATTACTGTCCAGTCCTGGCAGCATCTGGGGTTGTTTGCATTGATGATTCCTGAACTCAGCCAAGAAGCTGGAGAGAAGGGATAGATATAGGTATTCTTGGGTGCTTGGTTGTGATTAAAGCCCAATCATGTAATGAAGGGGGTTAATGGAGCCCATGAAAGAGTCCAGGCTGGAGGTGTCCACTGACTGGGGCATCCTCAATGGTCAGGAGAAAAGGGAAACCATTGGTGTGGGAAGCAAGCTTGACTCTACAAGGAACACCCATGCATACTCAAGAGAGGGACAAACTGTATAGCAAAGACAGGGAGGTTGAGGAAGTCACATTAAAACAAGGAAGTAGTGGCTCAGAATCCAGGAGAAAGGGGGCTCAAAAGTGTGGGATCTGCCAAGCCAGGTTGCCTCAGATTGTGTGCATGCATGTGTTGGTGTATGTTGAACGTCAAATGCTTGGTGGGGCACTAGAAGGAAAGGCTCTGGGTCCAAATGGTTATTCAGAAAGCAGAAGGCTGAAGCCAGAGTCTTCAGGCGGGCATAGGATGGAAGAGAGTATCTTTTGGACCCTGGAGCTCTGGGCCAGTGTACAGCTGGAACGGGAGGTTTTACTTTTGTTTGATTTGGAAAACAAGCTCTCACAGCGTTTAGAGAAGGGATTGAGCATAAAGCTAGCTGTAGGCTCGGGGAAAGCCTTGTGAAGAAATGCCTTGTGGAGACTTTTTGCATCTGCTTTTTCAAAAAGCATGCATTTAGATACAACCAATGAAGCAATTTGAAATAGGCCTGTGTCTACTACAATAGAGAGGTTGGCAGGGGCAATCGAGAGCCCTAGAAGGCAGGAGCAAGCAAAAGCCTCTGCTGCATAGGCTGGCAGAGCTCTGAACGTTAGTTCTGAGCTTCCTGGTGACTTGGATTAAGGGGAAGCTGGATGGACCATATAATTCCTAAACCACCGTGGAAGAGAGCATGCTAATTCTTGGGTGGAGACATAGTCTCCCCTGTGGGCTAAATGCTAACCTGAGCTTGCCAGACTGTTATACATAGCAACTTATAACAACAGAACAGATGAGCCTTGAAAGAGCTGGTCAGAGCTGCATGAATCCAGGTTCAGGACCCTGGGCCTATACACAAAGCCAGCAGGCTGTGGGGTTTCTATGCAGGTAGGTGTTTAGGGTCAAGCTACTCAGATGTCTTGAGTTAGGAGTTTCTAGCAGACAAGTGACAGGACTTCGAGCCCACTTGTCAGTATTATTTATATTTATTTATTTATTTATTTATTTATTTATTTATTTATTTATTGAGGAAGGATGGGTATCCATAGGATATTTGGCTCCAGTGATTAAAGTCATATGTGACTGGAGTGTTTTGGTGGCTTCTTAAGGAAATAGAAAAAATTTTGTTTGCTTATTTTTCTGGAGATGGGGCAGCCATGATCAGGAGAATTTTGTGGGAAACAGGACACTGTAGAGTCAGAACAGATGTTTAGCCACCATTAGGCATTGTGAAGGTCCGGCTGGAGGACTCTGAAGAATGAAGGACTGACCAAGAAGATAAGCTCCTTGCATTGAGACGTGGACTTCAAGGATCTATCTATAGGGATCCATAGACAATGCTACACCAAGATTATTGACTTAGGGGACATGGCCTGATTTGCCAGGCTTCAGCTGGGAAGTTCATCTTGCCCCAAGATGAGGTTGTGCGAGCTCCTTTTTCCAACCAGGATGTTTCTTGAGCCTGTTTTTTCCTGTCTTATCACCATATCCTCCAGTATGCAGATGTCACATGGGCTCCCAGAGAAAGAAGGGCAGGAATGAGGGAAAAGCTTGCATCGTGGGTGGGTCTGACAGAGTGAGTTGGGCGATGTCAGAGAACAGTCAATTTCCCTGCATGGGAAAATGACTTGGCCCTCAAGTCAGAGCTGAAGCTTTAGGTGTGCTGGGAGACATGTGCTGAGGAGAACCCAGGGACGGAGATGTAGAATGACAGGTGGGTGGCACTCCAAGTTGGAGGCCCTCGTGCAGTCTTCTGGAATAGCTTTCTCGTGGGCTATGTTTTTCTTGGGCCCTTGGTTTCTACACTGATCAAGCAAAGACACTTACTTACCTAAGACATCTCTTGGGATCTTTTCTTATTGCCTGTATCTGTGGGCTAGAGTCTTCCCAGTTGGTTTCCAGGCATTTCTTGTTGCTCCTGGGACCAGCCTCAATGGCTTTCCAGGGTCCTCCCAGAATGGACCTATAAGGAAAGAGGGCATTATCTTCTATTTAGTTCCTGCGGGTCCGACCTCTGACCCATGTATCACTGCCCAGCAGACCCTGGTGGTCCTGTTGGTGCTAATCACAGCTATGAGGTTAAAGATGGCTTCAAAGAGCATCTAGAGAATATCAAGTTGGGCTTTGACTCCGCACTGTGCCCATGAAGGCATTCAGTACCCTTCCTTCCTCTGGCTTGGTCTTTTCCAGGTTTCTGCCTTCCAGAATGGGCACACAGGTAGAAATCTTATGAAAATAGTGGTGACAAATGTCATGGGGGTTTAGAACAGGAAGTGAAGACCCTCTCTTTCTTGGGTATGTTAATTAAGCTGGCTAGAGGGGACAATGGAAAAACACCTGTGGGGATTGAATCTTTGGGAATGGAGTTTCTGTCCTTAGGAATCCCCTGCAGCCTCCCTTCATGGTCCACTTCCAACATGTTCTGCTTCCACAGAATTCAGTCCCTACTTAGCCAGTTCTGCCTCTTCTTCTGTGGAGGGGGCCCAGGTATCTCCAGGCTTTTTGCTGAGTGAATCTTGGCCCAGGAGTTCTAGAGTAGAAGGAAGCAGCTTTGCCAAAGCCTAGGTGGCATGACATGAGAGTTGGTGTGTTGATTTGCTGGGAGGCTGGACTAGTAGCAGCCTGGAACTTCACCTGTGTGAGTTATGGTAGATCCTGCTGTACTGTCATGTTAAATGAGGCTTTTGATCTAGCATTTGGAGAAGCATTGGCTAATCAGGGCTATCTGCTAGCTGTGCCTTGGAGTCACTGGGTGCGCTTCTGAATCCTCCCGCTGCTCTTCTGACCTAGGTAGATGAACCTTGTGAGTAGAAACTTCCTGCTATCCTCACAGTGTATCTGGCTGGGAGGTCATCCTTAAGATTCCAGGCTCTGCTTTTGTCCCATGCTCACCCTAGGCCTCAGGGTGTGGACTTAACTGAAGATCTAAAGATGAGCAGGGGAGACATTTCCTCGAGAAGCATCTGATAGGGAGCCTTCGGAGCTGGGTGCTCTTTGGAACAGGTCTGTGGAATCTGACTGGATTTTCTCCAGGTTCCAGTGGGTCATGAGCTACTCTTACATTTTCGAACACAACTGTTTATATCTTCTCAGTTTGCATCCATTGTAAGGATGTGCTCAGTTGCATGCATTTGTGTGTGTTCATGAATGTGAGTACATGTTGTGTGCGTTTGTATGTGCGCACACATGTGTATCTGTGTGCGTATGGTGTGGTGGCTGTGTGTGTTTATGTATGTGTATGTGTTTGGGTGTGTGGTATCTGTATGTGTATGTGGTGTGGTGAATGTGTGTGTGTGGTGTGTGCACACATGTGTGTACATTTCTCTGTGTGTGTGCATGTGCATGTATGTGTGTGCATGTGTGAGCATTTATGTGTATGTGCTCACACATGCATGCGTGCATGTGTGTGTGTGTGTGGTGACTGTGTGTGTGGTGACTATGTGTGCGTGTGTGTGTGTGTGTTGTAGTGGCTGTAAAGTTGTTGGGAGGACAACTGCTGTCTTACTATCTCTTGTAGGCTGCATTTGGAAATGGCTCCTGAAGTTCTCTGTTCCTCCTGGTCTGCCAGGACTATAAATAACCTCTTTCTGGACCCATGCCATCTACAGAGCTGTGATTTAACCTCTGGGTGCTGAGGATGCACACAAATAGACTCCAGCCTGGGGCTATCCCAGTAGTCCTGGGCCACTCTTGTGCTGTGGCTGCTGTCTTTGTCCTAAAGGAGAAGACGGCTGGGGTTTGAAGTGGAGGGAGGTAGCCTCCTTCTCTCAGGCTGTCCTGAACTGGGGTTTGATTCTTGACCTCTTGGAATGTGCTTCTCTTTGACTCTATAGGATCTGTTGGCTGGTGTTTTCAGCAGACCATCCCTAAACAGGAACAAAAGACTTATTTCCAAATGTTAGGGGAGGCTAAGGACTTCCAAACATTTACTTTTTTTTTTTTTTTTAGAAGCCCTTGTGTATCTTGATATAATATACCAAGTTTTGGGAGCGCATTTTGAGAGAACTAGAAAGGTTCTTAGGCCTTCTAGAGCTTAAGAATCTCTCTCTTCTCTGGTAATACCATCAATTCCCTGGGAATGAATGGTGAGTTTCCCCCTTGATATGATAGTATAGAGAGTTGTTACTGACTAGCGATGTCTGCCACTGGCCTGGGAAGTTAGGATAGGTCTTGGCTGGAACCCAGCCAGTCATTCTTAAGGCAATCAATTGCCTCTAGCAGGAAGAATGGGGGTCTTGTGAACAGTCTACATCCATTTTATAATACTCTGTTGATCATCTATGTGGGCCTGGCATTGTGGTAGAGTTGGAGAGTTCATGACCAGGGAACTGGCAGTCCTTGGAGTCTCATGGAGCCACTGTATTGGCTGGTTCTGCAGTGACAGTGGGACCTCCATCCTTAGATGAAGGCATTTTTCACTTGGCTTTTCTGGAAGCCCCCGTTTTTTGCTGCTACCTTGTAGGTCCACTCTGGTGGTACTGGAGAGCACCCCTCTTAGGGAAGGTGGGATCTAGCCTCATTTGAGGGCCTTCCTGGCCGGGATCAGAGAATAGCTTCACTGCTGAGATTTCCTGAGGAGGGAGAAGCTGTGGGCTTGCAGTGTGTGTGTCTCCTTTGCCCAGAAGCTTTCTTCCCACATGACCCATGTTGGCTCTCACAGAGCCCCTGCTCGTCTTCATTCCAGGTCAAGGGAAGGGCTCTTCCTGGAACTTCCTCTGATATGTTGACACAGGGCAGAAATGTTGAGTATTACTTTCCAAAGGCCTGGGGATATCAAGTCACAGATGCTCCGGCTTAGATACCTAGATTATATGAGAGTCGGTGTGACTTCCTGCTCTGGCTGCTTTTGGCAAAGAAGCATGGAGGAGGGGGTACCTTCCCCATCAATCCCATATTCCAGACACCTGGGCCCCACAAAACTCACACCTGGCAGTGATGAGGTATGGTCCCTGGGTGGGGGAGGTGCCCACTGGAGAGCTGTGACTAAGGACCTGCTCATCTCAGTGGGTGGAGGAAGAGGATCTACTTGGGGATGCTCGTGATGCAGGGAGTGTCACGATACAAGCCCACATGGTCTGTTCTTACCAGAGCCTCTGCTATAAGGTGTGTGTGTGTGTCTGCTTGTGCACTCATGTATATGTGCCTGTCTGTGTCTACTCACAGTGGACCAGACAGCCTAAGCCTTTAGCTACCTTGGCTTTAATTGTATCTATGATTGTTTCTACTCTCATTTGGTGTGAGCACCCTGCCTGGTGTTTTAGTCACTTTTGGATGCTATCAGAGTACCACAGACTGCATGACTTAAAACTATGCTGTTTTCTACCAGTTTGGGAGGCTGGAAGTCTCTGATCAGGATGCCTGTGTGTTATATTCCTAGTGAGACAGTCTTCTTGGTTATGTTCTCCTGTAGTCTTGTCTTGTGTGTGTGTGTGTGTGTGTGTGTGTGTGTGTGTGTGTGTGCGTCTGAGAGAGAGAGAGAGAGAGAGAGAGAGAGAGAGAGAATTTTCTTGTCTCTTGGATCACTAATCCTATCATGATCAGTGTCACTCTAACACTACTCATCCCCAAATGCTCTCTCTGCAAAGTGCACATTGGGGTTTAGGGTTTGCGCTTCAACTCACCCTTTGTCAAGCTTGTCTCATCCGCACCTCTTAACTCCCTTCTGGCAGCTGTCTCCTTGTGTTAGGTTTTCTCTCGAGCCTCTCTGTATCCTTCACTTGGTACTTGGTGTTTTCCTTCTTGATTAGATCCCCCTTTTCATATCCCTATGTTACCACTGTGTTGATTTACTTATTTAACGAGTGTGTGTGTGGCACCCCTGCTCTGCCCTAGGAACCATGCTAGACACTGGAGGTACCTTGGCGATCACAGTAGGGATGACCATACCTCCTTGGAATGGTCTGATGGAGGAGACAGTGGATAAATAAGCAGACAGGCTTATCCAGGTTGAGCATCCCATATCTGGAAATCTGAATTGCCAGATGCTCCATAATTGAGACCTCTCTGAATAGCAATGTGACTGTACAAGCAGAACATTCCATCCTTGACCTCAGGAGATGGGCTGCAGTCCAAACGCAAGTGTGCTAAAAATACTACAAAAATATCTCCAGGATGTCTGTTTAACATGCACATGGACTTGAGTCCTTTCCTCATTATCTCTTAGTAGCTACATGCAAATATTCCCAGATCTGAAAGCTGAAACACTCTGGTCCCAGGCATTTTGGATAAGGTATACCCAACCTTAATAGAATGCTTACAGTGAGCAGGGTGATGAGTGGATAAGGTAGGTAGGGAGGTTTTGGAGATGGATTTGGGAGTGTGACGGAGACACACTGGGATGACTCAAGGGGTACATATATGCAGTGGCATGGAGCCACTTTTTCAGATGGGCAAGAGCTTGGGTTGAAGGTAGATCAGGAATTCTGTTTGTGACATGGTAGAACTTTGGCGCTTCAGGACAGCTCTGGTTCTTGACTGGGTTGGTAAGTTGGTGGGGGGTGTCATTAGCAGCATGGTGGTATTTTAACTGAGGGATGATGAGTTCCTCTTGAGAAGACTCTGGTAGGAGAAGAGGCACTGAAGATATGATTTGAAATATGGTTTGACTTCTGAAATTTCTGTCCTATGATAGGCTTATGGGGATAGAACTACATTTTAAGTTGAAGAACATGCATGTTACAATTCAGATTCTGACACAACCCCACCTGGCTCTGAAGGTCCTTGATATGGGCATTGATGACTTTGCCTCTCCAGCTCCAGGCCCGAGTCCTTCAACCATGGAAGACATCTGTCCCTGGGTCACAGCTTCAGGAGCATCATAGGAGGCAGTCTCTGCTTTTTAGCACTTCTAGTCTCCCAGAAGGAGGCATTTAGTGTTTTATTGAAGGGCTTTGAGGGGTGCTTAGGGCTCCTGTGGTGGGATTTTCTCCAAAGACTCTCCTGTGCCCAACATCAGGAGGCTTTGCCTTTCTGTTCAGTAGAGTTTAGGTAGCCTTCATGAGTACTGTGAGCCCTGTTGTCATTGAGCTATGTGCCAGCCTCATGGCTTCTGCCAGTTGCTTTCACATTGTCATGATGTAATACTTGACAGAAGCAGGAGAATGACTTATTTGGCTCGTGGTCCACCATTGTGAGGATGGCGCGACAGACTAGTTCATGACAGTGGGAACATGTGGCACAGGCTGTTTAACCTCATGGTAAATCGGTAAGTGGAGTGCGGCAGGAACCAGAGAATATAATGTTACCCTCAAAGTCCTACCCCACATGACCCAGAGCCACCCAAAAGAACACTAACAATTGGTGAAAAAGCTTTAAAAAATATGGGCTTATGGAAGTAGCTTCAGATTTAAACCATGACAGAGTCCTTTGAGGTGCTGTCCTGCAAGACTCAGAGGCCTGTCACAGTAGAGCTACTATGGGAAGTTCTCTGATCTGGCTGACCATCTTAGACTGCTAGTGACGCCCACCTGCCTACTGATAAATAGGGACTCTATATGAGTTTATACGAGTCCCCATTCATATGGCTGCTCATACAGAGAAGTTCGTTCCCATCCTGTCTGGCTCATGTCTTCCTGAGCCAGTGAATCCTTCTTTCTATCCTTAGGGGGCTGGACTTTGGGCACCAAGGTATGCTTAAGAAAAGAATCAGAGAGATGCATCCTGAGTGGGTCAGACAGCCCTGGGTCTTGATCATGAACCGCATAAGTATGCAGACTTTTTTTTTTTTTTTTTTTTTTTTTTTAAATTGATTGAAGAGCCTCCGTTTGTAAGTACAGTGGCTTGGTAGCCCATTTAGGAAACGGATTCGAGTATTTGGATTATTTCTCTCTGGGTATTCAGAGGTGCCGCCAGGCTTGTTAGGGCTATAGGTGGAAGGCTAGCCCTCACAGCTGGCAGGGTCACGAGAGAAACCCTCTTGGAAGTGATTTACCTCCTTAGTTTGAAGGAGAAGTAGTTTTGTATTCTGAGGTGACCCTTCTGTTTCTTGTTGAAGAGGCAAGGGGACCAGCTTATCCCAGCCCATCTGGACTTTGCTAGCAAGTTTGATTTTTCTCTGGAAGACAATGAGGACTCATGAAGTAGTTAAGCGGGAGGACAACATGACCCAAACTGCTTTTAGAAAGTTGCTTCTGTGGATAAAATAGTTCGAGGCTGGAGACATAGAGTCCAATAGGAGGCCTTACAGTAGTGGGTTTGTGATACGGGAAAGGCAGGGTTGTGAACAAAGAGAAACTGGTCATAGCGATGACGTAGTGTCCTTCGAGGGCCAGTTTCTGAGGACTTACTGGAGGCAGACAGTGAAAGGGAATCCAGGAGGCTATCAAGGTCTCTAGCGTGGCCATTGACTGGTTGGTAAAGCCATTGCCTTGAGAAGGGAGGAAGAGAAAAAAAGAGTTTGCTAAGAGATGGTGCGTGCAGGGGTGGAGGGTGTTTGGGTTTCAGAGCTGTTGTTTGAAAACCTTTGAATGTGCAAGTGTCAATGTCAAATACAAAAGGTTTTTGTTATCTGGGAGTTCAGTGGAGAGGCAAGCGCTTGGGTGGAGATGGTGGGATTAAGGGAAATAACTCATGAAAGGCTGTGAGCAGCAGCCCCGGCGCATGGGCACGTAGAGAACATGAGCTCCTTCAAAGAGCTCTAAGCTCATTTGGGGAGGCCGGGCTTGCCCCTGTGAACTAGCAGCCATGAAGAGGAGGCCTGGTCTAATTAAGAGTTGTGAGGCTTAAACTGCATGCTGCAGGCAAGCCCTGGAGAGCCAAGGAGGGCGGGTGCTGAGGAGAGTGGGCCCAGTAGCAGGGCCAGGAAGGAGGGAGGATGCTTTAGGGCAGAGGCTTCAGGGAGAGAGGGGCCTGAGGAGGAAGAAGGGCGTGGCTAGTGTGCACCTATGCCTCTATGCCTCTGTGTATGTCACATGCTTTCCTGCACAGAGGAGAAAGGGCCAACAGAATGAGGAGAACTTGCTGTGGAGAAAGGGAAGGTTTGAGGCTGTGGCTTTGAGATGACCTGCAGGGCCTTTGAAAAATGTGAGCTCCCTTTCCCCAATGTTAGGCCTCTTATCTGTCAGCACCCAAGTTCAGCAGGTTAATGATACCCTCAACTTGTTGCCTGATAGAAGGTCAAAGGAGTCAGGTGGAACAGGCCCTAGTATAACTTGGGAGTTATACTAAATCCTAATTAGTTAATTCGGCACTCTGTGTTTACATCTAAATTCCATAGCCATTGATTGATTCAGTCACTCACAGATGGAATGAATATACATACATACATACATACATACATACATACTCACTCATGTATGTATGTATATGTTCATTCTATCTATGATATATAGGAGGATTATATAGATTAAATGCAGAATCGATACCATTTTATATAAATGACTTGAGTAGTTTTTTGATATCCTTGGATATCCTGGAGCTGATCTCCTGGGAACACTGAGGGACACCTATGGGGACCCTCTTAAGCTGACGTGGTGACATGGAGAAATTAGAACAAGTAACTTTTTTAGGTGTTCAGTTCCTGTCCTCAGAGATGCAGAAAAGGAGACAGAGGCCCCTCTCAGCTTTAGATGAAAGTGGGGTCAGAGGCATGCTCTAGTCCGTTCCAAGGTAGTCTGTAATACTCCTATCTCCTGTCTTTCTGGGCAGTGGCAAAAAGCCAACTGTGTGTTCCAGGCTGGTGCCTGCTTCTCTCCTCTCACCTATTTTTTTCTGTTTAATTCCTAAAAGGAGATTTAGTTAGTTTTTTTAAAAATAAATGTACTATGAATTCATTGTAAGAAATAATTAAAAACTGGATGTTGGTGACTCACATCTGTAAATCCAGCACTTACAGGGTGGAGGCAGGGGGATCATGAGTTCCAGGCCAGCTAGTGTAGACTATCTAGAGATCTTGTCTCAAAACTAAAAATAGCAAACAGGCAAACAGACATCATCATCATCATCATCATCATCATCATCATCATCATCATCATCATGAAAGATCATTCAGGCCAGACACAAGTATAAATTATCCTTAATACAAATGTCCTGAAATAAACTTGGGATGCAACTTTGGGAGAATGCATACTTTCAAACTATTCTTAAAAGTACGTTCATACATTAAAAAAAAAATGATGTCACATGTGCTGTTCTGTAAGCTATTTTGTGTTCTCTAAATATGTGGTCCACATTTTCTGCTGTCAGTACAGTATGCTGTTTTTCCCGTGTGAACTGTGTCTTCATGAATGGCTTTCACAGATTGTCTGTCTCCTTGTTTGTACACTGCTAGCATCTAAGGAATGTGTATCTGGGTTAGACAGTAGGGGACAGCCATATTCTAGGTCCTCTGGGGAGAGGGGATGCTCAGAATATCCTCAGAGAATTCTTGAGACTGGTGTGCTACTTTCCCTAGGTGAAGGAAGGGGAGCCAGGAGCTAGAATCAAGCAGCTGTTACTGTCTTTACAGCAGGCAGGAGGTTTTCCTGTTTGTTGCTGGGACTGCTCTCTCTGCTCAGTGACATTATGGAGGGCAGAGTTTGCTTCCCTCTGACTACGGCAGGGCACTGCCGTAAGAAAGATGCAGAGACCTTCTTAGCCATCATCCTGAGAGATGATACTCAAAGCAGAATAGTTGAGAAATACACCTTTGTGTTGATACCATTAAATCACCAACTGGCTAGCTGTGTCAGAAAGGGGCTGTTGAGAGACATATTCAAAGGCATGAGAGTGTGTTGATTATACTGGGCCTCTGAGGTCTGAGGTATACAATTTTTTGGCTCTGTTTCCTTAAGGATTTTTCTTCCCTGGGGGTGTCTTATTTATTTAAAAAATAATAATAATGATAATTATAATGATAATAATAGTTATTATTATTATTATTATTATTATTATTATTATTATTATTATGCCTTTTGAATGTCTCACTTTGCAACCAAAGCTAGCCTGGAACATACTGTGTGGTCCAGGCTAGCCTTGAACTTATGACAGTACTCCTACTTCAGCTTTCCAAGAGTTAAAATTAAAATTATGGTACGAGGCCCCTGTGACTCCCATCTCCTGTCACCTACACTGGGGGGATTTTATATGAGTGAGGATGATTGCCTGCTTTTGGATAATTCTCCCCTAGTTTCTTCAGGCACAACTTGAAATCCCCAAGATACTACCAAGTGGTAGCCACCAAGCATGATAAACCCTGAGCTTGGAAGACTCCAGGCGAGAGTTGTAGTCATTAAGCTATGGCTTCCGCTTTCCTGTGCCCCATCCCCTCCATGTACCCTCCTTGCTCCTTCTCAAAACTCATGGTGTCTTTTTCTTTAATGCATACACGCATACATGTAGATGCCTAAATACATAAATACAACTTGCTTAGTTCATTAATATCATTTGTGTGTGCATTACCTCAGCTCTGTCCCTTTGGTATTGCGTAATAAGCAAGGTGGCACACCCCCGAGGAAGACAGTGTCCCCCACTCTCTCAACATTACTCCGTTGCCTGTATTTCTTTGTCTGTGGGTGATATTTCATGAGTTTTCCCTCTTCCCTGTTATCCTGTCTATTGATGCTATCATTGTTTGGTTTTGGCCTAGGCAGCCATACTGTTGAGGTATGAATGTAGCTTCCCCACCATTTCCAGGAGACACATTCCCACTGCAGATTTCTTGGTCCTCTGGCTTTTAAAATCTTTCTGCCCCATCTTCTGCTATGTTCCCTGAGCCTTAGGTGTAGAAGTTGCGTTGCAGGTGTATCAACTGGGACCGTGTTGTGGTTTTCTGTAATGGTATGCTGTAAAGAGAAGTTTCTTTTATGAGCGGCAAGAGCTACAGTTCTCTATGGCTGTAAGGATATGGTTTAGGATGCAGTTATGGATCATGCTGGTTTAGTATAGTGGGTATGGCAGGCTCTACTCTAAGCTCCATGGCCTCACCACCCCCAGGTAGTTGGCTATGTTTCTAGTCTCAGGAATGATTTCCCTTCTATTGAGTGGATCCTAAGTGTAATTACAGAGCTGCTGGCCACTGCCAAGTTATGAGTGCCATCATTGTACCCTAAGGGTTATCGTGCTTCAGTGGTCATTGTTCTTGTTCGTAGGTATTATAGCTGGGAAGTACTTATCAGTTGTCCTCCCTAGGAAGCTTATGTAGCATCTTCCAAATTACAGCACTCCCCCATTTTGCCCATTTCCTGTTTTAAGTCTCTTGTATCCCACTATTCTGCTGTGTAGTGCTCCACCCCATGGGCCCCTTTACCTTCCTGTTTCTGTGGTTACCAGAATGCAAGCCTTCTACACGTGTGCTGTGGATCCCAACTCTGGTCCTCACGCTTGTCCAGTGAGCACGCACGGAACTGTCTCTCCAGGTTAGAGTGCTGCAGAGTTTAAGAATGTAATGTGCCCAACCCTACTGCTGGTTTGCAGACCCTGCGCTGTCCTAGTGGGAATGGGAATGGGGGCAGAGGGCAGCAGGCTGGGTAGAAGAGGGCAGAGAAGAAAGACAGGGAACACTTGATGTTTGTCTACACACAGAGCTCTCGAGATGGCATTTGGCTTTTAGCTGTGGGCAGAAGGTCGAAGACCAGGTGGACCTCAGGTCAGCCAGAGCCTGGCAAAGGGAAAACCTCTTCTTTGACCTCTAGCCAAGTGAATCTGCCAGACCTTGCCAAGTCCCCACAATACTGTTAGAAGCCACCAACTCATTAGGGGTGCTGAAGACTGGGTGGGGAGAGCTGGGAATATCAAGGAACCCATCATCCAGGGGTTTCCAGCCTCAGTCCCCTTCCTTTCTCCATGAGGGCTCAGGCCTCTTTTAGTCCCCACCCACTCCTCTCCCCCTTGGATCAAACTCCAGAGGTCAGTGGCAGAAGGGGGGGGGGAGCGAAATGATGATGACTTAGATTTTTCCCTTCTTGTGTCGGAGCCTGGGGAGGGCGGTTGTTTTGCTTCCTGGACCTCAGTGGCGAATTCTCTGCCAGACAATCATCGCAGCGCTTTCATTGCTTTCTGATGCTCCTCTAACTGCGCAGGGTCGGCTATTAAATGGTCATCAAACCTCAGCCTCTATCCCATCAATAGTCATAAAGTTGGGGAGATAAAAGCCATCAGTTTTCCATTATAGCTGAAAGCAATACTGTAGATGGCTATTTTCTGAATGCTGCAGATAGATGTATTTTAACTTGAGCATGGTTTCCAGTGGGCCCAGCTCAGCTGTGGGCCCAGCTGGACCTGGGATAACCTGCCAGGTGCACAAAATGCAGGCGTGGCTGGGCTGTTTCTTGATCAGTTATCTCTCCTTGGAAATTCAGATGGGCAGATCCACAGGGTGGGGGTGGTGGGCAGAGGCTATATTGGTGACACTATGTACTTCCACTCTCCATATTAATGAGATATAGTGGGTAGGTGTGGAAAGTTGTGATAATGTCCAGTTGGGAGTGGAAAACAGCCCCCCCCCCCCGCAGGATCCTGGGCTTCTGAGAGGTCAGGGGAAGGTACGCTAAAGTACCTGCTTACCTGTGTGGAGCCTGGTGGAGAAGGTATGACCTACAGGCTGCATCCAGTCTGGGGAAGCTGGCACCTGGGATGGGAGCACCAGAGCTCCTTCAGGGTACATGGTGCCTATAGTGTATCAGACAACCATGCCATCTGGAAATGGATTTTGCAATTACATAGTCTGGCAGTGAGCAACCCATTGGCCATGTTTGTTGAATGGATTTTTACTCCCCCATCACGCTCCAATCCCAGGGCCTTCGAAGGAAGTTCCAGAAGAATCTGGGCCCTGGCAACCCCTCATGCCTACTGCTGTCTGTTTCTCCCTGAATATGTAACCCACTTCACTTCCTGTCTCCGGACTCTTGCAGGTGCAGGACCCCTTGTCTGGATTCCCTGCTGGTGCAGTAAAAAGTGCTGAATCATCTTAGAGGTTCTTTGTCACCCCCTCTTTGTGCATTTCTGTCTTTTCCAGGAAGTTGCCTTCTTCATCTCCTGCACTGCTGTACTGATGTGCTCTGGTCCCTTCAGAGCTGTTCTTAGAGACTTTACAGTTGTTGAGTGTGTAGACTTTGCTCTACCATGCTCTGGGGACAGCTCATGTTTCCTGGTAGTTTTGACTCTACTGTGGCTGGCTCACTCTTCCGCCTGGCTGTAGGCATGCAGACCCATATGCTGCTGAAGCTGTGGGTCTGGGGCCTGTAGGACTCTTCTAAATAGGTGTCAGATTTCCTATTCCTCCTTTCTGTTCCTCTGGCCAGCCTCATGGGCTTGGTTTTTTTCTCCCTATGGAACTGTCAGTATTGTTGAATATTCTCCTCTAGGTGGCTTCAATGTGCCATGTCTGTGACAACTACTGGCATCAAATTTGCCTAGGGATAGTCCCTTCTACCTCTCCCCTAGGGAGTACTCTTAGGACTGCAAGCCCCCTGTGACGTAGTACCATTTCATCTTTATCCTATGGCAGTGGGACTCAGGACAGTACAACCTTGAGCTTCCTGCCCCACATCGCGGACCGGTCAGTCCACTTAACAAGCCCTGTTTATATCTAGCTTTTGACCTGCCTTCTTGGAGTCTTCAAAAAATTATCCTTTGTTTCTAGCATTATGGACACCCAAGCCTTTTAGTTTCAAAATCTTATATGCCTCCCGGAATGGCTATGTGATGAGGGTGGGGCAGAGTGGGGGATGGGAAGAAAGAAAAATTGCTTTTTCCACACTCCGCCCTCTGCTGTACCCTCAGGATGGGAAGAGTCAATTGTTTTTGCCATGTTGTCTGCCCACATGGGACTCTCCTCATGGTGTCACTGAGAGCTCTGGACCTGGTAGCATGGTGGCCTGGTGGTCTGGTGTGACATGGGTTCAGTGAACACCCATGGAGCTCTTCAGAGCAGCAGGCGTCCTAAGCTTTTCCTGACAACATGGGATCAGCTCGGTTGACCAGGCAAGGTGAACGGATGGTGAGCAGTGCATTTGGTGCATCTGATGTCTATAGAATATTATAGACATACTATAGATTACATATTATAAGTTACTCTGATTATTGCCAGAGCTGGAGCTGCTCAGTTGTTTGCTTTTCCGTTGATTTCTGTCCTCTCTGTGCTTGTCACCTTTTTTTCTTGGAGGTTTTGCACCCCCTGTGTGCTTCCTTCTGTCACCTTTCCCCTTTGTACATTTTCTAAGGAACAGAGAACCAGATATCGGAGGATGTGGGAACTGAGTATGCACCGAGGGCTTGAGGATTTCAGTGGAGGGAGAACCAGTTTTCTTAGGAGCAAAAGATCTCTTTTAGTGGACAAACTTCATCTTGCCTATTCAGGCGACTTCCTTGTCCTTGGAAAGCTGCCAGATGAGTGACCTACAAATGTGCTGTACGGTAGAGCCCTTTTCTATTAAAAAAAAAAAAAACATATTTTAAGATGACTTTGGAAAAGGGGCTAGAGAGATCCCTGGAAGGTTTGTGAGAGGGAAGCAGATTTGGCCATTAAGATGGATCAGGTTAGTTGACCCCTCAGATTCCTTTCACATCTCTGTAGGATGACATTGCCCTTAGTGTCCCCACATGGCCAGTGCTAGAATAATTTACTCTGTTCTTTGCTCACCCTGTGTGGGTCCAGGAGTCAGGGAGGATAGTTTTGATCTCATTGTGTGGAATGGTGACATCAGCACAGATCATTGATGGTTGCCATGCCAATGAGGTTGCCTTGCCAAATGATGCCTGGGCTGTTGGTGATAGTTACAATAACAACCATTCTACCTAAGAATGCCAGGGTGTCAGGCAGAGATGCTGCACCATGAAACTTCCCATTGTGATGGCAGAAGTGTAGGCAGAGTGAGGGCTGGCAGCATTGGAAGGGAAGAGGCTGGGTCAGAACTGTCAGATCCTATCTGAGCCTAAACCTGGCCATCTGAAGCCTTAAAATATTTTTTAAAAATAGACTTTATTATAATGTTTTTTTAAATAAATAAAAACATCACAGACCAAAATTTATCAGACCCAAAGTCTTTGTGACTCAATACAGTTAGAATAGGCCTTCTGAATGGAAGTTGTGGAAGCTCACACTAAATTTTACACTTTCAGTGTTGAATAAAATACTGTATGTACTCTGCTATTACCCAGAACAAAAATCCCATGACAGAATCAGAACAAGAAAAACAAGTAGCTTATATTCTCTTTATAAGTCATGTCCTTCCTCATCTGTTGACTTTAACCTCTCCTGGCTTGTTTTCTTCGTGTTATGCTGTATTCACATGTACATTTGTTTAACTATGTACTCATATTATTGGCTAGATTCTGCATGTGTTGAGAGAGCATGCAGTTTTTTCTTTCTGAGGCTGCATGGCCCCACTTGACATGATATATTCTAAGTCTATCTATTTCCTGCATGTTTACAAACCTTATTCTTTAGAGATGAGTAGTATCCCATTTTATATACAAAATTTTCATTATCTGATCATCAATGGGCACCTCAGTTGAACATCGTAGGGAATGAACACAGACAGCGTCTCAGTCTTTGTTTAACAACAGAGAGTTGGAATCAGATAATACCCTCTACAAATTTGTTGTCTCCTGAATAAAGACTTGCCTTCATTTCTGTGACTAAATAGCTGGCGGAAGAGCAACTTATAGGACGAGTGTCTATTGAGTTCATGGCTTGTGAGAGTAGTGTCTACCATGGAGGGAAAGACAGTGGAACACGAGGCTGGGCTCCTCACATCCTGGTGGATCAGGACAGAGAATAAAGAGAATATTGGTGTTCAGTTGACTTTCTCCTTTCCTCTTTCTTACTCAGTCTGGAACTCCATATCATGGAATGATGCCACTTACATGCAGATTGGGTCCTTTTCCCCCCAGTTGAATCCAGAGGTGTGTCTCCAGGTGATTCTCAAGCCAGTCAAGTGGACAGTAAAGATTGATGGTAATCATCCCAGAATCTGAGGAGAATCATGAGTTTAGAACTTAAGTAATAAGATTTTTTTTCCCTCTTGCCCAGCCAGGTAGAAAAGTGAGGACTTCTGCATCTCATCACTATTCTGTATGCTTTGTGATTCTGTGGATGGCATGTATTTGTGAATACTGTGTGTATGTGTGTCTGTCTCTCTGTGTCTCTGTGTATGTGTGTATATGTGTGTGTGCATTTGTGTATGGCTGTGTGTGTATGTGTGTCGGTGTATGTATGTATGTATGTATGTATGTATGTATGTATGTATATATGTATCTGTGTGTGTGTGTGCCTGTTTGTGTGTGTATTTCTCTCTGTGTGTATTGGTGTGTGTGTGCATGTGTGTGTGTTGGGGTGTGTGCATGTTGTATGTGTGTTCCTATTGTGTGTGTCTGTGTGTCGGTATATCGGTGTGTGTGCATATGTGTGTGCATGTTGTGTGTGTCTGTGTGAGAAATGCCAAAGGAGACATGGATATAGGGACAATGCTTCAGGGGACAAACTGAGGAAAAGACGTCTTACTCAGCTTTAATGCAGGCTCTTGCCCTTGCTCTGTCTGACTCAAGTGCAGGGCAGAAATGAAAAGGAGACCTTGGGTTGGCTACTTCCCTTCTGGACACAGATTCTTCATTAATGGGGTGAGGGACTGGGCTCACTGATCTCATATGTCCCTTCTTAAGCTGTAACACTGAGGACCCCAAGAAACTCCTTTGTATCCCATCTCTCTTGTGGCTGGGGGTGTATCTGCAGTTCTTCCTCGTCTTTAGACTTTCTGGGTTAACTTAGTCATGGCAGGTAACATTTCTAGGTCATCCTGGGTTTTGCATTTCTGAGTTAACTAGAGTTCACATATTTAACAACAGGTACTGGGGCCACCTTCTGTGTAAGCCCCAAAACATAGGACCTTGTAGGTTAGGGAGAGATGTGGTCCTAAGGCTTTTGGGCTGGAAGATCAGAGAGAGGTTTTCTGGTGACCCCACTTACATTAATGAAGCTCATTGTAAGGTCACTGTCCTAAGTGAGTCAGAGTGTAGAGCTGGTGAGAGAGGTTATCTGTGCAAGTATGTCTGTAGATTTGCCAGTGTGTCTTCCCAAAGTGTCTATGAATTATAGGTATTACCTGTAAGGAAATGGCCATGTATTTAATAATCACACTCACATTCCACTTAATGATGAGAATACTCCTGAAAAGTGTGGTACTAGGCAATTTTGTTGTCATGTGAACATCTTGGAGCACAGTCATGCAAAGATGCTATGATGTCACTGAGTAATGGAATCTTGTTGGGATTAAGTGCTGTCAAGTATTGACTCAAACATTGTTATAAAATGCATCGCTGTACTGAAGCTGTGATCCTCTTTGGTTATAGAAAGAGAAAATCTGGAAGGAGTCATAAGGGTAGTGGTTTCTTAGACTCCAGTTTTATCTTCTAGAATCTTTCCTCAACTTAAGAATTGCTTACAGATAACCATAGGAGCTCCCCATGGATCTGAAGTGGAGGGGCAACCCTGGCTCCCCTTAGCATGTAAGCATCTGTGAAGGAGTGCCTGTCCAAAATGTCCCAGGGTATAACCGGAATAGGCTGAGAGGTTAATTTATTGCTATATTAAGGTGCAAGAGATGAAGTAATAAACAGAAAGTGGCTGCCATATCCTGATTGGGCCCTGTCACAAGGTCTGACTTGCTCCCTGGGGCTGGCCTATCTACACTTTGGGTCTTGATCTGCTCCAAGTGCTGGGCAATGTGGGAATCTGCCAGCTGGCTACTGACCACTTTCAAGGTACAAGGTAGAAAAGAGATCTGAACAGGCAGATCCTCATAACCTTCACTGATTCCCTGGGCAAAGGCCATTGACTTCACACATCAGTAACCTGTGGTGCTTAATAAATCCCTGATTTCAGCCTCTCCTAAAACTTATGGAAACAAAATCTTGGGTTGTGGGGCTTAGGAACCCACTTTTCCCCCCTGTGCTTTCCTGACATTTTTTTCTTTTCTTTTTTTTTCTTTTTCTCTTCTTTCTTTCCTTCTTTCTTTCCTTCTTTCTTTCTTTCTTTCTTTCTTTCTTTCTTTCTTTCTTTCTTTCTCTCTTTCTTTCTTTCTTTCTCTCTTTCTTTCTTTCTTTCTTTAAGAGGGCTGAGAACCATTATAGGTTCCGGGGCTTGTTTCTGGCTTCAGTTCTGTACCCGGGCTGGGAAGGAAGTTCCCACGGGGTTAGAGAACCCAGGCTAGTTCACTTCCCTCGATCTGCTTGTGATTAACTCCATCATGTCTGAATTTTCTTCAAGTGAACCCATGGTAGATGTAGTGTACCTGCGTTGTAGGGTGGCCCAGATCCACCAACCATCTACCTTTATGCACTCTCCAGATGTGTTTTAATCATCCAGTTTGAATTTTTCTTATTGTTCAAGTAACCTCATTAGCATATCCCTGGGAAAACAAATCAAAATATTTTCTGTGAGTCTAGACAGACCTTGGAAATGGAATGTCACTGCGATTAACTGTGTTGTATTCAGAACAGATGGGTTCTTAAAGACTGAGCAAGAAGCAGCGTGGAGGCTTTAGTCTGTGGCCAGGAAGGCTTTAGCAGTATCTGCCTTTCTCCCCTGGCTGACCATTACTTTTGTCCTGTGTGAGAACAAACATTCCTAACCTTGGGGGGTTAGGGTGGTAGTAGAGGAACATGAGAAATATACCCATTTCCTTTTTGTCCTGTCTCTTCAGGTGTTGTGAAGGGAGTCCAAAGGCCAGATTCTCAACACAGTCTTCCTGGAAGATCTCAGAGAAGTAGGGGATCAAACTAGAATTCACTCCCCAGGATATCACCAAGAACTGTTAAGATGGCCCTTCTCAGGGCAAATGGGCAGTAGAGACTTGGACCCTTGGAGAATTGAGACTCTGGTCTTGATGGAGGCTCAGCACACAGAAGGCTGAACTTAGATCTGATCCAAGATGGGTTGGGAGTAGGATGTCAAAGGTCTGCTGAGATTAGGAGGGGATCCATGAAGGTGGCAGGTTGGGTAGCCTCTCCCCAAATTCATGTCTACCCAGAACTTCAGAACTTGCCTTATCTGTAAACAAACTTTCAGACAGAATCAGTTGGAGTGAGGGTATCCTGTTGTAGAATGGGCTTCAAATCCAATGGCTGGTGTCATTGTTGGGAGAAGGGAGGATGTAGGGACTCAGGAGAAAAGTCTGTGGCAACAGACCCAGAGATTGGAGAGATGACACTAAAAACCAAGGAGTGCTGTATCACCTGCAGCTGGAGACAGGAAGGATCCACCGTGGAACCATCAAAAGGGACCTGACCTTCAAAAGGAGCTTGAGCATCTGGTCTCCCAAGTTAAGAGAGGACTAGGAACTGTCACCTCAAGCCTCACACTTGGTGGTAATGTTTTAGGTTTGTTCCAGGAAGGTGATACAGTGGGGTAGGTGGTCCCATACTTCATGGGAGTCACCAGCCAGTTTTCTTTCTCTTAAGATGGAACATGGCAGGTCTAATAACGAATGTGTCCCTGAGGGGCTCTTGGGAGGGGTGTAGATGGGGGTAGGTACTGCTAGAGAGCTGGGGAAGACTCCCACGAAGGGGTGCTGGAGAGGAGGGGTTCCTGAGTATCCTAGGTGGAGGAGATGGCTAGAGGAAACATCGATTTTGAGGGGTGAGAGCTAGAGAATGTTTGTGGGCTGTCACTGTAAGTCACTTTCTTCATGATAAGAAAGTCTCAAAAGACCCTGGGTGGAGTCCAGATGTGGCCCAAGGGAACTTCTGTGATGGTCAAGGTCAGGTAGCTGCCCAAGGTTCTGCCTTTGTGACTATTAGCCCCACCCTGGTATCTCAGTAGGATTCTGTTACCACTACCCTGTTTCCCACCTCAAAGGAGATGCTCAATGGATGTTGAACAGCAGCCAACCCTGCCCATCCCCCTGATGGAGCAAACAACCGTATCCCTGCTCTGCTCATAGACCAGGGTTCTAGTTCAGCTCCTGCACTTTGCAGTGGATCTATGAGTCAGTGAGCAACTGTGAGTTTTACCTCTCTTCTCTGTCAGCTGGGGCACTTTGCAATGCCTGTCTATCTCAGGGTGTTTACTAGTATTAAACATATTAATGCTTTTAGAAGTGCTTAGCCGAACATAGTAAACACTCAAAATTGTTAGCTATGATTATTTATTATTAGTTTGGTAGGTTTCTCAGCAAATGTTAAGGCAGGGCTAAAAAGAAATAATTATAGAAAACACAAATAGCATAAAAGTGTCAGTGTGCAAAGTACAGGTTTTAGTTCAAGTGCCTGGGCTGGCTCCGCCTGGCCCTATCCCCTGCCTGGCATTGGGCACTGGACTTCCCTGTAGGGCTTCTACTCTGGCTTCCTTCTCGCTTGAAACCACTCTGCCTGTTCAATCTCCTGTCATTGAACCCAGCATCCCATTGGTTTATAGTTAGAGTTGAATTTTGTGAGGAACTCTAGAATTTTCTTGGCTATAGGCGGATACTAATCTCTATCTGGTGACATCTTTAGATTGGCTGGATAAGCTAGTGGATGTTCAGCCCCTCTTCTGTTCTCTTCTGGACTAGAACCAGTCAGGAATGATGAATTTTCAAAGGTTTGAGGTATGACAATATGATATTAATACTCTCTATTGTCAACTTGAAATCTATAGCACCCCAGGAGACAGGCCTCTGGACATGTCTGGTGGGGATTGTTTTGAGGGGGGTTAATTGAGGCAGGAAGACCCATTCATTGGGAGGGGCATTGTTTGCTGGGATTAAATCTTGAGCTGTACAAAAAAGAGAAAGTGAGTTCAACAGAGCATCCATGGCCAACCCCATCCATGTTTCCTGACATGGATGCGTTGTGACCAGCTGCCTCAAGCACCTCAGTCATAGCATTCCACCAAGATGGACTGTACCCTGGAATTGTGGGCCAAAATAAACTCTTCTTTAAGTTGCTTCATTGAAGCCATCTTACCACAGCAACAGAAATGTAACTAATGCAGACTTGTGTGAAAGCAAATCTTACTTTGGAAAGCCAGTGGTCTAGGGTTATGCTTGGGCCATGCGGTATCATCATAGCCTTGTTGAGACATGGAAGGTATCCTACAGCCTCTCTCTCTCTCTCTCTCTCTCTCTCTCTCTCTCTCTCTCTCTCTCTCTCTGCTATCATACATCCATTGGTATTTGAGTCACAGTTAGGGGTGTGTTTTGAGTAAGGGTAAGCAATTCCTAAGTGCCCAGACACCATTATTCTTGATTTCATTTATGTTCCTTTCTGTGCACATAGATCCACTTTGACACCAGACTGACCCCTTACAGATCTTTTTCCTGCAGATCAGCAGCTACCTGGTCTTGACATGTTATGCTAGGTTTGTCTTACAGTTCAGAAGGGCTCTGTTTAAGGCTTCTGGCAATATGTTCATCAACCCATTATTTGCAGATGGACCACGACTGCAGAGGATTGTATCAGCTATTCAAAGACTAGCCCTCCTGTCAGCCATGTGGTGGGCTACCTTCCTCATTGCTGTAGTGTAGGTAAAAATCTGCTGGGGAACCCAGGGTTCCTCAGGCCACACTGTGTGTAGTTGGCTGGGAATGCCCTGGGTTCCTCCAGCTGGAAGTTAGGCCCGGCTGCTCACTAACTAAAGGCTTCTCCATGGTTCCTCACGGCACTGCCCCAACACACCGGGTTTCCAAAACCGGTTTATTGACATGGCGGATGGTGGATGGATCTGGATGCACACCCCATAAAACCCAGGGTGGACCTGAGTTAAATAGGGAGGGGAAGAGGGGGAGGGGCTGGGGAGGAATGCTTAATTGACTCCACCCTCTGGCCTTCAGGTATCTCATTAGTATGTAAATTTCTCTAGAGCCTGGGGCCTGTTCATCAACACCCTCCACCTGTATGCGTGACTGAAGGGAGATTAGACCTTGTGACAGGAGCCTGGGTTCTGGGGGCATGGCCGAACCCACAACCCAAGAATCAGGATACCCTTCCATGGCCCAAACCTGTAGATTTTTGCATATCAGAGGTCATTGCCCTCCAAGCCAGAATAATGATCACTCAGTTCTACTCTTGCTTTCCTACATGACCACTTCCAGAAATGTCTGTATAAATGCAGACTTCCTATTAGAACATACACAGAAGGCTTAGTCAGGGGCAGTAAGAGGGAACTTTAAGAAATGCTTAGGTCCTATAGAGGACCATCTGCAGGGTCAGGCTCACTTCCTGTGTAGGAGGTAGGAGGATTCTTCCCTGGGGCCCGAGGTCAGAGGTTATCAGCATGATTTACTCCCCGCACCCACCCCTTGCCCCTGTGATGTTGAGGATGTAGTTCATCCCTGTAGGACACCCTCTCATTTCCCAGGCCTGGGAAGTGCTTTCTACCCATTTCTCTCCACCCACATATGTTTTTTTTTTTCTGCCTTGTTTGGCATTCTCTGCTGGGGCTGTTTGTTGAGTCAGCTCCTGCCTTCTGCCCCGTGTCAGGGACTTCACCCTGGATTACACACTAAGATGCCATTTCTTATCTCAGATCCCTTTTCAGAGGTGGGATGAAGGAACTGCTTGGTTTTACAGGAAGTGCCAATGTCCATTTAGTTTCGAGGCTTGACCTTTGGTCAGATGACAGAGAAGAGCATGAAGTGAGCAGTCTTGGATGTACGTTCTGAGTGAAAGTTTCTATTGGGGCCCAAGGCTTTCCAGGTTGGTCCAGAGATTCCCTATGACTTACATTCTTGGAGACAATGAAAGGCTGTTGCTGGCCACTCAGAGGCTTCTTTCTTCCCTATGTTGGAGCCTAGCTGTCCTGGAAAGGCTTCTGTATCCTGATATTCTGGGACATCTTCTGATCCTCGTTTTCAGGACCCACTCAACTTACCCATTTCCTGATCAATTTCCAATTCTCTCTAGTACCTTTGGCCTTGCTGGGGCCCCACCCCACTCGTGCCTCACTCTGGATTTTCTTTCATTTGTACCTTGTTCTTGTATCCTGCATCTATCCCTTGAGCCTTTGCCATGTCAGGGTCCTATGTAACTTGTATGAAGGACGTCAGTAGACGTGAGAATGGTACTTGAATATGAAAGCATTAAGATAAATGTATGAAAATATTTAATAGGCTAAGGAATTGCCTCCTTGCTTGGCCTTGCATATGTTATGTCATCATATAGCTTTCAACATCTTTGGTTGAAGCCTGCTTGGATGAAGCTAGATGTTTTAGTTCAGGTCCTCAGAAGCTCCAGGGACCTGATGCTTAGTTTTGCATGGTAGAAGTTTCTAGAAGACAAAGGTTTTAGTTTGAATGTGAAATGTCCTCCAGATGTGTTTGAATCATTGGTCTCCAACTAGAGGAATAGCTGGGAGAAGTTGCAAAATCTTATGTATCCTGATGGACTCAGGGCCAAAGATGTGGACTTTGGGGATTATAGGTCTGCCCAGCTTCTGGTCCAGTTCTCTGCTTCCTGTTTAATAACATATGGGCAAAGCCAGGCCATAATTTTTTTGATGTCATGGATTGACACATTCCAGCCACCATACTATCCCTGCTATGATTGACTATATTTCCTGAATTGTGGGTCAAATAAATCCTTTGTCCCCTAATATGATTCTGTCAGGGATTCATCACACAAGAAAACTAACAGCAATTTTATTGGGTCTTAGTGACTACTTGCTGTCCTGGCCTGAGTCGTCTGCTGTGTCCTCTCTCATCTGCATCTGATCTACTCTCTGATGGGAGCTGACTGTCAGTTTCCAGATTCTCTATAGTTCTATTCAGTCATCACTATGCACACAGCCCATGGTGTTTCCTGTGACATCAGAGGGAGAGTTAAAGGGAGAGATGGAGAGAGAACTTGAGATGCAGGGCTTAGGGAAAGGGTTTCTGATTGTTGTGGGGTATAGTATGGTGGAGGTGGGGTGGGATGAAGGCTTTTGATCTAAGAGTTAATGACCTTAGGTCTCTAAGGAGTTGGTAGCAGGGCACGTGTTGCATGTGTGCGTGTCTCTGTCTCTCTGTCTCTCTCTGTCTCTCTGTGTCTCTGTATCTCTGTCTCTGAGAGAGAGAACACTTCCTGTGTGCAGGTAAGCTGAAGGGCCTGTACCCTATCCTGAATGTCTGTGTGCTGACCTTATGCTGACAGGTTGAAAACCCCTAGTTTATAGATTTTATTTTTGTTTCAAAGCCCTCCCCTTTTTAAAACACTAACCTCAGCGAAGGAGAAAGAAGGAAGAAAAAGAAAAAAAAGCTGAGTTCAGCAATGGCAGTTTGCTGTATTTTTCTTCTTGCATCAGCAAGTTGGGACCACAAATAATCTGGTCTTCTATGCTCCAGCGCTACTGCTTCAGACTTTGCCCTCCGAAAAGGCAGCGCTCTCCCAGAAGGGAGCAACACTCCCTTTCTCAGACTCTGGCTTTTAGGTGCCTGGAGGTGGATGGACAGGGTAGGGGGTCCAAGGCAGAAAATGGCACAGAGAGGAGAAAGTACTGGCCAGCAAAGGGACTGGTAATTAATTTCTAAATGGTTTCTGGAATCAGCTAAACATTTCCTTTTAACCAGTTTCTCTAGCCTCGTATCCTTTGTTAGTTCAGGAAAAAAATGTCATTTATAATGGATGTTGCCTTGATAAATTGCTCCCAGAGAAGCACAGTGTTCTCATTAGTCTATATAATGAGAAGGACGCCTAGCGGTGGCATAGCTGCCCGGATATATGCCTGATCGGAAAATATTTGTTTATGCCGTCCATTTTAAAAGGCCTGAATGGAGGTCCAAGAGGAGGGGGTTGAAGGTCTAAGGGTTCCTGTACTTTCTCAGACCAGATCCCAGCCATACCTGTTCTTTCCTGCTTCCTAGTGGCGCCATGCTGCGGCACACTATGCTCTGCCCTCACCTGTCCCTTCTCCTCCCTCCAGCTCCTGCACAGGGATCTTGTCTGTTCAGCTAAGACGAGAATTGAACTGAATGTTCCCTTTTTAGTGCTCCTAGAAGGGAAGTGTGATCCGTGTGTACACAGTACATTTCACTTTGTAGAAGTATTTTAGTATCTGGTTGTGTCTTGTCCCCCCAGTGTATCTTCTGGGCATTTGTGTCCCAGCTACTAGGCACTAAGAGGGTGCAATAATGCTTTGAGGGTTTGTGGTATGTAAGCGCAGGTGTTTGACCCCAATACTCTGCTCCATCAGTGGCCCCTTAGCTCTTCTGCTCGTTGGAGAATGGATACTTTAACTAGCCATTCTTCCCCACAGGGACACATTGGCTTCTCTTCTGTAGGTCCCCAAGGCACTTCTTCATGTTAAAAGCGGTGCTTAAGGATGCATGTTAATTCTTGTAGGCCACCGGGGTCTCCTTTAGTGGATGGCTATTACCAGAGATGGCAGAGAGACATTTCTAAGTCTTAACAACCACCAGGCAGGATCCCAGGAAGGTGAAAAGACAGAACTCAATGTAGGAAGTGTTTGGGTCCTAAGCTATGCTGGTACCCAAGTAAATGCAGCACTGACACACTTTGCTATGCTGACAGCTAGGATCTGCCTGCAATTTTATTTCTCAAGGGAAGCAGGGTTCTCAGGTTTCTTGCTGCTTAGAGGAAAGCTCTCCATTCTTTCAAGCATAGCCCTCATTAATCAATCCATCTTCCACCGACTCACTCACCCACCATCTATCTGCTCACATCTATATACCTACCTACTCATCCTCCTGTCTACCCATCCATCTGTTCATCAAGCCCTCCATCCAGTGGCTAATGAGTCATTGTGCAGCAGATATACCTCTGGGCACTGAAGATTCAAACATGGATGAAACAGTTTCTGTTCAGAAAAAACTCATAGTTTAGTAAGTGAAACATTGCAAAAAAACATCTGCTATTACTTGTGAAGTTGAGGCAGGAGGGTCAGGAGTTTGAGGGCAGCCTTGGGTACATAGGAAAAAGTGTAAATTATGATAGATGATACAAGCCATGACTGGAGTTTATGGAACATGTTCAGAGATACATAAAGGTATTCAGGCTTTTTGGAAGAAATGGTATGTGGCTGACCTGAATTTAGAATTTTTTGGAACTAGAAGAGTTTTAAAAGAGGACATGGCTGGAGGAAAGTATTTTTAGCAAGTAGAGTGATAAAGGAGATTTACGAAACAAGGTTGGGAAGTGGACCACTATGTTGCTATTGCTACTTGGCTTTGGGGTGGGAGGAGGGAGAGCTGGGGATAGATAATATGATGGAGATTACTCCAGTTATGATTGGGGGTCAGTGGTGCATCGGTGGGCTATAGAAGTCCAGGGATTTCTCCTATATGGGGATGTTACTCTCAATACACAGAGGGCTACTCTTGAAAGCTGGGGCCAGCATGCTAAGCATTAGTCCCAGTTGCTCTGTGGTAATCTCTGTTACTCTTCCCAGAATCCACTAGCATCCTTTTATGGATGTGGTGCTTACTGAAAGGTGTATGAGTGCAGAATCCAAGGATGCACCTTTGTGACTGAGAGCTGGGGTTTGAACCAAGGTGACTTGGCTTCAAGCCACTTCTAGTGACTGTATTCTTCTGCATCTCTAGTTGGTCTGAAGTTGAGGTGAAGTTTCCACTCTGGATTTGCCTTCCCATGTTAAGTTTGCTGTAAGAACATGTCTGAATCTTTATACCTTTAGGACAATGTGCTGTGGAGTGATGCCATTGTTTGGAATGCAAAGATGGAGAAACACATTCTGAGAGAGGGAAAATGCTGGGAAAACAAGGCAGGTGAAAGTTTTGGGGCTTTGAGTAAGAGGCCCTCAGAGTCAGAAATGGGAAGAATAAAGGCTGGGATTACTGTGCTAAGGAGAGAGAAATTGATTGGGCGAGAATTCCAATGTTACGTTCTTAGGGCAAATTACCCATCCTAGAAAGACCATTTGAAAGGTCAACCATGCAGGATCACCTGCTGCCCCCAACTGAAGAGTGATGGACTTGAAGTGCCTTGCTCCGAGGCTCGAGGGAGGCAGGGGTGGGGAGGAAGAAAGAATGAAACCTAAACTCACACCACTAGCAAGAACCATATCAGCATTCAGACAAAGTTGAAAGAAATCTTTCAGCTGGCTGGCTACCTAGCTCAAGGCTAACCACACTCTTAACACAATAATAAGTCAATCCTCACTGAATAATTAAATAGTGAGCCTTCATAAGTATTGACTTAATGTGACAGCAAGTCTATAGTGACTTGGGGTTTGCTTATGTAAACACAATCTCCTGTTCAGCTTACTTAGCAGTTCAATGAAATAGAACAGTCCTTCAATTAAAATCAAATGATGCATACATTTAATTCCTTTCTCCTCTTACCCAGTAATAATAGATTTGGAACACAGGTGAAGGGATGGAGAAGAAGTGGAAAAACAAGAATATGTTTTGGGAGGACATGAAGGGGTGTATCCAGTGACAATCTCTTGGAGAAAGAAGCAGCCTGAGGATTGTACTTGGGCATCTCCTTGTGGAGATCCAGGTGGGTTGGGTTTGCCTTTGCCCTACCTTGGTCCTGATGGCTCTTTCCAAGAGAAGGTGTGGGTCCCTCACTGGGGTTAGCATACAGGTCTTCAGACTAGTTCTGATCGATTGCTTCTGGTTAGCTGGGATCCAGTGGCTGTAACCACAACCACTTCCAGGGCATTATTTGCCATGGGCACCATCTTGGCTCACCCGGAGAAGAGATGGTGTGCACTTCAGACTGGATGATGGGAAAGGAGGAAGGTGGTACCTAGTTATTTTCTGGTTTGGCCCCAGAGGAGAATTATGTCTCCTTGGCTTGAGTATCTCTGTCATAGGGTAGAAGTGAGGGGCTGAGAAAAGTGGGAGAGTTCTGGCCTGCACAGCAGAGAAAACCTACTGGATTTGGAGCTTAGATCTGAACTTAAGTCTCCTGGCTTGGTGCTGTGCTATTCAGTGAGTTAATCTGTCTTTCTAGGCCTCCTCATCTGTAAAACACTGATAATGATGCTGATTTTGGAGCAATGTTGTCAGAGTACCATGTGGCGAGGTTAATGAAGTATGTGCTACCTATTGGTCAGGGGTATAGTGACTCTGGCATGGAGGAACAGAGCTCCTGCCCTGGTTATGGCACCCATCACATTCATCCTCATAAGAGCAAACCCTGGCAGGGTACCAGCTGAGCCAGAATCTGTTCAGACACTTCCATGTCCACATCAGATAGCCCACTGACTCCTCCTAAGGGCCACATAAGCTCAGTGCCATTGCTACCTCCATTTAGTGGGCAAGGAAAACGGCCTCATTGAATGACCTGAGTTGCTCATTCAGACCAAGCTGAGCCAAGGTTCAAACCCAGCAGATGTCTTGGGAGAGACTGGGTGCCTGACTGGATTCTTCCACAGAGGATATGGAGGACAAGAGGGAGGTTCTTGGCAGTTCCATGCTCCAAATGTTTAGCAGCCTTTCTCAGGCCATCACCAAGTCTCTCCCCAACATGGCCACTCCCAGGAACTGGGGCTGCCAGAGTGAAGAGCAGGCCTTCTTAAGACTGGGGCTTCTCTCTGTCTCTTCATCACAGGATAGAATGGGCTGAATCTGCTGATACTTTCAGAACTGAAGACATTTTCTCTAATAGAAGGCCTAGAGAAGTTATTGTTTATAATAAGGCAGGATTCCCAAGGCTTCTTTCAATTAAACTTCAAGAAATAATTAAAACTTCTAAGCAAGTTTAGTAAAAGAGAACACAAAGAATAGTGTCTTTTGAAATTTCCTTATGAGTTTCCTCAGTGTTTACTGTAACATTTTCCCTGTTTGTAACCAGGGGGCATAAACCCTGCTGACTGTTCCTTTTTAATCCCTTAACATGATTTCATATTAAAATTTTTAGATATAGACACAACTCACATCGTTGTCATTTTTGATAGTGATGCATCTTTCCTCAGTATTCAGGGCTTTCTAGGTAGCTCTTCCCTAAATAAGCTGGCCAGAGAGTCCATAGGCCAATCTGATCTGGTCAATCCTTCAGTTGAGTCTCTCTCTTTCAGATGACTCTAGGCTATGTGAAGTTACAATTAAGGCTAACAAAAAGAGTATTAAAATCTCGTTTAGGGCTGAGCCCTTAACCAGTTTTTATTATCAACATCTTGTGCAGCCAAGGGTCTTTGCATTCACCTCCGTTCTCTGCAAAGGAAGGCTTCTCTGATAAGGACACGGGTATCCATTGACTGTGGGTACACACATATTACATTTAGAAAGTGATTGGCTGCTATGTCAGTCTAGCTAAGCACCAGTAGATTCTTCCCTGGTGCCCAAGAGCTTCAGTCATAGTTTTGGATTGCAGTATTAGTGTGAATTCATATTTATTGATTTAGGGATGCTGACCTATCCCTGCATTACTGGAATGAACCCAATCAATCATGATGGGTGACGTTTTGAGGTGATCTAGAATTCTGTTTTTGAGTATTTTATTGAGAATTTTTGCAACTGTGTTTATCGGAGAGAGTATTGTGTACGTTATTGTTTATGATTGTGTCTTTGTCTGGTTTAATATTAGGGCAATACTGGCTTTATAAAAAGTGTTTGGAAGAAAAAGATTTGGAAGAGTTTTCTTCTTTTCTGCTTTGTGGAATAATTTGAGCAGCATTGGCTGGAGATCTTTTTTGGAGGTCTGGTAGAATTCTGCACTGGATTCAATTTGCTAGCATTTTATTGAGAACTTTTTGCATCTGTGTTAACAAGGGAGAAATCCTGGGGGCTTTCTGTTTGTTACTACTTCAGTTTATTGTTGGTTATAGCTCTCTTTAAACTTTATTTTAACTTGATATAATTTTGGTAGGTCGTATGCATCTAGAAATTTATTCATTTCTTTTATACTTTTCAATGTAAAAGTGGAATATATATGTATATTGTGGAATACATGTTTTTAAGATATGCCTTATGATTTTTCTTATGATTCTCATTGGTATCTGTTATGTCTCCTACTTCATCTCAATTTTGATAATTTGGGTATTCCTTTTGTCTCTTTAGTTAATTTGGCTAACGATTTGTTAGTCTTGCTTATCATTTTAAAGAGCCAGCTCTTTTCTACTCATTCTTTACACCTTTTATATAATTTATATTTCATCAATTTTTGCTCTAATCTTAATTATTTTCTCCTGTTTACTACTTGTGGATTTTGTTTATTCTTATTTTTCCAAGGTCTTACACCACACCGTTAAGTTTTATTTCACTTGAAATTGTTCAGAAGTTTTGATATAGGCAACTAGCACCATAAACTTTTCTTTTAGGATGGCCTTCATTATGTATCATAGGTTTTGGTATGTTGTGATTTCCTTTTCATTCAATTTTAGGGAAGTGTTTCTTTTCTTCTTGATATTTTTCAGCGACCCAATTATCATTTAATAGGGTCTTGTTTTAGTCTCATATGTCTATATACTTGGTGCAGTTTTTTTTTTCTCTTGATGTCTAGACATTGTGTTCAGACAGAATACAGGAAGTTATTCCAATTTTCTTATATTTGTTAAGGCTTGTTTTGTGTCCTAAATTGTGATCTGTTTTAGAGACCATTCTATGTGCCACTAAGAAAAACATGTGTTAGTTGCTGTTTTGGCGGAATATCTTAAAGGTCTATCAGGCCCATTTGATTATGGTGTCTCTTAATGCCATGTTTATGTATTTAAATTTTGTTTGAGTGACCTGTCGATGAGATTGTGGTATCCAATTCCCCACAGTTCCTGTGCTGGGTTAATTTGTTACTTTACATCTAGTAGCCCCTATTTTTATAAAATTGGGTGCACCTGTGTTTGGGCACATATTTTTAGAATTGATATCCCCATAATGAATTGACTGTCCCCTTGGTGAGTATGCAGTGTCTTTCTTTATTTCTTGTGACCAGTTTTGTTTAGAAGTTTATTTTCTAAGGTATCAGAATAACTATGTTTGCTTCTTCTCTAGTTTTTTTGTTTTTTTTTTTTTTTTGCTTGTAGTACCCTTTTCCATTCAATAACTTTATTCCAAGTGACGTCTCCCTTGATGGTAAGGTATATTTCTTGGAGCAGGAAGAAGATAGATCTTGGGGTTTAATCCAGTTTGCTAGTCAGTATTTTTTTTTTTATTGGGGAGCTGAGACCATTAATATTCAGAGTTATGACTGAACGGCGTATATTAATTTCTGTAGTTTTGGTGACTTTGTGATGTTTCCTTAGTTTCTGTGATGAATTGTCCTGGTATTGTATATTTTTTTCTATAGTTTCTTGGATGTATTTATTTTCCTCTTCAGTCCCAAGTGTTTGTTCCAGCATCCTCTGTAGAGCTGGCTTAATGGACATAAATTCCTTTAGTTTGTTTTTATCACAGAAAGTTTTTATTTCTCCTTTACTTATAAAAGATAGCTTTACTGAGTTTAATATTCTGAGTTGGTAGTTATGATCTTTCAGAGCTCGGAATATTTCTTCCCTAGATCTTCTGGCTTTAAAAGTTTCTATGAGTAATAATCAGGTGTTATTCAAATGATCTTGTCTTTTATGTGACTTGACCTTTCTTGGAGCTTCTTTCAATGTCCTTTTGTTGTTGTTGGGTTTTTAATATATTTTAATATACATTTTAACCATCACATGTAGATAAATATTCTTTTCTGGCCCTGCCTATTTGGAGTTCTCTGGGCTTCTTATACCTGTGTGGACATATTTTCTCAAGGTTGGAAACTTTATTTTATATTTTATTGAAAATACTTTCTAAGCTTTTGACCTGGAATTCTTTTTTTTTCTACACCTATAATTAATAGATTTGGTCTTTTATGGTGTCTCACAGACCCTGCATGATCTGTTTGTGCATTAAAATTTGATTTTTCCATTTTCTTTGGTTGAATGGTTCAGTTCCTCTAATTTGTCTTTAAGCCCTGATATTCTGTCTTCCATGTGCTCCATCTGGTCTGTGAAACTATCCACTGAACTTTTCATTGCACTAGTTGAGAATTTCATTTCTAGCTTTATTTCAGGTTGACTTTTCTTTGGTATTTCTGCTTTTTCATTGACTTCTATTTTCATATTGTGAATGAGCTTCCTTATTTCATTAAGATATTTTCTTGTGTTTACTTGGATTACATTCAGTTTATTCCTGTTTTGAGTTCATTCAACTGTTTGTATGTGAATGAATTTCCTTATTTCATTAAGATATTTTCTTGTGTTTATTTGGATTATATTCAGTTTATTTCTGTTTTGAGTTCATTCAACTGTTTGTACTCTCTTTAAATCCTCTGACCTCTTTGAAGTTATTTATAATTGTTCTTTTGAATTCTGTGTCTTTAATTTCATCTAAATAATTCTCCTTGTGGATCATGACTATCGGACTGTGTTTTATTGTTTTTTTTTTTTTTTTTTTTAATTTCATTTTACTGCTTGTGTTTTTCTGATGAGACCTGGACATCTGAGGTTAGGTTGTTCAATATGTCTTGCTAAGTGTTTTCTGCCCAAAAAGCTGGAGCCTGGGCGTGGGCAGAGGACTGGGGAACTTGGAGGAGACTAGGCAGAGAAGAGGCAGGTAATAAGATGGGGGCTTCACTGGTCTGTACCAGTACTACCCCACTGGTCAGTTGGGGTAGTACTTGCCATCTGGATCTGTGTCAGGCCAGTTAGTGTTGGTTCAGTTGCAGAGTACGCTAAGCAGGTGCTGGCAGTTGTACACAGTTGCAGGGTGTGGGGAGCTGTTTGTCTGAGTTCCTGTGGGCCTGTATCTTTTGTAGTAGTTTTGTTGGAGGAGGTTTCTTGGATAGGGGAGGGGTGGAGCTGCCTTAGATCATCCTTAAGCTGGGCTGTATTTGAATATTGGGTTGGAGAGTGCTTCTGAGGAAAAGTTGCAGATGTCTGGGGTTGAGGTGTTGCCAGTCTCGTGTGCCAGGTTGGGCTATGTGTGGTATTTTGCCAGGTGTGGGCTCCCAGGGCAGGTTTTTAAAATTTATTAATTAATATAACTTTTAATGTGTGTCTCTGGGGGGAGGGTGGCACGTGTTTGGGGGTGGTTGTGGGTGGAGCACATGTGTTTGGGATGGCTGGAGTGGAGCACATGTGTTTGGGGGTGGCAGTGGGCAGAGCACGTGTGTACATGTGGAAGTCAGAGCATGAGCTCAGGTGTCATTCTCAGGGATGCTGTTCCCTTCACCTGAGAAAGGGTTTCTCATTGGCCTGGAACTCCCCTATTAGGCTTGGCTGTCCAGTGAGCTCTAGGAATTCTCCTGCCTCTGTCTCCTCAGCCCTAGAATTACAAGCAGGTGACATCATGCCTAGTTTGTGTGTGTGTGTGTGTGTGCTGGGGATTGAAAGCAGGTCCTCCTTTGTGAGACAAGCACTTTGTCCACCGAGCCATCTCTGTGGGCTTCTGTGTAACCTTTTCATAGTGTGCTTTTTTTTTTTTTCTGATTGTTTCAAGCCTGGCTAGAGAAAGCCTTTTAATATCAGAGAGTGAAGTTAAGTAGTAGTCTTAGTAGTCTTTTTTTGTTTTTGTTTTTGTTTTTTGTTTGTTTGTTTGTTTGTTTGTTTGTTTTTCGAGACAGGGTTTCTCTGTGTAGCCCTGGCTGTCCTGGAACTAACACTGTAGACCAGGCTGTCCTCGAACTCAGAAATCCGCCTGCCTCTGCCTCCCAAGTGCTGGGATTAAAGGTGTGCACCACCACTGCCCAGCAATAGTCATTTTTTTTTATTTTAACTATCAGAGACCCAGCTAGGTTAAAAATAAATGATTGATTGGTTTATAAAATAAAACAGAGAAGTGATAGTGTATCACAGAGAGCAAGGGAGGAAACCGTTCCCCTTCTTTCTCTCTCCTTTCTCCTCTCTCTATCCCCCCCCCTTTCCATCTCCCTCTCCTCCTCCCTTTTTAAATTCAGATTGCTATGTAAGTGTTCTTAATGTGACCTCAAGGACAACTGTGGACCTGGTATGTCTGTGCTCAAGTCTGGATAACCAGGAAGCAAATGATGTTCTTTCTTGTCTGTTCCATTAGGAGAAGCTTAGTCAGGGGCCCTTTTTGGACCATAATGGCCAAGAGAAAGGCTTTTCCACTGGATCCAGTCTGGGCCAGGCATCTCCAGGTTCCGGAAGATGTTGTGTATACAGTCTCTCCTGAGCTGTCTTCTCTTCCTAGGAACACTTCACTATTCCATGAAATGTTCCAGTGAGGTGTCCTTGACAGTTACCAGTGCTAGTGATGGTAGCATTCTGACCAGCAGACCCCTGGCCATGGCTTACAACTACAAACTGGGACTCGTTGGCTTCCATTCTAGTCACATAGGAGCTACAGCTTGATAGCTGAAAGAATTGCAAACCAGACGCCTTGCATAGGACAGCATTGGAACAGTCTGGGTATCTGACTGAGAAATTCACCTCCTGGGTCAGTTTCTCTGCGATACTCAGACAAAATACCTGATAGAAGTAGCTGATGTGAAGAAAGCTTCATTTTCACTCATGAATTGTGAGGGTCTCTGCCTGTCTATCATGGCAGGAAGGGCGTGGCAGAATTTGTAGGGTGACTGCATGTGGTAGGGGCTTCTTATATCACTGATGGGCAGGAAGCAGAGGGTGGCCAAAATTAGGGACTAGGCTAAAAGCTTCAAAGTTCCACTCTTAATTGGCTGCTGGGTCCCATGTCCTAAGGCTTCCCAGCCCTTTTAGATAGCACCAGTAGCTGGAGAACATGCATTCAACACACAGGCCTGTGGGTATCCTTCAGATCCCAATGTAGCCCTCCTAAGCAGACTTGTAAAGGTGTGATAGCCTAGGCCAAGACAGAATGTCACTAATAAAGGATCTGTGTCCTTTCTGTTGGATAACACTACATACAAAGCAATCCTAAGGGCATGTCCCTATAACTGTGTACTGTGTGTTTCTTTGGATGCAGGAGTGTGCGTATATTTGAGTGTGTGTGTGTGTGTGTGTGTGTGTGTGTGTGTGCACGTATATACATGTGTATAGAAGCACGCATATTCTACATGCAACCACAATCCTCCTAGAGTTTTCTTTCTTCCATGTATGGGGCATAAAGCAGGAATATGTAAAGCTGAGGCCAGAAGCCAGGATCTGAAAGGCACCACAAGCCCACCTCTGCAGCCTGTGCAAATCGCCACACTTCAGACTCAACCTGCCATTCCAGCATCTGGAGGCCTGGTAGTGAGATTCCCAGTTCTGCTGCTGCAATTTTAGGCAGGGTATATTTGGGGCGGAGCCTAGAGAATTTGCATGCCTGGCAGTTTCTGGCCAATGACAGTGTTGGCAGTCTGTTTACTACATTTTGAGGATTACTTTGAGAAGTGTGCTATGGGGGTTGCTTTCTGCATCCCAGCACTTTCTCCTTTGGCCAGGGTACCTGTGATAACAGATTAAAAAGATAGGATGCCCAGTAAAATCTAAATTCCAGATTCAGAAAACTTTTTTTTTTTAGTATAAGTGTGTCTGAGATGTAAAATAATAATAATGATGATGATAATAATAATAATAACAACATTCATCTGAAATTCAAATGAAATGAGCATACTGCAACTAATATGGCCACCTTTTCATCAAATTAGGGTCAAGTGTCTCTCTCCTGCTGCTTCCATGTGATTGAATAGGCCACAGCTGTTGATGAACCAGGCTCAAAGAGGGCTTGTGATTTTAGGACAATCCACCTGCTCCCTTGAGCTCAGCTGAGAGGAATTTAGTTTGGTGCATTTCGGCTCTCTTGCTGGCTCTCTGCTCTTTTCTCTCTGTTCATCTGCCTGCTTTCTTCTCTCAATGATTTCTCTACATGATCTCTTTTCTGGGGGGGGGGGTTGTCTTGCTTCTGTGAAGTGGGGGACTGATCTGGTAAAGATGAGCTCTTGGCAATAGAAACAGAGACCAAGAGACTGGTGACATCCCAGGGTATGGGGGATGAGTGACATTTTGCCTAGAGGAGGTGGCGATCACCAGCTGGCACTCCACATAGAATGGTTTGGGCTGGAGTGCTCCTGTGGTTGGTTCTCATCGTGCTGGAGTCGGAGTATGTAAAGGGCCTGAAGGAAACTGACTCCACTTGGTCTCTTGTTCTGGCAGAGGAAGCTCGATGCTGTGGGTTTATCACAGATTGAGAGGCAGAGAGAAACTTGAGCAATCAAAGGCCTCCTGGAGACTTGGACTTGGCAACCTCCTAAATGGCCCCATTTGTCCCCTTTGCTTGCCAAGCTGCCTTGATGCTGAGAGTGGCGAAGATGACAGCAGAAGGCCTAGCTGCTTCCCTCCCTTCCTGTCCCCTCACCAACCGGCAGTCCAAATCCACGTCCTTTACTCTGAACAGTGTCACGTCTGAGGTTCCTGGCACTAACCACCAGACTTCTTTGAGGGCAGTAGGCTGGAGCCAAACCAGATTGAGATGCTGTTTTTCCTCTACATTACTCTGGGGCCTGGCTGGAGGGTGGGCTCTGTGCACAGTTCTTAGTTTTCAGAGGCTCTGCCTTTTCCCCTGTGTTCATCGTGGCATGGGAAGGATCAATGGTTTCAGGAGGGTGGAGTCTTCCTGGGTTCCAGCAAGCTGCCTCTGGAGCCCTCCCTTCCTGTGACATGCTCACATTGCCCACACAGGATAAAGTGGTGTGTTTCGGTTCTCTGTGTGTCATGAATAGTTATTTCCTGTTTGCACTTACCAGTTAGAGTGCTGAGGGAGGAGGCAGCAAAGATGATGATTTCTATCTATGTTGGGAACTGCTTTGTCCAGTATCTCTCACCGCGTTACTGAAGCTCTGGGCAAGCATAGCTTTCTATTTAAGTAGGGACACTGAGTACCAGAGATGTAGCCAGCGAGCCCCAGGTCACACAATAGAACAAGGGCTTGAGCACTATCATGTGGCAGATGGCTCTCCCAGCAGCTGGAATGGCATCCTTCTTGTCAGCTCAGGAGCCCCTCTGGCCACAATTCTTGGAGGGGTCTGTACTCTTTCACCTTCTGTTCTCTGGCTTGCATTCTCAACCCCACTTCTCCTGTAGGGCCTGGTTGATCTCTCGTTTGCTAGTGACATGTCCTAGATCTCTCAAACGACATTTTTCATTTCCTCCCATTTATGTTTCCCTCCTTCTCCAGCCTCTGAGTTGGTGATTTTCAGAGACTCATTGCACTTTGAAAACAGACAAAAGATATGCAGGGTTCCTAGCATCATTGTGTGATCTTGGAGCCAAACTTGTTAGAGAGGAGAAGGCTACTCTGGATGCTGGTGGCGATGGGAGCAGTTCAGGAGGCTTCCTACAGGTACAGGTCCAGCTGGATCCCTCAGCTCAGTTTTGGGCATATTTGCAAGGAACTGAGAAGATAGTACCATTTCACCAAAGCCCTGTGCCCTAATCAGTGGAGTGGGAGGCATGCTGCCTTGAACATGTCATTGGGGCTTTCTTCTAATTCCATATTGACATTCTTACCATTTCCATCTTGACTCTGTCAGTCACATGTCAGGGGATATGCTCCAAGTTGGAGCAAAGATGAGGGATAGCTACCATCCATATTAACAGGGTTTGGGAGAATATGGATGAAAAAAGAAATAAAGTCACCTTGTTAGCAATGGATGTTCTTATCGAGGAGACCAAACAAAGCAATGACAGAAAGTCTCTGTGCTGTTAAGTTGCCTGGTCTAGACTTTCTGTGTAGTTGCATTGAGAAAAAGGACAAATCCACATGACCATGTGAATATACCTGTGTCGAAGGTTTGTGGCTTTGGCGATGCAGGAAGTAGGAGATAGGTTCTGTACATGCCCACGCGGAATTGAAATGGACACTTGCATTTCAGTTAGAGGGTGTGTTTAAGCAACCCATAGAAAAGATATCTAAACAACTTCCTACAGAAGATGCTAAACAGTGGTTGCTCACAATATAGGATTCTGCAGGGTCTCCATTCTGCCTTTATCTTCTCCTATTGCTTCCTTCTGGAGGGAGATTTGGCCAAAGTGGAGTCTTTGAAAACCCTATAGTGTCTCCCAGGGATGTACCAGAGTACCAGAGACCAGGCAGCTTATGGCAGAAATAGACTCTATTACAGTTATATGAGCTAGAAGTCTGAGGTTGAAGTGTCAGTGGGACCATGCTCTTTCTCTGTGCTATCAGAGACTGAGAGGGGTTGATCAATGAGGTCACATGGGCAGGACACTCGCCTGTAGGAGGTGATGGTTGTCTTACACAGGATAAGGGGGAAGCATCCTCCTCAGTCCAGGATGATGGAAACTTCTGTGGCCAGAGCACTAGGGTGAGAGGGAGAAGGAAGGGAGCTAACCAAGGCTGTGACTTTGTGTCACACTCAGCTCTGAGGCTGGGGTTAAAGAACAGGCCTGGCTGGACCTGCTCCTGGCTGACTGAGCTGTGTATAGGTGGTTACAAAGCCATGTCACAGGTACTGATGGCAATGAGTGATGGCATGCTAGGTCTTGAAGAGAAACATTTAAAAGGTAGGCTATGCCTGGTGAGCTGGGGAGGCAGGGAGAGGGGCTGCCTGCTCAGTGACGATGCAGAAGAGTCCAGGTGACAAAGAGGAGGTGCCTCACCCTCAGGAGACTCTTCCTTCTCTCTGAGTTCTGGCTTCTTCCAGGTACAGGCTAGGGTAGGGATCAATAGATCCACTTTGAGTTGGGAAGAACAACGTTTTCCAGGATATGGCCATTCTTCAAGGTTGGAATTTTCTGATAGCAAAAACCATATAGAGAATGGTTCTTTAGTTTTGCTTTTTTTGAGACAGTCTCATGCTATGTTCCAGGCTGGCCTGGAACTCACTATGTAGCTCAGGTTGGCCTCAAACCCTCCTTCTTTAGCCTTCTAACTGCTGGTATTACAGGTACATGGCTTGGGCTTTTAAATTGCATTATGCCCAGCTCTATAGGCTTCCCTTCACTTTCTACTCCCCGCTTTGCTGGCTTCCTCAGGTTCTAGGATCTGCAGTGTGAAGCCCCAGGCAGTGTGGAGGAGGCTGGAGCAGGCTGCCAGACTAAATTGTTTCCTCCTTGGGTCTTTTCCCGACACCAGGTCCCGCCTGGCAGACTTCCACGCCAACTGTCGAGCCTCCTACCGGACAATCACCAGCTGCCCTGCGGACAACTACCAGGCATGTCTGGGCTCCTATGCTGGCATGATTGGTAAGCCCTGCTTACATTTTCTGTACTTTCAATAGTTTCCTCTCCCACCTCACACCCCCAATCTCACTGGGGTGGGGGTTGCTGCAGCCCAGCCCACGGCTGTTGGGAGACTGACAGCATAACCTTGCCTGCAACAGATTCAGACAGAATAGGGGAGAGGGAGGCTACCTCCTTATCAGGAGGGGCCCTGTGTCTTTGTTACAGGGCTTTGGAAATTAATCTACAGCCTTCTAGGTACTGGTAATGAGTCACTGTGGAGCTTCCACTAAAGAGTGGTTGATGTTTCTATTTCCCAGGCAAGAAAACTGATGCTCAAGAGAGACTGAGTTCCTTGACTAGGTTCAGTTAGTTGTCAAATGCTAGCACTGAGATCCAACCCAGGATGGGAGCCTTCAACTCCTTGGTTCTAGGAGAATCACTCTGAATGTCTGTGAGATAGAATGGAAGGAAGACTGAAGGCTGGGTGGGAGCTACTGGGATCTTTTCCCAATGACACAGAGTCTGGGTTCTCTGGGCCTCGGGCCTTTCTGTTCCTGCTGACCTCATAGTCACCAGAGGTAATTGTACTCAGAGTTAGGATTGTAAGTAGGGTATCTGCGGGTTTTTTTTTTTTTTTTTTTTTGCGTGGGGGTCAGGCGGGAAACCTTTGTCCTACTTTGCCTATATATCTTTTTTCCTTCCCTTTCACCCTCCCAGGGTTTGATATGACGCCCAACTATGTGGACTCCAGCCCCACAGGCATCGTGGTGTCTCCCTGGTGCAATTGTCGTGGCAGTGGGAACATGGAAGAAGAGTGTGAGAAGTTCCTGAAGGACTTTACAGAAAACCCATGCCTCCGTAAGTCTGAGAAAATTTTCCCATGCCTTCATGTCCCTTCTGTCCCCTACCCAGCATACATTTTTGCTACCTGGGAGGGAACCTAGAGCTGCCTGCCCTCGTCATTTTTCTTTCACTTTGTTAGGATGGCCAGTGATACCTGGGGGCTTTTGCATTGTATAGGGCTTTCTACACAGACCTGACATTTTGAGCTCTTAGAGATTTCATACTGGAACTGTTAGCGGGCTGCTCAAGTCTACCATCAGAGTTCCTTATCCCATACAGAAGGACTTTGGTTGCCTCTTCTGACATCATCAGCCAGTTTCTCTTGGGAGACTGAGTCTTCTCCTGAGGACCACGGGCACCTTCTCCATGTAGTGGCTTTCCTATTGGAATTGAGGACTTAAAAAAAAAAAAAAAAAAGGTTGTTTGACTACTGGTCTAAAGGGTGCAGGGAGAAGAGGTTTCAGTCAAATGTAGCCTGCCTTTGGTCTTCACAGCCTGATTATTCCACCTGCACATCTCCCCCCCACCCCCATCTGCCTCTCTCCTTTCTTCCTTCTGTTCATCTGTCTTTTTTTCCTTTCCTGTCTGTTCAGGAATTCAGAGATAGATCCCAGTACCTATCATTAAAGGATGTGTAGATAGATGGAGGTAAACTTAGGAGTCACCTGTGACCCCAGCACAGATGGAAGTTGTAGGGTACAGTTCTCTGTGGTGTCAGAGTTCAGATACCCAAGTCCTCCTGGACAAGGAAGGACTCAAGGCTTCTCAGAGGCTGTACCTCTTAAGGACAGCTGGGTCAGCTGAAAAGGCAAAGAGCAGCTAATGTTCTACTCTGACGGTTCCAGGGTCTCCTAGAAGAACAGAGACTGAGGAGACTGCAGAGCAGACAGCCCTGTCTAGCTGTCCTCTTCTATCTGAGAGATCATTTTAAGTCTGAAAGGTGCTTTAGCAAAGTCAAATTCTAATATCCTACCATTTTGTCTTCAGTTTCTGGGCCCCTTTGGGAGTGCAGTGATTAGGAATAAGTTCAACAAGGCATGATAAAGTGGGTTCTGATTTTGCTGTTTCTATCTGTCCTCTCTTCAGGGAATGCCATTCAGGCCTTCGGCAATGGCACAGATGTGAACATGTCTCCCAAAGGCCCCTCATTCCCAGCTACCCAGGCTCCTCGGGTGGAGAAGACTCCTTCACTGCCAGATGACCTCAGTGATAGCACCAGCCTGGGGACCAGTGTCATCACCACCTGCACGTCTATCCAGGTGAGGGGTGTGTCCCTAAAACTTGGGAGCTGGCTTAAGATCCAGAATACACCATGGTGTCAGACATGATATGGGGAACCACTCAACCTATGCCACTGAAGGAACATCGACGGTTCCTTGCATTTAGGAGCTCAAGGGGTAGGGAGTTAGGAAAGAACTTTCTTTACCTCTTTGTTAGTTTAGGCATTTTCTTTGCAAATATGAAAACACCTAACAGTATTGTATTAGACATACTTGGGCACAAGAGAAATATAATAGTTACTATATAGTTCCTGTCTGGTAACTATCAGCTGGTATGCTGATAATTCTCATCTTACTGAATTCACAATGAGGTGACAACATTCCTATTTAATATTCAGGGAAGTGATCCAGAGGTCTTATGTGACATACCTATGTTGACTGTTGGTGACCCGAATTTTCAAATCTTCATCTGACTTTAAGACTAATATTGTTTGTCTGTCCATCCATCCATCCATCCATGCACACATGCATGCAATGTGACTTATAGAGTCAGTACATACTAGATCTTATATGAGCTTATAGGGAAACATTGGTGAGTGAGGTTAATATTGTTTGGGTTGTATAGTGTACTGGCTAGATTTATGTCAACTTGGACACAAACTATAGTCACCTAAAAGGAAGAAACCTCTACTGAGAAAATGCTTCCACATGATCAGGATGTGGAGCGTTTTCTTAAATTAGTGATTGATGGAGGAAGGTGTAGTCCACTGTGGGTGGTACCATGCCTGGGCTGGTGGTTCTGGGTTCTATATAAAAGCAGGTTGAACAAACCATGGGAAGCAAGCTGATAGCAGTTCTCTTCCTGGCTTCTGCATCAGTTCATGCCTACATCAGGTTCCTGGCCTGTTTGAGTTCCTGTTCCTCTCCTGGCTTGATGGACTACAATATGGAAGCATAAGTCAAATAAACTCTTTGCTCCCCAACTTGCTTTTTGGTCATGCTGTTTCATCATAGTCATAGAAACTCTTAACTAAGACATACAGTCTTTATCACCTTGATGATCAAACAATGACATTCTTCACAGTAATAGCTTAGCTGCTAAAGACGTTGACCCTAAGGAGGAGAAGTTCAGTGCTGCGGCATGAGCCCTCACCCAAGACTCTTCAGTGCCTAGTAATTCCACATCTCATTATTTCTTCTTAGAAAAAATTCATTCTTTACATATTGATCAATCAATTAATTATTGTTATCTGTGACCCTGTTTGTGTATGATGTCTATACACAGGTGCACCCACCATGGCACATATGTAAAGGATTCTCTCCTTCCACCACTGTATGGGTTTCTGGTGCTTTATCTCAGGTTGCTAGGTTTGCCCCCTTACTGGCTCTGCCATCTTATGGACCCCCATTCATTGTTTGTTTGTGTTTTAGATTGCTAAAGCATCCTTACTTAGTTTTATTCCACCTAAAACATGGGCTTTCACGGGCTCTAGTCTGGGGGCTTGTCTTAATTCTGTTTTGATTCTGGGGGAGTTGATGGACAAGCTGTTTGGGAGATAATGTGAAAATGCATTGTATACTGAGGCTTGCTGCTCAAAGACAAGGATTAGGAAGCTCTGGGGCTGGGGTGGGGGTGGGAGGCTCATTAGTAGGTGGTTCTTTCAGGCACAGCCTCAGGGGTTGTCAACCTGGCACACACTAAGTCACTGAACAGGATACCAGGGACAGCCATTCTAGAAGACAAGGAAGAAAATAAGGTATGTAGAGACACCTGCACACCATCTCTCCCTAAACTCCTGCTCAGAAACGCAAGGGGGTACCTCTGAATCACTGATGAGCATTTATTTTAGGGAACCCCCTTCCTGCCTCAGCTGGGGGCTCTACTTCTCCTCATCTACACTCCTCTTCTGTCTGTCACTCTGCTAATGTGCGATATCTTTGATCTATGACTCTGGTGGTGGTCTTGATGAACTTGAGAGTTCAGTAACATGACTGTAGAAAGAGTCCCTGAATGGGGGCAGGACGCTCAGGTTAGGGTTGGGGAACCTATGTATTCCAAAATACAGCTTGGAAGAGGCAAGATTACATTTCTTATCTCCCCTCATCTATCTTTGCTTCCTTGGAGGAAATTCAAGGGACCCCTAGAGATAGCAGCCTGATGGGAACCCAAGGTGTGTCCTGGTGTTAAGCCTGCCTGGATCCTTTAACATTTTTCCCCCAAACTGGATGGTCCTAGGGTGGGCAATAACCTGTTTGTGACCTCATGGCCACTTGGTGGCTGAGCAGAGCCAGGGCCTCTGGGCCTCTAGTTGCCTTCTGCTTCCTCCCTCTCAAGTCTGCTCTGCACAAAAAGTGGATATGGGGTTGAGATGTCTTATTCTAATTGATGGCCTGCTGGATAGGGATGCAGGAATGTTACATAGCATAGGGACCCCTGAGTTGATACTTTGTCTAACATCTTTGACATAGCCTCAGGTTGTTTCTTAGAAACAACCCAATCCTGGCCCCGTTTATATGGCTCTCTGGCTCTGGAACTTTGAAAGCTTCTGATATGTTCTGAGGTGGTCCCCAGTCTCAAGATCTGTCCATATCTGAACCTAGTGTGAATGTCCTGGCCTTTTCCCCTACTCCACTGGTCTCTGGCTGGGAGGCAGGCCAGTCTTGGATAACCAAGGGCTTTGTTTCTGAATTCTGAGGCAGGAGGCTGCCCTATCACAATTATCTTGGACAATTGAATAAAGGACTAAAGGACTGTTGTAAGACCCTCACCTGATGCCTGAAGTGGGCCTTGCAGTGAGCAGCGACATTTCTGTAATTACTCATCCTATGCTCTTACTGTATAGCTTTCTTCCCCACGCCCATTAGCACTGGAGCGCAGGACTGGGGGGCCCATTAGCACATGTCTTCATCTGTTCAATAGAAACTCTAGCTCTATACTGACTCGAGATTGAGAACTTTAATCAGCCAGTACCTTGCTCCCCATAACAGTGGGATAGACAGGAGTCCCATTCAGATGAGTGATCTACTTGGGTTTAGGGTTGGAGGGCTTACTTTATGTAGCAGTGAAAGCCGGGAACTAACCAGTGAGGAAAACCTGCAGCCAGGGCTGGAGAAATTAGATGGGCATTGAGTCCATAGTTTAGAATAAACAAAGGTTTGGCAGGCAAGGGAAGAGCTGAGCTATGACTTCGGATGTTTGCATTTTGTCCCTGTGCCATAGGCAGCATTGCAGGAAGTTTGATAGTCATTCTGGCCACAAAGCCTAAAAGGATTGCCACTGGCCCTTTACTGATAAACATTTACAGACCCATGGCTTTGAGCTCGAAGAATTATAGTCTGTCAGGACAGGGAGTGCTGTGTTGGGAGGGGTGGGTCCTGTACTCATGGAATAGGCACAAAGTGGTGAACAGTGAGGTCTTGAGAAACCTTGGCCAAGGGAGTGTGTGGGATCTGCTTGGAGCCAAGATTATAGGAGTTAATCTGACAGCGGGTGGAGATCTTTGGCAAGGGAGAGATGCAGAGTCAGGGGGACCTGCTGGAGGACTTGTGTGACACTCTTTATTCACAGGCTTGAAAAGAGAGGTCGTATAAGAGAGAGAGAGAGAAGGGCTTGAGGTTGGGGGTGGGGCCTAGAACAGGAGTAAGGGTACAGGAGAGAGCTGGCTTGGTCTGCTAGCCCAGCAGACTGGCACTGGGCCTTAGTCACCAGTATCTGGGCCAAGCCAGAGAAACTCATGGGACTTCAAGACTTGGCTTTGGAGGTAGGGAGGTAGCCTGGGGTCTTCCTGGGCAAAAAGAACCTCCTTGGGAGAAATTTCTAGAAGGATGAAACTTGAAGGTGTATGACTCCTTCCCTGTGTCACTGGTGGGACCTGCTCCCCCCCTCCCCCCCAGTTTCTGGTGGCCTTCAGGAGTTAGCTTTCCCCACAAAGCCCCTTTGTCCCACCTTCATGTCATGAGGGTAGTTATTGGAAGTGCTATGTCTGCCTGTCCTAGCAACCTGCATGGGCCTGTGTCCTTTGGGATATTCAACATCCACAGGCCCTGATCCTGCCCTTTGAGAGGTTTTGAGCAGGGCCGGAGCAGGACTCAGAGCATCAGAGCAGCCTCAGTGGATAGAGCAATGGTGTGTGTGCCTGTGTGTGCCCGTGTGTGCGTGTGTGTGTGTGTGTGTGTGTGTGTGTGTGTATGATGGGCCCCCCCTCCTGGGATTAAGGCTACCCAAAGACCCTTGTGTATAAGCTTAGTTTTCTGATTTTGTATAAGCCCCTTGAGGCAGGAATGATATTCTCTTATATTTGCATATATATATGCAAATATATATATATATATATATATATATATATATATATATATATATGACACTGCATATATATATATATGCATATATATATATGCAGTGTCACAAATGTAGACATCAGAAGAAAACTTGTAAGAGTCAGTTCTCTTTCTACCATGGGGTTTGGGGGATCAAATTCAGGTTATTAGACTTTGTGGCAAGCATCCATACCTGCTGAACCATCTTGTCAGCCCTGGGGCTGAGATCCTTAAGAAGTGAAGGGAGCAGCTACAGCCAGTTAGGGAGGGAGGCAGTGAATCTGAGCCCCTGTGTTCTGGTGTTAGGTAGTAGAACTTCTATCTCTCTGCTCTTCCCCACCCATGTGCCACTTTTAGAAGAGCTAGGCTGCGACCCTCCCCGCTGCTGTTTTGTGTGACTAGAACTGGGTGGAGGGGCCTTGGGTTAGCTGTTGGAGGCTGTGGAACCACTTGCTCTCTACTGTTTCCTGTAATCAGGAGGGCAGAGGTTTTTCTAGCCTTTTGCCTCCAGCATTGTCATTGTGTGGAGAGGGTAGAGGAGTTCTTGGAGTGAGCAGGATGCCACCCTGAGGTACCCATCGCTCAGTGACTCCAGACTGCAGGCTTACTTGGGTTGCACCTGCTTACCTTAAGGCTCCTTCCCTGTCACTTGGGCACTTGGCTTGGGTTCTGCTCCTGGATACAAAACTACTTTGTTCTGCTTCATGCTCTGTGCTACAAACAGGCAACCTTTGAGATCTGTGGGGCACCCACATGTGCCTTACTTGTCTCGCCTGAATACCACAGTAGCTTTGTCAGGTGTGTACATATGGCTAGGTTATTTTATAGCTGGGGAAACTGGGCTCAGTAAGTTGGTCTTGGGCAGTGAGCAACCAAGTCTTGAGCCCAGGGCTCTGTCTGCTTGGGTTTCTGCTTCTTAGTCTGTTCCGGACCACCTTGGGCCAAGGATTTAGGTCCTGAAGTATAGAGAATGAATGGGACTAGGCAGGTAGAGAGTTCTAGAACTAGGTCTTGTAGCAGCATGGGCAGATCTGACAGATAATTCTCACTGCATGGGTGTGGCCTCCCACAGCCCTGGAATCTACAGTCCTTAAATTCTGAATGATTTTTCTCTCTGGTTGGGATAACCTGCTAGGCCCTGATCACTCTGGGGAGAAATGTAGGCTTAGTTCAGGGGCCCTAGAAAGCATGCATGTTCAAATCCTATCTCTGCATTTCTGGTAAAGCTGAGGAACAGGGTTCTGGCTTCATGCCTGGGAACATTTTTGCCTTTTCTTTGTGGCTTGATCTTGGTGTAGAATCCTGTATGGCCACCAGTGTCTAAGAGCTTGCATGGGTTACTGGAGCATCTGTGCAGTCACAGTGTTGTGACCTTACCAACTTTGGTAATTGTTCTCTCAGATTTAATTTTTCTTAAAGAAATAGACTATTTAAAAAAAATTTAAAATGTAACTCTAAAATGCAATAATGAAACAAACACAGGATGCCTTTAATTGGAATGAGATAAGGACCTTGAATCCTATGGGGATATCTGACTCTGATTTATATGGGTTCCATATTTAGTAAACATTGAAAGAGGGGAGAGGACACAGGACAGCCAGGGAAAAGGCAGGCCAGGCCTGTCACGCCTGGTAATTAAAATAGAAAGTGATGTGGGGTGCATGTGGATTCTTGGCGGCACACAGGAAGGACAGATGTGACATGGTGAGGATTGGAGTAGGGGAAGGTGCCAGGTGGGCGACTGTTCTCCCTGCAATGGCTGCCCAGAGCATGACTAGAGTGGCATTGTGCCTTGAAGAGGAGCAGCCCATCTTTGGGGATTCAAGAGCCTAGAGCCCAGGGACCGCTAAAGAGAACAGCAGTTGATGGTTTGACTGGGCCAGATCTTGTCACCTGGCGAGCCTGGTGCTGTGGTCTTAAGCAGGCTCTTCCTGGGTCTGGTTCCCTTTGCTCCTCCAGTCTGGATTATCATCACACTTTCTTGGCTTGGGTTTAAGTGACAGCTGGGGCTGCACTCCATTGACCAGATGCCCAGGATGATCAGTTGCCTATGGTATCCAAGGGATTATTGATAATTCTGGCCAGGAACAGTGACTTCTGCACAATTTCCTGGGCTGCCTAGGTGCTTCTAGTGGCCAGAGTGTCCCCACAATTGCTGTGAGAACCAAGCCTTTTGAAGCCAAAAAGATGTTCCATGTCCTCAGTTTGTTCTCTTGGGTCTCTATCGCAGTGTTGGTAACAGAGAACTGTTGATTGTGAATGCTGCCAAGTAGTTAAGTCAAGGTAGAGAATTCTGGGGCCTTACCAAACCTGCTTTTCTTCTCATCCCTCACCTCAACTGCATATTGCCCAGGTGCACACATCAGTTTGCGGGAGGAAATGACCAAGCACAGTTGCCAGATCCCTAACCTCAGTGACAGGCATCACTAATCAATCCCAGCTCTCTTCTCTACTGAACTCAGATGAGGGCTCATAACCTTTCTCACCACAGCTCTCCAACAGCAATGGCAAGTGATGAGCTGGCACCCGGCAGGCAGACATTCTTCTCTGTGGCATTTATTCATTTGCACTTGCACGCACTTAATAAAACATTTGCTGAGTTGCTGTTAGGAGCCAAACACTGCTCAGTGCAAGGCACAGGCATGCTCTCTGTCTTTGGGCAGCAGTGGGTAGTGCTCAGAGGTGTGGACCACAGAATGCTACACACTGGAGAGCAAAGTTCTCCACAGGAACCAGAATAAAAATGTGTTTCAGAGTGAGCAGGGTGCTTTGTGGTGCATGGGACCCAGTCATTTCCGTCTGGTATGGACCCTGTGCTTAAGGGTGCTGGCAGTAAATGACAACACTGGATAAAACCTGAACCCAAAACCCTGCTAACTTGTCCTTCCGTCTTTCCCTAGGAGCAAGGCCTGAAGGCTAACAACTCCAAAGAGTTAAGCATGTGCTTCACAGAGGTGAGTAGGGGCACAGGGGGGATGGGTACTTGAGGCTGGCCCAGAGGAACTGTTGTTTAGGTAAACTTTGAACTTAGAGCCCTTGGGTCAGCTGAACTTCTGACCCCACTTGGGCTGGAATGAGAACTCACTCTTCTGGGGTGGTGTGGGCGTCTCCTTGTGGCTAACAAGTAGCTACTCTTAAACTGCTTCCCCCACCCCCAGTTTCCTCTGAGACAAATGGGGTGAGTACTTGCTTGACTCTAGTTCAGTGGTGGTTACAGGACATAGAAGTAGAGAAAGACCCAGACCCTTAAAGGAGCCCTTACCCAGAGCATAGGAGTCACTCATATACCTAGGATAACAGGTGAGAAGACGGTGGTACAAGATTCTGCAGGAGGGTGAGGGAGAAGCTCTGTTGGGTGTGCAGGGTGAGGGAATTGTGGGGGAAGAGCATCCTAGCAGTCAGGAGCAGGGGGAAGGTGACCTTCTCCTTCTCTGTCAGGACCTTATGAACCCTGAAGGACATGATTATCTCTCTGGAATCTTTTTTGTTCATTTGCTGATTTTGAAATATAATCTTATCTTATGGTCCTTACTGACATTGAACTCACTTGGTACCCAAGGGTAGCCTTGAACTTATGATTTTTCTATCTCCATCTCCTGATTGCTGGGATTACAAGCTACCATGCCACCATTTTTCCTATTTTTCCCTTGGACACACACCCCTATTCCCAGTGTGTGTGTGTGTGTGTGTGTGTGTGTGTGTGTGTGTAGGGGGTGGGGGACTACCAGTCCATTTATTGAGATGACTGCCCATTGCCTTAAGGCTTAGAAGAGAAAGAACCCATCATTTGCTCCGTCCTTCCCTGGAGATACAGCTCTGACCTCAGAGTGCCAGGGAAAAGCAAGGGAGGGTCTCTGTGAGGCTAGAGAGGTAGGCTCAGAGAAGACAGGTTTCTGGTGTGTCTGTGTTTTTGTCTGAGCACAGCTCTACTGACAGGTTTCTGTTTTCTTTGTCCGTGTCTCCTCCTCTGCCTGCCATGGATCAGCTTACGACAAATATCAGCCCAGGGAGTAAAAAGGTGATCAAACTTTACTCAGGCTCCAGCAGAGCTAGACTGATGGCTGCCTTGACTGCTCTCCCGATCCTGATGCTGACGTTGGCTTTGTAGGCCTTTGGAACCCAGCACAAAAGTTCTTCAAGCAACCCAGATACGAACTCCCGCCTGACAAAATGGAAACACACACACACACACACACACACACACACACACACACACACTCCCCTTACAAATACACTTTTTTTCCTACATTATCTCTGAACCTGTCTCCTCCCAAGTTTCTTCTCTGGAGAAGTTTTTCTAAACCAAACAGACAAGCAGGCGGGCAGTCAGAAGCCTGCCCAGGGGTCCCTTACAAGGGACATCCAGCACCAACGGGGGCTCAAGGTTCTTGAGAGACTCTTTTTCTCTTTACTGGTGTTTTCTCTCTGGACCAGATGAGACCCTGCTGTGGAAGGGACTTTTCTGTGCTTGGTATGGACTAGGGAAAGGACACTTGCAGCTGCCTATTCTGGGGACCTGCCCAAGGGTTCACAGAGAGTCTCTGTCAGCAAGGAAGCAGGGCTGGCCACAAGGACCTTGTCACCTCTTCCTCTTGGCTTCAAAGATGGAAATGGTTTGCTGCCATCCCCAGCCCTTATATGGCCTAGTGGATCTGAGTCTGGAGTAGGAACCCCCATGGCTGCTCCAGGCCGAGGTGCCTGTAGTATGGGTGGGGTTGGGAGCTGTTATGGGAGGAAGCTTCTTTGGGGAACGAGTAAGCCTTGGTTGGGCACCAGCTCCAAGATGCACCTTCCTCCTTCATGCGAGGAATCTTGAAGTCAAAGAGAAATGATCCTCTGTTGGCTTTTTTGTTTGTTTGTTTTTGAATTTTTTTGTGGGTCCATTTGGCGGGTCTCTCTTGGGGAGAAGGGCTGTTGAGTAGGGCTGGGGAGACCCCAGCTGGATGTGTGTACGGAACACTCTGGTGGGCTCCCAAGCTTGCCCCTTCGCTCTTCTCCTTGTTTCTGCTTCTCTCTCCTCATTTCTGAGACATTCATGCACTGTCTGTACATACCGATCTCCTTTCTCCACATATGTGTATATCCATATACATATATCCTGTGATTTTTTTCTTTCATTTTTTTTTAAGAAACAAAACTATGGAAATAATACCCTACAGATGAGCGAAAATGTATTATTGTAAAGTTTATTTTTTTTAATAATGTTGTCTATGATGGGAAGAAAGGTACCAGGACCCCTGAGCTCTGGTCCAGTTGGGCTGATGGGGCTGTGGCCGGGGTCTCCCGATTGCATTCACTCTTAACCAAGCTCCAATAAACGTACTAGGAAGCGAGTTGCCCTGTGCTTCACTCCTGTGTGACTTCGCCTATGCTTTGTTCTTGGCCCAGCACCACCTACTGAGTGCTTACCTGAGGGTCTTGCTGTATATATATGTGTGTTTGTGTGTGCTGGCGTGTGTGCATGTACTGGTGTGTCTGGCCCACATGTCAGGGTGTGAATGGTGGATGGAACTCACATAAGAGATTTCTTTTACTTGGTGGGTCTGAGGTCCTTGGTTATATTGAGTCTGTGGGGTCTTGTCCCCTCCTGCCTTACCCTCCCAGTCAGCACTGCTGTCTGTTGCTGGGTGATTGGAAGAGAGACAGAAGTGGGGTGGGAGAACTGAGGGAGACCCTGACATCAGTCTTAGGTTATGTGTTTATTTTGAAGCAGCCTGTCTACCTTATATATAATGGAGTGATGTCTCCTTAGGATTTCTGATCTACCTGAAGTGTGTGACTGGAACTTTAATCCTTGAATCTTACCACACAAAGATAGTTCTTAGTGTTTGGGGATTGGAGTACAGAAGAACAAGCAGGCTTCCCCCCTTCTTTTTATTCCTTTCAACCATCGTTGTCCATTTGCCACAAGGATCCTAGTTGGATACTAGGATTGTGTGTGTGTGTATGTGTGTGTTTAAAAATATAAATATATATGTGTGTATCATATATATATATATATATATATACACACACACACACACACACACACACACGCGCGCGCGCGCGCGCGCGCGCGCGCGCGCACCTGTATATGCATGAGATCAGTAGGATGGATACAGAAAGACTAGCTTATGTCTTAAGGGCTGCCCGTGATCCTGCCCTGTCACCCTACTGGGTGACATCATTTTTCAGTTTCTCAGTCCTGGTTCTGCTCAAATGGCTCTTATTGATTGTACCCATGTTAGTACCATCTATTCACAATAGTGACACTGGCATGTTATGTTCCACCTTTATCCTGGAGGAAGGACAGTGGGCCAGCCAGCCCTCTTCCCAGCCACCCTCCGCCTTACTGTGATGGCCAGTTGAGAATACATGGTTCTTGTCAACAGCAAAGACTGAAAAGGTTTACAAGGGCTATCTTGAAGGTTCTGGGAGATGGGGCCTCACAGAATTGGAAGGGGATCCAAAGAAGGCTGGAACAGAAAGCAGAGAACATTTAAAGAATGTTGGAGCCTGAACATTGAGATAGAGGACAGGACCAGGAGCAGTCAGAAGGACCCAGAGAACAATTTTAAGTTGCTTTGAGGTTATCTGGTGTCCTAGATCCCTGTGTGCTCACCTCAGCCACCAGATGTTATGACATTAGATTCCTTAGCTACTGGTTCCTGAAACTCCTCATCCAGGGAGTGTGTCTGTCAGCAAGGCTAACACAGCTCATGCTCCCTATGCCAAGACCATGGAAAATCTGAAGCCACATCTCAATGCTTCTCCAATTGCTGGGGAAACATCTGTCACAGATGGTTATACTCAGACAAGAGCCCAGATATCAGCTTTCTGTTGGCTCTTGACTCATCAGGCCTCTGTTCCTGCAGTACCAGACCAGGCTGAAGGTCTGAGGAAGCCGGCAGTGTGGGTTTGAGGAGGTCTGTGTTCATGAGCTCAATGTTTTGGACATCAGGGAGCAATATTGCTTGTTATCATTATGACCTTGTGGTAATCTTCACAACCAGATCTCTGCCTTATGTTGAAACTAATCATAGTGGAATTGTCTTAGTTCCTGAGTCCCCAAATCCTGCCTTTGCAAGGAAAAATAGAACATTTTTTCCCCAGGGATGGGCTTAAACCTGATTTTACTCTTGATTTCTAGAAATAAGCTTTGTACATGATATTCATGCTCTGATGTGTCCATAAGGGTGGTGGCCTTATGTCATCACCAGGATCCCGCTAAGACTCCCCTGATTTCTGAGATGCTCACTAAAGAGTCCTACTTCAGCTGTCCAGTGCCAAGCCTACTGATCCCTGGCAATTGCTATGCCACTTGCTATAGCTTGACTTTATTCCAAAGCTGCTTCTTTGTGTGTGTACATGTGTGCATATGCATGTATGTATCTTAGTTTCTAGCTATGGACTGCGAAATGTTCAAATAAGGCAAACTTCCCTTTGCTCTCAGAAGAGCAAAGTTCCAGGGTTGCCTCCTGGCTGGAGAAATCCTTGGTCCAGAATTTTTCAATTTGTCAAGTGGATTTAAGTCAAGCCCTACCAAGTGGGCTAGGATGCCACGGGATCAAACCACACACTCCATGTTAATACAAGTAAATGTATTCATGGGCTGTTTCCCACTCTTATGGATCTCCATCGGGGTTGGTGTTTATCTTCTCAAAATAATTAAATTTTTAGGGAAAAGTCAAAGCCATTTGGAACCAAAAGTGACAAATAAGACAGGTGATATTCTTTGTGGTAGGTTTAAGTAGTGAAAAGCTACCTCTGGTCACTTATGGGAAATCTTGTCATCTCGCTCACCTTGGTAGCCTCACCTACAAAGTTCTATTAGACAAGCACTCGGTTGTACTTCTCAACTCTAAATGAGCCCTGAAAGAGAGAAAGGCACAGCAATGGGAAGCTATGGAAAAGCCAGCTCTCAGGCTGGCTTTAAGCAACCAGTTTTCTGACCATTGTGTCTACCACTCCTTAGACACACGTCCAATATTCTGGACAAGGACTGCATATCAAGTTTACTGAAGAATGGCTTAAGTTGTTTTTTCTGAGACAGGGTTTCTCTGTGTAGCCCCGGCTGTGCTGGAATTTACTTTGTAGACCAGGTTGGCCTCCAATTTGGAGATCTACTTCCCTCTACCTCCCAAGTGCTGGAATAAAGGAGTGTGCCACCACCACCCAGTGGCTTGAAAACTTTAAATGTTGATCTGAAACGCAGTCACACTGCATGGAGCATCTCCTACATTAAAACAAATAAATACACGGAAAGAGCCTTGCGATCTTCTTAAAGATATTAGCAAGGGGCGATGTGCATTAGAGAGATGGCTCACTGGTATAATGACAGCCATGCATGCATAAGAGCCTGGGTTTGGATCCCCAGCACCCACATTAACTGTTCGTGATGGTGCAAAGCAGTAACAAAGTGTTGAGGTTGAGAAGACTGGTGGATCCCTAGGGCTTGCTGGCTGGTTTGGTCAATTGGTGAGTACTGAGGGTAGTGAAAGACTCTGTTTTAAAAGAGAAGATGGAAAGTGATCAAGGAAGATACCACACTGACCTATGGCCTCCACACACATGCATACACATGTGCATGTACACAGCACACATATGAACACACACACATACTACCCACACATATACATAACAAAACACAAGCTGTGCAGAGCATCAACTCAAGAGAAGTCGTTCACCACATCCCGTTTTTAATGCAAAGTAGGGTTTTAGGCTCCACCTTCCATAGCAGAAAAAGACAGTCTTGTATTTTGAAAGGATCATAATAGGATTATTGAAAGTAAAACCCAACACAACGAGGAGGCTTTGGAATATGCATATCTAAGATTTTACAAATGCTCTTGTATTCCTGTGCAAGATGCTATTTTGGAATTGTGTAAATTCATCCCTCCATCCCTCCTCACTCCGGTAGGTTGATGCCACGTCCCTGTTGTATACATTGAATTAAAGATGTTTCTACCTTGTCTCAGATATTGAAGATGAGTGGACTCAGACTCAGATTCAGTGGCTAGCACCAGAAGTATGCTCCAATTGTCCCACCAGGCAGGCAGCTTGAATTGAATCACTGTAGAGATGACCTGCCTATGCTGGCCCCTAGCTTCCCAGGTAGGGACAGTCACTTGTCCTGGGCCTTGTTGCTGCACCCTTCTCTCCCTTTCCATCATTCCCATCATTTGCATAGCTATGGGTATCAGCCCATCAGAAGACAGAGGGCTGAGTATACCTTAAGGAGCCCGCAGGGCAGTGGGGAGGGAGTTCTACAGACAGTATCATACAATCAAGCATAATGTGTACTTGAAAGAAAAGAGAGGGGGAAGGAGGCTTCTCAGTGGCAAAGGACCTTGGCTTGAGGCTTGAGGGCTGGCGGGGGGGGGGGGGGGGGGGATGGAGATGGGTAATCCATATCAATATTACCATCCCAGGTTTCCTGGAATAGATTAATAATGTCCTTGTTGGGAAATATATTTTGTGGGAAGAAGAACCCTTTAGGAAAGAAACTGATGGTCTGAGATCCTGATTTCTTGACCTTAGACTGTTCATGTCCTGAGGGCTGATGCTTAAGAGGAGAGAGACTGAATTTGGGACTCAGAGAGATGTGATTTGAATTTTAAGTCTGCCACCAACCAACTAGGATAACATGTCCCTCATCCTTGATTTAACTTATCTAGAAAATCATGATATCAAGCTGGCTTTCTAGGAATGGTCAGGATTACTAGGGATATTCTGTGTGCCTGGCATATAATGGCCTCTAAGTCATGCACTATATCACCTGGGGGCCAATATCCTGGGCCTCCCTGGTTCCCTGAGCACCTGCCCTGATGTCCAGGCTCATTGCTTGAGATCACCTTTGGAGATTCTTCTCTCTCTCTCTCTCTCTCTCTCTCTCTCTCTCTCTCACTCTCTCTCTCTCCCCCTTTCTTTCTCTCTCCTTCCTTTCTTTCTTTCTTTCTTTCTTTCTTTCTTTCTTTCTTTCTTTCTTTCTTTCTTTCTTTCTTCATACTAAGAAGCTTTTGTGGATTCCCTGGAATAGACAGGGATACGACTGTCATTACGCTCCAGGGAACTGCTCTTGGAAGCCCTGCCAACTGGAGTTGGGAGGGCAGAGAGAGTGGGGAGAGCAGAGAGCAGAGAGCAGACATGCTTGTGTTATTTGTAAATTACAGTTGATTTGATCAGAGAGTCACCAGGGACAGTGGCTACAGAGCATCCAAATGTCACATTCTCTGGAGTCCTTTGATTGGCTGTTCCTTCTCCAAATATGAAGGCAGAGGACGTACTGCCCGGGCAAGTGTACCAGCTTAGAACTGACAACAGGAAGCATCGATTGGACACAAAATTGAGCTACTGGGAAGGTCAGTGCCTACTGAAGGCTGACTGCCACTAGTCCCTCATTAGGCCTAAGGCAAGAACAGAGATGTTTTTACAAGACTGTGGGCTTTCAGGAGCTTCCTGCAGGGAAGGAGCCCTGGGCTTCCAAATCCAGCTTCTCAGGGCTTGTCTGTGTGCCTTTCTCCAAGTCTGGTAAGAAGGTAAGGTCTAAATACATCAAAATATCAAAGGATATTTTGTCCTTTAGGAATCTAAGAAGATCTAGATTCAATCTTGAGTCAAATCCTGGCATCTAGGGACTAGTGCATGCTAGGTAGGCACTTTACCATCAAGTTATAGTTAATTGAAATTATTTTGAACCAGGCTAGGGACTCACTAAATTACCTAGGTTGGCCCTGAACTTTCTATCCACCTCAACTTCCCAAGGGGCTGGGATTACTGGTTCATGCCACTGAGCTTGGCTAGCATGTTTTTTTCTATGATGGGCCTGAAAGGAAATATAACAGACTCTGTAGACCATGCTATCTTGTCAGCTCTGCTGCTGTAGCCCAACAGCTGTCATAGGCACCGTGTCAAAACCAGACTAGGCTATGTGCCAATAAAACTTTATTTACAAAAACAGACACGGCTTCCCTTTGGTCCATGGGCTGTAGTTTGCCAATCCTCTCTCAAGACATTTTCAGAGTGCAAGCTGTCAATCCAAAGCAGCTGGAACACCACTCCCTGGTGGTAAGTAGTGACTGACAATCAATGGGGCTGAAATAAGCCTGGGGATGGGGAGGAGGAAGAGAAGTGGTGGGTCAGCTAGCATGGGAAGGGATGTGAGTTCATGGGCAAGCTGGTAATGAAGAAAGCAAGGAGGAATGGAGCTGTAGTGGGGCCAGGAGTGCAAATGAAGAAATGGGCACACGGGGGCCGGCTGAGCACAGCGCTGTGAGGCTGTGTCCCTACATTGGTCCAGCAGGGTGAATGGGGCTAAGATCCAGCCACACTCAACTCATCCATCTGTGCACCTGCTCTGAGCCTCATGATAGCAAGCCCATCATTTTCTAGTTTGCACAGAAGCTTCTATGTGTGCTGGCATAGGAATGGCTGCCTCCAGCAAGAACAGCTGCCAGTTAGGGATTGGAGGGGAGAAGATGATCAGAGATGGCTGGGTATGTCTTGCAAGGAAACAAAAATCATCTTTTTTTTTTTTTCAATAAATAGTGATAATCCGCTTGGTTTTGTCAATTTTTATTCCACGAGTCTTGAGGTCTGGATGGCTGCCCCAGTGTTTAAGGTAAGTATAGGTGACAAATTGTGTACTTCCTTCAATGGTTTCTCCCTCCTCCTTCAAGATGGCTTGTCTAAGGAGACCAGAGATGACGTCTCATGGTGCTGAGATCCACTGAAGGCTTCTGAGGCTTCTTTACCCTGGGGAGTACACACTTGAGTCTCTACCTTAGCCCATAAACTACCTAATAGTCACAAAGCCTCTTGCCTGTGGCTCACTGAGACAGAGAATGACCAAGCCCCCGGCACATCTCTGTAAGCAGGAGTTTGCACAACCACTTACGTGGATCTGTGAGTGTGAATCAAGGCGTTAGGGCACCTGCAGCCCAAAGGAGGCTTCCAGGAAAAGCACTCCTTTGCTTTGTCTTCAGCCTTCCTTCTCCTTGCTCACAATCCAAAGGAGGCTGACAGTGAAAGACCTGTTTTCACCTCTATCCTGTTCCTTCTGAAAACCTGTATCCAGGCTGGTTGCCTGAACAGATCTCGTGGGATGACACCTGCTGGCTCCATCTGTCTTTCACGTTTGTCCACCGAAGAAGATGAAAGGGCTTTTTGAGGGACCCAGTGACCTGAAATTACTCACAATTCTCATTTTGTTAGAAAGCTGGCGGATGGTGACACCACTGCAGCAAGGGATTGCACTACAGCACTGCCTCTGGGAAGTGTGTATAACATCTGGGCTGCTGATGCTTTCTTTGCAATGGAGGTTTGACCTTGTTGGCAGTTGGAAGTGGTCCAGGGATACTCTTTGATTATAACAGTGATGACCCCCTCCCCATCCCATTTAGCTTCTCAAACTTGCCTTTCTGTATCTCACTGCGTGGGCCTGGAGCAGAGACAGAAAAAGCCCAGGCAATTCAAGGAGCATTTGTACATAGCTATCCTCTTTAGGAGGCCTTGCTGTGAGTGGAAAGTTGGCTACAGTGAGCCCTGTGAGACTTGTGCCTCTTTGGGTCTTAGCTGGCAAGTCAGTAAGTCCATACTCCTTAGGATATGCCTCACTGAGGTTGCACTGTGCAATGGGCTCCACCCAGAGAGCCATGCAGCATTTGCACCCATGCCACAAGCTGGGGCAAAACTTCCCAGATTTAACTTGAATTAATTGGCAAGTTTTAAGGGAGAGTCACTTAAAGAGTGAAATGATCCCTGACATGAGAGTGAACCTTCACAACATACCATGATGCCCTCTCCGCTCTGGCTCCCTGTGACCTTGCTGACCTCTTCCCTAGCTGCCTTCCCTGTACACTCTGCTCCAACCATTGTCGCTTCTGTACTGGCTCCTGCACAAGCTGGGGATGTTACCCCCGGCCTTTGCTGTGGCTATGCCATTCAGCTAGTGTACTCTTCATAACAGTGACCCCCTCCCCCTTACTTCCTGCAGGTCTCATTCAACATCACCTACTTAAGAAGCCTTGTCTGTCCAGGACACCTCTCTTTCTTTTCTCTTTTTCAGAACTTCCTATTCTTCACCTGAGTAATAATCACCCTTTGATGTCTGTATGCACACCTGTTTACATGCAGGCATGCACTGCGTAATGACAGGGTTATGCTCCGAGAGATGCATTGAGAGGCCATTTCCTTGTGTGAATGTCACCAAATGCTGACACTAATCCTACACAGTCTGGGTTACTGGGGATCATGACCTCTTGACACAATCAAGAAGTATACTTAATTGGTTGCTGAGGGAGGCTGCTGCTAGAGCAACAGGGCTTGCTGATTTATAGTCAACCTTTTTGTTTATCAGAAGGATAGACTCTAAACTAGCAATAAAAGGACAGCAAACACATAAGGCAGGAACAGTTGTTTAGTCTTATTTATCAAATGTTATGTACTGTGCACAACTGTATGTTTTGCATTTTTATGTGAGTTTGTTTGTATCTCAACCACAAACAGGAGCAATGCACTGCCCTCTGGCATCATGACAGCTGTTATGAATAGGAAACAGGACTTTCCCAGCTCACTGGAGTCTCATGGTACCTTTATCATCACATATGTCATCTATCATTCACTAACATCACTATGCAGTGCAACCCCCACCCCGTACGCATGCCTTACCTTCTTGCACTAGAATATAAGTTCCAAGAGGTCATTCTTAATTTTTCTTTCTAAGATTTATGCTTAGCTCTAAACAGAGAGAGAGAAAGAGAGAGAGAGAGAGAGAGAGAGAGAGAGAGAGAGAGAGAGAGAGAGGTTTCTGCTAATATTTGTTGGATGACTGAAAGAAGTTTGGCACAAACTGGCAGGGAATTCTAGCATAGGGTTCAGGTAGCATGATGAGAGGACCGGGGATTCTAAACTAGCCCCTTTCTTACTATTGACACAAGTTCAGAGCCTCTGTCTCACTGCAGGCTAATACCAGGGTTAATCTAGGACTCTGTAGTTGATTTCTGTTTTCTCTCACCCTGAAAAATAGCTTTATCTCGTAGGTATCTGCATGAAGCTATGCAGTCTCATAGAAAATGATTAATGTGCTTAGGAAAGTTCTTGTATATCGGACAAGATGAAAGTTTAAATCTAGACAGCAGAGTCCCATCAGTTTAGACTCAGGATAGGAACAAGGTTGGACCAGATCCTACAGGGTGGGAGGATGTTCACTGGTTCAGTCTTTTTTAGGCAAGATCTGCTAAGTTCTGCTGCCAAGAGTCCACATTACTATCAGGTTCTCAGTCACCCCATTCCTTTATCCCATCCTTCTGTCCTAGCTTCCCCTTCCTACTAAACAAACAAACAAACAAACAAACAAACAAACATTGCATTCCAGGCCAAATACTGTGTCTCTGTGTGCATTCTGAATTTCTGAATTTATTTGTGCACTTGCCTTGAATCACAGTGACTTGATTCAGTAAATATACTGAGAGGTTAATGATGTGCCTGGGCCTACAAGGGTTAAGTTGCCAGTTGGGGAAGAAGGAAACAGTTGGGTATTATTTACTGATGAGAACAGGAGGGAAAAACCACATCTTACTCCGTGAGGTTGTCTGATTGAGGAAGGCCGTCACAGAGGGCCGAGGTACTTGTTAGAAATCACCAGGCCATTATAACAGATCAACAGCTGCCTCTTGAAATGGAAAGGAAATAGACACTATCTCTGGAGGATGATCAAAATGAAGGATTTCAATGTGTCTGGCGAACAAACAAAACTTCATAAATAGATTCGTCGGGTGAACAGTCTTCTTATGATAATGATGGCCCCCGACAGTTGATAATGGGACATACAGGTGTCATTTGGGGCTAAGGGTTGGGAATCAGAATTGAAGAGGCAAAACATCAGCTGAAGGAAATTTTGTGCTTCTTTCCGTGTTTTGGAGACAAAGGAGAAGGGAGGAAGCTCTCGGTCTGCAGTTTCCTATATTTGTTAACAGTTATGTTCTTGAATGTGTTCAGTGTGTGTGTATGATACTACGTTGTCCCCTTTCTGGGGAGGAGGATACTAAAAGTATTGCCTCCTATAAAAGGCCAGCTCCATGATGTCCGGATGACCATAAGGCTTTGTTTCAGCCTCCTGCACACTGAGTGTGCACTGAGGGAAGAGAGAAGGTTGTGCGTTTACCAGCTTGAATGTACATACACACAGTCAGAAGTCTCTTGGTGGCAAAGATTAGAGAGTGGGTAGAATCCTTTGCAATTCTCTGAACCAAAACTTGAGTTTCTTTGGGGAAAGTTGATGGGCCAATCGGCCAAAGAGAATGCAGCTGGAAAATGACTGGCTCATAGAATCCAGACCTGCTCCACCAGGCCATGCTATGACTCCGCTGGTAGCCTGAGGTGACCATGACGGCCACAATAGGGTCTGGCAGAGGTTGGGAGAAGCCACCCTGCAGATTGATGCTGCTGGATGTGCACTTGTCCTCCTGCTTCTGGGACAGTAGAGAGCCTGCTGGTCTGGGCCATCTCTCTTGATGGCCTCTGCAGTTAGTGGAGAATTTTACTAAGTCTCTTGTTGGCTTTAAAATGATGTCCTTAACTGCTTGACCATGAACTTGGAGAGAAATCAAAGGGAGAATGGTGGGAAAGACAGAAGCATCTCCAGAAACATCTTGAGGGAGGGCCCTAACCATCCTCCCACTCCAGTGGCTTTATATTCCCTCCTGTGCATGGCAGATACCTTCTAATAAAACATGGACAAGACTGGAGACACTACATTCTTTCAGATAAGGTTCAGTATGTGCCTACCCTTTGGGAACATTCTAGGTATTGCCCTTAGCTGTTTGAAATCAGCCATGTCTTTGAGGTGGGGACAGGAATAGGTCCCAACAAATTTCCCAGTAAAGCAACATTTGTGGAAATGACAAGAGCCACCACTCCTTAGAGACAAGACCTGCTGAGAGAGTTATCTTCCAGGGGCTTGAGAAAGCAGGGTCCTGGTCACCTAGCCTTTGTCGGCTTCAGTTTCCTCCTTTGTCAAATAAGTGGTTTGAGACAAAGAGTTCCAGGAAACTTGGAATGCATGGCAGGGATGAGAGCTGAGGGTGGCCAGCTCACCACATGGACCAACTCAGTGTTTAAGTGACCTTAAGGTCTCACTTTGTTACTTGTGACATGAACTTTGAAGAGCTGGCATGTAAATGAGAAGTACCTGCCGCAGGGCTTGCTGCACAGCAGGCTCTTAAAACATAGCTTTCCTTCTGATTTCCTTTGGCATTTAATCTTTCACTGCCCACTCCTCTCTGTTCTTCTGTTCAGTTGCTGAGTTAAGTCTGACCATTGAGAAGCTAAGCAGGGATTTATTAGCTGAACTCCCTCCATCAGTGTGTACTTGCAAATATCCCAGCTCCCACTCATGGTCCTGTTGGGAGATGATGTAAACCACGGCCATTTCCTGAGAGGCCGCATTCTGTAGGACACCTTCCATTCCAGGTAGTACCTGATATGTGTGATGGTGACCTAGCATGGGAAGAGCCAGCGTATTTGATGTGACACCAATTTGGACTGGATTGTGTTTTCCTTGTGTGTGTTGATGCCGGAAAACTCAAACTTTGGTTCTAGAACTATAATGCCCCACCCAACCTCTCTTCACACATCCTTCTAGCTATGTTCTCTGATTCCCCAGGACTGCAGGAAGATTGCTTCAGTGCCCTTGGATGACACAGGCTTGCCTCTAAACTGAAAACTACTAGGCTGATTGCTTTATTTTCTGTTCACCAATACAAAGAACTCTCTGCCTCTGTCATCTCTCTCTTACACACACACACACACACACACACACACACACACACATACACTTTAGGTTCCTTGAGGCTAAAGATTGTGTTTTCCACCTTATGACACCTATCATAAAACATGAAGTATCTGATATTTATGATGTGCTCAAGAAAGCTTGTTGCATCAAGGGATATATAAGTGAACAGATAGTTTAAAAAATGCATTTAGTTCAGCTTTCCCGTACAGTTCTCCATTCCTTTTTCTTCTGTGGGTTTTGATCTTTTATAATAAGTGTAGTGCCCAGCATGATGGTGTATGTCTGCAATTCCAGCACTTAAGAGATAGGGCAGGAGGATCAAGAGGTGGTTCTGGACTACGAAGCTACAGGCACTTACCTTCTATTATAAACACAACTTTAAAGCTGTTAGGAGCTATTCAGGGAGGGTGGTTCATCTTGACAACTTGGCAGGATTTAGAATCGCCTAAGGAAAAGAAAACCTGTGGGGATTTCTGGACAGGTCAACTTTGAAGGCTTTGGTTTGTTTGTAAGGCTAGGTTTGGAAGTCAATGACCTCAACAGGCAGGCGGGGAAATTCCAGAGGGAATTCTGAATCTGGATAGCACCATCCAGTGGACTGGGGTCTCAGAATGAATCGGTAGAAGAAAGAAAGTGACTGTAGTGCCAGAATGTACTGGTGTGCATTGATTGCAGATTCAATATGACCAGACACCTCACACCCCTGACACCATGCCCTCCCCACTGTGATGGACTGTACCTTTCTAGGAACAGAAATAAACCATCATCCTTATTTTAATTTTGTCAGACATCTTTGCATAGTAATAAGAAATGTTACTAATACAATAGGGTTCTGGGGGTCTACAGAAAGAAATAACTATGTATCTTTTGTGCAAAACCTTCTTGGCAACTTCCAGCCAGAAAGTCAATGAGGCTCAATAATTACACTTTAGAATAAACAGAATTTACAACTTTGTGTTGTTGTCTAATTTAATAGTCATTGGAACCTGGTCAAATCCTTCACCTCTCTGACTTTCAGTGGCCCAGTGTATAAGATATCAGTAATGATATTTTTCTCAGGTAGAAGATGTTACAAAAACAGGAGAGTAGAGGACAGAGTGCTTGGGCCTTAGGAAGTCCTCAGTGATTCGTTATGATGGAATGATTCCATCAGAGAGGTGCCCTGGGATTTTCAGCACTCTGATGTAAATGTTAGCTCCTTGGAGCCAGGCTGCTCCTTGTATGAAACTTTGGGCATCTTGTTTTTAGATTACAGAATAAATGATGCTTGCAAGGAGTCTTCCCTATTGACTTGGAGAGCAGAGCCACGGTAGCACCCATGACATGAAGGGTCTGACTTTGACTCTCTAAGTGTGTGAGACACTGAGTTGACACAGCTGGCTTTAGGCAAGAATACTTCTCCTCCTTTGTGTTGCCAGCCCTGTCTACCAGCAGAAACCCTCATCCAGCACATGGAGCCTGGCTCGATCCTCACAGCAATGGCTTCTGATCCTACCCAGAAGCAGCAAAGGCAATGGTGAAATTCAAGCCAGGTCTGGATAGTATATAGACTGATGAACCCTGTGTAGGTATGGGATGCTCTGCTTTCAAAATGCAGTTTCCTGTCTGATCTCATCTCATCCTTATGGGGATGATGTGAGACTGTCTGGGCAGCTGTTTTCCCGCTGGATTTTATGGGCGAAGCTTGAGAATCAGAAAGGTTAAATACTAGGATGGAGGTTTTTTTTGTTCCCTTCATGCAGTCAGTGGTAGAGCTGGGACAAGAACTGTAGCCTGGGGCCCAGTCAGTGCTCTCTACCCTGTGTCTGGAGGAAAGGTGCAAAGGGGTGCATGGAGCAGGTGGCGCCTCTCTGATGCTTGCTTTTAAGATAGTTTGTGTCTGACCTTAACTGGTCCTGCCCGTAGGAGCTGAAAGTGCCTTACTTTCTTCTGGTGAAGGCACCTTTGTCCTTGGTCTACATGATCTGATGGCTCCAGGGGAAGACTAGGGGTCAACTTTGAAGGCTTTGGTTTGTTTGTAAGGCTGCATTCAAAGTCAGAGACTCCAACAGGCAGGGGCAGAAAAACAGTATTAGTGATGGGAAGAGGACACACGCAGACAGGAAAGTCTGAAGTCAACCTCTGAAGCCCAAGCAGGTCCACACACAAACCTCCTCTCCCTCCCGAGTGCACCCTGGACATAGGCACCGATGGCATTTATCGGCCTTCAAATTGTGACTCTCAGTATAAAATTAAACCCATACTCAAGGGCTTTTAAAGCACAACCTATTTATTCAGCGTCTCTTTATGAAGCACTCACCAGTTTATTATCCAGCAGTAACTCACTCCACATGGCTGAGAGCTGGCCACCCACCCTTCCTAGTTAGGAGGAAGGCATCTTTTGCTGCACAGATGGAGCAAGTGTCAGCCTTCTAGAGCTCTGGGACAAAGGAGGTCAGGAGGCAGGTGGGCACACTGTATGCTGGGGGTGACCTGCCTGCCACCCCTCCTCAGACCTTGATGGCGAACTTCTTCCTGGTCCTTTGGGAATCCCTATTGGCCTGAGATACAGGGAGATATTTATTTATTCAGAATCTTTTATCCATAGCCTATGCGCTGACCCCTGTGGATCCCAAGGCAAGACTTCCTTAAAAGTACCTAAGAGGGCTGGGCGTGATGATGCATACCTATAATCACAACACTCAAAACACCTAGGCAGGGCGATCACATATTGGGACCTAGCCTGCTGTACACAGCAAATTTAAAGCCAGCATCCTCCTAGTGTTTGGGAATCTTACCCATAAAGCCCACAGAGAGCCTTTTCCTTGCCCCATATCCAGAGGATGAATCGGCTCAGGGAAGCCCCTCCCAGAAGAGTCCTGAACCCTGACTTTTTTTTTTTTTTTTTTTTTTTTTTTTCTTTCCTTTTGGTTAGCAGGCATTCTTCTGACACTTTCAAATTTTTTACAATCTAGGGAACAAAATCCTTGCCTGATACTTGGCCTAACACAGGAACTCTGCTGTGGTCTCCTTCTAGATGACAGAGCGGGGCCCGAGGGGCTGTTTTTTTCCTCTTCTTCTGGGGAGCAGTTGCACTAATTATCCGCCGCCTCACTTACATAACCAGGCCTTTGTCAGCAGTTTTCCGGTGGGACCTTATGTGAAGTTGGGGTTTGCTGTTCAGCAAGCATTTCTGATGAATGCTCTGGAAAGTTCTTGGCGCTGTGATGGTGTTTCTTCCCTGCGGGGTTTCCGGGGCTGCCGGGTGCTAACTCGCAGGGCAGAACCTTTGTGGTGTCTTCAGACTTTCTGTGAGTGGGCACCTGCTGGAAAGGGGCGGTGCACCAGGAAACCCTGAGTCAGCAGAGGCAGGAACTCTGCACATCTGGCTTGGCCACAGCTGGAGGGGGTATGATTTATTGGAAAGGAGCAGAGTACATCACTAAGTACCCGCCCCTGTCTGTAGCAAATGTCCCTGACACCTGAGCCCAGGCGCAGATCTTTTTGCTAAACGTAGTGCTCAAGCTTGGAACTCTATTAACTGGACTATCATTAGCTGCAGTGATAGCGGTAGCTACTAATTCAGTGCTTTTCGGGCACAGATAGCAGGCCAGGCATTTAACTTGTGTTATCTTATTCAATCATATAAACAGTGCTGAGGGTGCTTTATCATTATATGAATTGTACAGACATGGAAACTGAGGCTGAAACGTATTTAATATCATCAGATAACTTTTCTTGGGGAGATGGAGACAGAAATCTATTTACCCTGAATAGGGCACATAGACCAGAATAAAGAAATGATTCCATCCAAGTCCAGGTTAGTGAGCGATTAGGTTTAATTGGGATTACTTACAGGAACATGGGTGATTTAAGGGTTGCTCCATCACCCAAGAAGGATTTATCTCCCTACTCAGCGATTATTCGTCAACTGTATATCTGAGGATGTAGGGCTGCGTGCACCGTCTCATGAGCTGTCCCCTCTGTTTCCTTGATGGAATGTTAGCAGGCCCGATCTTGTGCGGATCTCATGCAAATAATCATAGTTGTTTTGCTTTTAAGTGTGCAATGGGCATGGCATGGCCAGAGGACAGAGTTCCACAGCAAACACCATGTCTAAGGTCACTTAATCATACTACGTGTATGGTGGTGGTGGAAAGGAAAGATTTACAACCAGGGACTTCTCCTCATCTGTTTGATTGCTTGTTTATTTATTTATTTATTTTTTTTACAAACATATATTGTGTATTTCCTATATGGCACCATTAGAATACAAATGACTCCTGTGTCTTGAGAAGCTCTGAGTTTAATGAAGGAGACTTCCTTTGATGAAGGCAACGTGGATAGAATACAAAGAGATGGACCCAGCACACAGCACGGGGTGCTCCAATGAGGTGGTGTATTAGGGTCCATCAGAGAAACAAGCAACAGGAAACATAGAAACTGGAATTTATTAGAAGAACTCACATGACCACGGAGCCTACGTCTCATGGTCTGCTATCTGGCAGTCGGACAACTAGGAAAGTCAGTGTCGTAATCTTAGTTTAAGTCCAAAGGCCTGAAATCCATGAGCATTTGGTATGTCTGTGCTCATAACCAGCGAAGCCTTGATGGCTCTGTTCCAGACATTCAGCAGAGAGAGTGCACTCCACCTTCCTCTACCGTTCTAGTCTTCGATGGTCCTCAGTGGGTCATATGATGTCAATCACATTGAAAAGGGCAGAATTCTCCTTGTTGGCTTAAACACCAAGGTCTTTTGGAGACAACCTCAAGGAAATAGACAGGCAACCCGGTGCTCTGTAGCCTAGTTAAGTTGAGACATAAAAGTAATTATTCCAACGGCTTAGTGTCAGTGAATTTTGGTGAAAGGGGAGACTCAAGTGGCTTCCCGAGGTTTGTTGAGTGCTGGATATGAAGCTGGGCCGATTAGCAGGAGACACTCAGCAGGTGTGGCATACCAGGAGCGAGACCAGGCACAAGTGAGGGGCAGGAGTGCAGCGAGCTGAAGGCAACTGCCACCCTTGGCCTGCAGGTAGAATCTGACGGTCTCTAAGCCAACAGGAAGCTTGTATGTCAGATGGGGGTCACAGTCTAAATGCAAAGACAAGGAGAAATTTAGTCCATGAGCTTCAATGTTGCGGTGAAACTCAAGTCTGCAGTTCAGGAATACCTTTCTGTCTAACCTTTACATCTCAAAGCCCATTTTGATATCATGTTCAATTCAATGTCAGTGTTACATATGGTCCCACTCTATAAGGAATCTTATGGGGGCCTGATATTAATACGTTCTCTTTCCATGTAAGAAGACACAGAAAGCACTCTTTTGAAGTTCAAACCCCATCAGATTTGCCATCGGTTGGCATCTTTTTGACCTCTATAATAATTAACAATACATTTTTTTATATATAAATTAGTTTGTGGTATTTTGTTATTGTGCTGAATGGATTTGAAGTCTGTGTTCTGCTACTATAACAGAATGCTACAGACTGGGTAAACTGTAACTACCAGCAGTCTGTCTCACTGGTGCTCCCTCCTCTCAGAGCTGGGCAAAGCATTTTAAAGTTTGTGCTGAAAAATAATCAGGCAATACATGTAAAACATCTGTGCAAAAGAAAGAGCGAGGAATATGGAGAGACTAGTCCTATGAGACAACCAGAACACATGGTGCAGGCTTACTCCTTAAGGCAGCCTGGTGTCAGCACCGAGAGATAGGCAGGCTAATGAGGTTGAACAGCAGAACCAAGATAGGTCCAGTTTATGTGTGTGATGGTCTGTATATGCTTGGCCCAGGGAGTGGCACTATTTGGAAGTGTGGCCTTATTGAAGTAGGTGTGTCACTGTGGGCATAGACTTTAATATCTAGTTGCCTGGAAGCCAATATTCTGCTAGCAGCCTTTAGATGAAGATGTAGAACTCTCAGCTCCTCCTGCACCATGACTGCCCAATCGATGCCATTTCTTGCCTGGATGATAATGGACTGAACCTCTGAACTTGTAAGCCAGCCGCAATTAAATGATGTTCTTTACAAGAGTTGCCTTGGTCACGGTGTCTGTTCACAGCAGTAAAACCCTAACTAAGACAATGTGTACTGATGATGCCTCGCCAGTGTGGGAAATGTGAGTATGTGTTGGGGGGGGGGTGGTGCTGGCGGGAGGGAGCACACACATGCTGCATGCGTGTGGAGGCCAGCTGTTGATCTTGAATGTCTTCTTAGACTGCTCTCCATTTTTGCTTTTGAGATAAGATCCCTGGTCAAACCTGGAGTTTGTGGGTTTGGCTAGACTGGCTGGCCAATTATTCCTAGGCATCCACCTATACCTACCTAGTGCTAAGTTCACAGCTTCTGGCTTTTAGGTGGGTACTGGAGAGACAAACTCAGGTCCTCATGCTGTGTGACTGGCATTTTATTCTGTCTCACCACAGATCCTGCAAATGAGAACCTTGGCCAAAGAAACTGGGACAGTAGAGAAGCCATTTCAGGTTCAAAAATAGTTTGCCTCCTTACTTCACCCGGTGCATTGAGAAAACCTCCAAACTGGAGCCAAGATTTAAGTGGTAGAAACGAGGAAAGTAAAAGCAGTATGAGAAAACTTGGGGGTCATGGATGGTGATAGCCTTTGTCAGTATGGTGTAAATCTAGAAGCCATAAAAATGATGGATATATTTGAATACATGCATATATATTTAAACATTCTGCCCATATCTGAAACACCATATTCAGTCAAAAGGCATTTGACAATGTGAGGAAAAAGTATTTGCAATTCATATCACAAAGCACTAATCCCTTTAGTATAAAAAGATTTAGAAATTGAGAAGATCCATAACCCAATGGAAAATGGTCAAAGGACATGAACATTGAAATCACAATGAAAGAAATGCAAATGCCCTTTACCCATGAATAGGCAAGTAGCCCATTCATGATGAGAGAAATGCAAATCAAAACCACACGGAGAGATTCCATTTCTTACCTCTCCAGTGGGCAAACACCCCAAATCTTGACAAAAATGCAATGCTTGCAAAGTTGTTGAAGAGCATAAGTCTCCTCTATTGCAGAGTGAGTATAAAATCAAAGGCCTCTCTCTATGGGAGCATGGCAATAATGTCTACTGTGTCACAAATGTGTCTGCCCTCTGGTCCCATTGCTGAGGACCCATCCTCTAGCGTCTGATGGCACTGGTGTAAAGCCACACACACACAAGGTCATTCCATAGCACAGAAGACTGGCGCTTCCTGTCAACAGGAGATAGATGAATGAATGTATTTTGAGGGATTAGAAAATGCTGCAGAGGCAGAAAAGACATTGTTCCAGGGTATTCTGTTAGGTGAGAGAACCTACTGACTGAAGCATATGAATTATATTACCGGCTTTGTAAAATAAAGAGAAGAAACATTACCACGTGTACACATTTGTGTTTATATTCACATAAAGAACCACTGGGGAGATGGTTCAATGCTTGTTGTGCAAGGATAAGGATCTGTTCAAATCTGAAGCATGCATAGAAAAATCTGGGTGTTGACATGCTCCAGTAATCCCAGTACAATGGAAGGGCAGAGAGGAGAGGGTTTCCAGGCTTGTTGATAGCTTATCTCCAGGTTTGGTGAGACCTCAAGGGAATAAGTTGAAGAGGAATGGATTGGGACACCTGACGTCTTCCCCTGTCCTCCAGACTTGCAACTTGTTGAAATTAATCCAGAGTCCCAGTACCCCAGTTGTGATGGTCCTCCAAACATGCATTTCCCCAAGGGTATCAGCTGACTGAGGTGCAAAAAAACACTAGAAATCTAATTGCTTGAGGCTCATGAAGTCATAAGGACCCAGACAGGAGACATTCTCTCAGCATCAAGATCCTTCAATTTGCATCCTACATCCTAGTCTGATGTGTGAACATCTGTGAGCTTTCTCTTCCTGTGACAAAATACCCATGGAAATCAATTACAAAAAAAGAATGATTATTATAGTTCTTGGTATCTGAGGTTTCAGTTCATGTTTGCTTGGAGTCTGTAGAGAGGCAGACTGTCATGGCTGCCAGGAAGTGGGTAGCCTGAAAAAAACTGGTTACCTCATGGAGACCTGGAAGCAAAGGCAGAATGAAGGCTCCCAGTCCTTTTTTTTTTTTTTTTTTTTTAAATTGGATATTATATTTACATTTCAGATTTTATCCCCTTACCCCCATTTCCCCCACCACCCAGGAACCTCCTATCCCATCCCCCCTCCTCATGCTTCTATGAGGATGTGCCCCCACCTACCCCCCCACTCCCACCTCCCCACCCTCGAATTCCCCTCCTCCCCCCCACTAAGTGTTCAGCCTTTATGGGACCAAGAATCTCCTCTCCCACCTATGCCCGACAAGGCCATCCTCCCCTACATGTACAGATAGAGTCATGGGTCCCACCCTATGTGCTCCCAGGCTGGTGGTTTAGACCCTGGGGAGCTCTGGTTGGTTGGAACTGTTGCTCTCCTCATAAGGCCCCCCAGTCCTAATATCAGCCTCAGGGACATACCTCCAATGGCTTAACTTCCTCCCACTGGAACATGCCTCCTAAAGGTTCCACTACCTCCATGTAGTACCTTCAGCTGGGGACCAAGCCTTTAACACAAAAAACTGGAGAACATTCCAGAACAGCTATAGCAACATCCTACTCCCTCCCTTAGACGTCTGTCAGCACTGACACGGGCTGGGCTCCATCTGCAGAACACACAAAGCTTGTGGGATGGCTGTCTCTAGCAAGCCAGTGTATTCTGTGGGATTTTAGTCTTTCTCACTGTACAGCGGGAGAAAGGTATCCACTGCATTTTATTAAGTGTGCAATTGTATTATAACCCTGGATTTACCTTGGAAAACTCCCATCTCCCCTTTTCTGGGCTCTTTTGAGCTTTGCAGACATCTCCGTGCACCCAAAGACTGCTTTCACTTTTGACCTTGTTCAGAAGGAATGAATAGTGGGGGCTTCCAGGAGAGTCTTGCTCTCCTCCCTCCCAGGAGCATGGACCCTTAGCTAGACAATTGACAGGACAGTCCTGTGACTCTAAGGAAATTTCTTGCTCCCTTTCCTCCACTTTCTTGATCCATTCTTTCTGTTCCAGGTACAGATGGGTGGCAACTGCTGTATATCTGCTGCTTTGAGTCTTTGTCAACCTGGACCGTAGATGTAGGCACATAGGTTCTTTTATGTTCAAAGTGAAAGGCTGAGAAATCGAGAGAAGCTTAGCACTTTGACAAGTGGACAATGAAGAGGCCTAGGCCAAACAGCCTTCTAGTCAGGCTCATGGAGTCCAGCAGATGGGGGACCTGTGTCCTGAGCAGTTTCTTTTCTGTACCCCCACAGAGCCTGACCTTTGGCCCATGCTCTTCTTCTTTGCTTTTTCTGATTATTATTGTTGCTTGCTTGCTCTTTGTGTGGGAGAAAAATGTCTGTTTCCTTCCTGCTTCTCCAGGAGGTCCTGAAGGACTCATGGGAATCTGTTTTGGAAAGGCTTGGGAGTTTGGAGTAAGTTGTTAACAGCCCAGATTGGGAGGCAGATGGGATTTGAGGAGCCCCAGGCTGCGGTAGGTATCTGGTGGGAGGTGCTGGCAAGAACAGCTCCATGTCTTTATGCCACCATGCCTGGCCTGGATCACAACCCTGACCCCACACACCTTGCTTGGCTGACATTGTTGTTGCCTTGGCATCTTACAGAGGAAGGAGAAGGAGCTGAGAGACCTGGGGTGGTCCTCTCCCCTGTTGGCCTTAGTTCCCCCTAGTAAAATGGAAGGTGTCTTGGGATATCTCCAGAGGCTCTTCTGCCAGGATTGTCAGTCTTATGTGCTCTCTACTGCACAGTGTCTTCTCCCCAGAAAGCTTTGGTGTGATGGGGAGCCCTCAGATAGGATATAGCATCTCTCAGCCCCATGAAGTAATAGTAGCTGCTTCTGAAGGATGCCTTTCTTAGCTTGGGTTCCTTATATTTCAGCTGTCCTGGGGTGCCTTACACCCCAGATGTACTGAGGTGCTTGCATTGTGGAGCACAGACTATAGGGCAGAGCTGGTATTGGGAAGCTGAGGGCAGAATGTGGCCCTTGGCCACTCCACCCACTCAACCTGACTCTCCTGACTTTGCTCCATCAGCACCTGGACAGAACAAAAGGCTTCAATTCCTTCTGTAAGGAGACTTTGCAGTTTCTTTTCCATAAGTTTTCAGGAGGCAGGCCCACTTCCTGCTGTCCCAACCCGCCCTCTCTTGGCTGTGCTCCCAGCTTTCTGAGCCAAACATGCAGAGAGATTTAGGCTCTAACTTCCAAGGGTACTTGGCCTTTCAGCAACCCCTGGGGGGCAGTGGGGCTTGGTTCACCCTCTCTTTACTTCTGCTTCCTTCCCTTTCCCTCCTACAGCATCAACTTGGCCAGGGATGGAGGTATGGGGGTAGGGTTAAGAGACATACAGAAATGTCTTTCAGGTAGGCCCAAGCTATTAGGAATGGTCTCATATTTGGAAGGGGAAGCAGTTAGATTGACCCTCCTGGAAGGTATTTTTAGGTAACCGTTGTTCACAGTAGACAGCTTTGTGGGCAGCCAAGGAGGCCTTTGGAAATTTCTGTAAGTTTCTGTGAGTATGCTCTGGCCCTCTTAGGACTTCTCCTTTTGACCCTCATTATTGTTCCTTAGACCTGCTAGAAAAGGTTCCTCATTGTGTGAGTTCCCGATCACATGTTCCCACTGCCAAGGACAGGCAGCTGAATGACCTTCGTGCCAAGGAACACTGGGGACTGAGTGGTCTAGGAACAGTGGCTCTTCCTCTGAGAAGCTTCAGTCAAATGGGGGACAGTTGACTTTCTAAAGCAATGATGTCAGTGCTGTAAGTCCTCAACACAGGTTCCATAATGTCTTCTGGAAGAAGAGACACAATGTTCTTTCCTTTTGTCTGAAGCCATCTTCCCACAGTATTTAAATATCTGGAGAACAAATGAATAGAAAAGATGTACCAATGTTTGGATGTTTGTAATAGGTCACTTCCCAATCACTTGTCCAGTATTGGCACAAGACACCCCGAGATCAAGTGCTCAGTACAGTGGAGATTTATTTGTCTCAGAGAAACAAAGGGAGGGGTCAAGAGACAAAGACAGAAGATAGAGATAAGGGAGAATGACAAAGGAACACAGGAGATGGGAGAAGGGATAGTTGCTTGGGAGGGACCAAGAAGAACTGCCTCTAGATAGAGAGGAGACAGAGGTGGCCCAGAAGCAAATGGCAGCTTATAAAGGGACAAGGAAAACCCGGTGTTAGGATGGGCAGGTTAATTTTAACTGGGCATGTTAATGAGGGTAACCAAAAGGGGGCTTTTGACTGCTGGATGTCAGTACTTTGATAGCTGGATCTTGGTAGTCAGCTTCAAGAGGAGGAAGTGGTCAAATAAGGGACAACACTTTGGTGGCTAGCTTTGGGAATTCAATCTAATGTTTTTGTTTTTTGTTTTTTGGGGTTTTTTTTGTCTTTTGTTTTTTTTCAAGGCAGAGGGAATGGGGGAAGGTAGAGGCCTGCCAGAGCCATGCTTGCCATGCTTGGGCCTGTTAGAGCTCCTTCACTGTCTACATAAAGGAGCTTGTTGACTTATTAGAGGGTCTTATGGTCTGAAGGAGAGGGATAAGGTCTGTGAGTGGCCTGTTATTGGGGTATCTGGACTTGGGACAAAAGACTCCTTAGAGAAGATGGGCTATTACATTTTAGCAAGAAAGAGAGAATGAAAAAATAAGTAGTTATTATTAGTTATTAGTTGTTATTAGGCCCTGCTGTGCTGAGTGTTCCTGGCACTGCATAGCCCCTACTCTGACCCCTACTGCCTTCCAGAGTAAAACCAAATGATATCCCAAGTTGACCTTGAACGTGAACACTGCTGTACTACCCAGAGGCACTGGAAAGAAGCATCTTGCTCACAAGCCAGGCTCAGATCTTACAAACACGGAGGCAGCAATAGGATGAAGTAGAAAGCTGTGGAACATGAGTTTGAAGTTCAAGTTATGTAAGGCCTCAGTTTCTGTATCTGTAAAATGGAAAGTATAGTAACCACATCATTTTTGTTTTGTTTTGTTGTTTTTAGAATCATGGAAAATGTGTGTGTGTGTGTGTGTGTTTGTGTGTGTGTGTTTGTGTGTCTGTGTGTGTGATGGTTTTGGTCACATCTTCCTTGTTTATGGGAAATTCTCACATCAGATGACAGAGCCTCCCTGCCTCTGTAAGAATAAATTGTAAAAATGAAATTTTAGGTCTCAACGAGTTTCTTAGGTTCAGAGTTTCAATTTACACTCAAGTGTTAGCTGCCCCTGGGGTGCATTCCAAGGGCTTGAATAAACATTTCAAAGGCACAAAAGACCCAAGATAGAGGCAATAAAACACCTGGGTAAACGGAAGTCACTTGAAAGGAATTCTCCCAGGAGCAAGATACAGATGTAAATTAGGATAATTGGGATGGGGGCTAGATGGAAACCAGGCTTGGGAACGGATGTTTGATATATCCAATCATATGTAACCGCGCCAAACTTTCCCGCTCTCCCCAACCCCTACCCATAAATATCCCAAGTTTCCTGGGCTTGGGGTCGGAATCTTTATCTCTTGCGTGAGATATATTCCGGCCCGAGGGCCCTCGTCATTAAACCTCCTCTGCAATTGCATCAAGAAGGTTTCTCGTGTGTCCTTGGGTTCGTGCAGGTCCGGACTTGGGTGAGAGTCCCCTTTTGGGGTCTTACATTTTGGTTCCCTGACCGGGAAACTCGCGACCACCCTAGACACACGACGACCCCTTGGAGGTAGGTTTGTGTGAGTGGTGTGTGTGAGAGTGCGGCGCCGCTGTCCTTGTCTCTGTGTTTTGGTTTCTTCTGCTGTCTTTGTTTCTGTGTTTTGATATCGGTTTCTTTGGTGAGGGGAATCTTCCCCATCTGAGACTGAGTGCAGCTGTCATTGTGGACCGTGAGGGCCCAATGACTGTGGATGGACAGACGTGTTGAAACCCACAGGCTGCAGCCCGGGAAGGACGCTTCACGGGTGGTTAGGGAGTCAGAGTGGTCTGGCTGCCCTTGGGGAAAGGCGGTATCCTTTCCCATCTGGGTTAGGGAGTCAGGGAGGTCTGACTGCCCTGTTTTGGAACAGGAGATGAGTGCTCCTGCTAGGGGGAAGATGTGGAATCCTTCCCGTCAGAGGTCGCGTTTGGCTGGTTCTATGAGACCAAACTCGGGCAAGTGTGTCTGACTGTGTTAGTTCTGTGTGTTTATATTTTGTGTACAGTCTTTCTGGAACCCCTCCCTGCCGCTACTGTGTGGCAGAGTACCTGAGCCAGGCTCCACAACCACTGGCTGCCCTGGCCCCCTCGGTGGTCCCCTCTTCGCCAGCGCTCGAGCCGCCCTGGTACTGGAAGCCAGAGTACATGCAGGTCTCCCGCCCACCGCAGTTTAAAAGGCGGGAGATGAGTTCCCAGCCTCCCGCCCGTGATGAATTAAGTACGAGCGGGAGGCGAGAGGCGGGTGGCGAACACATGCAGGGGCTTTAGTGAGTGCGCTCGACATACTGAGAACTACGTTTCCCAACAGGCTTTGCAGCTTTGACAATTATATCCAAGATGGCAGCCGGCCTGAGAACTACGTTTCCCAACAGGCCATGCGGTTTCCAGACACTGCTGCGATTGTTGACAATTCTGTGCCACTGATATAGTGATAGGGGCAGTCTATCGTGTTGTCTTTCCTTGTCTTTTCTTGATAAACTTCGTTCTGTGTTATTTGTTTCACATGTTCTTGGACTCTGACAATTGACGTTCCTTTTCTTTTTTCTGGACTGATACTGTGTTAACATCCTGAGTTTTAAAAGCAGAAGCAATGAGACAGGCTGGTCCTGTTCCACAGCTTGTGGCCAAGAGAAAGCTCTGTTCCTCTGGAGGAAGAGACAGAGTGTGTCAGGTGCCTGATTTGGTGTGATGAACTACTAAAACTGCTTACTTAATTTAGTTTAAAACTTACTTGTGAGACAGTCTCAATTTACACAAGAAAAACATAATTCGCCCTGCTCTGTGGCCAGGAGAAGGACACCAACAGAAAGAACCTTGAAGAGAACAGACTGTTTTCAAAAGCGGCTCTTAGAAGGGGGGCAGCAGTTTTTTTTTGGCTTCTATGATAAGAGAGTTGATAGTGGGTTTTCCTAGTTTAATAAATAAAAGAGCACTTTTTTCCTTTAGTTACAGCTAAAAAGTTACAGGCTGTCCTGAGTCAGAATATATATATATAAGCTTCTATTTTGATAGACTTTCTAGCCATTGCTGTCTGAGATAATTCCATTATGTATATGAGACTTTCATCAAGATTTGGTTCAAAGGTGAGAGTTCAGACAAGAAGAAGTGGTGAGGACTTGTGCTCTTATATTAGATATAAAATGTTTACTTTCCTGTTCTTGTTGTGTATCACTTCTAAAACAATATTCTAATTAGAAATAACTCTTTAAAAGATTTTTATAGAACTATGACTAAAGTTTCTATTTTGTCAAAAGTTAAATTTAAATAAGTATCAAATCATTAATACTATGTGAGCCTTCAACATCTTAATAGTCTTTACTGTGAAATGCTGTAGATAAAGTTATTCATTCTGATTTGATTTCTTTCTTAGAGCTTCAGAGGTGAGCTCACATTACACCTGTAGACAAGGTACTGTTTACAGACTGAACTAGGTTGTGGTCTCTAGTGTGAGGGGAACAACAGTCATGCAGCCTCACAAATACATCAGTCTACACAGAGTTCTAAAAGATTACAGGTGATCAAAGCAATAAATAAGATAAGAGCCTTTCTTCCACAAGACCCTTGTAGGTTCTGGTCTTCAGGAGTGAAGAACAAAAGAAGACACTGGAAAAAGAATGCTCCTTCAGGATGGGGACCCCATCAATTGATCAGGCTGTGGTCAACAGCGGGTTATAGAAGGTAAGGGACACCCAAAGGCCCACGCCAGATTCCATTGACAGATCTTGAGAGAGCTACATGAGATCCCACTAATTTTAATCAAGACACATGAGGTTAAGCAAGGGTCAGATAAGTTACCCACAGCCTTTCTAGACTAGCTCTTAGAGACATTCTGTCAGTGTAGACAAGGCTTCAGAGGCTAGAGAGACTACAAGATAAGTCATTGAAAGATTTAAGAAGTATCAGGGAGAAAGGAAAAGAAAGATAAGATAGATGAAATCATAGACAGGATTAAAATTATTGATGATAATAGCAAGTGTGAGAAGATTTAGTCTAAAAGAAAGGAGTAGAGAAGGTTTAGTGTAAGTCTAGAAGAAAAGAGTAGAGAAAAAGAATAGAGATAAATTGCTGTGAAAGTCTAGAGAAAAAGAATGGAGAAGATAGAAAGTCTAGAGAGAGGTGAAGAAAAACAAAGGTGACAGAGAAAGAATTTACAGAAAGCAGAAAAGAGGGACTTCAATCAAAGAGAGATAAAACTCTTTGAAAAAAAGACCAGTGTGCGCATTACAAGTAAAGGAGCCAGCTTCAGGGTCCAAGAGGGCCCTAACAAATAGAAGCCAGGGCCAGAAAATCCCAGGCCTCGAAAAACACCCCAAGTGGCGAAGATAACAGCTCTGTGTGAAGACGGCTATTGAGATAGACGGGGCAGCTTGGAGCCACCCAACTTTTGATAGACACAGGGGCTTCCTCCAGGCCAATGGGTCAAAACGTATTCATGGACTACCTGAAAATGGTGGACTAAGAGATGGGCTGGGTATCCCATTCATTTATGGTCATCCTAGCCTGCTCCTATCCCCTGTCTGGTTGAGGGAATACTCCCTAGGATGGACATCCAGATACAACACTTCCTGGGCTGCAACTAGCTGACAAGAATTCAACGGATAGAAGACTGACTTCAGCCAGGAGCCAAGGTAACCTGCTTTACAGACGGGAGCAGTTTTCTCCATGCTGGTCAGAGACAAGCCAGCGCTACTGTGGTGGACACATGCCATCTGGACTGACTCCCCACCCCTGAGATCATCGGTGCAGAGAACTTAGGACTTGGAACTTGGGGCTGACAAGAAAGCCAACATCTGCATGGACAACAGGTATGCTTTTGCCACAACCCATGTCTGCAGGACTATATACCAAGAAAGGAAACCCTGATGAAGCCAGGAACTGTGAGTATCCGTTGCCCAGGACACCAAAAAGGGAGGAGACTCAGTGGCCTGAGGCAATAACTGGACAAATCAATTGTCTTGATATGAGAGCCTGTTCCAGTTGTGGGCCTAAGAGATGGCCTCACTTAAAGCACAGAATAAGAGAAAGAACTCAGATTGCTAGCCATCCTGCCAGATACTATCTAGAGAAAAAGAGAAAATGGTGCACACAAGAAGGGAGAACTATACTCCCCAGAAAGCAAAGGATTTACCAGGCTACATACACAGATGGACTCTTAAGATATGAGTGCAACCAAGCAGCCAAGAGATTTAAAAACATATAATAGACCTCAGGTTTTGGGCCAGAGAAATGATAAGACAGTGTAAGATATGCCAACAAGTAAAGGCTTATGAGACTTAGAGTAAATAAGAAAAAAAAAAAGTTAGAAGGGAACAGCCTAGAATAGAAGTTGTCCCGAGGTTTTCAAACATCTGAGATAATTAGATCAGATAATAGCCTTGCCTTTGTTTGTAAGATAAGTCAGAAATTGTCAGAAATATTAGAGACTAATTAGAAGCTCCACTGTTTATACTGTCTCCAGAGCTTAGGACAGGTAGAGAGAATAAACAGAACCCTAAAAAACTAAATTACCCCTGAGAACTGGCGCTGGCTAGAGTGTCCCTTTCCTTGTCCCTATTCCAAACCCAGAATGTCCCTCTTGTGTGAGAGATGATTTTTCAGGCCACTAAGAAACTATTCCTGATGCTGTTGAACATAACTCGGGCCGACACCTGCGTTTGATGCCAACTGGAGAGAACAGCTGGACACCTGAACAACCTCCTCAGGCTCAAGATCACCTGCCGTTCTACAAGGCCAAGGACCAGCAGGCCTTGACTCCTGAGATATGCCCATCCTGGAGACACAGGGATAGAGATTGCCCAATTGTCAGAGATAAGAGACATTTGAATCTAAACTGTGTCCCAGACACAGCCTTAAAGAGTGGGACTTAAACTACATATGTACATCCTCGAGATGAAAAAAAGCCAACAGGCCCATTAGTGTGTGTATATGTATATGTATATGTATATGTATATGTATATGTATATGTATATGTATATGTATATGTATAGAGAGAGAGAGACAGCTACTTTACCTAAGTACATACTAGAGACCATCCAGGGGGTGAGAAAAAGATAGTTAAAGATTCAATGACAAAGATATAATTAGATGCTTAGACAACAATATCACTCTTTACACCCAGATGATGATTCATAATTCCAAGATTGGAATTTGACCATGAGAGAAAAGGAGGAAATGTAAGAATAAATTGTAAAAATGAAATTTTAGGTCTCAACGTGAGAGTTTCTTAGGTTCAGAGTTTCAATTTACACTCAAGTGTTAGCTGCCCCTGGGGTGCATTCCAAGGGCTTGAATAAACATTTCAAAGGCACAAAAGACCCAAGATAGAGGCAATAAAACACCTGGGTAAACGGAAGTCACTTGAAAGGAATTCTCCCAGGAGCAAGATACAGATGTAAATTAGGATAATTGGGATGGGGGCTAGATGGAAACCAGGCTTGGGAACGGATGTTTGATATATCCAATCATATGTAACCGCGCCAAACTTTCCCGCTCTCCCCAACCCCTACCCATAAATATCCCAAGTTTCCTGGGCTTGGGGTCGGAATCTTTATCTCTTGCGTGAGATATATTCCGGCCCGAGGGCCCTCATCATTAAACCTCCTCTGCAATTGCATCAAGAAGGTTTCTCGTGTGTCCTTGGGTTCGTGCAGGTCCGGACTTGGGTGAGAGTCCCCTTTTGGGGTCTTACACCTCTTCCTCCATCCTCTGTGGCAGAGAAAAGAGGGGATCCCTACTATCTGTGTTTTCCTTCATGCTCTATCTAGAGAAGGAGCATGTGAATGTTATCCTGGGGCTGGGGACAAACAAGGAACAGAAGATTTAGGGACTGTTGGCTTTTCTGGCTTTATTTTCCCTATCTGTAAAATGGGGATTGTTAACTTATAGGGAATTCCACTAGGCTTTTCTCAGGGACCTAGCAACAGCTCATGTCATGTCATCACCTGCTGGGGCTGCCAGGTGCTACCAGTATGTGTTGCATATAAAAGGCCTGCCCCCTCCTCCTCTTTCTCTCTGCTCTCCTGGCTCCCTGCTCACCTGCCTTTACCCCTTCGCAGGTCCTCTCTCCTTTCCCCAATAAACCCCTTATACAAGATCTGTTGCATAGCATAATTTCTCCGGGGTACACCTTGGAATGGGACCGACATGGTACTCCCTCACCATGTTATATTTACAGTAGAGGTGATCATACTTGTGTGACCTGTTTCATGCAGTTAGTAGAGGCCAGCAAGAGGCTTAGGAGAAGATGGCCAAGCAGCCACTTAGAAAGACTCACTTTGCACATCTGTCTTCCTAGTTGTTAGATGCATGCACAGGGCTTTTCCCAGGGATGAGAGCTCATGCCTAGGCGGCCACTCCTTTACAGGACAGGCCTTCTGGCTGCTGTGCAAACAGCTCACAGCTCAAGTGTCTCCCCACACAGCCTTGTAAATTGCCTGCACTGAATTCTACACACACCTCGGTGGAAGGGGAATTACTTGCCAGATATACGGTGTCTGCGAGAAGGGCCTCTTATGAGTCGGTGTTCAAATATGTTACTGGCTCAATAAACAGAGGCGGTTTGTTGTAAATTAAGGAAAGGAAGCGAGGTGCCTGCACCAATGCTTGTTCTCCTACTGTTTCCTATTAGCACGCTTCCCCTAAGTGCCCAGTAATTCTCCAGGGGGGTGGGGTTGGGAGAGGGAAGGGACGGACTTTGCCTGGAAGGTGGGGAGGGAATAGTGCTACTACTATTAGGCAGAGAGGTTGTGGGACAGATAAGACAGATAAAGCTTGGATGAGCTTTTGGATCCTGTGGGACATAGACTACCTTCAGGATGCTGCACGGAATCTGTGATGATGAAAGCAGGAACATCCGGGCAGGGAGGGGTAAGGAGTGGATCTGCAAAGAGAGAGCACCTGCCTGTCATCACCAGAGTGAACTGGAGTTGCTGTGCACAGAACCCAGGGAAGAGGCTCATGCTGATTGATTGGCAGGGTGTTGGCTGTTGCTGTATTCTGGGCAGAGACTGTAGGTTGCCATTGAGACTGCCAAGACCAAAGATTCAGCTAGAAGGAATGAGGTGAGGTGGCGTCTGAGTTGAGAAGGGCTGTAGGCTGAGAGGAACTGGTCATAGCACCCAGATGAGAATCTAACAGGGTATCTGGCTGGCTGCTAAATCAGGCCCTGGGGAGACATTTTCTGGAAACTTCTACTCTTTATCTCTCTTTTAGTTAGGCACTATAGTGGGGGTGGTGGTCCGTCCTATCCATGCACCTCCTTCCTGATCAAGTCTGCTCTGCCCTCTTCTCAGTCTGATGTGTTACAGTAGTTTATCCTTGTACCTGGTGTCCTAGGTACCCAGGGAGCTGTAATGTGAACTGTAGGTACAGGGTGGAGGAGGGGCAGACCCATCTGGTTTTGGCATCAACTGCTCATGCTGGTATCCATCGAGATGTCGTTGTCCCCATCTGTCCATGAGATTACTGTTGGTGGATTCTTATTCCCGCCATCTGGGTTTCTAACACACAGCTCTTTTTTTTCTCTTCTTATGTTGGTGATACTATTTAGAAAGGAAGGAGGGGATCTTACAACCCCAACATCTCGGAGACAAAACCTAAGTCTTCCAGTGTTCTCAAGGAAATAAGCTTTTAACATACGAGGGCAGAGAAATCTCAGGGAGAGTCTATTGGTCTCCCATCCTAAGTACCCCGAGGAAATGGAAGGGAAGGCAAGTTGCTAGAATGGGATGGAGGATGAAGCCAGCAGTGAAGGAATGAATTCTGTGAATCAGAGCTACCAGGGACCTGGGTAGCATGTTGCTTAGTTCCCTTGGATTATAGGTGGGAATCTTAGGTCCATAGACTGTAACATGAATGAGACTAGTTTTCATTGAGCTCCCATTAGCATCAATTCTGCAGATTAAACACTCACTCCAAGTCTAAGTAGTTAGAATCTATTAGTGGACCAATCAGAGGCACTGGTCCATGAAGGCACACTGAGAAGATGCCATGACGGGATCTAGATTCCCATGGAAGGAGAGCAGAAGGTGGAAGAGCCTCAGACAGTGGCATTGATGCCTGCAGAGGGAGATGGTGAGTGAGGGGCTCAGGCAGCAAAAGCCTGAGTGTGTGACTCAAGTCTGACTCCAGGGATGATTTGTCTGGGCTAGTGAGGAATCCTGGATATCTCCAGGTGAGTCTTGCATCTTGCCGGAATGGACTTGCCTTAGTGACCTTGGTATAACCAGCTATTATTGGCTGGGAAGTGTGCATGAAGTAATGGAGGCCAAGGCTGAGACATACTTTCTCACACAGAGGTGAGGGTAGTGGTGTTAATGAGCACTGACCATGGCAGACAGAGTGTTGTGGATTGAGGAGACATGGGGAACATTTTATCAGTGTCAGTCTCCTGGTTTAAAGAGGCTCACATGTTTGAGTACTGTGCCTTCAGATGTACCACTATTTTGGAAGTGTGTGAACCCTTTCAGAAGTGGGGTCATGATGGGAGGGAAGGAGTCAGTGGGGACGAGCCTTGACTTTTATAATCTGGCCTAACTTCTTGTTTCCTGCTGTATATTCCTCCTGCCACGCCTCCCCCCACAGGGATTGTAGTCCCTACAACAGTAAGCCAGAGTAAACCCTCACTCCTTAAATTGCTCTTGATGAGTGTTTGGTCAAAGAAACCAGGAAAAGAACTAGTACAGTCAGTATAAGAAATAGATAAATGACTGAGGTAAAAAGACCATAGGATAGACGTTGGCAGATGCTCTAGGAAGTGGGGCTCATACAGCATGACTCCAAGAGCCAGGGGGATAGGGCTGCAGTTTAAGGAAAGTTTATCAGAGTAAGGCTCACTGAGGTTAGTCTGGGCTCAGCCCCCGAGGAGTGGATAGAGTTAGAGTCATTGCTGCCCAGTAGGAGAGTGTTTTAAGAGACAGTTCAGCATCAAGGCCCCAAAGCAGCACTGGTGTATGTGTAGAACAGGAAGAAGCCATGGTGATGAGGGTGGAAGTGGAGTGGGGACAGGCAGGATGGGGGCATCTGAGAAAACTTTCCTGGAGGCCATTGTTGTGGGGCCTCAGCTTTGTTCTGAGCAATATAATGACATAGTTGAGGGTTTAAGCAGAGAAATGCGTTCCTCATGTTTCATAGATAACCTTCCCCGTTTGTGCTGAGAGTAGATTCTCAGAAGCTAGGATGGAAGTCTAGAGACCATTTGGGAAGCAATAGCCTGAATTCAGGAGGGAAAGTGGGGAGGAGGAGAGGTCAGATTCTGGATGTGTTTTGAAGGCAGCTGGTGTAGGGGAAAGTATCAGCTCAGGATCCCCAAGACCAAGCTCACAGGACAAAGGAGAGGACAGAGGGCAGGGAACAAGAGACAAAGACAGGAGATAGAGGATGAGAGAGAAGGGGAAGGGAGAAGAAGATACCCTGGAGGGGGTAAAGGACTGACTCTGGATAGAGAGAGAAGATAGATTTGGCACATAGGAAAACGGCAGCTTATAAAGGTACAACAGGGAAACCCCATGTTAGGATGAGGTGTTTGATTTTGTTTTGCTTGTTCATTAGATGAGCCAAAGGGGGCTTTTGATTGATGGACTTCAATATTTTGATAGATTGACCTTGGTAGTCAGCCTCAGAAGGAGGAAGTGGCTAAATAAGGGAATGGACTATGTTGACTAGCGTTAGGAATGCTAATGGTTCCTAGCAAGGCAGAAGGAATGAGGGAGAGGGGCAGGGCCCGCCAGAGCCACACCCGCCGCACTCCAGCTGGTCAGAGTCCCGTCAATGAGGGTGGGGTTGAGGGCAAGAAATCGTGTTAGCAGTTTTTGGTTCAAAGAACTAGATAAAATTAGTTCCATAAAAAGAGAGAGTAGAACTTTTGGATCAGTAGATGAAAAGTTTATCTGTCCAGAAAAAAAGGGCAGGAAATGGAAAACAGAAGAAAATAGCAAGCTTTCCTCTACTATCATATGAATTTACAGTAATGTAAATGCATTGCTCTCACATTTCAAATTATAGAGACTCTTTTTTAAAATATATAATAGAAAGTGAATTTTTTTTTATACTATGAACAAGGTTTTCCTTCCTTCATCTCCCAGGTACTCCCCACTTCCTTTTTTATCTAACTCCACTACTTCTTTTGTCCTTTTTAGAAAACAAACAGGAAATAAAAGTTAAATAAACCAGAATATAATAAAACAAGCAAACATCAATAAAAAAGCAAGAAAAAGCACAAAACACACACAGAGAAAGAGAGAAAGAGAGAAAGAGAGAAAGAGAGGGAGAGAGAGAGAGAGAACACACATCAAAACACAAAGTTGGAGACTTAAGTAGGGATTCAGGACAGGGGATTTAGGATTAAGCTTTCTGTCAGAGACATTAAAAGGGCTGGCAGTAAAGAACAGAAGAGACAGAAAGCTAATGTGAATCAGAAGAAAATTTACAAGAAATAAAAAGATTATATTCCAGTAAAAGGAGCACAAAGATTACACCATAAAAATGATGAAAAATATATATACACACACCTAGTAAGAAAGCTACCTATGTGTGCATAGTTAATATACATGCATACACTTATAAAAAGTAGATGCAGAAACAGTGAGAGAAATAAATAAATCAACCATTTTATTTGAATATTTTAAACATATTCCCTTCGCAAGTTTATAGAGCAAGCTGACAAATTTATTAGCTATATAGAAGATTTGAACAACTTGTTTAATAAGCTTGAAAATAAGTGTATTGTTACACACAAATATGTAACTTACAGCTAACAGAAAATACACTGTTTTTGGTAGAATGTTCACGGAAATGCTCATAAATTATGGCACAAAGGCAGCCTCGATAAATTCCAGAGGATCAACATCATACAAAGGCTTTTGACCAAAATACAACGTAACTACAATAGCTGGAAGCAAGGATTTTGAATGGTCTTTTAACAAAGAAATGATGAAGATGAGGGAGTAGCCTAAGCATCCCGGGTTGGTTAGTACACAACGATGAAAGGCCTCAAGCATCACATGGTAACTATGAAGACATAGCTTTTACTTGCCAGCCTCCGTCCTGCAACCAAAGGCCTGTGTCTGGAGAATGAAAACAAGAGGCTGGAAGAGTGTACAAAACACTTAAAGGAAGGAAATAATAACTGTACAGGCAGAAGTAAGTGAATTGCCAATTACAGCAAAGAAAACTCAGAAGCACAGCTGGATATAGGGATATCTTCTCAGGTTAATGAGATGGATTAAACTACTGGTGAGACCAAAAACCAAAAATGAGGTGGTAATAAAACCAAAACTAGATAAGACATGAAAATGACAGTATGGATTTAAAAACTAGTAAAATGAGACTTGGGAGACATACCGTGAAGCAACAATACACTGGCGCACATAGGCTACCTCTCTGTAAAACTGAGAAATGCCAGTGTTGCAGAGAATGAACAAAATACCCAGATCTAGATCCCAGCCTGTCCGTCTCTCAAACCCGGGTCCCTGGGTCCCTGGGATTACAGCTGAGTCCATAACACATAGGGGAGAAAACAAACCTCACCTCAGAGAAGCTTTTTTAGAACAAATTAAAAACACCGATTCATTTAGTGGAGTAAATTTAATTGTCAATGGAAACCCAAGGCAGAAAAAAATTTATAAGTCTATTTTTCTTTTGAACACAGTTAAAAACAATCCCAGATAAAACATTAGCTAACCTCCCCCCACCCCCAGCAGGTTACTACAAATAATCACTGCTGGGGCTAGAGGGATGGTTCAGTGGTTAGAAACGCTTGCTGTTGCTCTTGTAGAGGACCCAGGTTTCATTCCTATCACACACATGGCTGCTCACAACTGCCCTCTGCCATCCCCCAGAGGACTGCTGGATCTGTGTGGTGCACATGACCTTACACACACACACACACACACACACACACACACATACACACACACACACAAATACAAACAAGCAAACAAAGACCCACCATGACTGTGTTGGTGGGTTTACCCGAAGAACACAGGGATGATTTGACTGCATTAAATGTCACTCGATTTACCACCTTCATGAACCAAAAGGAAACTATCTTGAAATAAAAAAACAAAGCAAAGCAAAGCAAAACAAAACAAAACAACAAAAACAACAAAGGAATGGAAAGAAAAGAATTTGAGGGCATTCACCACCTATGTATAACCATCCTAATAATAAGCAGAGGAAATCCCACATCTGTTTGTAGCATTAATCAACATCATAATACATTTCTCAGGAACCCAGAAATAAAATGAGACTTCCTTGAAAGGCTGCTCACCTTAAACCAACACCAACTGGCTTGGAGAAACAGCATCAGTGTTTTAACGGGAAACTGCCATGCAGGTGTGGGTCATCCGAGGCATGCGTGGACTGCAAGAGCAAAGTTGTGTTGGTGGATTGTAACAAAACCTCTTCGTTAGCAAAGAGAACTTGATCACAGATACAACTGGGTTGAATGTTCTAAAGAGTGTCCTTTAATACTGTGCTATGTCTTGCTTGTGCCTTGCTGGTGATCAGGAAGCTGCTTGCCTAGCCAGGGCACCATGTGGGACTTGCTCAGCTTGTGTGAATTGAATGAACCAGTCACTTTGTTTTGCTTTGAGGTGGCTCCTGGTGTGGGGAAAAAGCTGGTGGTACTTTGAGAACTAGGCTCCGTCTGGATGTGCTGTGTAGAGGGAGAAAGACCAAGAGTCCTGGAGATGTAGATCCTACTGGATGCCTGAAACTATGCAAACAGAAATGGCTGGGAGTGTGTCTTGAAAGGTTTTCTCTGTTAACACAACCCTCTGTCTCTGAAGAATGTTTAGCTCAGATTTCTCTTATCTTTCAGTCTTTTGTGGCTAGGTAGGTATGTAGGGTCCACCTCCACTCCAAGCGTTCACATAATTAAACACAACCGACAATGGACAACATTTAACTGGGGCTGGCTTACACTTTCAGAAGTTTAGTCCATTATCATCATGGCTGGTAACATGGCAGCGTGTAGACAGACTTGGTGCTGGAGAAACAGCTGAGAGTTCTCTATCTTGATCCAAAGGCAGAAGAAGGAAACTGCCCCACACTGGGCAGAACTTGAGCTTAAGGGACCTCAAAGCCACCCCACCACCATCACCACAGGGACAGACACATTTTCTCCAACAAGGCCACACCTACTCCAATAAGGCCACACCTCTTAATAGTGCCAATCCCTATGGTCCAAGCATTCACACATGAGTATGGGGGCATACTTATTTAAACCACCATACCTTCCCTCCTCTCCCTTGCTCCTCCCCTTTCCTCTTTACCCCTCCTTCTCTTTTCTCTTCCCTTTCCCCTTCCCTTTCCTTTCTCTCTCTTCCCCCTTTCCCCACTCTTTACTCTTGTTTTCTTTCTCCTCTCCTTCCTTTTCTCCTCCCCTCCCTCTCCTCTCTTTGATTTTTCTTTCAGACAATGTAAAGATGCATGGTATTATGGTCTCTAAGAGCAGAAGGAGGTCTCTATGGGAATCAGAGTCCCTAGCACCCTTTCTGACCCTTCTCTGGTCCCTGTGTCCCATCATGGGGACCTGCTCACATGTCTGTGTTGTCATTGTTCCTCTCACTCTCTTTCCTGATCACGCTTTCCCCCCTTTTCCCTTTCCAACCTTCCTTGACCACAAAAACTCAGAGCCGTGAGGCAATTATCCCAGGCAAAGTCCAGGTGTATGTTATATCCTTATTTCAAGCAGCCCACACAATCTGGCTGATTGCCCCAAGTTCTAATTCTTGTAAGAAGAACTGCTCAGTCTCCACCAGGCATCCCTCCAAGTCTAATCAGCATTAACTAGCCATGTGGCAGGGGAGGGGGTTGAAATGGGGCCACTGGCATAACCATGGCTCCAGGGACCATGTGAGGGGGAGGCTTGCCCTTTAAAATGGGAATGTGGATTGGCTGGACTCTACAAGGGCAATCTGAATCTATATTTATCCAAAATAAATAAAATAGAAAGGGGAAAGTCTTCATAAAGTCTGGCTAGAGAGGGTGACATCTGATTCAATGGCCTAGGACAGCTGCAGCTGAGACACAGACCACACAGAAGCATCGTACAGCCTGGTGATGTCTGAGGACACAGAGCTAGTTCTAATCAGCAAGAAGAAAAATAAGAAAGAATTCATAACAGCTTGATACCCTCCAGGCGGAACCCGGCAATTTTATTTTTACTTGTTCAGGAGAGGAAACGTCATCACTGCCTGTACATTTACCTCTTTCCAGAGGACTTGTGAAAAATGACCTCAAGTGTGAAATATTGTCTACCAAAGAATTAACTTAATAGATAATTTGGATTCAATTATTGGCTCAATACTAAAAGTTGCTGGGAAAAGTGCAGGCAATATTTTATGACTGTCATATGATGCAGAGATTGTGAAATTAGTTATTAATGACTTAGGAAAGAGATACTTAAAGAAGTCAGTGGGGAAGGGAAGTAGGGCTGTGGTTGCCTTCATTTCTCAAGCCAGTCCAGTTTTGCTGACTGACCCACTTGCCTGTCCTTCTCTTTCTCCCCATGTGTGTGATTTGGGGCTGGCATCATACTCGTGTTCTTTTGAAGCAATTAGAAGCTGAAGGTTGCTGCCATCCATCACAGAAAGGTGGCCGCCACCTCTGCCTGCCCTGAGAGCTGGTTATTGACCTCTGACCTCTGCTCTAGACCATTCGTTATCTATGGTCAGCATCCTTGAGCACTGAATGAACTTTTAAAAGTAGAATGAATTGCCCACAGTTAATGACCATTACTGGCTACCTATGCTCGCTAGTGAGAAAGGGATCTTTTCCCCCTGAAATCTCCAGAATCTCTTTGGTGGTGAAGCAGATACACCTTCATTAGCAATTTGAAGTTATGGCTATGGCTACCTTTTAAATTAAATTAATCTCTTCATCTTTCCCACAGGTACTCACCGGGCTCTTACTCTACACCCAGCACTGAGTTAGGATCTGTCAGGAGAGATGTGCTAACTGCTCACTCTGAGCCTTGAACCCAAGGGATGACTACTAAGCATTGTAGTCAGGGTGCTTATAAGAATGGTGAGGCACCTAGTCCAATGGCTGCCATGGGGAATGGCTGATGCACATATGGGTCCCAGGAAGGATTATGGGGACAGAGAGTCATGTGGGAGGAACACTTTAGACACTTACTCAGGGCAGAAGATGCTGCTTATCTATTCAACAAACGGTGAGTCTTGGTTTTGGTTAGCTGGTATCATGAGAGCTTAAGGAGGCTCTCGGTTTTTGAGACATAAAGCAACACCACAAAACAGAGTAAGGCACTGTGTAGTTTATTCTTAAGTGTGTGCATGTATAGTGCGCGCGCGCGTGTGCGTGTGTGTGTGTGTGTGTGTGTGTGTGTCCCCATTTGTATCCAGAGAATAGTAAATGCTACAGAATTAAAAAACCACAGTGGTGAGGAGCTGGGTCCCTGGACAGTGATGGGAGGAGAGGGAAGAGTTTCAAATTCAGAAGCCAAGGCCTTAAGGAGGATGACACATTCTAGGAAAGATTCAAGGAAATAAGCATAGCTTCCATTTGTGGGAGGCTGGGGTGAGATCTTGACAGGGAGAAAAAGGCCAGGGTAAAAGTTATAATATGGAAATAGATATGACATGTCTGAGAACTGGTAGTAGCACCCTGCTGCTAGGAGACAAAGGGAAGAACAGGGTGGCTTCATGGAGAATAGAAGGAGGGGACACTGGAGGAGCAGAGCTTGTTGTATAGTCTGAAAGGTTCTCCATCTGAAGTATGCATGGGGCCATTAACAGTGGTTGAGGCAGCACCTGAACTCTACCTGTGCTGCTGGCCACCTGGAAGACCACCTTCTGAAGCTAATCCGGTGAGCTGCCTAAAGAAGCATTGGCTACACCGTGGGGTGTTGCAGAATATTTGGTCATACCGTGAACCCCAGATTGTGTTGTTTACTGAAAAAAAAAAAAACTGTTTTCTAGTTGTGGTGTGGCTCAGCCTAAGCATACACCTTTAAGGCCGTTAGTACATATCTTTAATCTCAAACAATGAAAGTAAAGTTACTTTGTAAAAGGAAGCACCCATGTTTGAAAGTGATGTCTAATTGGGTGGCAGGCAAAGTGATGAATCAGAGAGAGATTTAACAGAATAGGATATGCCCAACTCTGAAGAGAAGAGAAAGAGAGGTGACTTAAGAGAGGAGAGAGAGGCAGGAGAGGAGAGGAGAGGAGAGGAGAGGAGAGGAGAGGAGAGGAGAGGAGAGGAGAGGAGAGGAGAGGAGAGGAGAGGAGAGGAGAGGAGAGGAGAGGAGAGGAGAGGAGAGGAGGCAGTTTTACTGGGAGAGTTTTTCAGAGACAGATTGAAGAGAGACCAAGCTAGACACAGGTGAAGACAGAATGAGCCACAAGATTAGAACATATCACCAAAGTTAGTATGAGGCCAAGCAGATCAATTTACTCAGAGGCCGAGAGAAACCAGATTGAATCATCATCTTGGAGAGACGTTTGAGGCAGAATAGCTGAGTTGATCAGTCAGAAAGAGTTCAGAAAGAGCTAGAAAGGGTGAGCTAATTCAGCAGTAAATTTCAGAGGCTGAAACCATTCTAGACCCAGGTAAGATTGTACGGAGTCTAGAAGCTTCCAGGACTAAGCCTAGGAGAGCAGAAGGAGGCGGTAAGCCTCCCAGAGGACAATTACAGTAGTTGAACAATGTAGCTTTACAATGAGATACCCCAGTTGCAAGTTTTTTAAGGCTGTCAGGCTTTGCTGGTGAAGTATTTATAAGAAGGAAGGAGAAAACTCTACGTGGGCTTCACACCATCCCCCAGTAAATCTTGGGATTTATATATAAATCACCTAAAGAAGACCATATCCTGCTTGACTCTTTCCCCCTGTCCTTCCTCTGTTACGTCTTTCTGAGTATACCTCCCTCAGTAAATCACTCACAGAACAGTTTCTATCTCAGTCTATACTCCTTAAGGAACCCAAGAGAAGATGCTAAAAGTTAACCAGGACTGTTAGTTCCAGTTACTCATGAGGCTAAAGTACTGTAACTTCAGGTGTCTGGGCTACAGAGTGTGTTCAGACACACCCTGAGTAACTTAGAATGACACCGTCTCAGAAAAAGAAAATGCTGAACTGTACAGATGACATATGCACAAAGCTGACATCTAGATCAAGAAATCAGATGTGATCAACTCCCAGAAGTCTGCAGGGCCATTCCCAGATGCCATTGATTTGTGCTGTAACAATGTAGATCAATTTTGTCTGCAATGCAATTTAATGTAAATGTATTCAAACACCATGTATTCTTTTTGATCTGGTTTTCTTTGCTTGAAATCACATTTGTTTATGGTCTTGCATGTATCAGCAAGTCATTCTTCATTGTATAGAATTACATTGTGTGGATAGTCAAGATTGTTCCTAGGTTTTAACTGTTGTGATTGATTATCTCTCAAATGTCCTTGTATGTTTCCCTTATTGTACACATATGTAGATACTGATAGGTACATGTTAAAGTGTGGAACTACAGTGTTACAGAATACACAAGTGTTTTTCTTTTTTACTTCATATGCTATGCTGGGGATAGAACTCAAGACCATGTGCATGCCAGACAAATACTCTGAAGAGCCACATCCTCAGCTCTGGCTTTGCTTTGATAGCCATGGCTAAGCTTTCTCGGTGTGGGTACCATTAGCATCCTGCTATGCGCACATGGGCATTGTGCTTGTTGCCTACGCTGCTCAATACTTGGTAGTGCCTCTTTTTGTTTTAACTTTCCTAATGGGCACACAGAAACATCTCATAACGTTTTTTTTTCCGAGTGTTTCCATAATAACAAAAAGTGGGGATCTGTTAGATTTTCATGTGCACTGACCAGTTTCTATATGCTTATCTTTGTTTAAAAAAAATTCTCATTTCTCCTTTTGCTCATTGAACAATTTGGCTGTCTGCCTTACCAATGTTTAAAAGTTCCTTGTATATTCTAGATATGTCTTTTAGAAATTATGTATTACACACATGCATATTTGTAGAAATATATATTTCTCTCTATATAATAGAGAATATAATTTCCCATTTAAGTTGCATTTTATTTTTTGTATCGTTCATGTTTTGATCAATAAGGTTAGAGTGTATTGTATTTTGTTTAAAAAATTGTTGCTGAGATCCAAGATCTTGAAACTGTGGTGCTATGTTCTCTGCTCAAAGGTTTTCTATAGCTCTACTTTTCTTTTATTGAGCACCTGGAAGGTGGCGTCTCTGTCAGGTGAAAGGGGTAAACAGGGCAAGGAATTCTGAGAGGGCTTGGGGTGGACACGGGGAGTTCAGTTGAGGATGTCTTACATTTGAATACGTAATTTCACACAGGTGATTGGATGCATGAGTTATGAACTTAGGAGTTAGGATGAGCATGCCGTAATAAGCAAGGAATATTTGAGAAGAAGCTAAATACTGAGTCCTCAGACATGGCTGTATTACCAGTTCTGGCTGAGGAGGAACCAGGAAAGGAGAAAGTGGTCAGGTAGAGGAACATTCCAAGTCTGTGAGAGTCCTCAGTGAAAGTGTAGCAGAGAGAAGGGCCAGCATTGTAGGAAATTGTTGATGACAGAGCAACAGGAAATGAAGACTGGGCCTTGAAATTGGACTTGACAATATTTGTGGCATTGATGAAGATACATTTTTGGGGGAAGACAGGGATGATGGCCTGACTAGAGAAGGTTCAGAGAGATGACTAGGACACTGAGAATAGACACAGGTCCGGCGTTCAGAATCCAGAGGCTGAGAGAGACCTGGAAGGCACAAGTGAGAGCAGCAGGCACAGGGGTGAACTGGAGTCTACTGTCTGTCCACAGGTTGTTTAAAGGAGTCAGCCATGGGGGTAGGCACTGGCCGAGAAAAAACACCTGAGCAGAGACTCTGGGGCAGTGGTTCTCAAGCTGTGACTGGAGACCCCTTTGGGGTGGAATATCAGATATTTACAATTTCTAACAGTAGCAAAATTACAGTTATAAAGTAGCAATGAAATAATTTTCCTGTTGGGGGGTCACCACACATGAGGAGCTGTATTAAAGGGTCACAGCATTAGGAAGGGTGAGAACCAACTGACCTGGGAGCTCTGCTCAGGTAGACATGGCTTTGTGGCCCTTCCCAGCACCTTGGTAGGAGACAGTGTTCTTTATGGGTTGATTTTCCTCAAACTCCTTTTCCTCTTTGGTCCCTTTCCTGATCCTTTTTGTCCCTTTATTGCTGGCTCACTACTTGGGAGTCCCATTGCACCCACTGCTCCAGGTCCCTGTTCCTCCCTGTGACTGTTCCCTTTTGGAAACCTTCTTACTGTTTTGTAGATTCCTATCTTTCTGTCTCTTCGGAGCTCAGGCTGTCCAGAAGTTTTCCAGAAAGTCCTCGCTACATCCTCACAGCACTCAGCATCTATCCCCTTTCTTCCTCATTAGTCCAAAAGGTCCTGTTATCTCTGTCAATGGGATTCTGTATGGTGTGCTTCTTGGCCATGCCCAATACTGGTACTCTTTTCAGGGGGCCATTAAGATGCTTGCAATCAACGTAAGACAGGAATTAGCATCCAGGAGTCAGGGTGAAATCAGTCAGGAGAACAGTGTTGGGGTGACTAAGAAACACAGCAACAGGTTGGGTGTGTATGCAGGTCTGACAGCTGGGCCTGGTTGAGGGTTTGGGTTGGAAATAGTTGAGAAAAAGGTGCTCTGAATTCCAACCACATCCAAGAAGGTAGCAGGTGCATGTGTGTGCACACACACATTCACACACATGTGGCAGTAGAGAAGAACAATTATGAACATCCGATCAAGACAATTTACATGAATACAGGCAGCCAGGCAGACTTGGTGTGACTGATGTGATTTATTCAGGCAGGCGGAGCTCAGCAGGGACTTCCCCTCAGGTGAGTGAGTGACAGAGTGGCCATCAGTGTGAAGAATTCTGCTGTCAGCTGGAGTTAAAGCCACTACTCTCTGGTTAGTGCTGGAGAAAGAGGGACCAGCAGTCTACAGCACACTTTCTAAAGAGCCTGTCTTTCATTTTCCCTGTCCCAGGATACTGGAGAATCAGGTTGTTTTTTTTTTTTTTCATTTTTAAATTTTTGATAATTTCATACGTGTATGCAAAGAATTATGTTCACACTGACCCTCATTACCTCTCTGATCTTTCTACCACATAGGATCCTGTTTTCTCCCAACTAACCCCCTTCCTACATTGTGTGTGTGTGTGTGTGTGTGTGTGTGTGTGTGTGTGTGTGCGCGCGCGTGTGTGCATGTATGCATGCTTGCATGCATGCATGTGCTCATACATGTTGTGCACGTATAAGTCACGTGCAGGTAGCCCCAGTTGCTGAGTGTTCATCATCGCAAATGTCACTCATGTTCTAGCTGCAAGAACATTTCATACTGCTCCTCCTACCCTCCTGCTCTTGTAACTTTTCTGCCTTCTTTTCCTTCATATCCCCTAGACCCTGGAGGGAGTGGGAAGATGTCCCAAATAGGGCTGAACAACGGTCACTTACTCTTGGTGTCTGACCAGTTATGAATCTCTGCGTTAACTGCCATCTACTATATAAATATGTTTTTCTGGACCAAGGCTGAACGTTATACTACAGGTGTAGATGTAAGCATTTCGAAGGCAGTTTGATTGACATCATGCCCATTAGTTTGATTGACACCATGTCCTTTAGTAAAACACCAGGAGCAGGTTCCCCTGGACTTTTGTAAGTAAGTTTTGTTGCTTTGAGATCTAACTGGAAAAGTAAAATATATTCAATGTAGAACACTTGAGAAATACAGACTGGCATCCTCATTGTATTCTCTAGGGGTACTCTCTAGGGGTAAGTGTTATTAATACCTTGAAGAATTCTTCCTAGCGTTCTTTCCATGTTCAATCCATTTCTTACAGAATTTTCTGCCTATTGCTGGGTCTATCCTTATAGCTTTGTTTGAATTTCAGATTATTACTGTTGTTGTTTTGAAGCAGTCTTGCTATGAATCCCAGGCTAGTCTTGAAACTATAATACTCCTGTCCCTCAAGTGCTGAGGTTATAGGTGCTTGTTACCATGCTTGTTTACAAGAATGTTCTGTGACCTTTTCTCTGTCACTGACATTAGATAGTTTTAGTACTTTGCCTCGTGGATGTGTGGTGGGGCTTACCCAGTCAGTCCTCAATTAGAAGATTATTTCTAATTTTTCATAAATAGTATGGCAGTAAGACTCTGCTCATACATCTTTGTCTATATCTTAGATTGTTATGAATAAGTTCCTAGAAGTTAGAGTCTTACTTCCTGCTTATTTTTTATGCTCTCTAGAATACTTGAGTAGGTGTGGGTGTTTTTCATTGCATTTTATTTTGTTTTAATCGTTTTCTATTCCTTTTAGCAATTATTGCAAATGATCATTTTATGGCACCAGATATTATTATTAAAAATGTAAAGTGGCCATTTGTATTTTTATGTAGCCGATCTGTATCCATTGCCTATTTTAATTGCTGCAGTTTTCTTTTATTGTTAAGTATGCTCTCACTATGGAATGCAAGAAGCATTGTTTCATCGTGTCCTTATTTTATTTTACTCCAGTGATAATTTGCCGTTGGTCTTTAATGGAGCTTTTTGACATGCCTGACTTTAATTTTATATGCAGACATGTAAAACAACCTTTCCCCTTATAGTTTTCACACTTTTGCTTAGATAGCCTTTTTCACTACACGGGAAATGAACCATTCACCTGAATATTTTCCTGCTTGTTTTATGACTTCATGTAATATATGAGTTAAAAATTCATCCATCTGGAATTTGTTTTGAGGAAAATTATTATTTTTTCAATTATTAACCAGGTAACCCAAAGATGTCCTCAAGAATCTTCTCACTGTTTTATGGTGACATCTATTTTAAAAATAAGATTCTATGCATGTGTGTGTTTATTTATGCACTTGAATTTGCTCTGAGCTATGTGTTAATTTTCCCATCAGTTCCATGCCATTTGGTTGCTGTAGTTAGAGTCAGCTTTAATACTTATCACAGCACGCTCTTCTTATTACTCTTATTTTCTATAATGACTTTGAAAAGTATTACATTTTTGTTTTCTTACAGATAATCATTAGATTATCTTAGTTAAGTTTTAAGAAAAAAATCTCTTGGAATTCTGCTAAATTTGTATATATATATATATATATATATATATATATATATATCCCATATCTATCTATCTATCTATCTATCTATCTATCTATCTATCTATCTATCTATCTATCCCAAGCCCAAAAATCAAAAAACCAAAGCCAACCAACCACCCAAACCTCAACTTTCTTAGTACATTCAGTTTTCCCTTCTACAAGTACACTATCATTATATAGTTTTTCTTTCAGTGAGAATATATATATGGGCCAAAGATCATTCTCTCAGCCCACCAGGAAGATGGAGACAGGAGTCAGTGGTGTTGGGGAGTCAGAAAGGCCTGGTGACATCTATTTATGCCTTTATCCCTATATTCTTCACTGTGGGGCCCCATGAGAGGGATGTCCCTAGTGGGAGGCAGGTGCTTCTCTTTAATACCTGGTTTGGAAGCCCTGGCAACACTGCCTCTGTTTCTAGATTTTTCTTTCTTTTTTGATGGTGTTCCTGTCTTGTTTGGTTGTCTTTGTTTCTGATTATTTCTCTGACGTTGGCTTACTTTAGGTAGGTGGAGGGTGAGCAGGAATTATCTTGGTACAGACAGACAGTACCTTAGGTGATGTACATTTGGATGAAAGTTGGCAGATACAGGATATGACTGCCCAAGCCCATTGTGATGATAGTTACTTGGGATCACCTGGCTCTTGGTACCTTAATGAGTCACATAAATTGATTACTTAGCTCATTCTTTGATCTAAGATTTTTAGTTTTTCTATCTCATGATAAAACTAGAGTTGTACCTATCAATGTGTTTGTGTGTGTATGTGTCTATGTGTGTCTTTAGAAAGTCCTTTGTCTTTTTTCTAAGAAACCTGCAACCTTGAGCCAACTGACCATTGTTCCCTTACTTCTTTATCTTAGAGTCCTCTTGGAACGAAGAGGTGGGGCTCTAGAGCCAAGGCTTTGGCTCTGCAAAGGAGAAGTATGTTAGGCAAGTCAAGAGGGAGGTCATTGTGGTCCTGAATGCTGACTGACACAGGATGACAGTGGGATCATCTGTGGCTCAAATCTGTCCTGTGGTTCCAGACTGACAAGCTTGGTGTCTTCAGTCTAGACCTAGGATTAGAAGGTGGAGCCCTGATCCAGAAACCCAAATCTCCCTATACCTGCCCCAACCCAAGCCACTACTCTTACCATCAGCCCAGGGCCTTGGGATGGATTGACCTTGCCTGTTATTTACAGTGCTCTGCCTACAGGGTTGCTGTTATTTTCAGCTTTCATGGTCTTGGCAAGAAGGAAGGGCTGGAAGAGAGGGATGAAACAGAATATAGTGCCCTGCTTACTGTCTCTGAGAATAAGTGGAGTTCCAAAGAAAGTTTCTCTTGCTTCTTTGACCTTTTTATTTCTGTTTATTGGTGGTGGTTGGGCTGGAGCCCAGGATCTTAGTTGTACTAGGTGTGTCTAAATATCTACCACAAAACTACAGCCCAAGCCTTTTCTTAGACCTTTGAGAAATGACAGAGATAATGTCATCGAAGAGGGGAGAGAAAGGGAGGAGGTCCCTGATACTTCGTTCCTTCTTGTTTAAAAGATAAACTTACTGTTTTGGTGACTGTCTTTGGTAGAGAGGTTTCTTCCTTCACTCATTTCTCTGTCTTCTCCTGCCCTCATGGTCTTCCTCTAGATGTGGCCAGGCAGCTTCTCGGGTCTATGGGCTTCATCTTTCATCTGTCCCCTCGCCACGCCTCCCCAACACCTGAAGGGCTCCTCCCCTCCCATCTCCCCTCCCAAGAGTTAGGCTCCATGTCAAAGTCATACAGAATTGTCTAATTATAACAGATTAATCCATTAGGATTTATGCCTTTCTATTTATTGGCTGGAACTATCCATTTCACAGCTGTGGCTCCCACATCTAACCAGCTAGCAGGCAATTTAAATATAGAAAGCAATTTAACCTAGTTGGATACCGAGGCATCTCGCTTAATGTACTGCATAAATTTTGGAGCTCTTTGCTCTCAGCCCTCAAAAGGGCAGCCAACAGTTTCATGTCCCGAAAAGATTGGGCTTTTCAGGGAATTTACACCCCAGGAAGGGAGCCTGGGTATTGGGCAAATGAAAGGAGTCTTTTCAAATGAGGTCGCGGGGGTGGGGAGGGTGGGGGCTGGGGGTGGAGTGGGGGGGGGGAAGTTCCAGGCATTTCAGATTTTTATGTTTCTTCCTCTTTTGGGGACCATAATCTTCTTTGTTGAGCTTTCTGGGATCCTGACACTGATAATGGGTGTCTGCATTTCACTCTCAATTTTAAAGTTGTATTGACTGTTGTTTGGGTAAAGTTTGTCTCCCTTCTTAGACCAATAGTCAGAGCCAGCCTGCCTGCCAGGAACTTGCAGTCTAAATGACTGTCTTAGTTCTTAGTATTCTCAGCTCCCCACACAGTGCTCAGTTTGTAGAAACTTCTCATTAAAAAGTCAGGTATCTACTCCATGACTTTGTCATGAGGATGAGTGACTGGATTTTTTTTCTTCTCTTTTGCGTGGTCCCCGAGAGCAGGAACAATAGTGTTGAGATAAATGTGGAAAGAAGAAAGAGCTGGATTTAGCTTCTTTATAGAACAAATTCTGGAACTATGGAATCTATAGTTCAGAGCGTAAAGTGCTGAGTTCGACTCCCTGGAACCCAGGTTAAAATAAAATAAAGCTGGGTGGTATATACTTACTATGTCAGTGCTGGAGAGCTGGAGACAAATGGAGCCCCGATGTTTACTGGCCAGTCAGCCAGGCTTATTTGTCCAGCTCTAGGCCAATAAGAGATTCTGTCACAGACAAATAAGGTAGATGAGCACCTGAGGAATGAAAGAGCCTTTAGCTTCCACAGGTATACATGTGTGCCTGCACACACACACACACACACACACACACACACACACACACACACACAGAGGGGGGGGAAGGGGGATGGGGATGGGGAGGGGGAGGGGAAGAGGGAGAGGGAGAGAGAGAGAGAGAGAGAGAGAGAGAGAGAGAGAGAGAGAGAGAGAGAGAACATGCACAAAAATGAGCAAACTCTGCCTTGGTTAAAGGTTTTAAAATTTTGTTTTAAAGGAAACAGAGCCAATATACTTTTGATCATTATCTGTGCTTAAGGGGAAGCTGGCCAGTTACAGACAGGAGGCATAGGGTTTAGAACCAAGCAGCAGGACTGGACATCCATCGGTGAACATATTTTCTATAAGAGTGTCTTTGACTAGGGCCATCCCTATGCCTGTCTTAGGGAATCACAGACCCAGAATGCAGTTGTTTTGCCCCTCCCTTCTTCGGATGAAAAGGGTAACTGCACCCCTGGAGCCCCTGTAGTTTTCCAGGGCTTTTGTTTTATTCTACAGTCCCTGAGCAAGAGAGTGGGTTTCCTTTAGAACTTGCTTTTGGTGGTTTGATTCTCCCTGGAGCAGGATGGCAATCTCGGCAGGAGGGATGAGGTGCATATTATATTTTGAGGCTGCTATAATAAAGGACCACAAACGGAGTGGCTGACACAACAGAAATTTATCATCTCTGCATTGTGAAGGTTAAATCCTGTGGTCAAGGTGTGTGCAGAGTTGTGCTTCCTCTGAGACCCTAGAAGGATGTGTTTTTAGACTCTCTTCAACTGCGGGTAGTTCTGGTCTTGCAAAGGCATTATTCCAGTCTACATGTTTCTTCCCCATATGTGTGTATCCTTGTTTTTGAGATAGGGTCTCATGTAGGCCAGGCTGGCCTCAGGCTCACTACACAGCCAAGGATGAGCTTGATTTCCTGATACTTCTGTCTCCACCTCCCAACTGCTGGGATTATAATGATGCAAGAATCATACTGACCCACTATTTAAAAAGAATGTCATCAGTCAGACATTGAATTCAGGGTACATCCTGACCTCATGCCAACTAATTATATCCCAAATGCTCTTCCCATGCCAAACATAGCCATATGTTGAGATATAGGATGTTTGAGCCTCATTGTTTAGAGGGAACATAACTCAAGCCTCACAAGATGAAAAAGGGTGGTTTAATTTCAGGATCCATGAAGATGAACCACATCCTAAACCAACTCATCTCTTCTCTATAAAGTCCCAAATAGGTGTAGCATCTTATTTGAACCCTAACAGTGTTTAGAATGGGTATCAGAGCTTAGTTTCTAATTCTGTCCTTTATTGTATTTTTTCCTATAAACATTATTAAGTATTCCTTTTCTTATGTCTTTCAGGCATATTGTTACTGCAAAGAAAGCCTAACACATAGGAGGCCTGAGATACTTGTAATATTTCAATTAACCATGACCAGAAAATAGATACCATTAAACTCATTTTTTTTTTTTTTTTAGGGAAGCAAAAAGTTTTTTAAAGGGTATCCCCTAATTTGCTCAAAACTAAGGATCTAGTAGGGAGAAGAACTGGAGTGTTAGCCCCACCATTTAACTAAGGTTCATTTTCTTTCTGTTACATCATGTCGCTTCCAAAGTTGCTCATGAACTTTTCAAATGGAAGTCTTCTGTGTGGGTCAGTGGGGTTGGCTGAGACCTCTTTCGGTTCTCCACAGCCAAGTGGGTGCTCAGTGGTCTCTTGGGCCCCTTCATCTCACACGTCATGGGAAACGATCTCTTGTTGATGAATTCATTGGTTCATCTTGTATTTGGAGTTTTAAGGCTGTTCATCAAGCCAGAATGTGTTGCAAGCCCAGGAGAGAGGACCAGACTCAGCACTGGGCAGCCGCATAGGAACTGTGTTGCAAGGCTTGTCCTCTGCTTTGAGACCAGAGGTTGTATGTTACTGTCATTCCTCCAGGGCATTGGGTCTGGGTGAATTGATTTAGTCTCTCAACCCACTGACATCTTACTGATCATCCAGGATGCTGATGTCAGATACATGGGAAGATAGAGTTGCTAGGAGATTGAGTGACTGGGACAGCTGGACATATGCTCTCTTCCTTGGTGAATGCTTTTCACTCCCTGAGAAGCAATGGGCTTATTATTAAGCTGTAGTAACCTGACTCAATATTATATTCTGTCTGTCTGTCTGTCTGTCTGTCTGTCTGTCTCTGTCTCTCGTGTATGTGTGTGATGGCTTTTTCAGCTTTATTGAGGCATAATGAAATTATAAAATTGTATATATTAGATTGACAATGGCATCTGTATATTGTGACCACTTTAGTCAACCTATCACCTCACATGGTTATCTATTTTGGCTGGTGGTATGAGTATTTAAGGTTACTTTCTTACTAGGCATTAAATCTATAAGACAGCATCCCTCATTTGGTCTCACCACTATATAGACTAGATCCCTAATGTTTATGCATGCTGCCAAACAGAAACTTTGAATTGTTTGGCTAACATCTTCCAGGGCTCCCACTCATGGGATTGATGCTTTACTCTTGGCTTCTACGAATTTGACTTTTTATGGCTCTGTTTGTGAGATTATGCATCAAGCTGCTCTGTATCAGCTAATTTCACTTACCATAATATCCCAGTTATAGATTTTTCCGGTTTTGTTTCCTTAAAAAATTATTGCTGTATATTCATTGTATATGGTACTAAGTTACACAAGGACATACGATGTCCCCTATACCTTTATCCTTCTCTTTCTCCCTTTCCCAATCCAGTAGTCTCATTTGTTCCTTAGACACTTTGTTTATATTATCATGTCATTCACACACACACACACACACATATGTGTGTGTGTGTATAAAACCTTTTTATTGTTGTATTTTTATTATTGTATTTGCCGTTAAGCTCATTATATATTCTGGAAAACACATTCAATCCTTTCTTCCCAGGATCTGCCTACCAAGTAGCTAGAGTGGTCAGGACTGTAGCTCTCAGTCTGTTGTGGTTTGAAGTGTCTCTTTCCTACAAAGGTTCACTTGGTGAACCCTTGGACCCCAGAGCATTGCATTACTGAGAGGTGATTGATCACGAGCGTGTTAGCTTCATTGATGGATTCACCTTCGGAGGAGTTTACAGCTGAGTGAACTGTTAGGAGCTGGGCTGTGGTTAGAGCTTCTTGGCCACAACGAGGTGAGCAGCTTTACTTTGTCCAGCCTCCTCAGGCTGATACTTTGCATTGCTACAGGCCCAGAGCATTGGGATCAGGTGACCATGGGCTGGAACCTCTGAAATCATGAACCAAAATGAATATTTCATTCTCCAAGTTGTCCTCAGATATTTCATCACAGCAGTGAAAGGCTGATTGGTGTATGCACTCAGTTTCCACCGCAACACTTACTACCCAGCTAAATGCATTTGTTATATCCTGCCCTTTTTAATAGCCAACCCCACAAAGAACATGGGTTTTGCTTTAGGCTGCCTGTCTCAGATGGCCTGTATTTATTGAGCCCTGAGCTGTCTATTGGTGAGGCCAGAGAGACTAAACCCTTTTCAAAAAGCTTATGCACAGACGCTGATGTGGTGCTGTGAGTAACATGATGGGGGTTATTTTATGATTAGTTGGGGGGACTGCAGGTTCAGGAAGACATCCAAGAAAGCATGGGACTAGAAAAGGACTATAAAGAGAGAGAGCCAAGAGAAAACCACATAACTGGCCAACATGTCCCATCGAGGTAAAAAATATGTTTACAATCATAAATGCATTAGACAAGATTTATGCACATCTGTACTCTCTCTGTGTGTGTCCGTGTGTGTGTCCGTGTGTGTGTGTGTGTGTGTGTGTTAGAGGACAAAATGCTGTGAGATGAGGTGAAGTAGTCAACAAATCATGGAGAGCTGTCTATAACCAGGTTAAAGGGCAAAGAGTTAGTTAATTAGCCCTGCAGATGAAGGGATGATGGAGTTGCTTCCAGCAGTTAATAGCACAGGCAGACTGGTTTTCTGGCAAGGAGGAGCTAGCTGGCTTTTAGAGCATTTCTGCTGGAAGTATTGGGGTTTTCATCTTTCTCTCCATGCAGATGGCTGGAAGAGTCACCCTGAAGGAAGGAGAAGAATCTCTTCTCAGTGGGTTTTCTGGACCCAGCTCCATGAAAGCAACTGTAGCAGATGAGAAGGAGAATCTACCAGCAAAGGAGTTGGGTTTTCAAGTTCATTTTCTTTTAGAAGTTTGGAGTTCTGTATCACTGCACTGAATAACTGTAATAGTCTGTTAAGAGCTGCTGAAGTGCTGGAGAAATACATGAGACCGTGTGTGTGTGTGTGTGTGTGTGTGTGTGTGTGTGTACATGAATGTATGCAAGTGATCACACACTGGTGAGCTCAGCACTAGTCAATCAACACATGAGTTATTCTTTGATATGTTAGCCTCTAGTCTAGTGTGGTTTATATTGTTTTTGTAATTCTTTTTGTTCCCTTTACTTGAAGGTGGGCAGAGGCCACCTCCTTTATCTCAGAGATAATCCCCAAACATAAATATTCAATAAATGTTTGTGGAATGTGCAAGTTAAGGTATAGCAAGGGATTATGCACGTGCTCCCTCACACAAAGACCAGGCTGGGGAGCAGTAGATAACACTGAATGGGGTGGCACATCCTGTCTGTGGTCCCTGAGAGGTCAAGAATATTCATAAGCATTTTTTTTTCCTCACCCAATGTTTATTCAACTGGGAATGATTGGCAACGTGGCTGCAAAGACCTCTCCATACTGTCTTTTTGAAATTTTAACTGAAGAAGGGAAACCAAGTCACAGGGGTAGATGGGAGATATGGAGGAACTCAGGGAGAGGCAAGAAAGAGGTCAGGAGAGTGATGGCCTAGGACATGTACAAAAGTTGGGTTTGGGGGAGGTACACCTCTAACACAGAGGCAAAGACGACAGGCCCAACTTGATGGCTATGAAACATCAAGGAAAGACCAATAGGTCTTTGAGACATTTGAGCCAGCTGCTAAAGATCACTTGCATACATACATGTACACACAGATGGCACACACACACACACACATACACACACACACACACACACACACACACACTCTTGTGTGCCCCATTTTTCCAATGCTTCAGCAGCTTCTTGGTGAGCCAGGAAGTCAGGATTCATGTTCAGTTAAGTCTCTGATTAGCATATTCCTCTTTCAAGGGAGATTACACTGTGAGACTTGTGATGCTAATGGCTAGGTGACAAGTCTTTTGAATAACTAGTTATCAGTTTTAATTGGGTCTTAGATTTGACCATCAGGCTTCCCCCGCCTGTCTTACCCTATAAAAATTATTCATAGTCCCTTTTTTTGGGTAGACCTTCTCTATATAGCTTTTCTTCCAGCTGTGGAAGATGTTATCCTCTCTGACATGATAGGCATCAGAAACTGGTAAATCTAAGGCTGCTGAACTGGTGATGCAAACTGGGTGTGCTAGCATATGCCTGTAGTTTCACTACTTGGGAGGTTGAGGTGGGGGTATTTTTT